>NC_133015.1:2305000-2935833 GCF_048564905.1 Vicugna pacos
TGAATGAACTAAGGATGTTTAGAAGAAAGATGGACAATACACTAGTATGTGTGAGGGTCAGAAGGGCTGTCAGGGGGAAATAAAACTGAACTTTGAATTCAGTTTATCACACAGAATAGAACTAGGACCGAAGGGCAGAAGCAGCAGGGAAGAAGTTTTGACTGATCATATAAAAAAGTCAGTCATTCAGGTCTGATGTTAAAGACTCCCCGCCACAGACTAACCGCCTTGGGAGAGGAGGGATGTCTAAGTGTTAAAAACCATTAAACACAAGAATGCAGATAAATGTTTGCTTTTTTTTTTAAAATGGTATTATTTAATTGTTTTATTTTGGCAGAGGGGAAAGCAAATTAGGTTTATTTATTTTTGGAGGAGGTACTGGGGACTGAACCCAGGACCTTGTGCATGCTAAGCATGCGCTCTATACCACTTGAGCTATACCCCACCCCCTAAATTTTTTTTTTTTAAGTCTGTACTGGTTTAATCCATGTCTAATGTAGTTTACAAAGGGAAAGGACAAGTACCTTTGTATAGAATATACAGACACAGCATCACACCATGGAGCCCACGAGAGGGGCGAGGGAGACAACACTTTTCCTTGGGAACGGCAGCTCTAATCCCAGGAAAGGTTCTCGGCAGGAGGCTGGGCAGCCAGAAGCACCCTCATCCAGCCCGTCTCAGCCCCTGCTTCAGCTCGGCTCCCATCTCCTGTGCCTCCCCCTCCCCCAACTCCTTATGAAGAGCCCCAGGAGCTAAGACTAAGGAGAGGATCATGTCCCTTGGGGCGTGTGCCCCACGTCGGGGAGAAGAAATATACACCACTGAACACCGAGCACATAGGAGAGGGAAGGGACACCAGGGAGAGGGAGTGGGAGAGGCAGCTACCCCAAGAGGTGGGTGGGCCGAGCCCCCAGTCAGCCCTGAAGAGGCACTGCTTCCAGGTGTTCGTAACAAAAGAAGAAAATCGTACAACCGGGGGGAGGGAGAGGGCCAGCTGTCCCACTTACACACAACACTGTAAACATGCACGGCCTATAGTACATGAGCTTCAGTCTGGTGTTTGCATGTCTGTCTGTCCATCTGTCGGTCTAGGGGCTGGATCTCAGGAGCCTTGCCGGGCTACTCCCCACCCCCGCCTCCATGCCGCACCCTGGAAACAGAACCTGAAACAGTTATGGTCCCCAGTCTTGGCGGGAGCCAGCAGGCAGGGCCTGGGCCTCAGCCCCGACTCTGGCTTAGAGTCCTGTGTGTGTGCATGTGTGTGCGTGCATGTATGTACACGGGGAACCTGCGTGCAAGTATGTACAAGGAGGAGTCATGTCACAGGCGGAGCAGGTGGGGCTCAAGGCAGGCCTGCCTGGGGTGGCTAGCTCACACGCAGATTCTCCGTAGGTCTCCAGGTGCTGTGATGGTGTTGCACTGGGGGCAGAGCTTCTTGGACCCAGGGTCCGCGGCCAGCACTCCTCACAGTGCACGTGTCAACACTGGATGGACGTTAGGGGCATCGAGTATGAGTCCATGCAGATGAGGCGTTTGTAACGGTCCCCACGGGAGAGCTGCCGTTGGAGTTCCCAGACTTGAGCCTTCAGGGCCTCAAACGTGGTCACAGTTGAATCTTCAGTGATTTTCTAGATGTCGCTGTTCTTGCAGGTCTTCTGCATGGCCTCCTGCTTGCTGCTCTCACCGCTGCTGGTAGATGGCATCTCATCACCGGCCCATTTCGAGAACTCAGGTGTGATGCGTGTGCTGGGAGGGCCGCCACTTAGGCCTGCGCCCCGGAGTGCCTCTCGCTCCTTGGCTTCGCCAGGCTCCTCGCCCGCTCAGGGGATGACGTCAGCCTCCGTGTACCGTGGCTTCCCGTACTCTGGAGTGTCATCCCCACCCACATCCAAGGCAGCATCACTGTCCGGATTCTCTTTGCCGCCGCACATGACGAAGCCAGAGCCTCGGAACCCACCTTCCAGGCCAGTGGGGGCCCGTCTCCGCTTCTGCCCGCACCACTCATACGCCTCAGAGCGGTTGCTGTTCTCACGCTCCATGTCCGCGGCATCGTCCTCAGCCACGCAGGAGCCTTCCCTCTTAAAAAGGCAGTGCTCCGCTTGCCTACTCACCTCCTGCTCCGATCCTGCCAGGGGGCGGCTGCACAGGGGACGTACCTGCCCTTCATCTTGCTTCCTCCGTTTCATTTTCCCAATCCGAGCATTCAGTCGGGTCTGCCGGTTGGCTCGCACTCGCAGGAAGGTCTACTCCCTCCCTCCCGCCGGCCCCCCTGCTCTGCCGGCAGCTCCGGGCCCTCGGCATAGCCGCCTTCGACTGCTCTAGCGGGACGCCGTGGCCGCCGCGCGGTGCCGCCCCAGCCCCGGCCTCCGGGACTCCGGGCCCCGCGGCCGCCCGGCCGGCGAGGGCAGCGATGCGGGCGGATTGCCCCCGGCTGCCTGGCGGCGGCGGCCAGGTTGTCTCTGCCTAAATTTTTTTTTTAAAGTAATTACCTTAACATGAAATTCATTATCCAACAAGATATTTTGAGTCTTCAGGTCGTGATGAAGTAGAGGAGGGTTCATATTGTGCAGGTAATTTACACCTAGCGCAATTTCATGCAGGATGCGGAATCTCAACGGCCAAGGAACATCAGGGTATTCATTTTTCTTCACATAACATAAAAGAAACAAAATAGAAATTAGTGGCCCACTTTCACTGCATTTCCACTTAGGAAAAGAAATAGTCCATGAGGAAATATAGTATAAATTAAATATTTAGTATAACTAAAGGCAGGTCAAAATATACGCTCTTTTTTATTATATAGTATCAATTTGACATTATTTAACATCCTTATATCTCATTTTCCTCAAGTTTTGGAGAAAATAATGATGACTTTACAGTACTAATAGTTCCTCTTAGTTTATATTGGTAACTACATGGTATGCGTCTTTCTTTGGGTGACAGTTTTTAATTATATTTCGTCTGTGTAATACACAGACACATGTAGTTATACTCATACCCATCTCCCCATTCCATGGCTTCTATCAAGTAACTTGTGCCCATGCACGCACACCTGAACACATACATGTACACAATTTGTTCTTATTGAAAATTTATATTTTTCCTATTAATATAAAACCAAACTTTATTATATAATAATCATTGCATCAATTAAAATTATGACTATGTTATATATTTACTAAGCATTAATATCTCATACTTTTAAATCATAAAATGAATTTATTTGCATTCCAGCTTGAAAAATTAGCCTTTGGGAGTTTTGTTTTTGAGAAGGAGACAAAGATCACCTTCATTTCTAAGTGTATACAACACAGAAACATTAAAAATGTAATGTTCTCTATTTCTTGGTACCTACAAGTGAGAGTCATCTGAACTTTCTTAAATGTTTTCTGAACATACAAGTTACTACAGCTTCCCAGGAGAATGAACACACTCAGAAAAATGAGACGATGTGGGAAAATCTGACAATGAATCATCAGGGACCATGCTACTGGGTACATTTTTCTAAATGAAAAAGTATGCTTCTACTGGAAGTTCAAAACTGTTCTTGAGAATTTGTTTTTTTTGCAAATTGGTCAGCTTACTGTTCACCGATTAACTCACTTGGTAGGGGAATAACTCAAAATACTTTGTGTTTACAGTGTATTTTGATTTTTTCCAACAATCTTTTGTGAGGTTGGGGGAGGGTGCTTCAAGATAAATCCTACCCTAATAATACAATACAGGACACCAAAAGAAACACAAAACATACATGTTGACCATTACTTCCTCTTGTATATATGGATCTCCATCCTGTGGACTAATTAAATCTTTCAATCTGTGAAAAGGTATTTTTGCTGAAAATGATGCAGTTTAGAGGAGTAACAAGCAAGATCTCTCTGCTAGAGTGTTACATGGATCATGGGACCAAGCAGAAGAACACTCACTCTGTATTTTATGATTCCTTTTAGGAGGTAGCAAGCCCCCTGAAGGGGGCTCTAGAACTTCTACTGAGCTCCAAATTTGGGTACCAGACTATCTGCTGGGGTGCTGGGTATGACAGCATTACATACAATGTTTGCTTATATTCATAAAAAATGGGAAATTGTGTTTAATTAGTATTTGTATCTTGACTGTTTTGGTTACACAAATCTTACACATTGACACTAGTCACTTTACTTGGTCCTTGTTTTAGGTGGTCCAGTCACAAACAGAATGTGATGTATCCTGAAATAAAGAGGAAGTCACTTCATGACTGGGTGACAGTAGCAGCCAGTCTCCCTTGTTTGCTTAGAGAACGTTGTGACATGTCAGAATTTAGGAGTGTCCAGTGATTGGGTTTTACACATTATGTTCCCCAGTTTCAACTAAATCAACTCTTGCAAAATAGATCGAGTTATCTGAAAAATATTTCCTAAGAGAAACTGCAGGGTGGAGATAATAAGATCAAACAACAGCAGATGAACACATACATTTTGAGAATGAGAAGACCCCGAATTTGTTTACTGATGGGATTTGCAGTCAAAGCCAGAGTAACTGGTACCTTGAGAGAAAGGTAAATGGCTCACGCTATTGTCTATTACAGGAAAAGTTCAAGTATTTGATACTCAGAGATAGCTCTATGTGTTCTATTTACTCAGAACTTTATGAACTTGTATTACTAACATCTGATTTGAATCCTAAATTGCCTTCAACATAAAATAAAAGCTGGCTTAATACACAATAAATTGTATAGTGTGCAGACTTTAGGTCCTTTAGGATGCAGGGTCTGACTCCAGTTATTTTTAACAACACAAAAGAAGCTATAAATGGTGAACCTTTACCACTGCATTTGGTTTTCATTATTCTTATTTTGATTCATTTATATATCCCCAAATAATCTGACCATATGTAAAACCAAAGCACCACATAGCTTGAATAACAGAATTACAGCCATTGAAAATGTACAATACTTACCCTATGCAGGAGTTCATTTAATGATCCATTTGGCATGTATTCAGTAACTATTCCCAAAAATTCAGGCTCATTGCAAATTCCCAAAATTGGAAGAATGTAACTAAATCTAGCTTTGTGTAAAATTTCAGCTTCTCTTAAGACATCAATTCTTTCACTAAAGAAAGAAAATGCAAAATTATTTCAAAGTAATGAAAAATACATAATTACTATACCCATAATATTAATTCACCCTGGATTTTTTTCATTCTGTAGCTTTTGGCCTCACGTAAATTACACAACTTGTCTGTCTTATTTTCTTCGTATTTCAAGCAGGGACAGTATCTACCCTCTATATTCCACAGGTCTGTTTAGAGACCAAAATAACTTCTAAAAGCCACTGACAGAAAAAAGTGCTATGTACAGATTATTATACTTTTCCTAGAAAAGGGAAGAACACAATACTTAACTAAGTTTATAAAGTCTATCTATATTAGAATGACAGGTGCTTGAACTAATTACACTAAATTTATGTTGTTATTAGAATGATCAAATTTGATTAGAGAAAAGAATCAAGTTTGATATTAAATGTTTTCATTGTATGGTTGCACACCCTGGAGCTTAAAACACTTAAAGGTTGTAGATTTTAATGACTAGCTGATAACAGTTGTGTAAGGGACAATATTGCTTAGAAATTATGCACTGGAACTCAGGAAAAGAACACTGAGAACAGGTAAATGCTGTTTTAATCTGTTGTAACAGATCCCTGGTTTATTTGCTTATTCACTCATAAAACAAACAAATATTGAACTTCTACTATGAATAAAGAACTGTGCACAGCTATTAAGACTATTAAGCTAAAAAAAACAAACATAGTTTGTGACCTCAAGCTGTCAGAAATCTTTTTAAGAAAACTAGATACTCATTGTGGTTTTGATTTACATTTTCCCAGTGATTAGTGAAGTTGAGCACCTTTGCATATTTCCTACTGGTCATCTGCACGTCTTTGGATGTGTTAATTATACTGACCTTGGTAATCATTTCATGATGATGTGTATGTATATCTAATACTCATGTTGTGCATTTTAAACATATATAATTAATTTGTCATGTATTCCTCAATAAAGTTAAAAAAATAAGGAAAGCAAATAAATAATGAAAGAAAACTAAATAGTCAAAATGTAAGATGGAATATGATAAGTGCCATCAAAAACAAAAACAAAAAATAAGCAAGTAAGTAACCAAGTAAATAAATAAATACAGAACTGTAAGGAGCTCAGAGAACTAGTAACTTTGGGCTAAGGATTTCTACAGTCTTGAAGGAGCTATTTCAACAGGACTTCAAGGATGGATAGAATTTCAATCATCAAAAAGCACGCATCCAAGATGGATGTGCATTTCTTTTTCATCTGTGTATCCCCAGGATCTGGAACAGTGCCGGGCACACAGAATAGTCTCATAGATACCATATCAAATGTATTCAGAGCAGTTAAAGTGAGGGCTATACCTGGAAAATGGCAAATTGTTTAATATAATCAATGTGTAACAGTATGTAAAGGAAGTGAAGGTGGATCGGGCAGGATATGCCCTCATCTTAGAGCCTTAAAACTGGGTGAAGGTGTTCACACTTTATTTGGTAGTCACTGAGTTGTGACTCAAATTTCAGGTTTTTGAGCAGGGGAATGATATGAGTGGAACAAACTTTCAGGGTGATTACTTTGGCAGCAAGGTGTAGAATCAGCAGAAAGAGGCAGAGTTTGAAAGCCAGGTGTTAGAGGATTATAATATTGGTTAAAATGTGAAGCAATGCGAATCTGGAACCATAAAGGCTGCAGTAGAAATGGAAAGAAAAATACCAGCTGAACAGAATGCCAGGTTGTGGCGACTGACTGACTGACTGAGGCGGTTTATTTGCATACATATGTAAAAAAAAGGGAGGGAATTGGATTTGTCATCAATTTTTACTGCGGATGACTTGGTGTTGGTAGCAGCAATGATAGAAATAGAAACATCTCTAGGAGGAGCTTATTAGGTAAGTGATGATGTAATATAAGTTAGTTGGTGCTTAAACCACCCAAGCTCTTGATGAATGGCTGCTGGAAAAAAGACAAAAAAAGCAACAGATATTCCAGACCAGACTATGAGGCCTGCTTTAAAAACATACAAAAAGCAAGCAAACAAACAAACAAACAAACAAACCCCAAAACAAAAAACTCAGTCATCTATATTTTGAATAGGTAGTATATTCACATTTCAAAATTCAGGAGTTGCAAAATGTATAAAGTAAAAAGCTTCTCTCCTCCTCCCTCTTCTTCAGTTACTTAAATACCCCAACTGTGAGACAACCAACTCTCTCTCTGTTTAAATTCATATTCTCTAAGCTGAAACAGTTCTGTGTTCGCCTCAAGAGATGTGGTCAGCAACACAGTTACTGAGAAGCACCTTTGCAGGGAGGCAGAGGATGGACCTGGAGGTTCCTGGAGACTCTGAGGAAGAATGCTTCAGAGGGCAAGCCGGGGGCGTCTCAGTGATACTAAATATATACTCCTCCTCCCATCAAAAGGCTGAGGCATCTTCCTTCTACTGTGATTCTGTTATGTGCCGGCCACTTTAAGTGGACTATCGCCCTAAGATCAACCCTCCAAAGCTGGTTTCACTATCTCCACTTTACACACGAGGGCTCAGGTAAACTAACAATTTTCTAATGGTCACACCAACAACAGGTGACGGCTGGAGCCAGATCTGAGTTGTAATTGTGGGACTCTTAACTGTGGGACTCTTAATGCCTTTGTTCTTTCCATTCACTGATCAGAGAAGAGAAAGTTCTTGAAGTCAGATTGCAGGAAGAATGAGTGAGAGTGGGAAGACAGAAAAGCCAAAACAGTTTAAAAAAAAGATTTTTGTATTTTTAAAAATAAAAACATAAAATACAGCTTCTATAGACGTATGACTAAAATTATCCAAATCAAAATTTCGGTTACAAAACAGGTATGCTGTCTACACAGGGTGTCTGAACAATCAGTCAGACATCTCCTCATAGCTGGGAGACTGCTGGGGAAGGTCTACTTACTGGGCAGAAGTCAAGTTGCAGAGAATGACTAAATCACTAAAATAAGAACATGTAACAGCACATAAACCTACTTTTCTTTCGGGCGATCCCAAAGAACAATGCAATCATCGTCCACACCAGAGCCCAGGAAGTGTATGTGTTGCTCTTCCCACTTTATAAGTGAGGAAACAGACACATTGGGAGTCAACTGCAGAGCCCAGCCCCACGCTCAGACTACATAAATGCTGCTAACGTTAACGTTCTAGGTGACAAGCGCGAGAAAAAAACGTGATGTCGTAATACCAGTGTTTCACTGGTTCTTAAATGGCTTCTTTGATGACAAAATTAATTTCCTACCCAATTTAGTGAAGAATTTTAGATTATGAAAATTGTTGGTGAATATGGAAAGGGATCTCCCTCTTCATTTCTTGGCCCCAAATGGCACAACACTTTGATAAATTAAAATCTTCAGAAGCAGCATCCAAAATGGAGGGATTAGCTGGCCTTAAAATACCTAATGAGCCCCTCAGTGCTAGATTTCCATGTATTTTCATACTTGATTCTAAAATACATCCACCCTCTCTAATGAACCTGCACCCTTCAAAGCTGACTACATACACCTACTTGCCTAGAACTTGCTCCACAGAATTCCAAGCCCAGGGTAAACAGACACCACACCCTGAATGGTCACTAGACCTGGATTACGATACCCAAAAAGTGGGGACAATTTTTATAAGTGTCTCGAATTTACTGTGAGATGTAGCCCATCCAAACCTGACAGGAAGAGAACAAAGAAAAGCCACAGGCACATTAAAGGCCAGTAACACCCAGGGCTGAAGCTGAGGAACTGATTGGATATTGGATACTGACAGCCTCCCGGCCAATCAGGCAGCCAGCATGATGTGTTTTCACTTTAGACAGAGGGGGAGGAGAGGACAATGTTGCAATCATGGATGTTAACTCACTAAGAACTCAATACAGGTCCCAGTTAAATCCCTACTGGAAAGAAAATACACAAAAATAGACTCACTGACTAATACATTTGGTCCAAAGTTTTCTAGAAACAGAAACTAAGTCTAGCCCTCCCTTAAAACTCCGACATTGCACTAAAACTGTTCCAGGATGTGAGTGACGTTCAAATCTTTTGGCTATTTAACAGTCTTTTGATTCAGTTTATTGTTAGCAAAAATAATACACATTTCCTTTGGGGATGGGCTTCCCTGTGAGAGGAGAAACTAAACTGACTTGAGTTTGGTATCTAAACTTTCATGACTACACTGTAATAAACCAAAAAGAACAACAGAAAGCACAAACCAAAACATTCCAGACACTAGAGTACTGCTGTTCAACAAAAATATAACATGAATCACATACACAATTTTAAGTTTTCTAGTGGTCACATTAAAGAGTAAAAAGAAACACATAAAATGAACTTTAACAATATCTTGTATGTATCCTAATGGATTAAAAAAATCAACTCAGCATATCAGTACAAAAGTGTTAATGAGGCATTGTAATTCTTTTCTTTCTTTCTTTCTTTTCTTGTAGTACAAAATGCTAGAGACCTGGTGTGTATTTCACAACTAGAGTACATTTTAGTTCGGGCATCCACATTCCAAGCGCTCAACAGCCTCCTGTGGCTAACAGCTTCTTACTGGTCAATGCAATCCTAGAGACCGACCCCCCTCCCCAAAAGGGCCAAAAAAAAAAAATCACAGCAAATAAAACCCAATTTCAATAAAGAGGGCGTTTAGAGTTGGGCTGTGATGGCTGATTTTGAGTATCTGCAGAGAGGAAGTCCAGAAGTAAGAAAACAGAGGGCTTTGAAAAGAGAGGGCTGCATCTCCAGAGAAGCCAGCTCTGCCCACCAGGCCAGCACCACGCCTGAAAGACGGCCTCGAGGTGTGGAGGGATGGGGCCGACCCCACAAGTGATCGCGGTCGTTGGGGCTCCAGAGCCCGCTTCCCCCCGGGCTGGAGCCAGCGGCGTTGGGGGACGCAGACTTGGTGGCTTCGCGAGGGAAGCGCCCGGGCGCCTACCTGTCGAGCAGCGGGGTGTGGATGTGCAGGTGCTTCACGGCCACCTGAACGCGCCAGTCCGCGTGGCGGGCGGACGACACGGTGCCGGACGCGCCGCGGCTCAGGTAGCGCAGGTCGGCCAGCTTGTGGTAGGGGATGCTGGGCAGGGCGCTGCAGATGGCCTCGTGGTCCATGGTGGCGCGCGGCGCGGGCGCTCGGGGCCCGCGGGCCGGGTTCCGGCTGTGCCCGCCGCCCCCCGCGGCTCCGCCCCTGCGCGCGCGGGGCCGGCCAGGCCCTCCCGGCCGCCGGGCACTGGGTCACGAGGCCGCCATGCCCCGCGCAGCCCGCGCCCAGCCGCCGCTCTTCCGCAGCCGGGCGGGCGCCGCTCGTCTGGAGCCCGGGGCCGCTCTGCGGCGGCGCAAGCTCCCTCCCCAGGGCCCGCCCGGCCGAGCTCCTCCCTCCCCCGCCTTCCCAGGCGACGTCAGCGGTGGCCGCCGGGGCGGGCACGGGGGCCCCGGGCCCGCGGTCCTCCCAGCGGCTCCTGCCTGGCCCGAGGACGGGGTCTCCGCCTGGTGGCGCGGCCCCGGCGATCTGTCCCCGCGCTCGCGGGGCTCCCAGGTGCGGAAGGGAGCCAGGGGCGCCCACTTGGTCTTCTCCACCCCTCCGCTAGATTTGGAAAAGTTTTCTTTGGAGGAAAGTTGCTCTCAGCAGCCTCCTACCTGGCCAGCAAGCTCTCACCGAGGAGAGAAATCTCCTCTGGGCCGGGGCTTTCCCAGGAGGGGCCATCGGGGGCTGGCGGGGTGGCAAGGGGGCCAGCGAGTACCGGCTCCGCCCCTGGGCAGAAAGACGCCCTTGGTGAGCCCAGTGCTAAGCTCCGGTGCCTATCTGGGCTCCAGTGTCCCCGCACTTCCAGATGCGTTAGTCCTGACAGGGTGGATGATAAACCCTGTCAGAGCTGTGAACAAAAAAATTCTGCAAACCAAACCAGTGAACAAAGAATGCTGAAGCCATCAAGTCATCAGTGGCTGCCGCCACCCCCCAGTAAAGACAAGCCTGCAGCCCGGCCTCTGCAGCCACTCACAGTGGTTCCCTCTGAGGGGACTCAGAATAAGAAAGGACAGGACACCGGCCCTACATAGCTAGGTGCTTGTTAAAGGAATGAATTCAATGAGCCCAAATGTTTGCTTCCTCTCATGCATAGAAAAGCGCTAAATTCTTTAACTTGAGATGTCTGATTTCCTTCAGTTAACAAGTAAACTTTTAATGTTCCAACTACCTGGTCTTTGTTGTAAAGCTCCTGTATATCCTAGATCCTCCCCTACCTCTTGGGAGCAGCCCCTCAGGGAGATCTGAGAGGCTGTCATCCCAGCTTGAATCCTCCTGCCAAATAAAACAGAACTCTCAATTTCTAGGCTGTGCATTTGTTTCAGTCAACAGAGTTTAGCCCTGTCAAAAAGTTCAGATGTTAGTTCCAGTTGAGTGCTCCTCTGCTAAGGATCCATTTTCCTCCCTTCTCTCTGAAATCCATAATTTTAGACAGAGATTGAAAAATAACCTTGAGATAGTCCATCCTTGTGATGCCAGGTAAGACTGCAAAAATTTCTTTCTTGTAGACCTGGGAAGAATGCAGTCAGTGTTTAACACCAAAACAAAACAAAACCAAAAAACTACCAACATCTCTTCATCTTTTTACCTTAAACAGACACCTTTCCCCTGAAATGACCATTTTCTAGAGTGTGAGTGCAAATATTATGCAATACCAAGTCAATATGAAGCATTTAATGAATTCTAAGGCAACAATAATAAGGAATGCTTGACTTACTTCTGCCCGCAGAGGGGGATTTCTGCCTATAGAGAATCAATGCATCCTATATTTTTGAGTTATCTGAAATGAGAGTAGCAATGTTACATTTTACAATGAAGGGAAGTTGTAATGAAAGAGTGTGTTTTAAATTTTGATCGTTTAAAATAAAATGCTTAGCTTTAAAGATATGGTCTGATAATCTGTGCTTTATTGCTTAAGCTTTTTACTACAAAAAGTGCTGAGAAAACTTTCCCTACTCATTCATTCATCTCATCAGTTAACAAACGAAGAGTTCCAGAAAAAGAGAGCAAAAAGTAAGTAGGGAGGAAATGATCAAAATAATAACTCAAGAAAATTTGCCAGGACCAGAGAACAAAGGTCTTCATATTGAAATGGCCCACCAGCTACCTGCAGTGAATGAAATAAGACCTGTATTAAAGCATGTCATTAAAAAGATCAGAACACTAAGACTAAAGAGAAGATTCTAAAAATTTTCAAGGGAAGAAGCAATACATGGATGAGAATTAGAATGGCACTAGATTTCTCGATAGTAACACTTTTATGCTAAAACACTGCAGTGAAATTTCTTCAAGTTTGAAGGGCAATAACTTCCAACCTCAAATTCCATAATCAAACTATCCATCAAGTTACAAGAGTGGAATAAAAATATTTTCACATATACAAGGATGCCAACATTTATTTCCTATCCACCATCCATCCCCTTTTTTTCTTTTTTAAGGAAGCTACGAGAGAATGTGCTCCAACAAAACATGAGAGTAAGTCAAGAAAGAGAAAGACATGGGATCCAGAAAACAGGACCAGGAGAATGGGAAGAGAAATCCCAGGATTAAAGATATGTAATGGATTTAGAGAGCTGTCCATTTTCACCTCAGCAGGAAGATGGCAGAGTCCAAGAAAAAAGACTAGTTAAAATGATTTGAGTATTTGGATAGTTATATTGATAGGTATTTGATAGATCTAATGAAATACATGATAAAATTGGAGAGAGAACTCAAAAAAATTAAGCAAATGAAAAAAGGGAGGCAATTATTAATTCCATAAAAAATAAAAATTATACAAGAATAGAAAAAGCATTTCTCCAAAGTGTTCTGTGGTGGTGAAAAGTTTAAGAATTTTCAGAGCTTCTGAAACACTAGTATTCAGAACATGCATCATAGAACTCTATAAAATTTATATTTTAATTACATTACTTTTAAATTTACTTAAAAATAGGTATTATATTCATGTTTCAAAATTTAAAAGTATAAAAGACAGATAATCCAATAGAAAAATAGAAAACCTAGATACCTCACTGAAAGTAACATCAACATAGAAATAGCGAGTGAGGGTGAAAAATGCTTGACATCATTAATTATCAGAGAATTGCAAATTAAAACCACAGTGCAATATCACTACACGAATACAAGAATAACTAAAATTAAAAACAAACAAAAAAAAGGCCAAACAAGAGAATGCATCAAGTGTGGATGTGGTCTTGTAGCAATTGGAATTCCTGTACTTTGCTGGTGGGAGTGTCAGCTGGTACAACCAATGTTACAAAGTGCGTGGCAGTACCTATTAAAATTGCAGACATGCAGGTCCTATGACTCAGCAATTCCTTTCCTAGGTGTGTGGACATGCATGTGCATATACTAGAATGTTCATAGTAGTGCTATTTTATGCTTCAAACTGGAAATTACCCAAATATCCATAAATAGTAGAATGGGTAAATAATTTGTGGCCCATATACACAATGGAATACTAAATAGTAATGATATGGAACAGTATAATATTGATGAATCACACAAATAAAATATTGGATAAAAAAAGCTAGACACAGAAGAGTGTACATTTTATGAGTCAATTTCTATTAAGCACAAAAATAAGCAAAACTAACCCATGCTTTTAGAATCAGAATAATGGCTACTCTTGTAGGGTGGACACAGTGATTAAATGGAACATGAAGAGGTTTCTGGGGTGATAATAATGTTGTTTCTTGATCTAGGACCTAGACGCTAGGTGCAAGTTACATAGGTATATTCCATTATGAAATTCTTTGAGGTTCTACAATGTGAACTTTTCTGTATGTATATGTTATATTTCAATAAAAAGTTCATAGGTTTAAATATAAAATAAATATATGGAGATATACACTGTCTCTTACTTCTTTGTAATTAATATGGTACTATAAGCCTGTTTACCTTGCCTGTCTTTTACTTAGCAGCCTCTCTTGGGTATCTTTCCATATGAATGCGTAAGAAGTTAACTCCATATCTTTTGTTTTTTAAAATAATGGATATACCATAATTTACCTCCTATTGGTGGACACTTATGTGACCAACCAGGGTTCCTGGCCTCCTTAATCAATGGAAATTGAAAAGAGAGACAAGAAATTCATGCAAAGCTTTATTGGGACTTCCAGCATGAGGGATCAGAAACAAGTAACACGTTCCCTTGCTCACTTTCTAGGTGGGAAGGTGAGCTGTTCTCTTTAATGGGGTGGAAGTAGCGGGGGTCTGGGGATCGGGCTGGAGGGGTGGCTTAAGTGCTCTGCCCACCCCTTGGTCATGCTGTGTGCAGGGATCATGCACAGTCTCTTACTTCTGCTCAGGGTACCCTGCTTTTGCTTCTAACACCTCAAAAGTGGCTGTTGCGTTTTTGATCATTTTGTATCTTATTGTTCATAACTAACCCCACCTGCACCCTAACTGCTCATGCACAGTTATTTTTAGTCCTTTATAATTTCTTTGTTTCTGTTATTTGGTCCAGGTGCAAGCATTGCAGCCCAGGGTCCCAGGTCCCAGGTCCCAGCCTATCTCACTTAGAGGGTTTCCACAATTTGCTATTACAAATAATGCTGCAATAAATAATCTTTACATATGTCATTTCATACATGAGCAAGTATATCTACGTATGTAAGTCCAGAAGCCTGAATTGCTGGACCAAAGTGCTATGTTCATTTTGTCGTTTTTGGTTTGTATTATTGAATTGCTGTTCACTGAAGTTGTTCTTTTTTTTTTTTTTTCTGCAGGCAAATGGAAGTGTTATTTCTCCACATACCTGCCTTTATTTCTTTTTGAGATAGATAGTACAGTGTTGGTCTGCTGGTTCCTGGAGTTTGGTGCTTCTAAACTCATTTAAATGTTAAAATTCTTTTTATTATAGCAAACCTTTTAAATATTTGGCTTCAGTTTGTTTATCAAAACCTCAAAACTTTAGGTTTTATGAGTTTCACTGTTATACATGTTAAAAATATGTATTCTTAGTCATATTTATATTGTTTAATTAATGCCTATAATGAATGGCTAAAGACAGAACGCTTAAGGAATACTGATGCTGAAATACATCAACTAAATGAGAAACAAAACAAAATGAGAATAATAATGCAAATTAGACTAAAAAAAACAAACATCACATTTATATGTTGAATTCATCTATTTGAAATTTTGTAAAATCATATTAAGATATATTTTTCCATTTACTGAGAATAAAGGTTGTTTTTACCTGCATGTGCCACTTTAGGGACACAGCAGCTTGAAATGACATACTTGAAATCTAACATAGTCTTCTTACCAAGTCGAATCTCATTCTGCTCGCCATGCAACAGGCCAATAAATTGGGAGACGAGGTGTTGGGGCAAGGAATAATGACTATTTGGAAAGCTGACAGACCAAGAAGATGGCAGACTAACGTCCTGGAGAACCACCTTCCCAAGTCAGCATTCAGGCTCCTTTTATACTAAAAAGGGGAGGGGGTGTGATTGGTTGTTGCAAACTTCTTGGTGTAGGAATTCTTTGTTCCTGGAATCCTGTGTTCTTATAGCTGTCCATGTGGGTCAGATCATGGTGGACCCGTAAACTTCCAACAAAACAAATGTTATTTTCTATTCTGTAACTTGTTATCTTTGTATGAATGCGAAGTGTTAATATCCTTAAAGGTCAGAGCCTTGAGAATAGGCTCTCCTGTATATGTCAGGTTATAGGCAACATTCTTTTACAAAAGGTGCAGAGCTAGCAAAACAGTCTAGGAGACAGAGTACAGGGTTAAAGCCAAAAGAACAGATCTAATATGGAGTCAGATTTATTTTCTATTACATTAGGGGTTGAATTGTATACTCAAAAAGGTGTTGAAGTCTTTACCCTCCAGTACCTGTGACTATGACCATATTGGAAAACAAGGTCTTTGTAGTTGGTGAAGTTAAGATGAGGTCATTAGGATGAGGCCTAATCCAATATGACTAATGTCTCTATAAGAAAGGGAAATTGGACATAGAGACAATCAAGCTTTAGGGGAAGATATTGTGAAGACGTGGGGAGAAAGCCAACTACGAGCCAAGGAACGCCGGAGGCTATCAGAAGCTGGAAGAGAAGGATGGAATGGATTCTCATAGCCCTCAGAAGGAACTGACTGTTAACATCTTGATTTCAGGCTTCCAGCCTCCAGAACTGTGAGACAATAAATTTCCATTGTTCAAACCACCGAGTGTGTGGTTCTTTGTTATGGCAGCCCCAAGAAACTAACACACTCAGGTACAACTTAAAAATTTTTAATTTGGAGATAATAGTAGATTCACAGAAAGTTGAAAAAATAGTACAGAGAGATTACACATATCCTTCACTCAGTTTCCCCCAATGATTGCATCTTACAGAATTATAATACAATACCAAAACCTGTAATTCCTCCAATATGTGTACAGAGTTCTGTGCAGTTTTTCCATGTGCTACCAACTCAGTTAACATACAGAATTATTCCATCACCTCAAAAATTGCCCTCCTACCCTCCAGTATCATTAACCCCTGACAACCATCAATCTGTTTTCCATTTCTGTAATTTTGTTATTTAAGAATGTTATGTTAGTTAAAGTATGTGATATTATGAGATTGGTTTTGTTCATTGAGGTCCACCCAAGTTTTATTCTTGTATCAATGACTGATTCTTCTTTTTTCTTTTCCATTATAGTTTATTATAAGATATTGACTATAGTTCCCTGTGTTATACAGTAGGATCTTGTTTATTTTGTATATAATAGTTTTTATCTGCTAATCCAAAACTCCTAATTTATCCCTTTCTTCTTTGATAACCATAAGTTTGTTTTCTATGTCTGTGAGTGTTTGTGTTCTGTAAATGAGTTGATTTGTATCATATCTTAGATTCCACATATAAGTGATATCATGTGATATTTGTCTTTCTCTGTCTGACTTTTTCTTAGTATGATAACCTCTAAGTCCATCCGCATTGTTGCAAATGACATTATTTCATTCTTTTTTATGGCCGAGTTGTACTCTGTTGTAAATATACACCACATCTTGCTGATTCTTTTCTTAATAATGGATAGTATTCCATGGTAAAAGTGTACCAAAGTTGTTGAACAATTTAACTACTGAAGGACATTTTAGTTGTTTCCAGGTTCTGGTTATTACAAATAAAACTGCTATGAACAATTATGTACAGTTTTTTGTGTGGACATATACTTGAGTTTCTCTGAGATGAATGTCCAGGGCTGTAATTGCTGGGTCACATGGTAAGGAACTATTACACTATTTTTCAGAACGAAGTATGCAATATGTGAGAGATTGCCTTTCTCTGCATTCTTACCAGCATTTAGTATTGCCATTGGGTTTTATTTTGCTTATCTAGTAAGTGTGTAGTGATACCTCATTTATAGACTCATGTTTAATTTTTGGATTCAATCATATTAAGTTTTTTTCCATATTTCTGTAGGTCCATTCCTCTAGCCTTTCATGATTCTCTTAAATCTGTATTTTGCTATATTGGTTGTCTTTTCCAGAAAGCACAATGTTCAGAATAATACAATACCTGTGTATGTGTATATATATATATATATATATATATATATATATATATATATATATGAATAATACATACCTGACTTCAGACTTCTGCTTCATCATTTATGAACTGTGACTTTGGCAGCCTGCTTAACTTCTTTGAACCCTACTTTCTCCCTCTGTGAAGATTTTGCTTTAACTAATACTGTAAATATGAAATAAGATAATTTGTGTGTAGTGTTTAGTATAAGGCACGCTTTCAGTAGATGCTGTTTTTTTTCCCCTTCTGTGTTTTCAACTGAACCAAAATGTGGACCAGAACAAAACAGGGTCAGAATCTAGAGGTAAATACTGAAGACGTCTCTTCATTAATTAACCAGATAAATTAGTACCTGGAAAATATTTTTCACTTAGGTAGTAAAACTTCAGGAAATTTTTCCTTTACCTTTGAGGTTAAAGCATGGGCAAATTGCTCATTTTGTCTGCTCATTGAAACAAATCATGTTGTTAAGCCTTTAAAATTGGTAATATAGAGAACAATCAGGCAGAAAATATGCGACTGATATATTAATTCTGACTCAGATCATTTTACATCAGCATGATCTGAATTATGTGGCTAAAGAAACAAAAGTCCTTTGGGAAGATTAAAAGATTTAAAAAGGTCATTCAGAGTAAGATGATCAGGAGCTAAAATCTTCAGAAATACTCCATGCAGAGAAAATTGCTTGCTAAAAAGTTCAAATTGGTAGTGGATGGAGGTATTGTGGTGCTATTTGATGGCATTCGACCAAGGTACTCAGGATTAGCCACATCCTGCCTCAATCCCCCAGCCTCCTGCTGATGAGGTGCCCTGATAGATCTACACACACAAGTAAAAGTGGTGAAAGAAGGAAAACTAGTAGCATATTTTTAAAGCTCTGATTAGCTGACCAGAGCATTAGGCAAAAGGCCCAAGGAAGCTTCCCTCTTGCAACTGTCCTCTATCTAACTTTAACTGGGAAGTTTTGGATTTAAGATAGAATTGGCTGGACTATCAATTTTTCATAATAATAAAAAAACTACATCCAAATGAAATTGCACTTTAATTCTCAAGTTACACATATGGTTTATTATGTAGAAGAAGACAGAGAAAATGATTTTCCTTAAACTGAGATACTTTGATCCCTATTAAAGTAAGTATTCAGTGCCTACTATTCCATTGTCTAATATTTACTTACAAGAAACGTCTTATCTTTCTTCTCTTCATGTAAATACGATCTTTTCAAAAAAGAAATACATATACCAAATTAGCATGGTAAAACATTCAAGAATTATAAAAAGGAATATAAATGCTAAGTAAGCCTTCCTGATTCTTCAGACCTCCAGTCCACCTCCCTCCAGACAACAAATAAATTTAACAAATATTATGCACCGTAATGCTAGGTGCTAGAAACACAAGAAAAGCAAAATATGTATGATCTCTGTTCTTAAAATGCTTTTAGTGTTCTAAGGGAGGTAGAAACCTGAACATGGCAATTACAGTAGAGTATGATAAGCGTCCTGATAGGGAAGTCTGGGGCACCCTGGATATTAGGGGAGAGGACCATAAATGGTAATTTAATGAAAAGTAAGAGAGGTAAGGCAAATCGGCCAACGTCACACAGTGTATAAATCACAGAGGCAGGGTTCCTGCACAGATCTATTTGAATTAAGCTTATATTCTTTCCAGAAACTGCTCACTCTATCAGTAGGATATTTCATTTTCGGTTTCACTTTATATAATGACTCAGCAGAGGAATACAGTGGCAAGAGGGGATTTCCCAGCTACAGAAAACAGTGCTGGACAGAAGTTTATTATTAAGAGACATTTCCTGGGAAATTCCATTTGCTTTTGACATTTTACCTGGCAGGTTTCCAAGAATGTAGAAAGACAGGTTACTAGTAGCTGGGCCTGCATTTAAAAATTTTAGCCCCTGAATTTAGCAGGATATTTTGCTTTTTAAAATGTCTTCAGAACTCAAAATCATTTTCTCCATCTGTCCCTCTCAGATTGTAAGCTAAGGTGTATATATTTTTAAGCAATACATGCACAGACACACATAGAGTACTGAGAGATGGGTGTGAATGATCTGATACAGTTCAATACACTATTATATGAAAAGTTATTTTATATGTGAGCAAGGGAATCTTTTAAATAAGTCCAGTCTAGCAATGTTAAAGTATTTGATGTATCTTTAACAATGGTTTCTGTTAGAAATAATCCAAACTTTATAGAAATAATTCCATTGATTATAATTTGCTTTTTCTTTTACCTTTCTAGTATTACAGATAGGAGGAAAGTTGTCCCCTGAGACTTTTGGGTACAGGTTAGAGAGGGCTACAAAGTCCAAGAATGAGAACCATGTCTTTTAGGACCACTGGTGGGTCTGCAGGCTGCAAAGGAGTAATGCCATGCTGAATGAAGTCTGTACCCGGCTACATTCTGGGACAATAAGAGGTTTGAAGAGCCAGGTACTGTAATATGAGTTTGTAATATCTACATCTATAGTTTGTGGGTAGATAGCAAAGGCTCTAAAAACCTGCATGATCTGTGCTTGGCTTAATCACACATATAAAACCGTGTTGATAGCATCACGCTTGGTTTCAACCCCAGCCTCTGTTTTATTACCCACGTTGTTTATCCTTACTGAAACTTGCTTTTCTCACTCATAAGGGTTATGGGAAGAATGAATGAGAGAACACATGTGGAAGTGCTTTATGAACTGTGACACATTAATTAATTTCAGTTCTGAATAGCGACTCTTCCCTAAGGTTTTCTTTTTTCCTGTGTGTCACTTGAAGGTGTACATTGTGCTGGGCACAAATGGAAAAACACAGGCATTTCCTGCCTTCCAGGAGTTTCAAGAGAAAAGAGGACGGTTTTTAGAGGCTTAGCACTTTCTCCACCCTTGGCTGTTTTCCTGCTAACGTGGTTTCTAAAATTACTCTTCTGTGTTGAGCTCAATAAATATTTCTCCACTGACTAACATAAGACAGGCAGATCAATTAGTTACATGAAACATTTTCATTCACACAACATAGCATGTCATCTTACACATGCTTGCACATCTTACAATGAAAACTGGCAAAAATGTGTAATGAGTAACCAAACTGGCTTTTAGGATCTAGCCATGCCCGTCACTTTTGGCTTAGCTCTCCTCGACCTGCTGGAACTTGCGCTTGTTTATATAGTCATCGTCTGTAGCTTCTAAACTGTCTTTAGGAACTTGACATTGTGGCTTTGAATGGAGTAAAGTCACAATATGATTGAGAAATCATCTTTTTTTTTAGCTCATGACGAAAAAACATGAAAATGAATATATGTATATTTATGTATGACTGAAGAATTGTGCTCTACACCAGAAATTGACACAAAATTGTAAACTGACTATAATTCAATAAAAAAATTACAGAAAATAAAATGAATAACAACAACAAAAAATAGTAATTGTCTTCCAATGCAACTCTTCCTGAACTTCAAAACATTTAAAGAATTATCGAGTTCTCCATATGCCTCAGGTACCGCTCAGCACTAATGCAACAGACTGGGTGCCTAGGCATTAGGAGCGCCTGCTTTGACCACTGGGCTTTCTAATGCTACAAATACAGCATTGATTATTCAGAAAGTGCTAAACTCAACATCTTTTCACAAAAACATTGATGGAATTATTTCATTAGTTAGCTCTTACAAAACAGAACAAGTGGGTAACAATAGGATGCCTGTTGAACTATGAGATGAAAATTCCCTTTGAACTGCATGCTAATTTGAATAGAGGAATATTGATGCAAATACACTGGTGATAAAGTGGAGCCTACGGTGTGGGGATGAGGCCAGTGGGCAGGCATTGTCTGATTCAGGGCCCTGAGCTGGGTTAAGATGTGTAGGCCTTATGGATTTATTACTGATCATTGATTCTGGCGGTGAATGGCAGTATCCTTTGAGATTTCTGAGTCAGTTCTGAAGTAAGTTCTCGTCTAAGTTGGGCAAACATGTAAGAGTAATGTAAAATGCTTGGGCCCTGGCCCAACCTGGAGTTGATGCTCTAGGATAAGGTAGGTGGCCAGAAACCAAGGAGCAATTTTTTAAGCCAATGAGAAAATTGCTGAAGTAGCTTTACTTGGGGCACGGGTGAGATAAGGAGGGGGAAGAACTGAGGAATGGTTTATACTGAGCTCTTAATTGTACTAAAAGTAGATGCCTAGTTTTACTGCATGGTATTCTGTGTCAGTAATGTTAGCCTTATATACATGGCTATCTATAATATTACATTTATATATGATACATACCACATATGTGGATCTGCATATTCCATTAGCTTGTACACGTGCATCATATACAATTTAGAAGAATCAAAAGGGGATAGAGTGAAAAGTTAGCTTCGACCTCTTTCCATGCCTCCAGCCACCCAATTCCCCCTCCCGGAATCACAGTTGCCAGTCTCTTACTTCCTCCTTTCTTGCTCTTTGTTCTACCTGAGTAACCTCCCCAAGCCCAAGAACTGCTGCTCAGAAAGTTTCCAGCTTCTGTATTTTCCTGTCTGGTTAAATTTATTTACCTTTCTTTCAAAGCCTCAACTTTTTATTTATTCTCCTTTAATCTCATTATTTGTCTGAAACTATATAAATCCAAAAAGAGGCAAAGAGATTAGCTCAGAGCTATCAGAAGTTACAGTTATCTTTGACTAATGAAAAAAAAAATCAACAGAATAAACCTTTCAAAATGAGGTCCCTAAGGGAAAAGAGAAAAAGGAGTACACGCTGGGAAGAAATTGCAAACCACAAAATGTTCATACATCTAGTACTTATTTATTTAGTGAAGTGGTTGAGAGCATGATCTTTGAAGTCCAGGCAGACATGGGTTTGACACTATCTGTATGACTTCAGGCAATTTGCTTTATTTCTTGGAGCCTTGGTCTCTAGACAGGAAAGTAAACTGAGGCAAGTAAAGCACTCAGCACAACTCCTGCTGTAGAGTAAATGATCAATAAATGTCCTATGTTGCTGTTGTTGTTGTTATATTGTATTTGCTAGTTTGTGCTATTTGTCTCCTGTGTTAGGCAGAATAGCTGCCCCTCCCCCACGTCAATGTCCACATCCTAATTCCCAGAGCCTCTGAATGTTACCTCACATGGCAAAAGGGACTTTGCAGATGTGGTTAAATTAAAAGTCTTAAAATAGGGAATTTTTCCTGGATTATTCAGGTACATCCAATGTAATCACAAGAGTCCTTTAAAAATTGAAGAGGAAGACAGAAGATTAAGGGAAGAAAATGAGACCACAGAGTCAGTGTCAGAGTTAAGAATGATTTGATGTGAGAAAGACTTAGCCTACTGTTGCAGTCTTTGAAGATGGAGGAAGAGGCCATGAGCCAAGGAAGCTGCAGGCATTCTTTGTTCTTGCAGCCATCCACGTGGGTCAGGTCATGGTATCCCTGGAAACCTCCAACAAAACAAATGTTATTCTCTGTTCTGCAACTTGTTATCTTTACGAGAGTGCAGAGCTAGCAAGACTAAGCTAGGAAACAGGGCACAGGGTTAAAGCCAAAGGAACAGATCGAATATGGAGTCAGATTTGTCTTTTTCTGTTACAAACACAGGTGAATAAACTGGGTTTCCTACGGCTCCAGCAGAGAGACCCAGCAACTTGTCAGTTGCCCTTTCTAGTGGAGAAGAGGAAACCAGAGTTAGCCACAAGCCAATTCTCTTTCTAGATTGTGGATTTTCATTACACACAAGTTAAAAATACAGGGGGAAGTCCCTCTCTCACTGCCAGGGACAGATCCTAACTGGCAAGAAATTCATCTACAGCCAGTCAGATTTTCCCCTCAGTGTCCCTGACTCCCATAGTTACTACTAGTTTAAAAGATCGGTAATAATCACTACCCTGTATTAAGTACACAGTGTGTGTCAGGCATTGTGCTAAGTGTTTCGCACACATTATTATATTTAACTACTATGGTGGTGGAAAGAAATGTAGTCTCTTGTTTTTTAAAGTTCAGCTCATGACCCTCAGTGGAAATTGAAATCAGTTTGGAAGGAGTGACCAGCAATTTTAAACAATAAAATACAATAGAAAATATTGGTAAATTGCATGAAATATGTTTTCATAAAATTTTGGTTTCAATTACACATAGAGTGACTCTCTTAAGTTATAAGTAAGTTTTAATTGATAAAATATTGATATATATATATATATACTTTTTTTCTTTTTCTTCTTTTTAAATATATATACTTAAGTTATAAGTTAGTCTTAATTGATAAAATGCATGTTCTGGGTTGTGTTGCAGAACGCATCTCTTACTATGGGTCATAGTGAAAATATTTAAAAAAAACTCTTTTAATCCAATATTTTATTTGATTTGGTTTTTTTTCTGTTTGTTTTTGGTGTGTATGTGTGGGGAAGTAATTAGGTTTATTTAATTTTAGAGGAGGTACAGGGGATACAAGGGAAAAATATATATTTTTTTCTTCCAGTGACAGATTTTTTTTAATATTTAAAAACAAAATCAACCTCTCCCCAAATAGCACCCCCAAACAAACAAAAAATCAGATTAAATAAAATCTACAGTGAATATACCCAGCAAACATCTGTATGTGCAATTAAATACTGTGTCTGTTACTGTGGCACAAACCTCAAACAAACAATATACAAGTGTTCTGGGGGTGGAGGGAGGCCGAAGTTTTAACTCTGTGGGGCTTGGGGAGACAGAGTGGGGTGAGAGGAAGGGGAAATCAATTTCATTTTTCTTAATTCTGTCCATATAAATATATTCATGAAGACCAAAAAAGAAAGGAGAGTTTGGGATGGCAAGGAAATAGGAGAACAGGGGAGTTTGGGATCCTCCCAATTCTACCTGACCAAAAACTATGAAAGAAATGAGTTTTGTGGTGAGAGAAGAGATAAAAAATGATAGAAGAGGACAGGAAGGAGAGGGAAGCAACGTGGGGCCAACCAGGGAGAAAGGGGGCCCTTGACAGAGGAGTGAGAGTCCAGTGAGAGTGTCCGTGTCTGTCTGTTCCCATCTTCATCCCTACTGTCTTAGGCTTCAGTTTAGTGTCTGTCACCTCCCTTTCTGCCTCTGTGGCCTATCAGGACCCCGCGACCCCCTTCACCCTGCCCCACGCCCCACGCCATGCTGGTCCCTTCTCCTCCTCCGTTCATTGGGAGCTGGCTCGCTCCAGGATCCTCAGGTCATAATTCTTTTTGGTCACTTGAAGTTTGAAGTGACTCACGGAGTTGTTGAGGCGAAGGGAGGCATTCTGGGCAGCCAGGGGGTTGGGGAACACAGCCACGATGGTGCACAAGGCAGCGAAGTCCATGTGGCAGCTGTTCTCGCCAGTACCACCGCTGTCTCCCCCAACCCCACCAGGCAGCCCCTGAGCGTCCTTGAGCCACTGGATCTTGGTGTCGAACATGGCAAGCTGAGTGAAGAGCTTGTCCACCTCGGTGATGCCCTCAGGGAGATCTGTCACCTCCAGCACCCGCCCCAGGACAACATCTGTTGTCCCCAGGTCAGTGGGGGCAGACTTGAGTGCTCGCCTCTTGCTCTGGTTTCCATGCTTCAGTCCACTCTGTCCCTGGTGCACCGTGTAAGCTGACTGGCCACGGAGCAAGGGAGGGCAGATGGACAGATTGTACTGCAATGGCTGGTCCAAAAGGGAGTAGCGCCCATCACCCTGTGCTAGACCCCCCAGGCCGGGGGAGCTGTGTGAGGACAGGAAGGGGACTGAGTCCTGTGCAGACACTGCTGAGGCTGGTGACAGAAGAAAGTGCTGGAGACTGGGTGGGAGATGTGACAGGGCTACTGCTCATCTGTGTGTTGGCCTGGGGGCTGCTGTCAGGGCTGTACAGGTCTCCAGGCTTCTGCCCCCACTGGTCCATGTTGTAGTATTTACAGTGACTCCACTGGACCATGGATGGGTTCTGGGGGGCGTGTGCTCCACTAGGGACATTCAGCTGCATGACCACCACACCTGGTCCAGAAGGTGACACTACTGAGTACTGTTGTGGCATCTGTGGCAGACTGCAGGGAGAGGGAAGCTGAGGCATCTGGTACTGCTCAGAACCAGGAGCCTGCAGAAACCCTGCAGAAGGGCTCGTACCGTTCTGCTGAGCTGGTGGGGTCATGCTGTAGTACACTGGTGTGCCCCCTGCTGGGGCCCCCTGTACAGACTGGCTCGCAGGGACCAGCATGGGTTGCTGGAAAGGTGGCTGGACCACTTTTTGTGAATCATTACCCACTGGGACTTGGTAAGAAGGCAGTGGAGTGTACTGAACCACCAGGCCTTGCATCTGGCCCCCAATGCTGCTCCTCTGGTTGCTGAGCAGGCCCTGGTTCTGTGGCTGCTGGACCCCAATCATGCCTTGGTAAGCCGCCTGCTGCTGGTTAGGCATCATGGGCTGTAAACCAGGCTGCTGGGATGGCCGAGGCAGCTGCTGTAGGCCACCAGGTGAGAGAGAGGTCGATATTGCTGGTTGGAGTTAGGATACTGTCCAAGGGGGTAGTAAGGAACCTGGATCTGCTGAGGGGGCTGCATGTAGCCCTGGGGTGGCAGGACTGGCGGAGTAGGTGGTGCATGGCTAGAAGTGGAATAGCTGGAAGTGGGGAGGGGCTGCCCCGTAGAAGCCATGATGAAGCCAGTCTGCTGAGGGGGCTGGGAGATAAGTGGGGGCTGGAACAGAGCTGAGGATGGGTCAGCTGCTTCAGCAGAACTTTGGCGGCTAAGGCTCATTTGTCCAAAGGGGTTGCTGAGGTCATCTGCCATGTTGTACTGCTGGGGCGGAGAGACTGGCAGAAGGACTTGGGGACAGGAGCCTGGCGAGAACGGAACAGGCTGTGGAGAGGGCTTCAGAGCTGGGACTGGCTGTGAGATCATGTGATTATTCAAGGGTGGTTGTTGCTGAGGCGTGGGCGGGAGAGCAGGAAGCTGCTGCTGCTGCCGCTGCTGGGCAGTACAAGGAAGAAGGCCCCGGACAGACTGGGATGAGGTGACCTAGTTGCACACTTCTGGGGCACCAAGTGCCATACCTGGCCTGGAGAGCCTTCCTGCACTGCCACCTTTACTGCTCCCAATGCTGTCACCCCGGGTGAGGAGAGAGATTCCACTGAAGTTGCTGGCTTTGGTGACAGGGGCCCGCATGCTCTGGACGGAGCTCTCAGAGTCCCTGCTGCTCCAGGGCCGAGGCTCCAGGGACTTGAGCTAGCTGTCTGTGCTGCTCTGGCGGCTGCTTGAGGTGAGGCTCAGACTCTTGCTCTGATGTCATTTAGATATCCGTTCTGGCCAATCTGGTTATCATCTCGGTCCATACTGGCATCATCTCTCTTGATAATCTCTGCTGAAATTCTGTATTCTTCTCACCCTTTATATGTTCTGAGAACCTCTGTTCAGAGATTCTTGTGTTACTGGTTTTGCTGATGATGACAGCTTTTCCAGTTTGATCAACATTGTGGTCCATTCTGAAACAGGCAGCCACTTGGTGTGATAGCATCCAGTGATATGAGGTCATCTGTGGGAACCTGAACTGGTAGTTGTCATTAATAAATTCCAGAATCTCCTGTGTTAAATTTAGCAGCATCATTCTGTCCCTTGGGTTCTTTTTCAGTGTATTTACAAGAAATTCATGTAGGTCTATTCCAGTGGAGTCCGTATATTCTTGGCTGGCGTCTCTAGACAGCATCTTCCTTGGGACCTTTTCTTTGTTTTTATCCTTGTCTTCCTTTTTAGAGACATCCTTAGTGGACTTTTCTTCCTCCTTGTCAGAGGGGCAGCTGATGTGCAATTGAATTATATCCTGGGCTTCTAGTGGCCCATCAGTAAATGGTGCAGAGGACTCCTCACACACGGCAAGGCTGCGCACCAACCTCAGCTTAGCTCTTGACTTGGCTCTTTTCCTGGCATGACCGTGGTTGGATGTCCGCCTCTGTGTCTCGTGACGCAAACTGGTATCTTCACTCTCTTTCTCAGTTTCTTCCTTGCTTGGAGCCTTAGATACAAACTTGTTCTTGTTTACAGATTCTCCCACCAGTTTTTTTTCTGATTCTTTCGTTATTTCCAGGGTCTCTTGAGTAGTGTTACTGTTAGACATCTTCTTCATAGGACGCAGCTGCCTCTACGGACTCGTGAATACATGTTCAGCCTCCAAGAGCCCAGGGCTGGAATGGCATCACATGTAAGTGCAAGTCTAACCCCACGCGGGCGCAGCGGGGAGGGCGCCCATCGCCCGGCTGCGGCTCGGCCCCAGCGGCCGGTGGGGGCGGCGCGCTTCTGGGGGCGGGCTCTTCTCGGTGGGGGTTTCCCCAGGGCGGGGGAGGGGAAAGGGGTTTGGGAAGGAGGCGGGAGATGGGGAGAAAAAGGTGGGAAACCAAACCCGGAAAGGGAAAAAAGAGGGGAGGGGGAAAATCAGAAGGGGAAGAAAGTGAAAAATATTTTTTATAGTGGGTTACATTAAACAATTTTAAACCCACCAATGAAGAGGTTAAGGGTAGAGGCTCTAGCAAAAAGGTTCCCTTGGTTTAATCCCTGTCCTTTTCCTTGGCGGGGATGTGGGTGCAGGGCGTAATCTCCTTTACTTGAAGTTAACTGATGATGGATGTTAACCACATCTCCAAAATACCTTCATGGCAATACCTAGATTAGTGTTTAATGAAATCACTGGGCCCTATAGCCTAACCAGATTGACACAGAAAATTAACCATCACGAGGGCCATGGCTTTCCTCCCTCCTCTAGCCAGAACACTCCCAACCCCCACCCAGGTCTCACCGTCCCCGGGAAGACTTCTGTGAGGCCCCCTTCCTCAGCCAGAATCCCAGTTCTTTATCTTCCCAGCTCTGCGTTCCTTATTCTCTCACTCAGTTCCCTCATCTCCCAAGGTCCCACCTCATAGGGTCTTTTTGAGGATTCAATGGGTTAATCCACATAAAGCAGTTTGAATAGCGCCTTAGCTGCAAATGCTCGGTTACTGTTACTTTCCCAATGTTATATGGTTAGCAGGTGGCAGAACTGGGCAGATTCCTGCTCTGTCTCACAGTCTAGTCTGGAGTTTGAAATCTAAGGCAATTTCATGCTAACTTATGTTTTCCCTCAAAACAAACAAACAAAAATGACAAAATAAGTCTCCCTTTACAATAAATTACCAGCAAATTAAAAACATGGGGACCCACATCTTCTCAGAAGGTTGGCCAAGGCTGGCGGAGTCTTGTCTTTGAGATAGTGCAGCTTTGTGACGTGTTCTGCTCTGAGTTTCAACAGAAGGATATGTGGAAGGCACTAGGTTGTCTGACATACAGAACCAGCTGATGACTCACTCAAAACTTAACCGCAGGGGTACTGTATAAATTCTTACATCTAAAGAGAATCAGGTAAGGGAGGAAATCCTGTGAGAATTTGAAAGGAGGCCTGTTGCCTAGAAACTTATGAGGTGACTGGGGTTCTGGTTGTTAATCCTGTTTTTTTTTTTTTTTTTCCCGCTCTGTTTCCTCCCTCTGCTCCAGCAGGGAATTCAGGCATTTTATCAATCTCTTAAAAAACATTTTGATCCTACCTCCTGTTAAGTGCTTTGAGTGTTGATTAAAACCAAGACATGGAAACAGTCTAAATGTCCATCAACAGATGACTGGATAAAGGAGATGTGGTATATGTATACAATGGAATACTATTCAGCCATAAAAATGACAATGTAACACCATTTTCAGCAACATGGATGTCCCTGGAGAATGTCATTCTAAGTGAAGTAAGCCAGAAAGAGAAAGAGAAATTCTGTATGAGATTGCTCATATGTGGAATCCAAAAAAAAGAAAAGAAAAAAAAGAAAAGACAAAGACAAATGAACATAAATACAAAACAAAAACAGACTCATAGACATAGAATACAAACTACTTGTGGTTGACAGGGTTGGGGGGTGGGAAGGGACAGACAGAATTTGTAGATACTGACAGGCATATGCAGAATAGATAAACAAGATTATACTGTATAGCACAGGGAAATATATACAAGATCCTGTGGTAGCTCATGGTGAAAAAGAATGTGACAATGAATATCTGTATGTTCATGTATAACTGAAAATTGTGCTCTACACTGGAAATTGACACAACATTGTAAACTGATTATAACTTAATAAAATAAAATTAAAAAAAAATCTCCCCCACAACACACACACACAAACATATATATATATATATATATATATATATATATATATATATATACACACACAAACATATATATATATATATAGCCAGGCTATGTTGCATTCATAGGCTCTGAATGTTTATGAATTTGAAAAACTAATAACTCTCTTAAGTTATAGATAAGTATTAACTGATAAAAATTATTCTGGGCCTTTAAAATATTGATTTTAATATTCAGCTGGTCACTGATTTAAAAATTAATTCCATACTACGTCCAATTTGCTTGACTGTAAAGTGATTTTATTGCTAGTTAAGATTTTCTTGGAAAATGTATTTCTAGGTTTTAGATTTGGGAAGGGTGTGAATCCAACCTCTCCACCAGTATCTGGTGGGAGATGGCAGTGTTTTGAACCAGCAAAGAAAGAAAGGAGGTATATTCAGCACCCTGGCCCCCATCTCAACACATCCATTTCCCCATCTTAGCAATGGTAATCTTTCATTTGTTACTTTGGTTTGAATGTTTGTAGCATGTGGCCCTAACACCTTAGAGCTCTAAGTAGAAGAGAAAATGGCACCCTGACAGAGATGTGCTTCCCAACTCCCTGCCTTTGTTCTTGAAGAATATTTTTCTTTCACTATTTATTTATGTAGACTTTTTTTTTTAGAGCAATTTGAGATTCACAGCAAAATTGAGGGGAAGATACAGGAATTTCCCATATGATCACGACTCCTGCCATGAATAGCCTCCCTCATTATCAACATGCCCCCAGTGGAGTGATACATTTGCTACAGTTGATGAACATACATTGACAGATACGTCATAATCACCCAGGGTCCACAGTGTACATTACAGTTCATTCTTGATGTTGTACATTGGTTTGGACAAATGTATATAATGGCATATATCCATCACTATAGTATCATATAAAGTAGTTTCACTGCCCCCTAAATGTCCTGTGTTCCACCTATTTATCCTTTTTCTCAACTCCAAACCCTTGGTAACCACTGATCTTTTATTGTCTCTATGGTTTTGCTTTTTTTCCAGAATGTCATATTGTTGGAATCATACAGTACATAGTGTTTTTGGATTGGCTTCTTTCACTTAGTAATATACATTTAAGTTCACTTCACACCTTTTCACGGTTTGATAGCTCATTTGTTATTAGTGCAGAATAATATTCCATTGTCTAGATGTGCCTCGGTTTATTTATCCCTTCACTTATGGAAGAACATCTTGGTTGCCTCCAAGTTTTAAAAATTTATGAATAAAACTGCTGTAAACATCTATGTGTAGGTTTTGTGTGGACACAAGTTTTCCAGCTGCTTTGGGTAAATACCAAAAAGAGAAACTAGTAGGCTGAATGGAAAGAGTATGTTTAGTTTTGGAAGAAGCAGTCAAACTCTCTTCCTAAGTGGCTGTACGTCTCTCTCTCTTTGATTAAGCCTATGAATAATCCTTGAGGTCAACAGTGGCATGAATGAATAAACGTGCGTGTGTGGTTACCTGGTGGGTGTCGTTCGGCAAGGTACCCTGTGGAGCTGGTTATTAACCTCTGGGCATGAGATTCCAGCCGCTAACCCCAAGCTTCTGCAACCCCATCTAAGATGTATTTGTGAAAGGTCTAGAGTTGCTGAGCTGTGTGTCCCACTGGCCTCCAAAGGGCAGGTACGTGGAAATTGCAGCAAAGACTGGGGAAGCAGCCTCAGTAAGATGAATGTGGAAGTCTCTGATCCTCTGAAATAAGGTGAATGGTTATTGGCTTTGGGAAAACAAAGGAAAAACAGAAATATGTTGGCCTTTTAGGGGCAACTCAGTGTTCCTTTATGTCAACACAGTACCCTTTCATACCTGCCTTTCTCAGGGCAGGGACATTTTTTTGGCCCACAGACACTCTGAGAGGAAAGGAGTTAAAAGCTAGAGCCCATGTTGGACGGTCACTGAGGACACTCTACCAGCCGACGTGGGTAAATGTAACAAGGGAAGCCTTTCCCAGTTCTCAAAGTATTACTCCTTCCACTCCCTACAAGGTAACCATTGCTAACATTTTATGTTAATATCAATAATTACCTAATCAATATCAATGTGTTTTTCTGTGAACATAGAACATACATGGTATATATATTTAATCATTTAAAGTATTTGCTAGGTGTAAACATGGAAAAATAAAGTAGAAAAAAAAAGAAAAAGAAAAAAAAGAAAAAAAAAGAAAATGAATGTATAGACCCTTTAGGTATCCTTCTTAAATATAACTACTTTGGAGTACTCTTTTTCTTAACTTTTATTTTTTCTTTCTAATCTCAGAAGAAGAAAAACGCTAACATTTTAATTTTTTTGCATCTACTGTGCTCATAGGTCTTAAAGGGTTTTGCATCTTTTCTTTATTCGTTTATTAAGTACCCAATATTCACCAGATATAGTATAAGTCACCGGAAATGAAAAGATGAATCAATGTTAATGTCTTTAAGAGTTCATGTCTGCATTGTCTTGTGCTCCCAGAAAAAACTGCTCCCAGGGGCTGATAATAGCCCTTCAGTGCCTCTCCTGTAATGTGCCTGATTCAGAGTTGTTTCCTGGGACGGTGTCCTGACAGCCCACTGATTAGCTGCTGCTTCTCTTGAAGTAAGGGTGTCTTAAATCTCTCTCTAAGTCCATGTCTCCTATGCATCATATTCTGTGATCTCTTTTCTTGCTCTCAAAGACAGAAGGATGGTGAAGAAATGCCACCTCATTTCTCTCTCCCTCTGAACTAGGAAGGAGTTACGTATTGGGATTACGGTGCTAGCTTACCACTTAACAGTTGAATTGTTTGAATCAGGTGAAAGGTTATTTTGTATAGAACAAATAAAAATTGCTCTTTAACTAGGATTCCAAATATTCCAACTTTTGACATAATCTGCTTTGTAAAGGGTGGGCATAGTGACTTTCTTCCTGAGATAAGATGCATCAAAAATTTGTCCTTTTTTTTGTAAAACCAAGTGTGGGTTTTAGTTTGACAGAAAAACTGGATTTTCCCTTGTGGAAAATTAAGGAATTGCTTTAAAGAATTGGAATGACATGCCAGAAAGGATGTCCTTACAATGGGGACTAATATTAAGTAGAATGGATTCTTTTTTAAACTTTTTTTTAAATTGAGTCACAGTCATTTTACAATGTTGTGTCACGTTCCAGTGTAAAGCACGATTTTTCAGTTATACATGAACATATGTATATTCATTGTCACATTCTTTTTCGCTGTGAGTTACCAAAAGATCTTGTATGTATTTCCCTGTGCTATACGTGTATAATCTTGTTTATTTATAGAACAACAGATGTTTTTGACAAACAGGATGGTGGATTATGGTTTATAGTTGTAGTCATACGTCAAGGACTAAATGTACATTCTGTAGTTTCTCAGAACTGAGCAGAGGAAGAAGCAGGGAAACAACAGAGGCCAAACGAAACCACTCAGGGTGACTGGTTTGCTTACTCGGCACCCTTTGGAATGCGGACTGAGAACACTCCCCTTCCCAGGGATCTTCCCTCCCCCCAGATCTCCTGCCAATTCTGCCTTCATTTTGTTACTTTCTTTCTCCTCCTGCTCCCATTCCATTGTGCCACCTGGCATCTGTGAAACTTACATTTTTGTCTTTAATTTCTTATTCCAACTCATTGCTTGTACATCTTTCCTTCATTTTGCTACCTCCTCTTCAGTAAGCTTTTCCCTACTTCAAGAAAGAGTACTCTAAAAATATCTAAAATAGTAAAATAAATTACGTATGTGTATATCTTTATAAGGACAAGATCTTTGACTACTTTCGTTTTGGTTAAATGTGTCCAGCGTGATCTGCAACAGGGACTCATTGAGGAATGCTAGGAAGGGCAGTTTTACTTGGACCACAGTATCTACTGAGACTCCGCACAGCTTTTTTTCTGTGCCTCTGTAACTGTGGTGCGTGAGCCAGCGGCACTGGCATCACCTGGGAGCTTGTTAGATCTGTAGCATCTTGAGATCTACCCTTTTTCACTGAATCAGAAGTTCCCAGGTGATTCACATATGTCATAAAGTTTAAGAAACAACATACAGAAACTTGAGGCTTTTCTGCTATTGGACTACCAATGTCCAGAATTTCATGATTAAATGCTACTAATTTAGTATATCAGAGCTTAGAACTAAAGTCTATCTCGGTGTCCTCAAAGGGTTAATGTTATGTAGTACAAATTACAACCTAAGATGGTGACTTAGGCACAAAGGGACAGTTTTAGTGGGGGACGGGGGTCATGAATATTTTGATACGTTTCAGTAAAAGGTACCTGCTGTTACAGCCCTGTGCCAATGTGCATGAACAGATGTATTTCCTTCGTCTTTGAAATGTCTGACTAGTTGGAGAAGTTAGGCATGTCTGACCAGTTGAGTCTTAACAATCAAGTTCAGAACGTAGTACGTAGACTTCCGCCCAGTTTCTTTTCTATGTAAGGCTTCCCACTGATCCGTGTAATACTACAGGCTTCAAGAAGCTGGTAGGAGTCCAAAATGCTCTGGTTACCTTTGTGAATCACTTCTGATTCATATATGTTCCTTCACATAGTAGCTTTGAATAAATGAGGGATATTTAGAGATGAAAAGATTAAAGTGAGCCTATTAAATTGTGGTTGTCATCTTTTATTTATTTCTGGTATGTCATTCCAATTCCTTAAAGTAATAAATTAAAGAATGAAGGATTTAGTTTCCTGGTACAACGTGTTTTCTTCACTGTTCGCCCCCCCCCCCCATAAAGCTAGAGTACTGCCCTTTATTCTGAAAATGTGGACTTCCGGGGGTATACAAAAGTCCTTTATTTCGTGAAAAAATGGCAATTTTTTTTATGTGCAATTTTTAAAAAACTTTTAAAAATTGAGTTATAGCCACTTTACAATGTTGATTCTTCACTGTTTTTAATACCATTTTTGGCTTAGACATTGAGACCTCTATTCATGAGAAATCCGATGAAGTCCTTCAGCTATGTTGCTCTGTAAATAGGAAGCACAAGGTACTGCTTAGTGTTCTCCTCCAGCCACGTCCCTGTTAGTGAGTAAAGGGTAGAATTTAGGCCATGATTCAGGTGATCAAGGCTGTATTTTCAAGTAACTTGACTGAAAGACTGTGGTTTTGAATGAGTAGGGAAATGCCCTCGTCTTTTTGTGAGGAGATTTTTTTTCAAAAATATGATCCCACGGAGAACACAGAGGATGCTAAAAATGCAGAGTTTGCATCAATCTTTAAGAGATTTTGTAAAGAACCAGAGCTGTGATGGTCCTTACAAAGAAACCTATGAGCTTCCTTATGCTTTGATCCTCCTCGGTCAGCAACAGTGTGAGGATACGTGGGGGAAGGGACACCTGGACCTGACACACAGGGCTTCTGTCCTTGACCCCTTGAGGGTCTCGCTAATCACCGTTGCCACAACCACCCCTGGCCCCCACGGAAGATGATGCATGACCCTCGTTAGCATCCAGGCCCAGCTAAGGCCCGGGTTAGAACTGACCACAGTGCAGCTGAGACCACTGCAGCCCCTTACTGATGTTACCAGAGACTCACGGATAACAACACAGACTTACAATAGAATGAGTAACCAGTAACTACTCACTAGATGTGGCTTGCTCTTGAGAGCATAAAGGACCCACCCTCACCTCACAGGAGTGCTGGAAAAAGGAGAGCAATTTGGGAAAACCTCTTCACTTTAGTCTTCCCAGGCAGCTGCCCCTTCTGTCTGTCTGGCTTGGAGGAGGAGGTTCTCTGATGACTAAGCAATCACTTCTTCACTGCCTTGAGCTGGAGTCTAATCTGACCCGAGGGGAGGAGCCTAAAAAGATTGCATCATGGGAACTGTTGAAACAGTTATTTCAGTAGAAACACGTCAAACAGTACGTGTTGAAATAAAATGCCTTGAGAGTTGAGTTTCCTATAAATGCCATTCTTGAAAGGAAAACTTTATAGGCTACTGACATTTAAAAAAAGCAAGCAAACAATGAAACAACAAACATCTAAAAAAAATTCCAGAATATTCTGTAAACCAATGCTTTCACATACTGAAGTGTCATAATGAAAGGATTTCTCAGAATGAGTGTTATATCATGCGATGTTAGTGGTCCAGGTAGGGATAGTAGCTGTGATATATGTGCCCTTTCCTATTTATTCTCTTAAACTTTCATTTGTCTTTTTGTGTCATCTTCATTGGCAGCTAAAGGCCAATATGCTGAATAATATAACTCTGTAATGCATGAATGTATTTGGTTACATATTTCTGGAATTAGGTGTTGTGCACGCCATCTTCTGGCCATTATTAAGAAAGCACCTAAAATGAAATTGGAAAACAGGATGATCAGAGAAACTTTCACTTGGAGCCGTGCTTTCTGAAGCCGGACTCTGCAACCACACTGTAAGAAACTGCTGCCTTCTCTCCCCTCCAAACTCCGTGTCTCTGTTGCTGCCAGTTCTCTTGCCTGAAGGGAAGCTAAAGTTGTCTGTGTGTCTTCTCAGTAGCACCAAAGCTCTTATTGTCTTGAAAGCATAAGACACCATGGTAAACCCAGCTCCCTGGCTTAATTTTAGTATCATAATAAAAATGTAAAAAGTTTTATGTTACATTTTTTAACTTAATTTCCTTTAAACTTCACAAAGCACCTTCATATACTTTATTTCACTGGTCCACACAGTTTACTTTCTATAGACTTCCTTATATATATGAGACATGCATGTTAAAATTGAAGAGACTTCATTTTATACATTGAATATAGGTTTGAAAAATAGGGATTGACCTCCTCCTCTAAATGATCAAATGGCCTAACGTGTACTCTTTCCGGAGGTTCCTAGATTGTATAATTTCTGTTTGTATAAGTTTTAAATTTGCAGTGAGTTCCTCAAAGATATTCTTTCTTACTAATTAAAAACTCCATAAGGTGTTTTTGTTTTTGTTTTTGTTTTTTTTTGAGTGCTCCCTTGGGATTCTTGAACTTCATCAGTCTAGATATGGTCTCTGGGATTCAAAGGATAGATGCAGATTGAAAATCAGACTTGTCTTGGTAGGATGGCCGGTGTTCCCTGTTGAGAGGACTTATTCTGATAATGAAGCAAGCTTGTTTGTTCTAGCTTATTGTTAATTGATTCCATAAGTATTTATTGAGTGCCCATTATATACATGCACAGAGGGATACAGAAGTGAATAAAACATACAAAAATGATCAGCTCTCCCAGAGTTCACATTTTAGTGGGAGGAGACAGACAATAAACAAAAAATAGAATACATGCTATCGAGAAAATTGATGTAGAGAGGACGGCTAGGGAGTGTTGAAATGCCTGAAAGGAGAAGTAGGGCACTCTGGGAAGGCACACTAAGAAGGTGATATGTGAGCAAAGATCTTAAAGAGACAAGAGACACTTGGGGGAGTAATGTTTCAGATAAGGGCTTTGCAAGTGCAAAAGCCCTGAGGAAGGAATCTGCATGGCCCGTCTCAGGTTAGTAGGGAGGCCTGCGTTACTGAGGCTGAGAGAGTGAGGGGGCACGAGTAGAAATGAAATCAAACAAGTGACTGAGTGCCGGAATGATCACGGAATTACAGGCCATTGTATGAACTCTCAGTGAAATGGGTAGCTATATTAGAAGTTTTTTGTTTGTTTTTTGGGGGGACGTAATTTAATTTATTTATTTTTAGTGGAGGTACCATGGATTGAACCCAGAACCTCCTGCATGCTAAGCATATACTCTACCACTCCAGCTATACCCTCCCCCCATTTAAAAATATTTTTATTGAAGTGGAGTTGATTTACAGTGTCAGTTTCAGGTGTACAGCAAAGCAATTCAGTTATACATATATATACATTTTTTTCTCTTCAGATTCTTCTCCAGTATGTGTTATTATAAGAAATTGAATATAGTTCCCTATGATATACAGTAGGTTCTTGTATGTTAACTACTTCTTTCTTTTTTTTTTTTAATTGAAGTATAGTCAGTTACAATACATCAATTTCTGGTATACAGTATAATGTTCAGTCATATATATATGTGTGTATGTATATAAAAATATATATATATATTTGCTTTCATATTCTTTCTCATTAGAGGTTACTACAAGACATTCAGTATAGTTCCCTGTGCTATAAAGAAGAAATTTGTTTGTATCTATTTTATATATAGTAGTTAATATTTGCAAACCTCAAACTCCCATTCTATCCCTTCCCACCATTTTTCTACCTGGTAACCATAAGTTTGTTTACTACGTCTGTGAGTCTGTAACTGTTTTGTAGATAAGTTCATTAGTGTCTTTTTTATTTTTTTAAGATTCCACATATGAGTGACATCATATGGTATTTTTCTTTCTCTTTCTGGTTTACTTCACTTACTTCACAATTTCCAGATCCATCCATGTTGTGCAAATGACATTATTTTATTATTTTTTATGGCTGAGTAGTATTCCATTGTATAAGTATATCAGAGCTTCTTTATCCAGTCACCTGTCAATTGACATTTGGGTTGTTTCCATGTCTGGGATATTGTATAAGTGCTGCTGTGAATATTGGAGTGCACGTATCTTTTTGAATTTGAGGTTCTTCCAGATATATGTTCAGGAGTGGGATTGCTGGATCATAGGGTAAGTCTATTTTTAGTTTTCTGAGGAATCTTCATACTGTTTTCCAAAAATGGCTACACCAAACTGCATTCCCACCAACAGTGTAGGAGGGTTCCCTTCTCTCCATACCCTTTCCAGCAGTTATCATTTCTGGAGTATTTTTTTCATTTTTATTAGGTAGAATTGTTATAATTTGACTGCACATATACAATGTATTACATGTAAATACATATACACAATATACTGCACATATTTTTAAAATGTACACATATGTACTGCTCATTGTTTCTAAGAACATTTAGAGCTTTAGGTTTTTAAACTTACATAGATATCAAAGGAATAAAGCCAACTACAAAATAATAATTAATTCAAAAAGTACATACACCCTGCTATTAACAGCAACATTATTTATAACTGGCAAGATATGGCAGCATCATTAAGTGCACAGCAATAGATGAATGGATAAGGAAGATGCAGCATATGTATGTAATGGAATACAACTCACACATAAGAAAGTTATTTTGCCATTTGCAGTCCTTCATTCACTTTTTTTTTCCATTTCAAAAACCAGAATTCTGTAAGTGGCATATACATTTCCACTGCATCAAAAAGAACAAAATACCTAGAAATAAACTTAACCAAGGAAGTTACCTATGCTCTGAAAACCATAAAACACTGATGAAGGAAATCGAAGATCATACAAAAAAATGTGCTCTTGGATTGGAAAAATCAACATTATCAAAATCTAACCAAAGCAATCTGGGTCCAACACAACCCCTGTCAAAGTACTTATGACAGTTTTCACACAGCTAGAACAAACAATTCCAGAATTTATACTGAACCATAAAAGAGCCCAAACTGCCAAAGCAATCTTTTGGAGGCCTTTTTTTTTTTTTTTCTCTTTCTTCTTTTTGTTCTCTTTTCTTATGGCTTGATGACTAGAGAAGTTCTTTAACATTTGTTGTAAAGCTGGTTTGGTGGTGCTGAATTCTTTTAGCTTTTATTCATCTGTGAAGCTTTTGATTTCTCCACCAAGTCTGAATGAGAGCCTTGCTAGATAGAGTATTCTTCATTGTACATTTTTCCCTTTCATCACTTTAAATATATCTTGCCATTCTGCTGAAAAAATCAGCTGATACCTTATGAGAGCTCCCCTGTATGTTATTTGTTGCTTTTCTCTTGCTGATTTTAATTTTTTCTCCTTATCCTTAATTTTTTTCAAATTGATGACTATGTGCCTTGGTGTGTTCCTCTTTGGGTTGATCCTGTGTGGAACTCTCTGCACTTCCTGGACTTGGGTGACTGTTTCCTTTTCCAAGTGGGGGAAGTTTTCAGTTATTATCTCTCCAGAAATGTTTTCAGGTCCTTTTTCTCTCTCTTGTCTTTCTGGGACCTCTACAATGTGAATGTTAGTGTGCTTCATGTTGTCCCAGAGTTCTCTTAAACTATCCTCATTTCTGTTCATTCTTTTTTCTTTTTTCTGTTCTGCAGTAGTGATTTCCACTAATCTGTCTTCTAGCTCACTGATCCATTCTTCTGCCTCATTTAGTCTATTCTTGGTTCGTTCTAGTGTGTTACTCATGTCAGTGATTTTATTCTTTAGCTCTGTTTGTGTATTCTTCATGTTTTCCGACTCTTTGTTAAAGACTTAGCTCTGTGCATCTGTACTCCTCTTGAGTTCCCTGAACATCTTCACCATCATTACTTTAAACCCTTTCTCAGATAAATTGCCTATCACCTCATCACTTATTTCTTCTTCTGGGATTTTATCTTGTGCCTTGGCCTGGGAGATATTAAACCTTTGTCAGTTGCATCATTTGCAAATATTTTCTCCCATTCTATAGGTTGTTGTTTTGTTTGGCTTATGATTTCCTTTGCTTGCAAAAGTTTGTTAAGTTTAATTAGGTCTCATTTGTTTATTTTTGCTTCTATTTCCATTGCCTGGGTAGACCGTCCAAGGAGAAAATTGCTGAGATGTATATCAGAGAATGTTTCGCCTATGTTTTCTTCAATGATGTTTATAGTGTATTGTCTTTTATTTAAGTCTTTAAACCATTTTGAGTTTATTTTTGTGTGTGGTGTAAGGGAGTGTACTAGCTTCGTTGATGTACATGCAGCTGTCCAGTTTTCCCAACACCACTTGTTGAAGAGACTGTCTTTACTCCATTGTATATCCTTGCCTCCTTTGTCAAAGACTAACTTAATTAATTATAGTAAGTCTGTGGGTTTATTTCTTGGCTGTCTATTCTGTCCCATTGATCCACATGCCTATTTTTGTGCCAGGAACATGTTGTTTTGATTACTGTCACTCTGTACTATTGTCTGAAGCCTGGGAGTCCAGCTTCATTTTTTTTCTTCAGTAATGCTTTGGCAATTCTGGGTCTTTGGTGATTCCATATAAATTTTAGGATTATTTGTTTTAGTTCTGTGAAAAAGGTTCTGGGTAATTTGATAAGGATCACAGTAAATCTGTAGATTGCTTTGTGTAGTATAGCCATTCAACAATACTAATTCTTCTAATCCAAGAGCATGAGATATCTTTCCATGTCTTTAAATCATCTTTAATTTCCTTCATCAGTGTTTTGTAGTTCTCTGCATACGAGTCTTTCACTAGCTTGGTCAGATTTATTCCTAAGTATTTTATTTTTTGGACGCAATTTGAAAGGAATTGTTTCTTTACTTTCTTTTTCTGACATTTCATTGTTAGTGTAAAGAAGCACAACTGATTTCTGTAAGTTAGTCTTGCACTCTGCTACCTTGCTGAATTATTTTATCAGCTCTAGTAGTTTTTCTGTTGTGCTTTTAGGATTTTAAATATATAATATCATGTCATCTGCATATAATGAAAATTTTATCTCTTTTCTTTCCATTTGGATCCCTTTTGTTTATTTTTCTTGCTTGATTTTTATGTCTAGGACTTCCAATATGTTAAATAGAAGTGTTGAGAGTGGGCATCCTTGTCTTGTTTCAGATTTTAGTGGGAAGGCTTTCAACTTTTCACCACTGAATATTGTGCTGGCTGGGGGTATTTTATAAATAGCTTTTATTATTTTGAGGTATGTTCCTTCTATACCCACTTTGATAAGAGCTTTTATCATAAATGGGTTTTGAATTTTATCAAATGTATTTTCTGCATCTGTTGAGATGATCATGTGATTTTGGTCCTTTCTTTTGTGAATGTGGTGTGTCATATTTATTGGTTGACGTATTTTGACCATTCTTGTGTCCCTGGGATGAATCTAACTTGATCATGGTTGATAATCTTTTTTATGTGCTGTTGATTTCTGTTTCCTAATATTTTGTTGAGGATTTTTGTGTCTATGTTCATCAGTGATATGGGTCTGTAATTTTCTTTTTTGGTAGTGTCTCTGTTTGATGTTAGTATCAGGGTAATGATAGCCTCATAGAATGAGTTTGGGAGTATTCCCTCCTCTTCAATCTTTTTGAAGAGTTTGAGAAGGATCGGTATGAGTTCTTTGTGTATTTGGTAGAGTTCTGCAGTGAAGTCATCTGGTCCTGGACTTTTGTTTACAAGGAGGATTTTTACTGCTGATTCTACTTCACGTCTAGTGATTGGTTTGTTCAAGTGATCTATTCTGTCTTTGTGGACTGTATGTTTCCAGAAACATGTCCATTTCTTCTAAGTTGTCCAATTAGTTTCCATATAGCTGTTCATAGTATCCTCTCTCTCTCTCTCTCTCTTTTTTTTTTTTTTGTATTTCTATGGTGTTGGTTGTAATTTCTCCATTTTCATTTCCTATTTTGTTTATTTGTGTCCTTCCTCTTTTCTCGCTGGGGAGTCTGGGCAGAGGTTTGTCAGTTTTGTTTACTTTTTCAAAAAGCCAGCTCTTGGTTTGATTGATTTTTTGTTTCTTCTTTTTTTTAATCTCTATTTTACTCATTTCCTCCCTGATCTTTATTATTTCTTTCCTTCTGCTGACTTTAGGTTTTGTTTCTTCTTCTTTTTCTAATTCTTTTAGGTGGTAGGTTAGACTGTTTATTTGAGGTTGTTCTTGTTTTTTGAGGAAGGCCTGTATGTATCACTATGGACTTCTCTCTTAAGACTACTTTTGCTGTATCCCTGTACATTTTGTGTCATTGTGTTTTCATTCATTTGTCTCAGAGTATTTTTTAAATTTGTTCTTTGATTTCATTGTCGACACATTGGTTTTTTAGTAGCATGTTATTTAGTCTCCATGTCATCTTTTTTTTCTGTGGTTGATTTCTAGTTTCATACCATTGTGGCCAGAAAAAATGCTTGAAATAATTTCTATTCTCTTAAATTTGTGGAGGCTTCTTTTGTGCCTGAGTATGTTGTCTATCCTAGTGAACATTCCATGAGCACTTGAAAAGAATGTATATTCTGTTTTTTGGTGATGGAATGTCCTTAAAGTATCAACCAAGTCCAAATGTTCTATTGTGTCATTTAGTATCTCCGTTGCCTTACTGATTTTCTGTCTTGAAGACCTGTCCAATGATGCTAGTGGGATGTTAAAATCTACTATTATTGTGTTCCCAGTAATGTCTCCCACTATGTCTGTTAGTATTTGTTTTATATATTTAGGTGCTCCTGTATTGGGTGCATATACGTTAACAAGTATAATATCCTCATCTTATATTGCTCCTTTGAAATTTACATAGTGTTCTTCATCTTTCTTTATAGCTTTTGTTTTAAAGTCTATTTTGTCTGAAATCAGTTTTGTTGCTCCTGCTTTCTTGTCATTTCCATTTGCATGAAATATCTTTTCCCAACCTCTTACTTTCAGTGTATCTGTGTCATTCACCCTTAAGTGGGTCTCTTTTAGCTTATTGTAGGCTCTTGTTTATTATCCAATGTGTCAGTCTGTGTCTTTTGATTGGAACATTTAGGCCATTGACATTTACAGTAATTATTGCTAGATATGTATTTATTGCCATTTTTAACTTTGTTTTCCAGTTGCTTTGATATTTCTTCTTTTTGTTTTTCTTTTTTGTGGTTTGATAGTTTTCTTTTGTATTAGCTTGGTTTCTTTTTGGTTTTTGTGATTCTGTTGTATGCTTTTGATTTGTGGTTACCCTGTTTTTAAAGTATGTTAACCCATTACGTTATCTATTTTCTTTAGAGTGGTAGTCACATAGGCTCAAGCACATCCTAAACAGAAACAAAAAGAAAGGGAGTCTACATTTTTGCTCCTCCCTCCCACCTTCTATGATTTTGATGCCCTCTTTTACATCTTTTTTCTTTTTCAGATTATTGTAGTTATCACATTTCCATTTATGTTTTTCTCTTTTCTATAGTTTCCTACTTCTTTTCTTTTTATGGAGTGAGACTCTGCAACTCTAGGCAGAAGTCCAATTTCATTTTGTTCTGTATAGATACTATAGAGATAGAGGGCCTGAGAAGCCCTCAGGCATCCAATGATACAGCAGGGAAGCAGGACAAAGCAATTTTTCCTTATTTCTCTCAGCTGGCTCTGCAGAAGACTATGATTCTGAAGCCAAATTACTACTGAAAAATCTGGTCTCCACCCATGGCTCCACCACTTACAAATGGGTTTCACATTGGGTGAGTTACTTGATCCTTCTGAAGTAGTTTTCTTATACATAAAATGGTGGGGGTGGGGGTAGTGGTATCAACTGCATAAGGATATTGCAAGAATTAAAGTATTCAATGTACAAAAACCATATACTACAACATATGGAAGCCTTAAAGTCCAAAATGTCTTTGTCAAAGAGTTGGGGATTAACATTTGTCCTTGCAGTAATCTTCTAATAATATCAAAAGCCTAAGTAGTCAGTCCTTTAAAAATTACACTGTAGTGTTCTGTGGCTGGTGAACATAGGGATCCGTTTACACTGCTCCCTCAGATACAAAAAGCGAATATGTTAATTTTGTGTACTCCTTCACAGCTAAATTCAACTTGACATACTATATTAGTTTCTTATTGATTTTATAAGAGAATTACCAAACTTAGTGACTTAGCACAAATTTATTGTCCCACAGTTCTTGAGGTTAAAAATCTGAAATCAGTTTCACTGGGCTGGAGTGAAGAGGTCACAAGGCTGGTTCCTTCTCGAAGCTCTGACAGGAGAATCCTTCTTTGCCTTTTTTTTTTTTTTTCCAGCTTCTAGTGTCTGTCTATATTCTTTAGCTTGTGACCCTTTTCTCTATCTTTAAAGTGCATCGCTCCAACTTTCATTTCCTTCATTAGATCACCTTCTTCACTGACTTTGAGATCTCCTGCATTCCTCTTAGCTTGTATTGTTTGTTTTGTGAAGAGAAGGTAATTAGCTTTCTTCATTGATTTCCACTTGGAGGAATTACTGAGGATTTAATCCAAGACCTCCTGGGTGCTGAGCATGTGCTCTACCACTTGAGCTTTACCCTTCTCCCTTTCTGCATCCCTCTTAGAAGGACTTCTGGTATTACATTAAGCCCACCCGTGTAATTAGGATAATCTCCTTATTTCAAGATCCTAAACTTGATCACTTCTAGAAAGTCCCTTTTGTCATATAACATAACATGTACAGAGTCTAGAGATTAGGACATTGAGGGCAATTATTCAGTCTATCACACATACATTTTTAAATTTTATTCTTACACCAGGAAGAAGTAGGCTGTCTCCATTTTAGGATGTCCAGCTTCAAGCTGTGGCTTAAAGAGGTTTGGTGACTAATTGTAGTGCAGAGCTGGTAAGAGTTTACTTTTTGTAAATTCAGGAAGACTTGAAGCATTTGTCTAGTTAATAACAATATATATATCTTTACAATGCTTTACAGTTTACAAAACACCTAGCTTCACATTATCTCATTTATTTCTTAAAAGAATCTTATGAATTAGATTGTATTTATAAGGTTTAATTCACATTCAGTTTTTTTTGGGGGGAGAGGTAATTAGGTCTATTTATTCATTTTTTAGTGGAGGTACTGGGGATTGGACCCAGGACCTTATACATGCTAGGCATGCACTCTACCACTGAGCTATAACCTCCCCCACACTAATTCAATATTTTCATTGAGCCTCTGTGATAGACCAGGCCTAGTGATGAGTGGGGATACCACAGAGACCTGAGATAGGCATGATCCTTATCTTTGCACAGTTCATATTCTACTGAGAGAGGTGGACAAAAGCACAAATAATTGCAAACTGTGATTAAGCTTCAGGGTAACACATGAGGAAATGGAAGCTCAGAGTGGTCAAGCAATTCTCACGTCTTACAATAATAAACCAGGTCCAAATTTATCCTTTTTGAAAACTTTTACTTCATGATTTTAGATTTTTGTAGATTTTAGGACATATTAGTCCAAAATAAGGTGTACCCTGCATATGCAGCATTTTTTGGCTTAATTTGTCATAAGATATAATAGAGTCGCTTCAATGGGAACCATAGTTGATATGGCTTATGATTGGGACAGTTTGTATACATAGGCATGATTGTAGTTGGTTCCCTTGTGATAGCTGTGATGCTAGTGCTTCTTGCTGCTCTGTTAAGTCCTGAGCAGACTTGGTTAGTATCAGAGTAGGCCCTTATTTTTCTTCTTAGAATCATGTGCTCAATAGTGTCTACCTGTCAAGAAGAAAATCTGTAGCTAAATTACTGACATAATGCTCATGTAAGCAAAATTTTATGAATTATGTGTTCTGAATGATTTATTACAGCCTTACAGTGTTGGCTGTGGCATATTTTATCCACATTTAAAATTTTGTTTAAAATAATAGCAAGCTAGAGTGCAGCTCTAGTAGGAGCTGTAGATCATTTGATTGAAAAGAAAGTGTTTAGTAAGTTCTGTACACATTCACCTTGTTTTTTTAAACCGACCTTAGAATGAGTACTAGGTGAGTTCTTTGTCCTTAGGAATGACGCTGTTTGTTGAGATTAGCTGTTTCTGTTCAGAAGAGGTTAAATAGGGTTAAATGCAGCTGGCATTTACATACTATGTGCTCTTGAGTATGAGGCCAGTACTCACTGCAGAACTTTGTTTTGTTATTTTGTTTTTTTCACATTTTTGTTTGCAAAGACTTGCCACTTTTCTGAGAGTTCCTCTCCATGCTTGTCTGTTGAAAGCTTGGGTTCACTGAATACATACAGAGAACAGGCAGACGTAGTAATAAGGTAAATGACCTTAGAGAAGTCATAAAAGTACTTATGCACTATGACCTCAGGGTCCCAGGGAGAGTCCAGCCCTCTGAAATACTCTTCTTCATACTCATTAAGATCTGAAATTGTTTTACAGTGAGGTCTTATTTCACATGAAGAGATATTTCAGTTGGAAGTACTTTAAGAAATTGCTTTATTAATCATGTGTGAAATAGCATGAATTTATTTTTTATTAAATATCAGAATGTAGGACCATTTCTGGCATTGGTTTGGTGGCTTAATAATGTCTGGCTCTGAAGCAGTGTCTCTGTTTTACTTGGTTTTCTCTTCATGATGGCAAGATAGCAGCTCTGGGTACCATGTCAAAGGCAAAACAAACAAACAAACAAACAAACAAACACCCAAACTATTCTTATGGCAGCCTTTTATGAAGGAGAAAAATATTCCCTAGAGGTCTTCTTTACACTGTCAAGCTTTCTCTTATGTCTCATTGTCCAGAACTTGTTACCTGTTTGTTTTAGTCTAAGGGTCAGGTCTGCCTTCTCTGTGATGAAGGGGGGTACCTTGATACCTAATCAGAATCTTGATTCTGATAGCAATGGGGGAGGGGGAAGATGCCTTTTTGGGAGGCAAAAAACTACCTGGCACAGAAAGATGTGTATACATACATATATTTGTGAAAATATAGATACATATACATAATAAACACATAAATATATACATAGCAGATGCTCAAATTTTAGTTGAATGAATGAATGAATAAACAAAAATGCTGTCTATCTTAGAGCAGTAACTTGTTAAGATTTATTTTTATAAAAGGTAAAAAATGATACCACAATTAAATTCAAGGGCAGATGTGATAAAGAGGCTTGCTCCTTGACTTAATATAAAATAAAGTACATTTGTGAGTATGTGTGTGTACATGTGTGCAGTGCTAACAGAGAATAGAGACAGACAACAGGCAATAGGAAAAGAAAGGAAAAAAAGAAAATTTAAAACAAGGTAAAAAACTTTGTAATTTTGCACAAGATAGGAAGAGATAAACAAACAAGACCTAATTAAACTTATAAGCTTTTGCAGAGCAAAAGAAACCATAAACAAAAAGAAAAGACAACCTGCAGAATGGGAGAATATAATTGCAAACAATGCAATTGACAAGAGCTCAAATTCCAGAATATACAAATAGCTCATACAGCTTAATATCAAAAAAAAAAACAACCAACTGAAAAACTAAACAAGCAATTCTCCAGTGAAGACATACAGATGGCCAATAGGCACGTGAAAAGATGCTCAATATCACTAATTACCAGAGAAATGCAAATCAAGACTGCAATGAGGTATCACCTCACACTGGTCAGAATGGCCATCATTAAAAAGTCCACAAACAATAAATGCTGCAGAAAATGTGGGGAAGAGGGAACCGTCTTATACTATTGGTGGGAATGTTAACAGGTGCAGCCACTATAGAAAACAGCATGGAGATTCCTTAAAAACTGAAAATAGATTTATGCTATGATCCAGCAACCTCACTTCTGGGCATATATCCAAAAGAAACTCTAATTTGAAAAGATATATGCACCTCAGTGTTCATAGCAGAACTATTTACAATAGCCAAGACACGGAAACAACCTAAGTGTCCTTTGACAGATGAGTGGATAAAGAAGTTGTGAGATTATACATATATATATATACACACACACGTACATACACAATGAAATACTGTTCAGTCATGAAAAGAATGAAATAATGTCATTTGCAGCAACATGGATGGACCTAGAGATGAACATGCTAGGTGAAGTAAGCCAGAAAGAGAAAGATAAATACCATATGATATCACTTACATGTAAGATCTTTAAAGAAAAATGACACAAATGAACTTATTTACAGAACAGAAACAGACTCACAGACGTAGAAAACAAACTTATGGTTACTAGTGATGGAGGGAAAGGAAAAATTCGGAGTTTGGGATTATCATATGTAATACATATATAAAATAGATAAGCAACAAGATCCTACTGTATAGCACAGGGAACTATATTCAATATATTCTAATAACCTATAATCAAAAAGAATGAGAAAGAATATGTATACATGTGTATACATATAAACATATATGTATGACTAAATCACTATGCTATACATCAGAAACTAACTCATCATTGTAAATCAGCAATATTTCAATATAAAAAAAGGTACAAAGAGATGAGAAACAGTAGGTGTGGGGAGCATGAATTCTGATATAACATTGGAGTCAGCAATACACCACTGTGTGGTTCTTGGTGGTGCCACTTGCTTCATATTCTATGTAAATACTATACTCTGGAGTTGTGCGCTGCTGAATTTTGGAGAAAGAAAAGATCTTGAAAGCCTAGAGTTAAATTTAACTTTCTATTGTGGTTTCAAATTAGAACTTACTAATTCTTTAGTATTTTTCTGAGAAGTTAATGTAAAAATGAAAATTTCTACTTAAATATGCTTTATCTTTAAAATGTGATACAGCTCTGTGACAAAACCATGTGGATTATAGTCTCAGAATTTCCCCCTTGTATTGTATCTGCTTCCAAAGTCTTCCAAGTATTCCCTTTTTAAGGTAGATGGTAAGATTTTTGGGGGCAGCTGATATATTTTCTTTTCATTTGTATCTTCTATGTTACTGAGCACAGTGCTACTTGCTTAGTTGGTAATTTTTTAAAATTCATTAGCTCTTTATTATAAAATACTAAGAAAGAATGATTAACTTCTTTATTCTGGAATAAATTGAGATGATTAGCATAATTAATTTTGTCTGAATAAATTTTCTGAAACAAAAATCACCACTACCCACCTTCCAAAAACCTTTATATATTAAGTCACTGTAGGCATACAGCAAAGGATTTAGCACATAAATAAAACAGACTTCTCCACAGGTTAATATGCTTCTTAGGAGAAAGTCATACTTAAAAGAGGAAATAAACATTTTAGACTAATGGGGTGTCATTTTTAGCATTTTTAAGCATTACTTCCTTAAACCATCTACTTCTTTTCAAAGAGTGGTTTTGCCATTGGGCAATTTGCCTCAATATAACCCTGACCAAAAAAAAAACAAAAAAAAACCCAAAAAACAAACAAACAAACAAAAAAAAAACAAAGGAGAAAGTACTGAGAATAATGTGTGAGAGTGTTTGAAAGGGTAAATAAATTACAGTGGGAAAAGTATTTATATTCCAAAATGGAATTAGAAATTATTTACTGCATACTGATTTTGTTAAAGAAGAAATTTAAAATTAATACTAAGTCATTACTTTTCCAAGAGAATAATTAATTAAAAGAGGGAATAGACTATTAAGAAGAGTAATTGAAGTAGCGATATGTGTAAATTTAAAAAAGAGTACACAAAGTGTACTGAATACTCTGGGTAGACACACTGAATCATCAGCATTCCTGCCAAGTATCAGAAGCATAGAAAGAGCACATGGAAAGTAATTTTCATCTTATGTTCTCTGCTTTAGGGAAAAATTTAGGAACATTATTTCCCTAACAAAGCTGAAAAATGGTTATAGACCAATGCACACTAAAACTTAATTTTCATCATTACTTGAAAACTTACTCTTAGTAGATAATGCAATTGTTTCAGTCCTTCCGTAATACACCCCACAGCATCTCGGACCTGCCAAAATTAAATGATATGGACATGATATTTACTTGAAAATAATGTCAGTAGCTGCAGGAATTATAAAAACAACTCCTAATGAGTTACCTGGAAATCTTTCCAAGAAGAGAGACGGAACTTCTTAGAAGTCTGCAAAGCCATTTGGTCAACATGTGGAATGTAAAGAAGGTGCCAAAATATTTCAAATATAACAACATCTACAGCATCCCAAGATGTGATATGAAAACACAGTGTTCAGCGCATTTCTCTCTCTTGCTGATGACATCTTTGCCATAGGCCCCTGGAGTACAGTGCTGCCACAGGGGGCGGCGCTTAGAGAGGCAATACCTCTTGGGGTAAAATGGAAGAAATTGAATCTGTCGTACATCTACCTTAGAAAAAGCAATCAGATTCTCTATCATACAATTTCCTCAGTGTGATCTGTAAGCTGTTCCTTGAAATGAATATTTTATGTGGCCATTCAGGTTTGGAATGTGCTGTGATAGCACAATGCGTATTAAAGACTCTGAGAAACAAGTTTCCCTTCACATAACAAGAGTTCTCCCAAACTTTCTGAGCTCTGAGGCAAGGTTCCTGACCTGTAAAACTAACATTTCTGGTTTGGAACAATCTTTGAGAGATGCTGCTATGTTCTGTATTCATCTTCATTCTTATACCCTTAGTGGAACTGACCCCTAGAACCCTCTAAGCAAGTTTGGAAGTCTTAAGAAAAATCTTAAGGTCTTGAAGAAGTATCTAAGACTCCAGAACTTCTCTATAACAGATGTTGGTTTGAGTTTGATATTTCAAGTATGATTAATAGCTTTCCTTCCGCTTCTGGTTTACAAAAATGTTTTCAATGGAAATAGTCATTTTAACAGTTTTTTTCTTATTGAATCAACTATTTTGATTTATATTGATAATTTTTCTACTATTAAAGCATGCCTGCCTTTATGGGGTAATACATACTTCCTTGGTTGACAGTTTTATTTTTCAGCTTACCAATATTTTACTTGGCTTTTTAAATTCATATTCCTACGTGAGTTCGGACTACAGCAGTGATCACTCACGTGCGGCCACTGCATTAGGGCTAAGGAGTCGCTCTGCAGAGAGCATCTCTACTTTTATTGGCTTTATGAGTTGGTCTCCCACATATGGTTTCAAGTGAACAAGGTTCCAAGGCTATATAAATGGTTGAATAACTGCAAGTTTATAATTTTTTTTCTTTTTATGCTTTTTCAGGTTTTGTTTTCGGAGTTAATACCAGCTTCCAATGAATTGGATAGTTTTCCACTTTTTAATGGTCAGAAATATTTGTTCTGACATGGGGATTATGTTTCTTAATAGTTTTAAACAACTCAACAGGCAAATTCTCTAGCTACTTTAAAGAAGTAATTCCTTAATCATATTTGATTTTTCTGTTTTTTTCTACTTCTTTTTGAATCATTCAGTTATTCATATTTTTCCAGATACAGTTCCATTTTAGGTAAATCAGTGCTTTTCAAAGTGTGGTTTCCATATGAACAGCATCTTTTTCCCAGATTTTTCTATGTAACACCCCAGACTAACTGAGCCATAAACTCTTGTTTTAACAAGTTCTGTAAGGGATTCTGATACGTGTTAAAGTTCTAGATCTTTAAAATTATTAGATTAAATTCTGCATTCATATCTTATGCTTCAAAAATAATATGCCTTCCAGATTTTTCACTATATTCTCTAATTTTTTTATTGAAGTATAGTCGATTTACAATGTTGTCATAGTTTCTGATGTACATCACAGTGATTCAGTTATACATATATATTCCTTTTTATATTCTTTTTGATTATAGGTTATTAGAAGATATTGAATATAATTCCCTGTGCTATGCAGTAAGATCTTGTTGTTTATCTATTTTATGCATTGTAATTAGTATTTGCAAATTTGAAACTCCAGTTTATCCCTCCCCTATCCTTTCCCCCTGATAACCATACATTTGTTTTCTATGTCTGGGAGTCTGTTTTTGTTCTGTAAATAAGTTCATTTTTTTAAGATCCTATATGTAAGTGATATCATATGATATTTGTTTTTCTCTTTCTGGCTTACTTCATCTGCTGTGACCATATCTAGATCCATCCATGTTGCTGCAAATGACATTACTTCATTCTTTTTATAGCTGAATAGTATTTCATTTTATATATATACACACACATATACATATACATATATATATTATATACATATATATAATATATATATATATATATATATATATATCTTTATATATATACCTCACAACTTCTTTATCCAATCATCTGTCAATGGACACTTAGGTTGCTTCCATGCCTTGGCTGTTGTAAATAGCTCTGCTATAAACATTAGGGTGCATGTACCTTTTCAAATTAGAGCTTCTTCTGGATATATGCCCAGGAGTGAGGTTGTTGGATCATAGGGTAAGTCTATTTTCAGTTGTTTAAGGAATCTCCATGCTGTTTTCTATAGTGGCTGCACCTGTTAACATTCCCACCAATAGTATAAGAGGGTTCCCTTTTCTCCACACTTTCTGCAGCATTTATTGTTTGTGGACTTTTTAATGATGGCCATTCTGACCAGTGTGAGGTGATACCTCACTGTCATTTTGATTTGCATTTCTCTGATAATTAGTGACATTGAGCATCTTGTGACTCCCTTCTGGCCTGCAGTGTTTGTGTAGCAAAATCAGCTGAAAGCCTCATGGAGGTTCTTTCTGTTGTGTCTATTGTAACTAACTTTTTGTTTTTCTATTGCTGCCTTTAGAATGATTTCTTTAACTTTAGCCCTGGCCATCTTAATGATAATATATCTTGGTGTATGTCTATTTGGATTCTTCCTGTTGGGGAGCCTCTGTGCTTCCTGTACTTGGATATCTGATTCCTTCTTTATGCTTAGGAATTTTTCAGTCATGATATCTTCAAATACCTTTTTAAACTCCTTTGCCCTTTCTTCTCCTTCTGGTACCCCTATTATGCATAGGTTGGTATGCTTTATATTATCAAATATGCCCCTTATATTGCTTTCATTGTTTTTTATCTTCTTTTCCATCTGCTGTTCTGGTTGGTGACGTCTGTTATCGTGGCTTCTAGGCCACTTATTTGTTCCTCTGCACTGTGTAGTCTGCTTTCGACTGCCTTAACTCAGCCCTTAGCTCAGCCATTGAGTTTTCTGCTTTTAAATGGCTCCTCATTATATTTTCAGTTTCATGTTTAAAGTAGTCTCTGTTTCTATTCATAGTCCCTTTTATTTCCTTCAGTGCTTTCATCACTCCCTTTTTCAAGGCATGGTCCAGTAGACTATCGAGCTCTATTTCATTGATCATTCTTTCAGGGGATTTCTCTTGTTCTTTTAATTGGAAGTAGCTCTTCTGCTTCTTCATTTTACTTATATCTCTCTGGCTCTATGGATTATGGAGTATCAGTTATCTACGGTGGCCTTTTCCATGTTTTTTATATTTTTATTGAAGTATAGTCAGTTTACAATGTTGTGTCAATTTCTGCCATACAGCACAATATTTCAGTTAGATATAGGAACATACATATATTTGTTTTCATATTCTTTTTTACCATAGGTTACTATAAGATACTGAATATAGTTCTCTGTGCTATACAGTATAAACATGTTGTTTATTTATTTTATGTATATTAGTTAGTATCTGAAAATCTAGAACTCCTAATGATTGTCTTCCCATCCTCTTTCCTCCTGGTAACCATAGTTTTTTGTCTGTGTCTGTGAGGCTGTTTCTGTTTTGTAAGTAAGTTCATTTGTTTTTTTCAGATTCCACATATAAATGATATAATAGGGTATTTTTCTTTCTCTTTCTGGCTTACTTCACTTAGAATGACATTCTCCAGACAATACTACAGAGCTCAAAACAGCATGGTATTGGTACAAAAACAAACATATGGATCAATGGAACAGAACAGAGAGCCCAGAAATAACCCACAAACACTTGGTCAATTATCTTTGACAAAGGAGGCAAGAACATACAATGGAGTAAAGACAGTCTCTTCAGAAAATGGTGTTGGGAAAACTGGACAGTTGCATGCAAATCAACAAAGTTAGAATACTCCCTCACAGTGTACACTAAAATAAACTCAAAATGGCTTAAAGTCTTAAACATAAGACAAGACGCTGTGAACCTCTAGAAGACAGCACTGGTGTATCTGACATAAATCTCAGCAATGTTCTCCTAGGGCAGTCTACCCAAGCAATAGAAATAAAAGCAAAAATAAACAAATGGGACCTAATTAAACTTATAAGCTTTTGTACAGCAAAGGAAACCATAAGCAATACAAAAAGACAATCTATGGAATGGGAGAAAATATTTGCAAAAGATGAGACTGACAAGTGCTTAATCTCCATCATCTCTGGAAAATGAGTCTAGTAGTCACTCTTTGCATTTTTTGTTTTGCTAAGCTATATTTTCTAATTTTCTAAAGTGAATACATATTATCTGAATGTAATGAAATAATATTACATTTTTCAAAAAGATATTTTGCTTAGTTGCAATAGCTTTGCCTTCGTTTCACTTACAGGTTTTAGCTAAATTATTATCTCTCTTCCAAATTTTGCTCAACACTGAAAAATTTGAATTCCTGGAAATGTGAAGTACCCTTCTTAGTCCAGACACTTTTTTTTAAAAAAGCCTTTGTGCACCACCTGAAGTAGATCACTCTACATCTCTCTATTTTTAGCAGAGTATTGGGAATTGTATGTGAGGCCCTTTGCTACACTCTAAGGAGGATTCCTAATAGGAATTGGAGCCTCCAAGCCTGGCACTTTTTGCCCTAACTTTATTTCATTTAGACCATAGTCCTTAAAGGAGATGAGAATTTTCAGGAGCCACATGAAGGCATTCTTCACTTGAATCCACGGTGGAGGACAAATATCCTTTCTTACTCACTGTAAAACTGGTGGAAAGCTCTTTTTTGCAGATTTATCAAGGCATAACAGTCAGCCCAGATGTTGAAATCCTGTGCCAAATTCTCTCATTGCATAAGGAATAGATTGTTGAGAAGCAAGCAAAGATGAATTCTTGTAACTCATGTGTGTTAGTAAAGCTTGTGGGTTGGAGGATCACTTCTTTTGGTGAATAAACCAACAGATGATTTTCTGCGCCCCACATTACAGTACTTTGAAGTGAACAGAACACATGCATATCAGTCTCATACAAAGAGGGTCACTGACAGCAGAGTTGTCAAGTCTTTCTTGAGGACATTCTTGCTCCCCTTGCAACCGTGGCATCTTTCGTGTGTGCCCTAGTTTCCAAAGGAGAAGTGAGCCTGACAGGCTTTAGATTCTATACGAGGTCCTGTAGTTTCAAGATTGCCTTTACCAAAGCCTTATGTGTTTAATCAGTTTTCATTTTAGCAAGTGTTTTATTCTCTGCAGTCTAGCGATTAACCCCGGTGATTGTATTTTTGCCTTTTCAAGTACAGCAACTTATTAGAGATTTTTTATTATTATCCTCTAAATTCCTCAGACTTGCATTTTGTGGCATTAGCTATGCAGTCTACATTTTGTGAGCTCTTTTAATTGCTTCTTTGAAGTGTGGACTTATTCTGAGAGAAGGTCACAGAAGTTTTCATTAATCCAATGTTACTTTTAGTATCTCTTGGCTTTCATTCGTATCCAAAATTCCATTAGCTTTTCCTTAATTATTTCATCAAATGAGTTGTGTGTTTCCATTTTGTAAGGAGTCTTTCCTTTATAAAAGGTCAGCCCCATTGACACATTTTCATTTCATTTCATTTTATGGACGTAAGTAGACGATCTCACAGCCAGCTAAGGATGGGAGGAGAGAGGCAGTGATTCTGCAGTATCTGTGGTGTCCAGTCTGTTGACTTCCTTTCCTTCATATCCTTTAACTATTGGACATCTTATTCATCTCCTGTTTTTTTATTTGAAAAAGTGTGGAATCTTGGAGATCAAGTGAAATGTCAGAGAGTTGACATTTTAGGTTAAAATGAACCTTTCAGATTCTTTGTGGAATGTATGCTATGCTTGTTTTGAGATAACATAATTAAGACAAATTAAAATAAAAACATTGAGAATCTGTTCTATGCACTGGAGGTAAAAAAATAAAAGTTTTTTTTCCCCCAGAGGTTTACAATATAGTGGGGAGTTATCTTCTTAATTTGTTTGTGTTTTGAATATTTTAGAACAACAGGATGGGAACATTTACTACTGTGGCAGTAAATAACTTCGATTATTTATTTAGGCCCCTGTCTGTAGCTTCCCTAAAGTCCTCTGGACATCACTCTAGCTTGTGTTTGAAGGTCTTGCACCGAGTAGCTGCTACTTTCAAAAGACATGCTGGTATAAGAAATGCTCGGAGAAGAGCCAAATCAATCAAGGTTAGACTTATTTCCACATGTGGACTGATAAAAAAGTGATGATGTAGGGGAAATATAATTGCTGCTTCTCCACTCCCTGGATGCACTCCAAACTGGGTACAAACTGGCACACCAAATACGTGTGATCTGAATATAAAGAAGCACACCAAATTTTAGAAGACTGATGTTTGCAAATCTTAAAGCTTGGAGGAGTCACTTCAGGACAGATAACAGCAAATGCTACTTTTCACAACAGATACGGGAATCCATCAGGCTGAGACATTAAAAGGGCCTTTTGAGGCTGATGTCACGTAGGGCAACTGCCATGCTCATCTGTTAAGCATCCCTTGCCCATACTGCTAGCATCAGGGTGTGGTACTGAATGAATATATATTATCGTTCATTCTTAGGGTTGCTATCTTTAAATGAGTTGAAAAGCGCCCTTGAAAGAGTATTCTTAGATGTCTCAGCATATACCACGTTTAAAAATGTTATTCAAAAGAACCAATTTAATGTGTCCTTTGTACGCGACACACTCAGAGCTAGCTGAGGAAAATGTTATTTTGCCAAATACGTAGCAAACAATAACTGTTATGTTTTGCAATTTATGATACTGCATGATTGTCTAATAGAGGAATTACTTTTCCCCTAAGCACTTTCGAGGTAATTCAAAGTGTTACGCTTGATCAGTAGGTAATTATGCTTCCCCACCAAGCTTGTAATAACGGCAATGCCAGGTATGCTCCTCTTTAATAGTACGGTTCTGAAAATACTTGCCGAATGAATGAGTGAGTGAGGGAACACAGGAACATGACTGGGGTCAATGTCTTTGCCCTCTTCTGCTCTATACTCATTGAGATTAATGGACTAACCACGTGCGCAACTGGGTATTAACGGACCATGCATGACGTCCTTCATTCTTAATGACATACATGTGAGCTTTTAAAAACTGAACTCTTAATAGGAGTGGCTAAATACTAAAATATATCTTATAGGTGGTATTAAGTAAGCATTATAGTTCATTCCAAAGAATGTTGAGATATATACAAACATTATTCTTACTATTATTATTGTTATGCTAACAGTACTGCATAACTTCAAGATTACCACCAATAGCCATGGAGAACACTGGTCTCCTTGTAAACTTGAGAATCTTTATTTTCTGGTCTACAGGGAACTTTATCCTTAATTTCTCCAAATGACTGAAAGACAGTTATTTGCACAGCTTGCAATCAGTTTTCAAGAATGTAGTTTTCAAAAAGTTCTATCTGTAGCTAGATAGATGCCAAGACTAGTTAAATTAATTCAGAGCCCTGTTCTGTAGATTGCAGGATGGGGGTCACACAAAGCTGTGAAGGATTTACCCAGATCTGTGTGGACAAGAGTCCTCCACAGTGATTTGTATGTAATGCTGCCACAAAGTGGCTCTATCCAAGAATTAGTCCAAGTGCCCATCACAGATCAAGTCTTATCACGTTTTTTAGCCTTTGAGCCCCTTGCTTGTTATCCAGCTGTCGCAGAGGTTGCTGGCTTCCAATAGGGGTTGTGGTTTCCATTCAGACATTCAGGGGCTCCCTTCTAGTGAACAATGATGGAGGCACATTCTAGCAACACTTTAATCTGTGTATTGCTTTGGATGACTGTTTCTGGTCCATGTTGGAGTGGGAAGGGGATCAACATTTTAACAATTTTTTCTTGAGTGATGTTGTGTTGTTAATGTGATGGCTTTGATTTTTAAAACCGCTCTTAATTTGATACTTCCAAATCCACCAAATTAGTTAATTTGTAGTTGGTTTCCTATTCATTGATGCATGTCATTCAGGTCTTCTGGTTTTCTTTCTTTAGTGTAATAAATAAACTATACTGAGATTAGTAATTTATTCCAAACATCTAAGAATTAAAAATTATGCAAGATGGTACCTTTCTTTCATTTTGCTTCTCCTCAGGTAGTAAAGACATGCTTTTGGAGGGACAAACATTTTTTAAAAACTAAAGATGTGTATTGTACATGTGTTTCCTTAGTGTTTTGCAGATTTCCTTTGAATTCTTTCACATCATTTAATGGATTCTCAGCAGGTAGAGAATAGTAGTATTTTGAAAGAGAGAATGAAGTACCATGATTATTTGTTTACAAATTAAAAATTTTTTTTCTTTACCTTTCTTTTGTGTTTTGTTTCTAATGTTTCCACTTTGTGGAAAATATTGTTTACATACAGTATGGGCAATATATCTTAGTATAAATAACTGATTTAATGAACCATCTAGCATAGACACTGTATGTAAGTATAATACACTTATGAAGGACTGATTTAAGAAACAACATTGTCAATAAATGGTGTCACTTCCAAACTTTGGCCACCCTTCCCAGATTTCAGAAACATGCCCAAGGCAGTTGGGATTAATCGTTGTTAAAACTGTGATTCAGGGAACACTGACGCTCAGACTTTGTCAGTCCAAGGCTTACGTGCATGTAACGGGCTTCACATCATTCTTAGAATACGATCCTTTAGCATAGACCTTTAGTAATCTTGCTGGTCGCGACCCCAACTGTCTCATCTTTTGCTCTCCCCTCATTTACTGTGCTTCTGCCACACAGGCTTTCCTTTAGCTCTTGCTAAACTCATTCCAGAACCCAAAGACTTACAGTTACCCTTCCTTCTCTCTGGAGTGCTCTCCCTCCGGATCTTACAGGGCCTTCTCCTGTACGCAACTCAGACCTCGAGTGTAAATATCACCTCCTCAGAGAAGTCTTCCCTCATGACCCCTTTCAAAAGAATCCCGCTTTCCTCCACTCTTCTCATTCCATTATCTGTCCCCTTATCTTGCTTTATTTTTTCAAATCCTTATCATTTTCTGAAATTATATTATGTATTTGTTTACGTATTTATTGTCCATCTCTTCCCTAGAATGTGAATCCCACGAGGGAAGAGACCTTTTCGGAATTGCTCATTGGTGAATTCCCAAGACCAAGAATAAGGTCTGGCCCAGATTGGGTCTCAAGAAACATTTCTTACATGAATGAATGCACATAAGAAGGTATAGACTGATTACCCTGAGGCGCTGAAATAGAAGAATTCTGTTTCCCCCATTTAGTGCATGTGACTATATAAGATAATTATCACCACTTCCTATTTTATTAAAAAGAAACCTGGGAAACAGAGTGTTTAATTCTAGAATCATCTAGTTTGCAACTGGTAGACCCGGGATTCAAGACTGGGTATGCTGGATTTGTTTTAATTTGTTTAATTCAAAATAAAATATATTATTTCTGTTCAGAAGAAAGCAGGATGGAGGGCTCTGCTTTCTGTAGGAAGGTTTGCTTTTTTAAAACTTGCATCTTGGCCTTTGGCATCTAGTCTCAAGTTGTTAATTAAATTGCCAAGTCAAGTTTATAGCATTGTTTTCAAATATGCAATTGTAAAAAAAAATTGACAGATACAACTAAAAGCAAACCTGGTTCAGTTTCTTACTTACCCTTATTGGATTAAGGTTTGCTATAAAATCTCTGTATTTTTTTTGGGCTAGAAAAATTTGAAAATTAAAAAAAAGTCTCTCTTTGAAGATTATTTCTCCTAGAGCTATTTTCCTGTAATAATATTTTATTTTATACTTTGCTTATCTTTCTCTTTAAATTACAAAAAAGCTAATCTTTTTTACCAAGTGACTCTGGGTACCTTCCCCAGCAGTCTTTTTTTCTTTTCTTTCTTTCTTTTTTTTGATACTTACCATTCTTTGTTGTGGTGAGTATCCAAGAAGCTGAAATTTCTTTAGTTTGGCAAATTCCCAAACCTAATCTGCTTTTCACTATTTTGATGCCAATAACCATTAACCTCAGGAAACATGCCAGGACCTGTGTTGATTTCTTTTATTATGAAAAAAAATGTGTCATTTATGTAGAGATAAAGTAAGACAGAGATGCTGGTCAGTCTGCTATTATTAAATATTTTATAAACTTGAAGTATTAGTGTTGTGACATTAAAACACAGCTGTTAAAAAAAGGCAGCTATTTCTAAATTTATAAACCACATGTTACTGTTGGTTTATGGAGTATTTTTGTAAAATATCTGCAGTAGCAACATGTTGATATAAATATCTTGTCCCCCAACTTCTGTAGCAAGTCCTCTGGACTTTTCCTTTTGTTATGTGCTCTGATATTATAGGAGTTGACAAATGATTTTTTTAAAAATTATTGTAATTGCATGTGTTCCTAATTTTTAAGAATGATTTTGGCTTTTTGACATTGAGGGATTTTATAAATATTTGTTAGGATCTTTTTATTGGTATTTAGAATGGATGAAACCCCTAGGAAAAAGCATGGCACGTTCAAGCACTTTATACATGTTAATTGCTTCCTCAGCCATCTTGCTTTCTTCCTCCTGCTTTGTAACCACCCTAAGAAAAGTTCTTTTATGATGGTTGGGAATATGTTTTCAAATAAAGGAATAATAATTATTTTTGCATCAACTTTTATTCTCTGTAATGCTGTTCTTTAATATTCTTGGTTACTATTGATTTTTCTATTAATAACAGCAGTGGTTTCTGATCATATCGATAGTCTTCTCTAATCATCAGTTCCTTGAAAGCTACCATCTCACTCTCTTTCATTTTCTTGTCTGCTTTATTTCTACTAGACATAGAGTTAGTAATTTACACACAGGAAAGAATGTTCTGAAAATACCCCATGGCTGAAACATGGCTCCATTTTCCTCTAAAATCAATCTAGACATTGAGAATTTTAAGCACATTTCCTGTGGATTGAAGCTGGCCACTAGATGTGTTTTGCTTGATTAATACAGTGTTATGAAGCATTGAATTCGAATTTTTTAGATGGAACCCATACTCTCCAGTTGTGCCACAGACCTTACCATATCCTGTCGTTTGACAGCAGAGAATCTTTTATTTATCTGCCTGACTCTGGAAGGCTTTCCAGGTCTGACCCTTGCTTTGAGTCTTGAGGATGAACTGACCATGTACATGAGCACAATGATGCACATGTTTTGGATAGCAGTTCTACTCTAGAATTCAAACCTGAAGTTGAATCTGGCTTTAGCAGTAGCTATGAAGATTAGTTATGTATCTTCTGTGAGTCTCAGTTTCCTTATTTATAAGAAATAAAATAATAATTAGAGTAAAGAAATAAAATAAGTAAAACTAAATAAAAAATAATTTTATTTGTAATACTTGTAACAATGCCTTTTACCTACTAAGGTTGTTGTCATGATTAAATTAAAGGATGTCTGGTATATGCTAAATGTTCCATAATGAAAGTTGTTACTGTTATCACCCTAATTTTTATAGTCTATCAAGTAAGCTTTCAAATACTCATGAGTGAGATAGAAAGGTAATGGGAATACTTTTATAAAAATAAACATTTATTGCATAATATATATGGTTGTTACAGTTATTTACCTCAATAAATAATGACAGAAAAATATTTTGGATGGTTTTCACTTTCAGAAACCCACTTTCTAAGAAGTGTTTCTAGAAATAACTTCTCAGCAGGGAATGTGGTGTATGGCTTCTGGCCTCATCGTCCTGATTCCTGGGAATGTCATCTGTTACAGGTGACAAGTGCCCAGGATCCAGACACACGGGGTTCCGTTAAGCATTTGAAAGGGCTAAAGGAAGATATATTTTTTGGCAGCTTAACACTGTAACCAATTACTGTATCATTATTACATGCCATGGTTGATATATTTTTTGGCCTGGGTTGTTATAGAAACATGGTTTACCAAATGACTTTACCTCTGTGCCCTATTAGTGGCACAGCTAAGGATGCAAACAGCAGTATGAGAGGGCAAATATCTGTTATGCATCTGAGTTTAGTGGCTTCAGAAGACCCCATAAACAAACACATAGGCAGTAACCAGTCTGCTTCTTTTAAATAAAATATCTTTGTCTTTTAGTAATGAATGACTTTTCATGTAGGTAGATTTGAATTGCACTTAATAATGATATAGAAACAGGAAATTCAGGAGACCAGTGAATTTCATAAGCACAGATATTCCCATTGGGATAATGTCATATAATACATAAACTCTTCCCATGGAGTGGCACTGAGTACTTCAACAATCTTGCAAAAAATGTTCATCTGAGTGCAAAATAGCAGCACAGAGAACGAGTAAATAGACAATAGGAACTTTCAGACTCTTCATTCTTTCAAGACGGAAGGTGAAAGATAGTAAAGTATAAAATGAAACATATTTTGCAATCAGAAAAACCTAGCTTTGGAGGCATAGTTCTAATTTATACTCTATGAATCTTCATTTCACTACTCTTCTTACAGGCACAGCATGAGTACTGTGCCTCCATTTTTTCAGATGCAGAAACTGAGGACTGGGAAGGGTAAGTAAATTTGCCAAAGTCATGTAGCTAATTATGGCCTGAGCCAGGATTTCAAACCCTCGATTGTCTGATGTCAAAGCCTGAACTCTGTCCATTATGATACACTGCCTCATTATGACATGTTTTTTTTTAATTACAAGTTATTATTATTATGGAATTGAGAACAGGTGTCCACCTCCATCCCTCTGTGACTAGAATCAGGAAGGCTTGACCCAGGAAATGACAGAAAACTCTCCCCATGGCTGCCTCTGAAAGCAGCTCACAAGACAGGGCCCTGAGGCCCAGTCTGATGGGGCAGCTAACAGATAATTAATCAGCCTGACAAATGGCTGCACATGGAAAAGGAAACCAGCTGTGAATTAGGAGGCTAGAAAAGCAGGGCGACCCACAAGGCTAATGCAGATTTGGTTGAAGCAGAAAGAAAGTTGGAAAAGGAAGAGAAGGCAGAAGCAGCTTGGACCAGGCTGGAAGAGTCTAACCCCTGCTACATTTTTACATGATATTGGGAAGATTCTTGCTGGGAGGATGCAAGAGGGCTGGACCATTCTGCATCACAGACATCTGGGTATGGTAGGGGAGTGCTCCTGGAATAATTTAACTGGGGCAGCGGGCAGGGCAGGGAGGAAGCAAGAACCACAATGTGGAGAGACCAGCATCAGACAGTAGGCTAGATTCTCACTTTTATGTGCAGACTAGCACAACTCAGTTTCTTACCATGTATGGATACTTCCAGGGATCGATGGAGGGCTGACCAATGAGATTGGCTATCTGTCTCAGTCTTGCTGACACCTGATCTTATGTTTTAACCTGATTGGGGAAAAAAAATCTCTTCCATGAATGTAACAATCCCGAATCTTAAGAGCAGATGTGGAGGGTGTGGAGTAAGCTAAGGAGTAGAAAAATGCACTGGGGAAGACCTCGGACAGGTCCAGCAGCACCCTCCTCACTCCTTCCTGTCCCCAATTTATACTTATTGAATGAGCTTTTCAATACATGCATGGGGAAGAGCTAAATTTTGCAGTTGCATACTCTGAAAGTGTCGTAACAATATGAAAACGGTAATTTCCCATAGGAAATTAGTTTTTATGGGCTTGAAGCTTGCACACGCTTTTTGCATTCTTTTTTTTTTTTTAGTGACATTTTCTCATCTTTGTATTTTGTTAGCATTGTGGAACCAACCATTGGTGTGAAACAGAGCTGTCAAGCACAATACAGAATTCTATAAACCTCAGGAAATTGAGACCCTTAGTCATTACGTGGTGCCCAATTTCGGGGGCATTACATGCTCTGTCATATCCAGTAAGACTGTGTTTCAAGCTCTGTCACTATTACAGCTCTGTCTCCCACATATCACTCAGTTGCTGCAATATTTTTACTTTTTTTTCTTACTTTATCCAATGGCATTGGTGGTGAACAATGATGAGAATGACAGCCCTCAGCAATGCCAAAAACATTCAGGAAGTTTAATACCAATTCTGAAGGCATAAGTTTGACTTCTGCACAGACACTGGGAATATTAAAGGGCTGGGGAAGATGGGTTTAAAAGCTTCTAGTTGTGTAATAGCAGGGGCACAAAGAAGCTTAGCTATAGACAGGAGAATTATTTTTAAAAGCTTCATGTGAAGATATGAAAGCAGGCAGTGAATTTAAGGGTCTTTTCTGTAACATCTGCCTACTTTTCAGTACCAATTGAATAGAAAAGTATACTGCCATTTACTTTGAGAGAAGAATTAATCATAGAATCTGATGATACTTTCGTTTCTAATTATTGAATAAAATCTTTTTGTTGAGGCCTACTATGTGCCAAGGACTTAAATCTTAAAGTGCTTTGGTGTCTTGTGGTTTCACAAAACTGGAAATAATGTTTGAGGATATCCACGCAACCTGTTTTTCAACTGAGGTGTTACGGTGATTATGTTCCTAACTTTTTCTACCCTCTCCCTGTGAAGTCTCATTTAATTGGGTATTTTCACAAAGCCCATCCTCCCTTCTATCACTGGTTCTGGGGCAGGGCTAACCATATTCATTTGATATTGAGTGTCTCCACTTTTCAGGATACCAACCCAAGAGCAGGAATGGGACACACTTTTACTAAAAATTATCACGTGGTTATCTGAAATTCAAATTCATCTGGCTGTGCTGTATTTTTATTTACTAAATATGGCAACATCCATATTTCCTTTCTGAAAAAAGATGAAATATTAAATGCACATTAGTGCACATGCACTTACATACACATACCCATTAGTTCATCTTTCAAGAAAGTTAATTTCCAAGGTAACGTTTGGAGTTAGTACTCACACCACGTTGTGTTCTGCATTTCTGAGCTGAAGAACCTTCTCTCAAGTGATTCTCTTACCTTCTGGAAAAACGTCTTTTCCCCCTTTCTTTATGTAGATGACAGTGTCCTTTCATCAGTTAATATGATTCAATATTATGTATTCTTCATTGAAGCAGGAACTACACATCTATTTCTTTAGCCTGGAGTTTGTTGATGAGTGTGAAGGAGGGATAACCCTTATTTCAATGTATATATCAGGATGATTTAGAAAGACTTAAATCTTAGGCCTAAAATATCTTCATAATCATACATCAATAATAAATGTATTAGCTAAAAATGTACTGAATGCTCTATTTCACATGGACTGTCTCATTTAATCTATAGATGGGCATTATTATTGTTATTCTCATTTTACAGATAATGAAACTGTTCAGAAAGTAACTTATTCAAGTTTCATACCTGCAGGTGGTGGATTCATGCTCAGGCACACCAGCTTCAAAAGTCTGTGTTCTTAACCATTCATTATTCTATATTAACAATTCTGCATATTGGCTTCAGGTCACACCTTACCATTAAGTTTTTCATAACATTTAACTCTAAATTCTAAGCATAAGCAATATCACAGAAATTGCATCTTTAATATTGTGATGAGCTTAGAACTCTTATGCTATTCCTTCAGATGAATCAACTTTCCTCCGAACTCTGCTTAATAGCATCTCATATTTTGAAAAACACTCTGGTCCATTAGTTGAATCAATGAGGTAACAATAAGGAGCAGGAAGACGCTAAAAATATTAACAGACAGTAACCTTACTTCCTCGGGGTGAGTTCTTCAATAGTATAGCAGTAGAATCTATCTTCAGCTAAGCATATAGTTCTGAAATTAACTCACTAAACATAGGAAAAGATGATTAAAAAAACCCCAAAATGTTTTTCATTCCTCCATGAATTAGCCTGTGCTGTGTAAGTAAGGAGGAGAAAATATCTTTGGAAGGTCCTAGGTGATGGTGTTTTCTAAGTCATGAGAAATTTCAAGATTGGCAAATGCTAAAACAATCAATTCACTTTCATTCTTTTAAAATCAGGTGAACTTGATTCACTGGCAGCTGTCAGGACAATAGTAAGTTTTGCCAAAATAGATACATTTGAACAGCCATGTAAGACACTTCAGGTTGGCTTTGCTCATTCATTTAGTTGTCATACTCTCGTCGGTCACCTGCTTGGTGTCAGGCTTTGCATTAGGTTCTTGGTTTACAGGACATGCTTTTCAGGAGGCACAGTTTTGGGACTGGCTTAATGGAGGTGGATGGGAGAACAAAACTAAACAAAGAATTACTTTATAGTGGAGAATGCTATAACAAGCATATGGACAAAACATGACTGAGAAAGAGATCAGCTCTTCTGGGGGGAGGTACCCAAAGGGTTCCTGGAGTGACATTTGGACTAGATTGTAGAGGATGAGTGAGGTTTTGGTTTCAGTCTGGGTTCACTGGCAATCTACACTTCTTTGGCTTCAAAGTTTTGAGTCTTTCTCAAGCTGCTGTTGTTAGTCTTCTCTGATGTTTCTTATTTCAAAATACCAAATGACTCATTGGAAAATACTTGTCAATAAATTAAATGCATTTGCTTATATGTAAATTTATATTTATTTTCAGTACACTTTGAACACATGATAGGGAAACACATTCATCTTCTTACTGAGAACTGATCATATAATTGCTTGGTACATAATGCTCAACAATATTTAGTTGATTAAAAAAAATGACCAATGCTGTGACCAGCTGCCCTTTTGATGTCAAATAATGTAGAGGATTATACACAGTGCGGATCCATTAGCTACTTCCAGGACTAGCTCCTATCAAGTCATGTACAGATAGTCATTTTCTCTTTCAGAATGAGGCTAGCTGTTTGAAGCTTTGCTATTAGCTTGAGAAAGAAAGGGATTCACATTTCAAGAGGACTCTGTACCTAGCTTTGATGAATTTGATTAATCCAAGATACAAGATATCAGATAAACTTTCTGACATTTCGAACATGTATCATTGGTCTAGTGAATCAGATCAGGGTCTCTGTGACAGGATCAGTGCATATGATTGCAATATTATGTCAATTCTCTCTTACTCATGCATCTCTCAATATATGTATTAATTTGTCTCTCATATTTCAAACCTCACTTCTAACTTTTTATCAATTCCTGTCCTTAATTTGCTTACCTGATAGTTTTTACCTTCTTGTTTCTTCCTCCCAACCATATCTGTCTATGATCTGTCTTCTCCCGTTCATTGTGGTGTGTGTTTTAGATTTCTCATGTACTGTGTCAAATTTAACTCATGTCAGCCTTTCTCTTATGGACAGATCTGACATTAAAGTGTTTTTCTGTTGCTTATTTTGAACTCTAGAAATGATGTCCCACAACCTGTGAACTCTGCTTCTACTGATGCTCTTACTAATATGTCTTTTATAAACAATTAATGAGCCACTTATCCCATTTATTGAGTGTCAAGTATGTGTGAGATATTTTGTTATAATTTAATTTTTTAAAATAATTTAAGCTGTTATTGATTTTCTCCGAACTCAGTAGGTGTTATTTTCACTGTTCTGCAAACAGCTGAGTTGAGACTTGCCCAAATTATCACAATTGTCACTGGTCAGAATTCTTTCTATTCCAAGTGAGAGAGATCCAACTCAAATTAGCTGAAACAAGAATTTTGATTGTCTCATATTCTTGGAAAGTTGAAAAAGTTAAGTTGTAAGCATTATTGGATCCACAGATTCAAACCATCATCAGCAATGTGTCTCTTTCTTCACATCTCTTAGATTTCCCCCCATGTTGGATTTATTTTCCAGCAGCTACTTCCCATGCAGTAACAAAAATGGTTTCTGGTGGCTCCAAGCTTACATTTTACTTGTAAAAGATCCCAAAGAATAATACATGGATTGAATTGCTCTAGGAAAAAGCCCTAGGAATGAGTGTGAATTGACTTCATTTGAATTCTGTAACAATCCATGAACAAACCATTGTGGCCAGTGAGGTTGGATTCTCTGAGTAACCCGTCCTGTGTTTGCTGCTACCCTTGGAGCTGGAAGGTAAAGACAGTGTCCTGAGTCATTTGGACTGTGACTACAGACAGGAGGTTCTCCAAAATATGTTGGGAAGCAAGAAAGGACATGTCCATTATAGGCCTGTAGATGGCTGAGTCAGAATTTCAGCCTAGGTTTGTGTGAATTAGAATATCAGTGTGAAAATGTGGTTATTTATTCTGTCAACAAACATTTAGGCACTTTTCAAAACTATAAATGCAGTGATGAACAAGAAAAATGATATCTTTGTCCTAAGTCAAGGCATAAAATAAAATACTCAAAAATAAAGGCATAAGATAATTTCAGTTAGCAGTAAGTTCTATAAAGAAAACCAGAAACACACGAGCATGTTAAAGAGTGACTGAGCTGACTGACTGAGTGGTTCATTTAGTTAGTGAGGTCAAGAAAGTGACATTTGTTCAGGGACAGAATGAAGGGGCGTTCGGTGCTTTAGGAAGATCCCAGGGAAGAACATTTCCATCAGATGGACAGCGAAGGCTAGGAGATGATTTAAATGTCTAGGATTCTCTTTTCACTTAATTTCTCTCCTTCTCCCCTTTTAGGTGCCGTATATCTGGTGTTCTATCCATTGCCTTTAAGAGTCAGTCTGGACTGGTTAGCACATGGGTTCTTAATTTTTGTTCTTGGAAGTAGTTCCTGTAATGGTGAGTGAATGGTGAACATTTAATCTTGGAGTCATGCTAGACTTCAGAGCGGTATTAGCACCTCTATCTCCATTGTTAAATCTATTCTTTTGTCAGTGTGACAGCTGTTTGTCACCTCCAGTGCCTCTATTCTCCCCTGCCACTTCTTCCCTTGTCTCCTTGGCTGCTTGCCATTTGCTTATTTTTTCTGATTTCTTCTCTCTCCTATATCTTTCTCTGTTGCTTGGCCCAGACAGCCTAGATTTCGCACGAATTGGCTTGTCTTTTATCGTCATTACCATTCAGAGAATATTCTTGATTCTACGTAACAAATCCACACCAATCATTGCACATTCCCTGTACTTTTCAGCTCTTCTGTTCTTAACGATTTTGCTGTTACTCTTCTCCTCTGCTAGGTACTTACCCCCTCCTTGATGGGGGTGCTACTCTGAAAGCTTGAGGCAGCACGATAGCTGATCTATCAGAGCCATTACTCTATTTTGTTTTCTTCTTGCTCTTTGCGGCCTGCATTCCCACGAAAGCCTAACACCGGGATATTGCTATTCGCCAAGCTCTTTGAATTTAATCTTAGCATCATCCGATTTTTTCCCTTATTCTTTCAGCATGACCAGCATAATTCAGACTCTTGCAGTCTCATACCTGAACTAACGTAGCGACCTTCACCTGGTCACGTTTATCTCTATCCTTCCTTCTCTATCTTCCACATTTCTGCCGGTATTAGTCCTCAAATACTGCTTCTGCAGTGTCATCACTATGAACTAAATCTTTCAAAATCCAATTGCTGAATAGAGTGAAGTACTAACTCTTTAGTCTCACTTCCAGCACAGTTCATGGTAAGTTATGAGGCGACACTAATTCAGCACTGTCTCTGGGTATTGAACTGTCTTGACCTCACATTTTTCCCTAAACTTGACTCCTCCTCCAGGCCCTGAAAATTTCCCTGTTCTTTGCATAGATCAAATAATCAATTAAAAAAATACACTTCATAATCCCTAACTATTTGGGAGTCCTCTGTAATGATCCAAGTTGGAATATCTGTCTGATATTGTTAATTACTTTTTAATGTGAGAATAATTTCTCTACCAACTTGCTTGCGTTTTCAACATTCTTGTATTTCTTTCTGTCCTTCCTAGTTCCTGCCTAATATTTTCTTCAATATATACATATTGACTGTTTTTTCTTATTATTATAGTTTTGTGATAATGTGGACGACCAGGCAGGGGGGCTAAGCTTAGATAAAGATAATCTATATCCATGCAGATGTCATCAAGTATTTTCATCTATATCTCTAAATGAAATTGCTTCAAATAAATAAGAATGCTGGTAGCTATGAAATCTGTCTTTTCAGGAAGTTCCCTTGACTCTCTGCTTTTAATAGTTCATCCTTGAGATGCTAGAAAAGATCTCCAACTCTGAGATTCTTTTCCATTTTAGTTCTAACAATGTTTGAGTTTGTTGCTGTTTGCAGCCCACTTTTAACTATGTTAAGATATTTACAGTCAGCGGTATGCTCTGATGACCATCGTGATTAATGTTTTTTTGCTTCATGGTTTCTATGGGATACTTTATTTCTGGATTTTTGAATTATTGTAGCCGTGTATATTTTCTAAAAAGCATGTTTTTGCACAAGTGAAAATTGTGCTATTGGGTTGATCAGGTATATGGTGTTAATCATTTTATGCCCAGTTTATCCCACTTGGTTACATCCTGCTTGGAGTATTGGGGCAAGGATTGCAGAGGGGGAGCATGGATATTCAGAGGTTTTCCCTTATATGTGACATTATCATTCCTCAAATGTCCCCTTTTCCCTTTTAAAATTCATACTATTTTTCATGTGTCCCATTATCTGTAGGTGACCCTAGGTTGGGCTCTGGCCTCTGGAGTCTGAATGCTTTGGGTATAATATTTCCAGCTGCCACTAACTAGCTGTTTCACCTAGGGCAAGTAACTTGACATCTCGTGCCTCAGTTTCCTGGTTTACAACACGAAGTTGTAGGACTTCGGGATTTTAATTGTGAGCATTAAGCAAGAAATGTTTGTAAAGCAGTTAGCGTGGCCTGGTTGCACAGAAAGCAGTCAATACACTTTAGCTAATGTTAGCCAGTTCCTGACCTAGACAGCTTTAGGTAATTGTTGCATTTGTTTCATCAAAATGAAAACTGAAGATGTCTTAACAATACTGATATTAACAATGTGAGGAAGACATCACCTTTCCATTTCCAGAGAGCTGCAGGGACAGGGCAGCCACTTAGAGCCCTGAAGCGAATTTAAATGCAAGTTTCTTAGACTCTGTGAAGTGGGCCTAGTGTCCTCTAAGGGTCCTTTCTAGTCCTTAAAAGAGAAAAAAAATTAGAATTTAAAATTTATTAAATAAAGTGAGCATAAATGTGTCCATTGGTTATTATTAATATTATTTAAAATATACACTTTAGTATTATTCTGAACACCTTGGAGTAGACATTCTACATTTTTTTAAAGAGAGACTTTTTATTTGTTTATTTATTAATTTTTAAATATATAGAGTATTTTTTTAACAATATATAGAGTATTTTTTTTGACTTTATTTTCTTTTGGTGGGGGGAGGGTGATTAGGTTTATTTATTTTTTTTAGTGGAGGTCCTGGGGATTGAACCCAAGACATCCTGCATGCTAGGCATGAACTCTACCACTGAGCTATACCCTCTTCCCGCAGCATTCTACTATTTTAATACTGCATTTCAAATTTACAAGACTTACTAAGCTGTAAAAATGTCTAAAGTTTTCTAGGCTTAGTATTAAAAGTATTGGAATTATTCTTTACTATGCCTTATATGTACATATGTAATATGAATATAGGTAAGTGTATATATGTAGACAGATTTGGCAATGTAATTTTATTATGCCAATAACATAATAGTATTTGATAACACCACTTATACATATTTCAAGGTGTATAAATTACGTATTTTTTAACCTTCCTAAATATTATAATTCATAAGTTAAACCACTAAAATAAAAATCATAGTAGCAGACTTTTCATAAGAGCTTAAACATATTGTTAGTTTCCAAATATTTCTAAAAACAAAGTATTGGCTGTAACAGTAGGTGTCACTATAGCAAAAGAAACCAGCCATTCAGAATTTGTTTTTTTTTTTTTCTCTAGGAAACATTACAGCATTACAAGAGACACCAAAGAAGTTCCATCTTCTTAAGTTTGAATCACTTATTCTTATTTAATGTCCAGAAAAATAACTCATCAGATTATGTATTTTCTCACCAAAAAGTGTTAATTACCTGAATTAGTTACCTGTTTATAAAATGAAAATATCCACCTTACAAAATTGATGGTGAACATGAAATGAAGGTAATGTAGGCATCCATTCATTTGTTTATTAAAAAGGTTTAGTTGAGCACCTATTATGCACTGGGCATGGTAGTTATGAGACAATGTCTTTGCCCAGGTGGTGCTTGCAGATTTATACAGATTTCTACACATTATGAAGCTTGAATTACTATTCATGAGTAAGAAGTGTATTATTGAGTCCCTAGGTGTAACAAGTTGTGATAAAGCCATTTTCATCTTCTCTTTAAGAGAAATAATAGTAGGTATTATCAGTTATTTCCCACCCAATATTTATTTACTCTTCTGATAATACCTCCCTGATAATCTTCCACAATATCATCCCCTTTCACTTTCAGTTTATGTAGTTTCAATGACCGTGATTCCTCTCCAGCCTCCAGAGGCAGGCATGAGACTCGGGTCTAGTCATGGAGGCTTTTATATCCTTGGGTCTATAGTGGCGTCACATATTAAACCCTTCATGAGCCCTCTCTTGCTTTCCACGTACGTTTACTCCCTTGTTACCACCTCCTCCACACACACCTACACTTGGTATTTTTGTTTCTAAATTTCTGCTTATCGGGGTCTTTCTTCTTAGATGTCTCTTCTTCTGCCTCTTCCTTTGTCAAGTCTATCCATCCTTGAACACTGGGCTAAAGTCTCTCTTGTGCTCCAGGGGGGTCAAGTGCCCCATCTGCGAGCTTCCTCAGTCTCTACGCAATTCTCTTATGTGAAATTATGCGTTGTTTTTCATAATTTGCTATCTGCGTGTCTATTCTTCACTTAGATGGTGCACTTCTGGATGTCTGAATCTGACTCCTCTATGAGTTTCTGGCACCTTGCCTGATGTCTGGAATATTGCTTGCTATAGGTTTGTGGACTGAAAGCACTTAAGGCCACTGTGGCTGAAACCTGTCTTTCTGTAACCGGCATTTGGTGAATTGCAGGGTCCTGCAGAAGAGCAGTTCAAATGACGATGTGCTGAGTCATTCCAATAGCCCTCCCTTTGTGTCTCTGAGGGGAGAATTGCATTCATTAATTTCCTCGGCTTCACCTTAGGAAATGATACCCAGACTTCAGTCAATGAGTACTTATTGAGCTATGAAGGCTCCTTGGATCACACAAGCTTGCTGTGTTCTTTCCCTCCTCTGATCTCCAGCGGCATTTACAGCCTGAGCTGTTAAATTTGGCAATTAATCATGTACTATCTTGTGGCATTCCTTTTTTATGATGTACTTTTATGTAGTGGTTGGTCTATTATTTAATATTTTATATGCTTACATATAAGTAGGGACATTCATTCATTAGCATATTTATTATTTATTCATTATAATGTTTTTGGAAAATTTACTATAATTCATGTCATTTTTAAAATTTTTGCATAGCATATCTGTTGGAGTTCCAATGATGCTAACAAGAGAAATTGGTAAATTTAAAGACAAAGCCAGCTTATTGGAGGGCTCCGAACAGAGGGGAGGTCTGAAGGATCAGGCTTGGGACAGAGGAGAAGCAGCCCCAGAAGCTGTCAACGGCAGGGGACTACAGAGCAGTGTCGCACAGGAACCACGGCTGCTGAGAGTGAAATTGCCTTCTCTCTTCCATCCTCTTTCACTTTGATGGAGACCCAGTGCCTTGGGAGATATGCCCGAATTCAGGCCACGGTCTCACTCCTTAGCTATGCTAGAGTCGTAAGTGGGAGGAACTGAAGAAAAAGCCTCCAAGGATTCCTTGAGCTTCTAGCAGATCCCAGGGTTTATCAAGGCAGCTGGAGAACTCTCAGGAAAAGAAAGAATCTTGGGTAATTAAAAAAATGGTAAAATTTGCAGATACTGACTGGTATATATATATATAAAATAGTCAAACAAGTTTATACTGCATAGCACAGGGAAATATATTCAATATCTTATAGTAGCTCACAGTGAAAAAGAATTTGGAAATGAATATATGTCTAGTCCTGTATGACAAGCATTGTGCTGTACACCAGACATTGACACAGCATTGGAGCCGCCGCGGACACCAGCGCCGGGAGCTCCATGGGCTTCTCCTGCGCGCCGCCCTGTCTGGCCGGGTCCAGGGAGCCATCTCTGCAGCGCGAGGCCGGGTCTGGGAGCTGGGGACTGGGGACCTGCCTCCGGCTTCACTATGCCAGTGTGAACGGAACAGCTTATGATGCTTATCCCCGCCCATCGCCTCCGAGACATTGGGCGGAAGCCAGATACCTCCAGCCGGAGAAGTGCGTCCCACCGCCCCACCCCAGCCCTGTGGGAACCATGTGGTTTATCCGCGGCGGCTGTGGCACTGCCTGTGCCATCGTCACCTGGTTTCTGGTCGCCTACGCGGAGTTCGCGGTCCTCTTTGTCATGCTGATTCCATCCCGAGACTACGGGTACAGCGTCATCAATGGAGTTGCATTCAACCTGCTGGCCTTCTTGGCCCTGGCTTCCCACTGCCGGGCCATGCTGACGGACCCCGGGGCTGTGCCCAAAGGAAATGCCACCATAGAATTCACGGAGAGTTTACAGCGGAAGCTGGGGCAGGTGGTGTACGAGTGTCCCAAGTGCACAGCATCAAGCCCGACGGCGTCCGCCCCTGCAGTGTCCGTCAGCGGTGCATTCGGAAGACGGACCACCGCTGTCAGTAATGCGTCGGTGAGAACAACCGGAAGTACTTCGTCCTGTTTGCCATGTACGGAGCTCTCATTTCCCTGCACGCCCTCAGCAGGGTGGGACCCCACTTCCTGCAGTGCTCCGAAGAAGGCTGGGCGGAGTGCAGCCGCGTCTCGCCGCCCACCCCGGTGATCCTCCTCACCCTGCTGTGCTCCGAGGGGGTGCTCTTCCTCGCTTTCACGGCGGTGATGTTCGGGCCCAGCTGCACTCCATCTGCAAGGACGAAACGGGAATAGAACAACTGAAAAAGGAAGAGAGAAGATGGGCTGAAAAAACAAAATGGATGAACATGAAAGCCGTTTTTGGCCACCCTTTCTCTAGGCTGGGCCAGCCCCTTTGCCTCACCAGATGAAGGGAGGCAGACCCGGACCAGTGTGTGGTCCGAAGGACCCCTGGCCAGCGTTGCCACTCAGACACAAACCACGTCCCAGCACTACCGTCTGATCTGTTCTCATGAATGTTTAAACTGAAAAAGCGAAACAACTACTCTAAAACTCTTTTTTTAATGTCTCAAGTTCAAGTAAAATGGCCGAGCCTTGCAGAGAGAGAGAGAGAAAAAAAAAAACAACCCTATGTTTCATTTTTAAAAGATCATCCTTTCTATTCTTTTCATGACTGAAGCTGCTCTTCTTTTTTCCTTTTTTAAAATCACTTCTCTGGCCTCTGATTTCCTCTCTGCTGTCTGTCTGGCATGACAAACGTGGAGGGTGCTGTCTCCAGGCCATGCCCCCTTGTACTAACTGAGTCGTGACATTTGTGCGTAGAAGGACCGGCCCGGATGCCTGGTTGGGGACGCATAGGAGAGCCAGGAGGGCCCGGGACTCCCCCTGCCCAGGAGTACAGTGGTGGGCACCCCGATGGGACTTAAAACCTCGCCCAAGAGGGATTCTTACCGCTTGTGGCCTGAGAGGGCGGGGATCAGGGCTGGAGCCCTAAGAAGGGCCCTGAACACGGCAGCCTCAGCCCCCATGTGAACACGACTCGCCTCCTAATTCCCCAGATCAACTGCCTGCCTTGTACTTTATGGGCCCCGGGTGTGTAGAATGACTCTGGCGGTCGTGGGGTGGAGATGAAAGGGGTCTTATTTGTATTCTGAATCTCGAATTACATTCTAACGGATTATTTGGAAGAATGTGAAGGAACGAAGTTTTTCCAGTTCAAAATGCCTTACACAACAAAAGAAGAAGAAAATTACGCAATTCCAGGCAAGCTACGTTTTCCTTTGCTGCATCTGCTGACTCTCTTACCGCCCCCTCCCTGCCTTCCGTAGCGAGCGTGTTACTCCTCAGTGAAGCAGCCGCGGTCCTACCGTCAGCCCCTTCCTCGTTTTGTAGATCTCTGCAGTGGGTTCACTTTCTGAGATTTTTAGACCCCAGAATGTGGACATAACCATGTCTGGTCTATATTGTAACCTGGGAGACTGCGGTCCCGGCGTGGGGCTGACCACAACGCGAAGAAGTTGAGAGAGGCCATCCTGTCCACTGGAGTCGGCAGGTTCGCCTGAGCCCGCGCCGCCCAGGCCGCGCTTCTCCATGTACCCACCTGTATGTGGGGTTCGTCTGGGGGAGGAAGGGCCCGAAGACAGCGCTGGGGTGGAGGGTGAGGGGAGGCGGAGTGCGCGTCAAATGCAGAAATCACGGAAGTCTGAATACTGACCCTCCGCGACTTCTCACGTGGATTTTTTTTTTTTTAAAGCCATCATCACAAACCTCTTTTTAATCCTTTGCTTGGGTAGGGTGGGGGTGAGGTTTATCAAATCAGCCCTGGGTAGAGAGAGAGCTCATCTAGCCTTGTGATCTTTCAGAAGAATAAGTGGAACATGCCGCCTCTTTTCAATTCTGTACGTGCTTCCTTCCATATGGAAACAAAACGCAATAAAATTTTTCCAAAACCCCAAAGAAAAAAAAAAAAGAGAAAAATTGACACAACATTGTAAACTGACTATAACTCGATTAAAAATAAATAAATAAATAAATAAATAAATAAATAAATATTAGCACTTGAAATTAGTTATTCACACAGACTTGTTATCAAATCCCAGCATTGACAGTGATTAACTCCATGCCTTTATGCAAATTTCTTCATCTCTGTAGGTATCAATTTTTCTCCTCTATAAAGTGAGTATTCTAATATTCAATTTTATGTGGTGGTTTTAAGGATTAAGTTAAATAAAGTAGCAAATGAAAGATGCCTACTATAGCATGTCACAGAGTAGGTCTCCAATAAATCATAGTGTTTTATTTTTATTAAAGTACAGTTGGTTTACAGTGTTACATTAATTTCTAATATACAGCATAGAGACTCAGCTGTACATACACATACATTCCTTTTTATATTCTCTTTCATTATAGGCTGTTACAAGGTATTGAACATAGTTCCCTGTGCTCCAGAGTAGGACCTTGTTGTTTATCTATTTTATGTAGTTAGTATCTGCAAATCCCACTTAACCTCTCCACCTCTCCTTCCTTCCTTGGTAACCATAAATTTGTTTTTTTATATTTGTGAGTGTGTTTCTGTTTTGTAAATAAGTTCATTTGTGTCTTATTTTTAATTCCTCATATAAGTGATATCATATGGTATTTTTCTTTCTTTTTCTGGCTTAAGTTCACTTGGTATGATGATCTCCAGGTCCATCCATATTGCTGCAAATGGCATTATTTCATTCTTTTTTATGGCTGAGTAGTATTCCATTGCGCACGTCAACTTCTTCATCCAATCATCTGTCAATGGACATTTGGGTTGCTTCCATGACTTGGCTATTGTAAATAGTGCTGCAAATCATAGCTATGATGATTGATATCTATGCACACGGTATGAGGTTACCATATATAGATGAGGCAAAAAAGTAGCCATTATTATCTCTGCCCTTGAACAGTTTGTAGTTTAATCTGAGAGAAAAGCGCACAGGTAATTTAATCCTCACAACTACCTTGTGCCTTAAGCAGAGACATTTCATCATTCCTATTTTTCACGTGAGCAATCCGTGACTCAGAGACATTCAGCAGCTTGACAGTGGTCACACAACTCCTAAGTAGCAGAGCTGGGGCTGAGTTTTCCTGGATCTAATGCTCTCTACGCTTAGGAAGATAAGCGCAGCTCAGTGAAGGACAGAGCTGCTCAATTCAATTCCAATCAGAAACTTCTATTGAATGTCTACTATGATAGTCTGTTATGCTAAACGCTGTGGAGGAATGTGGAATTAATACATAGTGCCTGGTCTCAAGAAGTTTACAATCTAGGGAGAAAGACAGACATGTAGACATCTTAGTGAAATACCATATAATATATAATAAAAGCTGTGTTTTTCATTTACTTCTTTTAATAAACATTTATTGAATCCATCAGGCTCTATATTAGGTATAGAATTTTCAGTGATAAAAGAATAAGCTACTTGCCCTCAAGGGGCTTATATTTTGTTGGAAGGAGACAGACAGGAAATACAAAGCAAATATATATATATATATTTCATATATATATATATGATAATTTTAGCTGTTGATAGCAATGCATACTAGAAAGAAAATGCAGAAAGTTTTGTGATACTGTGTTGGTGCTGGCTAATTTCATGAAGGCCTCCTGAAGGCCTGAAGAACCAGTCATGCTAAGATCTACAAAAAGAGTATTCCAGGCAGAGGGAATGGCAAGTGCCAAGACAGCGAGGTGGGGATGAACTGGGAGTTTTAAAGAGTAACAGTGAGACTCTGTGGCAGGAGCATAGAGAGATGGGAGAAACAAAGCAGGGTATCATGAGATCTGGAGACATAGGCAGGAGCCCAAAATGCAGAGCTTGGTACATTGTGGTTAGAAGTGTCTCATTACTCTAGTTTTATGGAAGCAGCTACAGATTTAAGCAGGGAAGTGATATTATTTGACTTAAAAAAAAAATCACACTGTATGCTGTGGAGAACTATAGTGTTCACCTGGGCACTTAGGAGAGAAAGAGTGATATTGTTTTGAAAAATTCAGGGCAGGCACCAGGAAGGAGAGGTGAGATAGGCTGTTTGGGGAACTCCAGGAAGAGAGGGCACCAGCATCAGAGGAAAAAAGTTTAGGACGTGTGAAGCATGTTTGGGCAACAGTGAGTTTTCCAGTGTGGCGTGATCATCTGCATGTGGGAAGGATGGAAAGGGATGGGACCAGAGAGGCAGGCAGGTGCTAGATTAGAACTTGACTCCATTCTGTAGGCAGCTGGAAACTAGTCTGTATTTTAGAAAGATGACATTGGTGACTGTGTGAAGGATATTAGAGTGAGGTTTCTGCAGTAGGTCATTCGAGAGATGGCAGGGGCCAACCAATGTGAATAGGAAGCAGGAGATGAGCAGGAGCCATTGACGCAAAGAGGTGACAACAGCACTTCATGAGGAACTGCATACACGTAGTAAAGGGGAGGGGGAATCTGAACACATCTGCACAGCAAGCTGGGGGCGCCCTTTTCTGTGAGAAGGCTGGGAGACAGGGTGGCAATTTCAGTTTTGAACAAGCTGAGTGTAAGGTTTTGGCAGGACTTCCACATGAGAATGCGGGAGAGACAGCTGGGAAAGCAGGGCTGGGACTCAGGAAGTCTGGCCTTTGAGAGCACACCTATTCCAACTAATTTCTTATAATCTGTGAAAAATCTTGTGAATTTTTAGATATTTGCTATTTTCAAAAAGACAGAAGTTTCGCAAGTGTTTGTCAGCACCAACTGGCATTTTCTACCAAAGGAAAGAGTTTGCTTCTTCAAAAAACAGAACGTTCAGTAAAGAGAAAGCTGGTTGGTGATTTCTCCTTTGTTCTTTCACTCTGGAAGCCATGAGATATCATACTTGTTTGGATTAACTTTAAGGAATATTGTACCAGGCTTAGCGTTATAAGGAAAAAAGATCTTGTTAAAATACCTACAGCTGATAATGAAGGGATAGACTGTGTCTTGTGTTCCTAAAGAAAGTAATAGGAGAGAGTAGGAGTAAGCAAGATTTTTCTTAGAATTTATGTTTCGTTATTTTGATAGTTCCAGCAAAGCATCAGACACAAAAGGGTAGGTCTGGGGGCAATTTCAATGGCTAAATGAGAAAAAAATGATGTCAATAAGAGAGAAAGGGACTCCTTTTATGAGAACTTAAAAAGTTCGAATTTTAAATAAACAGCTCTCTGCAGTGCTAAACTGAACAAACAAAAAGCAAAATGGAAGGTTTTAGCCCAGCCCAATCATCTTGGGTAAGAACCTTTCTCTCTGTTTCATCTTGTATCATCGTATCTTTCTCAGTAATCACATTTTCTTCTCATGTACCAGGCAGTACCTTCTTTGCTGATACCGATGTGAAAGTAGGGTGCCAGGGGTGTGGGGATACCTAATTCACCAACAAAGGTCATTTTTAATTGCTGTCTCCAGAGCCTCACGACTGCTGCATCGCTCATCGATGTGACTCAGCCTTGGCGTGGGCACTGACTCACCGAGCTCTTAATGGATGAGTTAGTGTCACAGACAGACCAACCCGCAGGAAGCCAGGGAAGAGAAACGGGGCCGCCATCACTGAGTCCACATCTGACCTTAACAATCCAGGCTAGGAAAGACCTATTCTGAGGGAGGGCAGTTGAATTTGCAGGGTGCTTGTTGCTGGTGTTATTGCAGTGACTGTTGCTTTCCTGTTTTGTATTTATTTATCCAAATGGATTTAGATGAAGGACTCCAGAGCTATAGAGAGAGATGCAGCTCTTTGCAAAACCCACCACGTTGCGGTAGGGCTACTCCGGGGCACGGCTGCCTTGTGGGCTGGTGACTGGGGCAGCTCGCTTGACCTCTGATTGTTGGTTCTTCATCTGCCTTTACAAAGCCTCTGTCTTTACACTGTGGTCCAGGCGCGTTTACCTTTTATAGCAAGCTCAGGAGAAACGTATCATTGCCATTGTTCTCACAGATGAAGAAACTGTAAATTTTCCAAGGACACATTTCTAGTAAGTAATGAGTTTGAAATTTTTACCATGTCCCGTTGGTGGAGGACGCCGTCCTCTCCGCCCACACTGCCATTCCGCCACCCCCTCATCCTGCCAGTCCCATCCCCCGATGCCTCCTGCCTGTGGCCCGTGCTTCTTCTCTGCAGCATTGCCACCTTTGTCATTTCTTACTTTCGTCTCCCCGTCCCCAGACCATTTGCTCCAGGTGGGATGGATCCCCTGCCCTCTGGCCACCGACACCAAGCAGGCTCACAATAAATCTTGGTGGTTCTGAGGAAAAAAAAAATTCAGTTATCTCTCCTGAAAGCCAGCCCTCCTTAACTACTCTCCTAAAATTCCTCTCATCTGTAAAATATGGGTGATAATAACACCTGTCATACAGGGTTGTTGTACAGATTAAATAATACAAGTGAAATATTTAGAAGCTGAATATGCATTAGGCAATCGATAAATGGGTGGTTGTATTACTAAAAATAATAAAGAAAAATCTTCACTAAAGTATCCATACCAATGAAGTCCCTTGATTCTTCAGAGCAAATTAGCATGATGCTACCAGCACTGAAAGCAGGTGGTAAGGACTGAGACAGGAGGGAAGGGGGCAGGGCACAGCCATTCAAGGAATTACACAGCAATTAACATCAAAATGGTGAAAGATTCAACCCCCAGGAGGCCTTGAGGCTCAAGACGTGGGAGATTTGACTTCTAGCAGGTCTTGAGCTTCATTATATGCTCATGGTAATATATTAACATGGTGAATAACACGCCCACAGGCACCATGGCAGTCCCAAGGCTAGCCACAACCGGTCAAAGGGTGGGAAATGGCCAAATTCTGGGGAATCCCAGCCACTTCCTGAGGCTACTTAGACTGGTCCTTCCACTTATCAGCATATGAAGCCAATGAGCCCATAAAAACTGGCAACATGGTTCCTTGCAGCTGCCTGTCCTCTCTCTCTCTCTTTGGAGATGGCCCTCACTCAGTCTATGGAGTGTGTACCTACTTTTAACCTGAGCACCCAACCCCCACACCTCGTGGCCTTTCTCTTGCCTTTCAATGTGTCTCTCTGAATAAATCTACCTTTACTCAACTGTGGCTCGCTCTTGAATTCTTTCCTGCGAGAAGCCAAGGACCCACACTTGGCGGGGCACGTCCCAGGGGCTCAGCCGAGACCTGGGACATGGCCCTTCTCATGCCCTACACCTGTTTTCCTGCATCAAAGGCATGAGCGGATAATAATGAGCTTGTCCATCAAGGGGAGAGAATGAACAAGGTCAGTTTATCAAAACAAATGCTCACCTGAATCTTGTCTTGATGGGCTGAAACTTTAAAATTGCTACTGTGGAACTTGACCCAGCTGGCTGACAGGACAACCTGTTATCCTGCAGATGGTCAAGCAGGCCGCATCCCCGGATGGCACTCCCTAGTGTACCCCCATGCACACCCCGAGGGGCAGTCTCTAAAGTGAAATCAACCAGGATGAAGCATTTTTGTTTATTTTTGTGTCTGGTGAACAGTGGGGGATTTTAAAGTCGATGTGTGTCTTGGATAGAAACAATCACAAAGTCATTGAATTAAAAATCCTAAAAGAAGATGGATAGACAAGAGAAAGTTAAGGAAAGTGGCTGTAATTTTCCAGGTTCATAGCACAACTTGGAAGGATTTGACTGTATTGAAGTTCAAGAGACAAGAGAGTTTAGGAAAACTGATTGTTGTATGGGAATATCATCTCTTAGGGCTAGAAGCTTAGCAATTCCAGAGTATAGAATGTCTTATAGAATAAGAAGACAAAATGGCTTATTAAATTCTCACAACTGCCCTATCAGATAGGAATTTTAATATTGGGAGTGAGGTTCAGGATGGCTGGAAATGTGTCTAGGGTCACACGATGACAAGTGGATTAATAGCCTGGATCCCTTACTAATATTAAGAGTACTAACCTTAACGTTTGTTACAAGGTTTAAAATATAAAAAATGTTGGAGAAAAAGGCAACAAGCACTAGTTTCTAGCTGTTCACAGTAAACAGTAGCCCAGTGGTTAGTCAGCTTAACTTTGTGTGAACCTTGGATTTTTGAATGGAGATTTCCCTTGACATTCTCTGCATTGCGCAGAGAAGAGCACATGTGTCAATGTTAATAAACTGACAGTTTTAGTGTCATATGTTTGGATATAGATTAATCAAGTTCATTTATTGATAACCCAGCATGTGACTGATAAGGCTCAGATTCAGAGACTGATGAGAGAAGTAATATTTGTTTTCAATAGAGATAAATGAGATTTATGTTTGTAAACAAGAAAAGGGATACATTTTTCTGAGTATCAAACACTCACTGAATGAGACATAAATGACGTGATGTATGTGTAAGAATAGGAAACTGACTTAAAGCACCAACTGTATGCTTGATGCTGTGAAAAGCACTTGATTTCTAAGATCTAATTTAATATAATTAACTTTGTGATGAAGTTATTACTATCCTTACCTTAGAAATAAGAAAACTGAAGACAGGAAAATTTAAGTGATCTAGCAGCTAGTGCATGGTGAGACCAGGATCAGAGCCCAGCTGTACAGCTAGTCTCTGACCATATCACATAATCGATTTTATAAATTGTATACATCTACAAAAATGTAAGGTGTCAGTCAGGGTTCAGTGCACAAAACAGAAACCAGTCTAGGTATTTTTAGCAGGTAGGGATTTAATTCAGGGAATTTGGAGCTTACAAATTCACTGGAAGGGCCCAAGGAGCAGTTCCAGAATGAACTTCTTAGATGCGTGTCAGAGCTATGCAGAAGCGATCTGGGAGAGCCAGCTAGTGCCTCTGGGCCACTATTAAAGATATGAGAGAGCAAGACCGTCTGTCTCTGCTTCTTTAACTGTCTGAAAAATCTGGAGAGTGGGCAACCGAAATACTAATGCAGGGAAGTGAAACTGGGAAGCCATTGCTTCCTCCATTGCTTCTGGATGATTAGGAAGCTGGGGAATAAGTAATATAAAGTTTCTGTAGCTAAGTGTCATGTTCCATGACCATGATAGCCAGCAGCAACAGCCAAGAGCCCCAGGAAGGTGGTCTCTGCCTCCGTTCTATCTTCCATATATTAATTGAGTATATTGCCATGGTAGAAGTTGATTTGCATATAGGAATCATAATTGCAAGGGAGTCTGGGAAATATAAATTGTGTTTTCCAGCTTCTCAACTAGAAGGAGAGAATGGAGTATGAGTAAACCATTCCAGACAAGGTAATATTATTAGTTAAAAAATGTAACAATTATTACCATCTAGATTTTCTAACTTAGTTGTTTACAAAATGGAAAGCTAACTTACTTTGCAATGGTTACCTGACCTTTTAGGCCCTTGGCTACCCTTGCTGCCTGTAGGACACTGCTGATGGAGTAGGACCTTTGCTTTAGACACAGCTCTTGCTTTTTATCAACGTGCAAAGCAATTTGTGTCTAACGGTTTTATGGTCCACTGACTGTACTGAAACATAGTGCTTTACCAACCATGAACTTTGACATGTTTATAACAGGGACTTAATCCGAAAATATGAAAGAGGAAGCCTTCTGAGTATAATTTATAATCAGATCAACTTTCGTGTGGGTGTTGAATAGCATATAAAATTAATATTTGTGCCTTGGATTCTGACGTTAACTTTGTCCTTTTTCAAGAGACAGAATGACATCAATAGGTGAACAGAAGGTTGAAATCTCAATTGCTTTGAAAGGACATCACATCTTATGAATTTGCATTAGTACTAAAAACAGCAGGGGGATAGTATAATTAACATATATGAAATTTCATTTCTTAATACAAGCAAAACCTAGAATGAACTCTACAAAGACCTTTGGATAAACACTCTGTTATGTCATAGCTAACAATGTCAATAGTCTTAGTTATTATACCCGAAGATCTTTATTTCTGCAAGTTTGTGGCCTTTTCCTATTATTTTCAGCATATATTTTATTATGTATTGATCTTTTCCCCTTAACTCTTTCAATAATATGCTATTTAATGGCACAAGAGTTTAGTTCTTCTTCAAGGTACTCTGTTCCTAAAATCAAACAGCAATTTCACATGTCTACACTTAGCCTGAAGTGTTTATATATTTTAATTAGTGTAGAAATATTTTTTAGTTTTCAAAGCACTTTTATACAGACCATAATCCAAAGCAAAGGGGAAAATACTATTATTTAAATGACTACTCTGTTCTAAAAGTACTCCAGAATATTCAACTTTCTGAAGAGTACTAGAAGAGGACTAAACAGTTAACTTGGAAATTTCTTGGTAGAAAAGATGATTCAATATTTTGCACTCACAGTCTGAAGTGTGCTTCAGTTTTATTTTACTTTTTATTGTGGATCTTTCATCAGTAAGATTGTCAAAATAACGTTCTATGGGAACTTAACTGTTAATCAGTGAAGAGAGACAAACTATTTAGGGAAAGTACTGATCGCATCACACAGTTACATTGCAGATAAGCGTAAATGACAGAAAGTGGACTTTGTACGCTGAGGGATTCTGGATACTAACAGCGGTACAGTTGTAGTATGTTTGTGTGAATGTTTGCTGGAGTAGTGTGGGCCTAGATACACACACGTTTGTGCTCTATCCAGGGAATTTGCTAACCTAAGTTCTTGCAGTTGTGGGGAGCTGGGTTTCTGAATCCATCTGGGTCTATTATGGGTCACATGTGAATGAACACGTGATGAATATGAATGAATATAACTTTGTGTTTACATATCTAAATGCAAGAACATATAGGTGAGTATTTTGCATTTGGATAAGGCTCTATTTTTACTTACTTGTGTGACATTATTGTTTCTAAAACATTTTATTACCAGTATTGATTGCCAGTGATTCCTGCTCAGCATTCTGCCATCTTGGTCTCTCACCTTCATCAGGATGAAACCTAAATGATATCACTCCTATCTTTGTTGGTTCAGAAATCCCAGACTGAGGCTCATAGTGTTCAATTAGGAATCAGGATGTAATGTCCAAGATCTCATAGTAAGCAGCTTATGGTGAAAAAGAATATGAAAATGAATATATGTATATTCATGTAGGACTGAAAAATTGTGTGTTGTACAAGAAACTGACACAACATTTTAAACGGACTATAACTCAAAAAAAAAAAAAAAAAAAAAAGGAATCAGGATGCAGTACTCATGGCAATCTTACCCTAAAGAACAAAGGATGAAGCTAACTGCCTCAGCAGGACATCCACAGTTATGCGGTAATTGCTGACAATTTGATATTTTCACACAGTACCTTACAAGTGAATTTCATCCTGCAGCAAGCAAAATATTCCCCTTCTGCTCAATTCTCCCATACCAGTTCTTTCAGTAAATTTGAAATTTATAAGAATACGTTGCGATTTCTAGTGTTTTGGCTTTATCTTGGAGGTGAATAAGAAGAAAACCAGTGAGTTGAACATAGTCTTAACTCAAAGAAAAGGAGCCATTGATCTTGGATTGGAAGATGGAGGAGATGTAGTTAAGGATCAGAAGAGGTATCAGGAAAAGATAATAAGCAGGCAAATTCTGGTGATGTTTGCATGAGGACATAGAATGAAAATTTGAGCCATTTATTCATGATACTGGTATTTGTCATTGGTATATGTTGCAGTATAACTGCTCACAGCCGCAGAACATGGTTTCATGGATGCCATAATAGGGGAATTGATGATTTCTGCAAAATTTTTAGCCAAAGTGGTATAAAATTTTAAAACAATGTCAAGAATTATTTAGTAGCTTTTAGGAGTCTTAGAAATAATCTCCCCTGAAGAGGTTCATGGGCATTAAAGCCAATTTGGGCAGCAACACAGTTCCCAAAGAATTTATATGAACAAGAGCAAGCCACAGATATGTAGATCATTTGGTCCTCATTTTGGTTTTACTTTCTGACAATCAGTTATAGAGACTCTTCATGAAAGTGTGTTTCACCTTTAGTCTTTGAAGCTGCTGTCACTTTTGCTTCTTTGGGCACCCGTAGCTGGCTTTACTCCTCGATATGTCTGTTCCTGCCAGCTCTCATGCAGGGTATGATAACTGAGGCAAAAGGGGAGCCATGTGATTCCTTGAAGATACACAGGAGACACCTACAAAATCTGTGTAGGCCAGTAAAAGTTGGCCTAACCAACAACCAATTATTCAACAAATTTGTAAATAATGCACTGTAGTGGAAAAAAATAAAAGCGTCCTGCCCTCACTCAATGCCACGTGATAGCTCATTCCCTCTCCGCTTCAGCTCTGGCTGTGGGATTGGTCTCATCTGCAGAAAGTTGCCTGCCCTCCTTTTTCAAATTGCTGTTCAAAACTGCCCCCTGGACATACATACAGGTTTTCTTGCTCAGATTCCCTCCCACGACCTCATTTTGCTGACTCATACATACTCTGATGAATAAAGAAGCAAGCCTGCCACCGCACGATGAGTGTTTATTGAGTGCCGATCTGTGGGCTAAATCGGAGACTGTTGTCCCGGAGTATATGGTCAGGGTTCAGTCCAGAAAACAGAAATCCCTGTATTCTAAGAATGGAGGAGTTTGTAGGGAATTTGAGGTTCACACCATCACTGGAAGGGTTAAGGAAAAAGGGTGGGGAAGTCACCTCTGAAGGGGGTAGTTCTTTAGGCTCACCCAGAAGCCACTGCAAATCTCGATTCTCTCGGGAGCTTCCATTAACTGGCCCCTATGCAGCATTAAAGTGAGAGGTTTACGAAGCATTGCTCATGCATGTGGCCACATCTTTCTCTGGGGAATTATGGCCTTTCCTTGGCGTAATTGTTGGATTCACCTTGTAAAAATGAGATGGGTCCTCCATCCAAAATTTGGTTTAGATATTAAGACTGATGACATCCATGCACATATTAAGAACGTATGAAAAGTTTTATTACTCACAAAGTGACGCTTTCTGGGGAGGCTATCAGGCAGGTCCAAAAATGGTTTGAAAGAGAGCTGAGAAAGGAGACTGGTGTTCGTTGCAGTTAGGAGGAAGGGGTGGCATGATTCCTGCGCATGTACAGGCTGGAGCTTGTGCGGTTTGCACTTCCTGCTGATGCCAAAGGAAGGTGTGCCTGCACTTTCTTATCAGCTCATCCAGATGCGTGGAAGAAGGGGAAAGGTCAGTGATGTGGCTTGCAAGCTGTCAGCAGTCAAACATCAAAACTGGTAGACTTGTTATTACAACGCTATCCTGGAACCATGAGGGGAAGGGGCTTTGGGGGATATTTAGAGGGAGTGATGGTGGTGCTGAGTTAACTGCAGACAATCTCATATACTGAGGGTGGTCTCATACTCGCTTCATTCCATGTTACCCAGGCCAATAGAGTGCTAATTTCTACTTCTGCATTATTTTCTATTAATGAAACAGTCATTTAAAAAATTAAAGTCATATCATTTTAAAAATCCAAGGACTAGAAAATCCTTGTAAATATGTAAAGAAAAATTTAAAAAAACCCTATTAATTGAGATAAGTAATAAATCATCAAATATGCATAAATAGAAGTTTTCCAACCTCCAGCAAAGAAGATTGGTATCTTTTTTTTCAGAAATTTCACATCTATTAAGATAGGGCCACATTTCCCCCACATTTCTCAAAAACAAATGGTACAGTACAGTGAATTTACACATTTACCCCCAGCATACACATTAGCTGGAAATTTTAGCTTCATTCAGACCAACTTTTTAAAAAATATTGGAGTTACATATGTGGTAACTGTTTAGTATTAGTGAGAGTTGATTGAAAGTAGGGGATCTAGTTTTTTCATATGTAGTCCCAATCTGAGAAGGTAGAACATTCCAGAACTTTGACTGTTTAGAAGTAGGTCACTTCAGTAATTAATATCAAGGATTTCATAAAATCTCTGATTATGAGACGACTGCTGATGTGACAAGCACTGAGGTGCTGGGAGTACAAAGTTGAATAAAATGTGTTTTTTGCCTTTAAGAACCACATTGTCTATCAGATCAATACTTAGGGTTAAAGGATGCTAAGAACTTAAGGATGTAAAAAATTCAGGAAGTAAAAGGCTTCTGCAGGTAAAGTTATGACAATTACTCTACAGAGCAACCACTTCTGCAAAACATAGCCTATTGCTACCTAATGTTTCAAAATACATTTCTGTGAAAAAAAAATCCCAGGCTTGAGCATTATTTCCTTAAACAAATTTTCTAAAATAAAAGGAAAACTAGCCAGCCAAGGACAAATTATGATTTGGCTTTAAATGTTTTTTCATGAAAACTGATGACAACCGACAGTATTGTCCGGCCTTCTGAACATAACACTGTTTTCCGTTGGAAACAAAACACAGTGACTTGCTGCTTGCTGAAGTCAGGCACCTCTGAGAGATGCTTTATTGTGTATTCTGAGGCACTTCTTTCCAGGTAATGAGGCGTGAGAGTGACTGATAAGCTCACAGAATGTGGCGGAGCACAAAGTAATAAAACAAGCAGATTCTCTCTTAATCATGATTACAATGAATAAATAAGCAAGATTCTTTTTCTAAAAATATTGAGTAGAGAAAAAGCTGAACATCTTTTAAAGTTTAAAAAGACCCAGCAGTTTAGAACTGTAAATGAATTTAATTCTCTAATCATTCTGCTTCAATTGGTGAAGAACTTTAAACATGTATCACAAAATATAAATGCATAAACTTTAAAATTTAGTGTGCAATGCCTGATTTTTATAGGTGAAATTAAAAAAAAAAAGTCAATGTATTTTCCTTTTCAACTGATGATGGATCAACCAGTGAAGCCCAGGTTTCAAGTAATGTTTTTAGGAGAAGGCTGCATGTGTGAGTGGGAGAAAGTTATCACTTTTTCTATTTGTGTATGTTTTCTTGTAAGAGGTTTATAGTGTCTTGTGTTATGTTTAAGATTTTAAACCATTTTGAGTTTATTTTTTTTATGGTGTGAGGGAGTGTTCTAACTTCATTGATTTACATGCAGCTGTCCAGTTCTCCCAACACCACTTACTGAAGAGACTGTCTTTACTGTATGTTCTTGTTTCCTTTGTCAAAGACTAAATGAACAAAAATTTGTGGGTTTATTTCTGGGCTCTCTATTCTGTTCCATTGACCTATATGTCTGTTTTTGTACCAATGCCATGCTGTTTTGATGCCTGTAGCTCTGTTGTATTGTCTGAAGTTGGGAAGGGTTATTCCTCCAGCTTCATTCTTTTTCTTCAGTAATGCTTTGGAAATTCTGGGTCTTTGGTGATTCCATATAAATGTTAGGATTATTTGTTCTAAATCTATGATAAATGTCCTGGGTAAATTGATAGAGATCACATTAAACCTATAGATTGCTTTGGGTAGTTTGGCCATTTTAACAATATTGATTCTACCAATCCAGGAGCATAAGATATCTTTCCATTTCTTTAAGTCATCTTTAGTTTCCTTAGTCAATGTTTTGTAGTTCTCCTCATATAATTCTTTCACTTCCTTGGTCAGATTTATTCCTAACTTGTTTTTTTGGATGCAATTTTAAAAGTGATTTTTAATGTAAAGAAATGCCACTAATTTCTGTATGTTAACCTTGTCTTCTGCTACCTTGCCAAATTCTCTTATTATCTTCTGTAGTTTTTGTATGGAGCCTTTAGGATTTTCTATATATAGTATCATGTCATCCACATATAATGACAACTTTAATTCTTCTCTTCCAGTTTGGATCCCTTTTATTTCTTTTTCTTACCTAGTTGCTATGGCTACAACTACCAATACTATATTGAGTGGAAGTGGTGAGAGTGGGTATCCTTGTCTTGTTCCAGATTTTAGGGGAAGGCTTTCAGCTTTTCACCAAGTATTATTCTGACTGAGATTTGTCATAAATAGCTTTTATTATGTTGAGATATGGTCCCTCTGTACCCACTTCGGTAAGAGTTTTTATCATGAGTGGGTGTTGAATTTTATCAAATACTTTTCTGCATCCATCGAGATGATCATGTGATTTTTGTCCTTTTTCTTGTTGATGTGGTGTATCATGTTGATTGACTTGCATATGTTGACCCATCCTTGTGTCCCTGGGGTGAATTCAACTTGATTATGGTGTATGATCTTCTTTTATGTGATATTGAATTCTGTTTGTTAATATTTTGTTGAATATTTTTACATCTGTGTTCATCACTGATATTGGCCTATAGCTATCTTTTTGGGGAGTGTCTTTGTCTGGCTTTGGTATCAGGATGATGGTGACTTCATAGAATGAGTTTGGGAGTATTCCCTCTTCTTCAGCATTTTGGAAGGGTTTGAAAAGGATTGATGTGAGCTCTTCTTTGTATGATTGATAGAATTCCCTTGTGAAGCCATCTGGTGCTGGATTTTTATTTGCAGGGAGGTGTTTTTTGTTTTTTTTTTAAGCTTGCTCTATTTCACTTCTAGTGATTGGTCTGTTCAAGTGATCTATTTCTTCTTGATTCAGTTTTGGTGGACTGTATGTTTCTAGAAATTTGTTGATTTTTTTTCTAAGTTGTCCATTTTTTTGCCATATAGATCATAGTATTCTCTTTGCTTTCTTGTATTTCTGTAGTGTTGGTTGTAATCTCTCCATTTTCATTTCTTATTTTTTTTAGTTGTGTGCTCTCTTTTCTCTTTGGTGATCCTACTCAGAGGTTTGTCAATTTTGTTTACTCTTTCAAAAAACCAGATTTTGGTTTGATTGATTTTTTTCTATTTTTTTAAATCTCTTTTATTTATTTCTTCCCTGATCTTTAGTATTTATTTCGTTCTGCTAACTTTGGGTTTTGTTTGTTCTTCTTCTTCTAATTATTTCAGGTGGTAGGCTAGGATGATTATTTGAGATTGTTCTTCTTTGAGGAAGGCCTGTATTGCTATGAACTTTCCTCTTAGGACTGGTTTTGCTGCATCCCACAGATATTGTGTGGTTGTGTTTTCATTGTCGTTTGTCTCAAGGTATTTTTAAATGTCTTCTTTGATTTCATCATTGTCCCGTTGATTTTTTAGTAGAATGTTGATTATTCTCCATGCTGCCATTTTTTTTCTCTTTTCTTTTCTGTGGTTGATTTCTAGTTTCATGCCTTTGTGGTCAGAGAGGATGCTTGGAGTAATTTCTATCCTCTTAAATTTGTTGATGCTTCTTTTGTGCCTGAGTATGTGAAATATCCTAGAGAATATTCCATGAGCACTTGAAAAGAATGTATATTCTGCTTTTGGGGGATGTAATGTCCTAAAAATAAGAATCAAGTCCCACTGTTCTACTGTGTCATTTAATACCTCTATTGCCTTATTGATTTTATGTCTGAGAGACCTGTCCAATGAGGTTAGTGGGGTGTTAAATTCTCCTACTATTATTGTATTCCCATCAGTTTCTCCCTTTATGTCTGTTAGTATTTTGTTTTTTATATTTAGGTGATCATATATTGGGTGCATATATGTTAACCAGTGTAATATCTTCATCTTGTATTGCTCCTTTGATCATTATATAGTGTCATTTGTTACCTATGTTTATGGCCTTTGCTTTAAAGTCCATTTTGTCTGATATGAGTATTACTATTCCTGCTTTCTTGTCATTTCCATTTGCAGGAAATATGTTTTTCCATCCTTTCATTTTCAATCAATGTGTGTCCTTCACTCTAAAGTGGCTCTTTGTAGGTAGGATATGGAAACTTTTGTTTTATTATCCAGTCAGCCACTCTATGCCTTTTGATTGGAGCATTTAGTCCATTGACATTCATAGTAATTACTGATAGATGTGTGTTTATAGACATTTTGAACTTTGTTTTCCAGTTAATTTGGTATTTCTTTGTTCCTCTCTTTTCCTTTTTGTTTTTCTTTTTGTGGTTTGATAATTTTCCTTTGTATTAGCTTGGTTTGTTTTTGGTTTTTGTAAGCCTATTGTGTGCTTTTCATTCATAGTTACCCTGTTTTTCAAGTATGCTAACCCCTTACTATATCTGTTTGCTTTAAACTGATAATCATGTACATCCAAACACATCCTAAAAAGAATGAAGAAAAATAAGAAAAAAAAGGAGAGAAAGAAAAACATCTATTTTCTTGCTCCCCCTCTCACCTTTTGTGATTTTGAAATCCTTTTTATTTATTTATTTATTTGTTTGTTTGTTTGTTTGTTTGTTTATTTGTTTATTTTACATCTTCATGTTTTTCTCTTACAATTCACTGTATTTATTGCATTTCCAATTATGGCTTTCTCATTTCTATAGCTTCCTGCTGCTTTTCTATTTAGAGTAGACCTTTCAATATTTCTTTTAGCATAGGTTTAGTGTTGCTGAATTCTTTTAGTTTTTTGCTTGTCTGTGAAATTCTTTATCTCTTTCTACTCTAAAGGAGAGCCTTGCTGAATTGAGTATTCTAGGTTGCAGCTTTTTCTCATTCAGGACTTTGAATATATCTTGCCACTCCCTTCTAGCCAGCAGTGTTTGTGTAGAGAAGTCAGCTGAAAGCCTTATGGGAGTTCTCTTGTAATTAACTATTTGTTTTTCTCTTGCTGCCTTTAGAATCCTCCCTTTGTCTTTAACTTTAGCCATCTTAATTATAGTAAGTTTTGGTGTAGGTCTGTTTGGGTTCTTCTTGTTTGGGACCCTCTGTGCCTCTTGTACTTGGATATCTGTTTCCTTCTTTAGGTTTGGAAAATTTTCAGTCATGTTTTCTTCAAATACCTTTTCAATCTCTCTTTATCTTCTTCTGGGACTCCTGTTATGCATAGGTTGGCATGCTTTATATTATCCCATAGGTTCCTTATATTGCTTTCATTGGTTTTTATTTGCTTTTCTGTCTGTTGTTCTGATTGGGTGACTTCTGTTATCCTGCCTTCTAAGTCACTTATTCATTCTTCTGCATCATCTAGTCTGCTTTTGACTGCCTTTAGCTCAGCTATTATGTCAGCAGTTGACTTTTCTGTTTTTAATTGGCTCTTCTTTATAGTTTCAATTTCCTTTTTAATGTATTCTCTGTCTTGATTGATTGTCTCTTTTAGTTCCTTCAGTACATTGATCATTCCCTTTTTGGATTCATGATCTAGTAGACTGTTGAGGTCTATTTCATTGATCATTCTTTCAGGGAATTTCTCTTATTCTTTTAATTGGGCTTGGTTCCTCTGCTCCTTCATTTTACTTATATTTCTCTGGCTCTGTGGATTTAGGAGTAACAGTTATCTACTGTGGTCTTGAAGGGCTGTTTTATTTTTTGTTTATTTGTCTTTATTTAAAATGGGAGCATTCCTGTGTGGACTGTGTGCATCTAACAGTTTTGTTGCAATGGCTCTTCTTAGTATGGATGGTTGCCACATCTTTCTTCCATGTGATCTGGCTGTTATCCCTTTGATTGGGGGTCTGGTTGGTGCTGTGGTGCTCAGAGCCTGCCCTGATTGTTCTTGTTGAATGGTGCCTCCTTTTTTGTTCTGTGGTTGTCACAGACTTCATAAGGGCAGTGTCTGCTCCCCTGTTGCTGGAATAGAGGTTTCTAGACCCATTTCTGAGCTATGGTGTGTGGTAGGCAGGGTTGGAGCAATTCAGCTGGCAAGAAGAGTCCACAAGAGATGTCCTCTGGGAAATGCCCTCTGTGATGTTGTCTGTCACTTGTTATGTGTCTTTACAAGGTACTCTTTGTTGATGCTGCATTTGTCTCCACCTTAGCTGCAGGAATGTCAGCCACCTGCTCTGGTTTCCCCCAGTTTCTGAACCCCAGGAACTACCAGGGCAGATCCATCAATGTCAGGTGTTAGGACCCACAGTAACAAGCATGCAATCACACAACTGGGTCTGTGGTGTGCCACAGGGTCAGCACAGATCCCAGCCCCCACCTCCACATACAGTATGTTATGCTGGCCTGCTGTAAATACATGTACTTGTTCCAGCCATGAGTCAGAACTCTGCTCACTGCCTGTTTGTACCAGAGGTAGGAGTCCACAAAGGGTCCAGAGAGAGCAAATCCATCCTCTCTGCCTGGGGCTGTAAACAAATCTCAGTCCCACCAAAGACGTTGCAGGACTGCAGGGTATGGATTCAGTGTTGAGCCCTACCTCTGCACAGCAGTGTTGGTTATAACCTAGTCCCACCTCTTTTCTGGGGAGAATACATCAACAATGGACCCAAGGGGACAAAATAGCTATGACATAGCTGTGTTGTGCCCCTCCCCTGCCCACACACACACCAACAGTGTTTTCTTTTTTTTTAAATAGGGGTCCAAGGCTGTTCTGTTCCACACACACCCCCAGCCAGAGTGCACACTGCCCTCCAGTCCCCTGAGGCTGCCTCTGTGCAGTGGGCCCTGCCCTCTGCCTGGGCTCCTCACCCATCTCCAGCAGCCAGTCCCAGCTCATCCCTGCTGTCACTTTCTCCTCTGATCCTCAGAAGCTCTGCTTCTGTCCCCACTGACCTCCTGGCTGGAGACAGGGCATCCCAGTGTGAGGGTGCCTTTCTTCCTATGTTGCTTCCTCCCTGAAGGACTGGTCCTGCACCACATTTTTCTTTTTCCTTTTTTTTTTTCCTTACGGGATTTTGTGAGAATCCTCCTGTATTTTGAAATGAGAGACACTCTGCCAGAGTTCAGTAGGTGTTTTGTGTAATTCAGTCAGTTTGTAAATATAATTCTTGGTTTATTTCTGGGAGGTGGTGAGCTGTGAGTCTCTCTACTCTGCCATCTTGGCTTCGTCCCTCACTTTTTAAAATTTAAATTGGGTAATACTGAAAACAAATATATGTAGTTCATGTATGACTGAAGCATTATGCTGTACACCAGAAATTGACACAACATTGTAAACTGACTATACTTCAATAAATGTATATATCTATATTCAAAAAAAGTCCAAAGAAGGCATTTTGTAAGGAAAAAAAATAAAGTCAACAAGAAACAGACCTACTGCCAGATGCATAGACTGCAAATAAATAACTGAGAAACTGCAATAAATAAACAATCAAACCGTGTATATACACAAAAAATGGGCAATACTATATTTTAAAAATCCATTGATGTGCATTATTTCACTTGCTTCACACAAGAATAATCCTAATAGGTAGAACAAATATTTTTAGATCCATTTTACAGATGAGAACACTGAGATTTAAACAGGCTAATTAATTTTCCAAGTTCTCATGTCTGGCTACTCACAAAGTCAAAAAAGTAGCCAAATCTACATATTCCTTGTCTAGACCTGACCTCTATCTATGACACAGTCTTGTTTTCTTATAAGTGATGATCTCCTAGAACTTCTGATTTTGATATTCTTGCTATATGTTTTTGGCACTTTTGATTTTTGCATATAATCACATGTTGAATTTTCTTATCTCTTTGAGGACAAATTCTGATCTGATCCCAAAGTATTCAGACTGTGGAATGAAGTACCAGATTACTTTTACTCAAACAATCTATTCTTTAGTTTAAAATGTTTGTGAAATTATAGAAAAGTAATGAAAATGATGTTTATTTGTGGGCTTTCTTCAGTATGTGTTTGTCAAACTCTAATTTTAGCAGTTGGGTGAAGTTTTTAGACTATGGCATCCTACACTTTCTTGAATATCATATTAAGATAATTTTTTGAAGCATTCAATATTTTATTTTACTGATAATGTGGTACTTAATTTTTAAAATGAATTTAATTTAAAGCAGTTTGAGGTTCACAGCTAGGAAGCTATCTTTTTACCTGAGGTTTGTATATTCATTCTTGAGCTACTGAACTCCAAATAAAGATAAACTGACAAAATGTTATGAGGGACTAAATTTACATTTAAATATCAAATATGAGCCTTACTGAGGAAAATGACATTGTTTTATATTTTAATGATTTTATGTGGATTATAATGAAAGATCTTTACATCTTGCCTGGAACACACAAACATTGTCAATAGCGATTTTTAGAAAAAAATTTTACAAATAAGTATTTTGCTACGATGGTCTTTTTTAAAATTTTATTTTATTGAGTTATAGTCAGTTAACAATGTTGTGTCAATTTCCAGTGTAGAGCACAATTTTTCAGTGTTACATGAACATATAGATATTCAATGTTGCATTCTTTTTCACCATGAACTACCACAAGATCTTGTATATATTTCCCTGTGCTATACAGTAGAATCTTGTTTATCTATTCTATATATATATACCTGTCAGTATCTACAAACTTCAAACTCCCAGTCTGTCCCTTCCCATCCCCCCCACCCCTGGCAACCATGTTTGTATTCTATGTCTATGAATCTGTTTCTGTTTCTGTTTTGTATTTATGTTCATTTGTCCTTTTCTTTTCATTCTTGGTGTTTTTTTTTTTTTCAGATTCCATGTATGAGTTAACTCATATGATATTTTTCTTTCTCTTTCTGGCTTGTTTCACTTAGAATGACATTCTCCAGGGACATCCATGTTGCTGCAAATGGCGTTATGTTGTCGGTTTTTATGGCTGAATAGTATTCCATTGTATAAATATACCACTTCTTCTTTATCCAGTCATCTGTTTGTGGACATTTAGGCTATTTCCATATCTTGGCTATTGTAAATAGTGCTGCTATGAACACTGGGGTGCAGGTGTCATCCTGAAGTAGGGTTCCTTCAGGATATATGTCCAGGAGTGGGATTCCGGGGTCATATGGTAAGTTTATTCCTAGGCTTTTGAGGAATCTCCATACTGTTTTCCACAGTGGCTGCACCAAACTGCATTCCCACCAGCAGTGTAGGAAGGTACCCTTTTCTCCACAGCCTCTCCAGCATTTGTCATTTGTGGACTTTTGAATGCTGGCCATTCTGACTGGTGTGAGGTGATGCCTCATTGTAGTTTTGATTTGCATTTCTCCAATAATTAGTAATACTGAGCATTTTTTCATGTGCCCATTAATCATTCATGTCTTCACTGGAGAATTGCTTGTTTAAGTCTTCTGCCCATTTTTTCATTGGGGTTTTTTTCTTTTTAAGTTGTATGAGTTGCTTATACATTCTGGAGATCAAACATTTGTCAGTTTCATCTTTTGCAAAAATTTTCTCCCATTCCATAGGTTGTCTTTTTGTTTTGCTTATGGTTTCCTTTGCTGTGCAAAAGCTTGTGACTTTATGTTATTTTATTATGTTATGTTATGATGGTCTTAATGTGACTTTATCAGTGCTTTAATACCTGTTGGTCCCAGTTTGTCATTTACCAAGTAAAAAGAGAGAGTATGACATCATGGAAGAACAGAAGACTGAGTTTAATTTTCTACTCTATTATTTACTAAAATCATGTGAATTTGCTATTCCTGAGATCCTCTTCCCAGATTGTCACACTTATGGTTCATTTTCATCATGCAGGTCTCAGGTCAACTGCTACCTCTTCAAAAAGACCTCCCACAACACCCACTCTTGTCCTCTGTGAAGTTGTACCATGCTTCAGTGACTTTTTCATATCATCCTGTTTTACTGTCTTCATTGCACTTTGTGTGAAATGATCTTGGAGGTAAGCCTTGTGAGAGCAAGGACCGAGCCTGCTCATCATCTGTACCAGCCAGCACTTAGAACACAGTAGGTGCTTCATTAATATTTGTTGAATAAAAGGGTAGTTTTAAGTAGGTCAGTTTCTCAACTGTGATGCAGGATATTTATACCTGTCTCATAGGCCAGTGAGAATGAGATAAGGTGTCTTTGAAGTCCACAAAGCACTGCAAATTATTGTTATTGACAAGATATGTCAGTTGATGTCTGCTTGAAAACAATGGTCTTGAAAATTTTAGGTGCTCAATATTCATTACCAGGTTAATATCAGTGAAATTTACTTTTTTTCCTCATTAGGATAATTAGCATGCTAAAATAATCAGTTCTGAACTCAGCAATTTGATCATTTGTGCTTGGTTTACCCTTTTCTCTCTAGGTTTCTGTACCATATGCATTATCAGTTTGCCCTTTGGATTAACAGATTCTACATCCACAGTGTCAGCCAACTGTGGATTGAAAATAATTCTAATAATTTCAGAAATTTCTAAAAGCAAAATTTGAATTTCCACACACAACTATTTGCAGAGCATTTTCACTGTATTAGGTATATATTACAAGTAATCTAGAGCTCATCTCTCTGTGTGTTTTATTTACTGTTTCTGCAGGTATTTAGGGCATAAATGCATGATCTTTGCTCCGAGAACATGTGGACTGAGCTGTGAAGTACAATAAGGGATAAAATGTCTCTTTCAGGATATCAAGACAAAATGTAGTAGCTTTGTTTCATAGAGATTTGTTTTGAAATTTCTTTGTCAGAAATACTCAACACAGTGATCTCTGGAGTGGAAGGGAACTAGCTTTTCAGAGGTATGGAGCTGAGTTTATTATTTCCTCCTCACACAATTCAGAAACTGGGTAAAATCACATGAAATTTATTTGACTATTTACTCTTGACTTTCCCACATTTTGAGTTAACCTACCTCAAGTTTTTTTTTTTTTTCTTTTTGAATGACATGCTTACAGATGTTTTTCACATTTATTTCTTGGCTCCTTTGTAAGGTCAGCAGCTGTGCACTCGCAAAAGCTAAGCCCTGTCTGCCTGAATGTGCCAAAGGGGTGTAGGGGCAGAATCAGCTCTCGCCAGGCTAATCTCCAGAAGGAACAAGTTGGGGAACTTGATACCTGATGTTGCCATGGTGGCATTAGCACATCTCCACCTCATCCCTGTGACTCCCATTTTCCTATCACACTCTTTGGACACATTAGGCCCATTTCCATCACCTCTCTCCTATTATTCCCTTCTTATGACTCCTTTGAGGTCTGAGCATGATCTCAAATGAGTTTGGCAAAACCAGATGTGAACCCTCGAAGATGGACTGGTGGTCCCAGGAGTGATCGGTTTACAGTGCCAGGCTCCTCTGAATTCAAAGCCAAAGCAAATCTTATGAAATAGAGAGGAAAAATTACTTCATATTTTCCAGCTCAGTTCTAGTTCGTTTCACGAACATCAGCAAAAACAATCTGCTTCACGAAGATAAAAATCTGCATTTCCCAAAAGATTGTCTTTATCAAAGAAAATAGAAAAGAAAATGTGAGCTATGCTTCACAGTAGATGTGACCAAGGAACTAAAAAATGAGGAGTGAAGTTAGTATTGTTGCTAAATAAAAAACATTTAAAACTTTAGACTGCAAATGGATAATAACATTGTTTGTAATAAATGATACATAAGGTAGCACTAAATACTTTCATTTATTACCTGGTGGATGTCACCCTTACATGAGAAACTCAAATGTTACCCATAATATGAAGGCATCTACCATCAGGTCAAATTGATTACTCCCTCATCTGTGTTCATGGCACTGCCGCAGTCGTCTATTACTGAATTGCGGTGTCTTTATTTTGTTGGTTTGTTCAATTACGCATTTGTTTAGGAGTGTGCAGAGGTTGAGAACATGGCATCTGGGGCTATAGTCTGCCTAGATTGTAGCTGTGGCCCTGCAGCTGTGTGACTTCGTGTTGCTACTTAACGTGTTCTGTGCCTGAGTTTCCTCATCTGTGAAATGGATGGGATAAAGTACTTACCTCCTAGAGGTAATGAGATGAGAAATACATGAGTGAATATCCATAAGGACTTACTGCCTGATGCTAAATGTGTATTATTTAACAAATCCACATATGAAATATTTTTATTTGCCAGAATCTATACTAAGACCTGAGTCCATACACATGGAAAAAAATGCTGTTCTCAAAGAATGTTTATCCTGGTGACCTAGGCATTGAACAATTCAAAAGCAGTGAATTAATTTATTCTATGTATATCCATTGGGCAACTTTCATAGACGATACTGTTCTAGATGGTAGGGACACAATAGTGACCGAGACAAAAGTCCCTCACTGAACTAACATTTCGGTACATGTAAGGGCCATGATTTAGGTGTGCAAAAAATGTGGGGAGGCAGAGATGGACCTCGAACTCAGCCTGAGGTGGGGCTAAGAATGAGTAACAGCTTCCTGGATGAAACAATTTTTCTAGGCGAGAAGAGACTGAGGGGCCTGGGCAAGAAGCAGTAATGAGGTGATTGATATTTACCTCCTTACAGCAAAAGCTCTGGTCCTGTGAAGCTGCATATGTCCTCTGTACAGATGGAGTGACACTGCTTCTCAGCCTAGGAAATACATCAGTGATTGAGTCCACAATTTTCCATTGATATGAACATCTTCGGTATAAATCCCATACTGGGGATCATCTTCTCAAGGAACTTGTGCTCTGTCTTTACTAAATTTTGCATGATGTAGCCTTATGGCAACAATGGAGATACAGCTGAAATAGCACTGAGATTAGGTCCAGGTAATCTGGATGCAAGCTTCAACTCTATCACTTGCTGCCCAGCTGGCTTAGAACTTTGAGGCTCAGTTTATATGTATGTTGGGGCTATTAGTCCTGAGGGACCTAAAAGAACTGTGGCAAGGATTCTGTTAAAAACTTTGTAAAAAGTGCTTTATAAATTGCAAATGCTGTTGGTGTATGATTAATTATATTCCTGAAGAACATGTTGTTTTCAGTAACTGACAAAAGGTTCTGTGAGAAAATAGTGTAAGAGTTTTTTTTATTGACAATTGATACTTCACAATTAGAATGAATGTGTGTTTGTAACAAACATCTGATTACACACCAGATGCCAAGCTCTTTCTGTACAATCCTGCCTTGTCAGTATTATTACCAGAGGAGAGTAGCGTGTTCAAGGTTACATAGTAAGTGAGAGAACCACCTGTCAAGCTTCCAGTTTATTTGACCCCATATCATGAATTTCTTTTCAAAAATGTAACCCTGCCTCTTCAGAAGTCTTGCAGGATCTGCTGTATCCTGGGGAATCTTGCTGAATCCTGAATTTGTAAACCTTCTGGGCTTTCTTGTTATGCCAGTAAAATGTGAGCTCCCCAGTCCTTCGGTGTCAGAGTTCTTGCCTTGATTTTCAAGAGAAGTGAAGGGGCCAGGGTAGGGACGATTAAGTAGATGACAGTAACACTTAAAAAGAAAAAAGCATTCTTTCCTTTGTATTTCCCTTCTGTAAAAAAACTCCCATGTCTGGCATCCCACATTCTCTGAGAAATTGCCCCAAACTCTAACTCTGTAAGCCTAGTTTCCTTCTGTCCTTCCTTATTTCTACTCAGTTTTGCACGCAAAGCCCGGAAAAGTTAATCTCAGGAGAAAAGCAGTGGGGAGCCAAAGTGATAAAATACGCCATTCCAGAAATCTTTTTAGCTAGCTGAAGAACAAAGGGAAAGCCTAAACTCTCATGAATTAACCTTTTTTCTTGTCAAAAATTCATATTAGGTAACACAAACTGTTGTGACATTGCATAGACCTCATTTTAGTGGAATGAACTGAATAACATAATAACTGGTAAAATCTCAACCACGTCCTGAGTGTGTCAGCAGAGCACTTGTATCCCTTTTGCAACCTGAGAGGGCTAGATAAGTCTGAGTTCACCTGAAACCTGCATTTTGTTTTTGAAATTAGTAATTAATTAATTAATTAATTATGGCAGTATAGTCGATTTCCGATGTCATGTTATTTTCTGGTGTGCAGCATGGTGATTCAGTCATACACATACACAGATACTCTCATGTTCCTTTTCCATTATAGGCTATTACAAGATATTGCATATAGTTCCCTGTGCTGTACAATAGGACCTTACTGTTAATCTATTTTATATGTAATAGTGTGTATATGTTAATTTCAAACCATCTATTTTTCTGCCTCCTTTTCCCTTTGGTAACCAGAAGTTTGTTCTCTATGTCTGTGAGTCTATTTCTGGTTTGTAAATAAGTTCATTTGTATCAATTTTTTAAAGATTCCACATATAAGTGATATCATATGATATTTGCCTTTCTCTGTCCTTAATATGATAACCTCCAGGTCCATCCTTGTTACTGCAAATGGCATTATTTCATTCTTTTCATGGCTGTGTAATATTTCATTTTATATGTATATACATCTTCTTTATCCATTCGTCAGTCAGTGGACACTCAGGTTCTTTCCATGTCTTGGCTACTGTAAATAGTACTGCTATGAACATTGGGGTGCATGTGCCTTTTCAAATTAGTGTTTTCATCTTTTCTGAATATGCTCAGGATGGGATTGCTGGATCATACAGTAAGTATGTTTTTAGGTTTTTTTTGAGGAATCTCCGCACTATCCTCCATAGTGGCTGCACCAATTTACATTCCCACCTACAGGGTTCTCCATTTTCTCCTCACCCTCTCTAGTATTTAGTATTTGTAGACTTTTTAACGATGGCCATTCATACTCATGTGAGGTGATAACTCATTGTAGTTTTAATTTGCATTTCTCCAATAATTAGTGATATTGAGCATCTTTTCATGTGTCTGTTGGTAACCTGTATGTCTTCACTGGAGAATTGTCTATTTAGGTCTTCTGCCCATTTATTGATTTGGTTGTTTGTTTTTTTGATATTAAGCTGTAAGAGCTGTTTGTATGTATTTGAAATGAATCCCTTGTCAGTTGCATTATTTGCAAATATTTTCTCCCTTTTTGTAGGTTTTCTTTCATTTGTTTAGTTTCTTTTACTGTGGAAAAGCTTATATTTGATTAGTTCCCATTTGTTTATTTTTGCTTTCATTTTGATTACTCTGGTGATAAGATTCCCCCCTTCCCCACCAAATTGCTGAAATTTATGGCAAAGAGAGTTCTGCTATGTTTTCCTCTAGGAGTTTTAGAGTATCTGGTCTTACATTTAGGTCTTTAATCAATTTTGAGTTTATTTTTGTATACGGTGTTAGAGAATGTTCTAATTTCATTCTTCTACATGTAACTGTCCAATTTTCCTAGCACCACTTATTGAAGAGACTGTCTTTTTTCCATTGTCTATTCTTGCTTCCTGTATCACAGATTAATTGGCCATAAGTATGTGGGTTTACTTCTGGGCTTTGTATCCTGTTCCATTGGTCTATGTGTCTGTTTTTGTGCCAGTACCATACTGTTTTGATTACTATAGCTTTGTAGTATGTACATAGTTTGTAGATATGAAATCTATATTTTCTAAATTCTGCTGATGCTCTGGTAAGATCCTATTGATCTCATATTATGGCCAGTAATTTATATTTGAAGTTATACTTTCAAACTGCAGTATATAATGACATAGTCTCCCTATAGGCCTTTACTGTGACAATTGTAGAGGTCGAATTCAGTTTACTAAAAAACAAAAAAAAAACAGATTTATTAAGCTGATAAGCTTTATGTATATATTATTTTCACTATGGTTATCAAATTGACTCACAATATATATTTTAAAATAATCCCTTAGTGTGGAAGCAAGTAGTGTTACTTTGGAAAGTAATCAACATTGTCCTTTTCACATTGCTGATATTTAAATGTCTAAACAATACAAATAATTGTGCTTTCATTTATCCCTCAACTTATCAATTTTTGTAATTATTGGTGAAGCTGAACCATTGAGATTCTTTGCAGCATGTGTTTTGGGGACACCAACGGTCATGACAATACTTCCATGCAGACAATTTTATCATGCCTTTTAGCAATGTAATTTTACTTCACGTCACCCCATTGCATTCTGTGTCCAAATATTAGCATTTTCTCTATTTCAGACACTCTGAAAGTTGGTATGAGTGCAGGGATTAAAAAAAAGTCCCTGTCCTTGATAACTTTAAGTCTTTTTTTTTTTCAAATTTTGTTGTTGTTGTTGGGGGGAGGTAATTAGGTTTATTTCTTTATTTTTAGAGGAGATACTGGGGATTGAACCCAGGACCCCATGCATGCTAAACATGTGCTCTACCACTTGAGCAATCCCCCCATCCCCAATAACTAAATGTTACAGCAACAAGCAATCAGTATAGACAGTGGACTGTAATTCGAGGTGACTAGTCTTACAATGTGTAGTAACATGTTGCAAAAATTAAAATGTGGGGTCCTGGTAAGTGGGGATGGGTGGATAAAGGGCTTGGAAAGAATATTTGAAAAAGTTTATAAATCCAGGCATCAGTAACACTAACCAAAATTTAAATTCTCTTATCATGCATGAACTTGTTAGTGTTAGGTTTCTGATTAGATATCTTTGGCAGAACCAGGAAATTCTTTAATTATATCCAGTGGTCAGGAGATTTATTATACAAATATGTTATTGTGTTGTTTTAGGCATTATCTCAATTAAAGCAGCTCACCTTTCCTTATTAAGCACTAGGAGGACCCTCAGAGAAACTTAATAAATCAAATCTCAAGAGTACTGATTACCATAACTGTTATAACAAATCTGTTAGAAAACTGAATAATCGTCCAAAAGTTTATCCACTCCCTAATTACTTAGCATTTTGCTTTCAGAAAATATCAACTCATGAAATATAACAAATATATTTTATATTTTCAAATTCAAGTGTCATGTCAACAGATGAATTTAATGGAAAGCCAACAGTAACATTACAAAGCACAAGACATTTGATATTTTGGAAATCAATTTAGATACAAACTATGGGATAAAAAATCCCATTTAAATCAAAGAAAATCAATTCCACATAAACTATGTTTGTGAAAATTAATTTCTTTGAGGAAATATTTTAAAAGTTCTTCCTGATGTATGGAGAAGGCAAACACTTTTAAAGATATTGAAGGGATTCAAAGTGTGTAAGTAAAACAAAATATGTAGTGACTAACTATTAAAATATATTAAATAAACATATATGAGTAAAACTATACCATTGATATGAAATCTGAAACCACAAAGAATGATCTAACACATTGAGTTTGGCAATATTTGTGTGCCTTCACAAACCTATACCTATGGTGGAAACTGAAAAAAATATCCAACTTTGTAATACTTGTAGCTAGCATAAATTTGCCAGATATTCTTGCAATTTTTTTTTTACTGTTATGTAGTCACTTTAAAAATCTATACTCAGTAAAGAAACAATCCCTTTTAATATAGCACCCAAAGTAATAAAATACCTAGGAATAAATCTAACCAAGGAGGTGAAAGACTTATACACAGAAAACTATAAAACACTGATTAAGGAAATTAAAGAAGACTTAAAAAAATGGAAAGGTATCCCATGCTCCTGGATTGGAAGAATCAATATTGTTAAAATGGTCACACTGCCCAAGGCAATCTACAGATTTAATGCAATCCCTATCAAATACCCAGGACATACTTCACAGAACTAGAACAAATCGTAATAAAATTTATATGGGACCATCAAAGACCTAGAATTGCCAAAGCATTACTGAAGAGAAAGAAAGAGGCTGGAGGAATAACTCTCCCAGACTTCAGAGAATACTATAGAGCTACAGTCATCAAGACAGCATGGTATTGGTACAAAAACAGACATGTAGACCAATGAAACAGAATAGAGAGCCCAGAAATGAACCCACAAACTTTTGGTCAACTAATCTTTGACAAAGGAAGCAAGAATATACAATGGAATAAAGACAGTCTTTTCAGCAAATGGTGTTGAGAAAACTGGACAGCAGCATGTAAGCAGTGAAGCTAGAACACTCCCTTACACCATATACAAAAATCAACTCAAAATGGATCAAAGATTTAAACATAAGACAAGATACAATAAACCTCCTAGAAGAAAATATAAGCAAAACATTATCTGACATACATCTCAAAAATGTTCTAGAGCAATATATCCAAGAAATAGAAATAAAATGAAGAATAAACAAATGGGACCTAATGAAACTTACAAGCTTCTGCACAGCAAAGGAAACCATAAGTAAAACAAAACGACAACCTGCAGAATGGGAAAAAATTTTTGCAAATGAAACAGACAAAGGCTTGATCTCCAGAATATATAAGCAGCTCATACGACTTAATAAGAAAAAAACAAACAACTCAATTCAAAAATGGGCAAAAGACCTAAACAAGCAATTCTCCAATGAAGACATACAAATGATCAATAGACACATGAAAAAATGCTCAATATCACTAATTATCAGAGACATGCAAATCAAAACTACAATGAGGTATCAGCTCACACCAGTCAGAATGGCCAGCATTCAAAAGTCCACAAACGACAAATGCTGGAGAGGCTGTGGAGAAAACAGAACCCTCCTTCACTGCTGATGGGAATGCAGTTTGGTGCAGACACTGTGGAAAACAGTATGGAGATTCCTCAAAAGACTAGGAATAGACTTACTGGATGACCCAAGAATCCTGCTCCTGGGCATATATCCAGATGGAATCCTACTTCAAATGGTCATAGCAGCACTATTTACAATAGCCAAGACATGGAAACAGCCTAAATGTCCATGAACAGATGACTGGATAAAGAAGAAGTGGTATATTTATACAATGGAATACTACTCAGCCATAAAAACCAATAGCATAATGCCATTTGCAGCAACACGGATGTTCCTGGAGAATGTCATTCTAAGTGAAGTAGGCCAGAAAGAGAAAGAGAAATATCATGAAATCGCTCATATGTGGAATCTAAAAAAAAAACAACATAAATAAAACATAAATACAAAACAGAAACAGACTCATAGACATAGAATACAAACTTGTTGTTGCTAAGGGGGCAGGGTGTGGGAAGGGATAGACTGAGATTTCAAAATGTAGAATAGGTAAACAAGACTATACTGTATAGTACAGGGAAATATATACAAGATCTTGTAGCTCACAGCGAAAAAAATGTGACAATGAATATATGTATGTTCATGTATAACTGAAAAATTGTGCTCTACACTGGAATTTGACACAATAATGTAAAATGACTATAACTCAATAAGAAATGTTTAAAAAAATCTATACTCAGATTTCAGAAATTTGTAACTTTTTATAGTTAGCACAAAGCAGAAAGTCCCATTTCAGTTTTTCAGTATATAGCTTGTGGAGGTTAGCTTGACAATTTTAGGTCATGAATATCCAAAAAAGGTACTGGACTGAGTGAACTTTGACAGTAATCTGAGCAATTCGTGCTTCAAGGAGAATATATGGGCTGTCTGTGTGTGACAGTAGATGAAACTCTTGGAAGGATGTAGTGGATTCTTCTGAGAAAGACAATGCCAGGACTTGAGAAAAAAGTTCGTAATTTTCAACTTTGTTTCAAAGGAAGGACTTAAAGGGAAAGTGTTGGATGACTGTCGGTGAGTCTGGCTTCCATGACACTTTGTTTCAACACCCCATCTAAAACTACAGGGCAAACCATGTAGAAAAGGAAGATAATTATAGACCAAAACACACAAAGTCATTGTCATTTTTTGCAGACATCTTGTAGAAATGCTGCTGCTCTTGTAAAAATAAAAAGCAAAGAGAAATCTTTCAGAGAATAAGATATTTAGACATTATGCCTTAACCTTTTAATAAGAAAAATGAAACTGATTCAAACAATGAAATTATATTTTCATTATGGGTCATTATAGACTAACGAAAGGTAATAATCTTATTGTAAGTAAGTTTTTATGACTCTGACTCTGCTTTTGCTAAGCTTACAATCTCAAAGGGATAGGATAAAAATCAAACATCATTAAACACAGAAAATAAAAGAAGTGTACAACATGCTATAGAAATCTGTGACATTTCACTGTCTGTGCCTTCAGCATGTGAGTTGAAGAGGTGAGATAAGATGATGATGATGAAAATTGTGCTGTTGATTATAACAGGAGTATAAGTACCAGACATCCTGGGGAGGAATGCTCTTCGCTGAACTAAAAGTTTGAGTGTGTTTTGAAACTTCAATGTTATTTGATGATTTTAGATTCTTATTCTGATTATTTGAATTCCCTATCTTTATTTCTCTCTCTCTCTCTCTCTCTCTCTCTCTCTCTCTCTCTATCCATTTATCTATTTATTTACACCTTTCTTGTGGTATGGTTCCTGAAGTCCCTATCTTTCTTGCTGTAAATTTCAGTACACCTAGACATGTAACAGGGTGTCTGTATGTTTCGTTTTTAGGAGTCCAGTTTGTAATGGGTCCTGAATGCCATGGACTCAAGACATAGTACAAACAGAAAATACTGTTTGCATCATTGCCGCAATCGTCTTGGATACCGTTTCTGTCATTTCCATGTGTCATTGTGTTCCTTTGAGAAAACGTTTTCTCTTTTTACTTATCCCTAAGTGTGTGGGGGATGGCTTTCTCCAGTGTTGTGACCACTAATTCTGCAACACAAATCACCCCCACATTTAATGGCATAAAGCAACTGTGTTTTAATTTGCTAACACATTTTGTAGGTCAGAAGTTTGGGCTGGTCCACATGAAGACAGCTAGTCTCTGCTGGAAAGATTAAAGTGCCAGGGGAGGCTCAATTGCTGGGGGCTGAAGTCTTATTAACTCCTGTGTTTGGTTCAGAGGCTGGAAGAATGTAAAGACTAAGACTTTCTACAGGACGTCTCCTCCACGTGGCATCCTTGCAGAATGGTGGCGTTACAGCAGGTGGATTTCTTACAGAGTGGCTCAGGGCTCCAAGTGCAAATGTTCAGGCAAATAAGGTCGAGGCTGCACTGCCCTTGCTGATGCAGCTTTGGACATCACAGAGTCATTTTTGCTGAGCTCTGCTGGCCACAAGCAAGTCGCAAGGCTGCTCAGATTCAAAGGGAAAGGGACAGAGACCCTATCTTTGAGGGAAAATTGTTAAAGAATTAGCAACCTTTTTTAAAAACACCACATCTTGGATTTTGCTCTTATTGCATGCAATATTAAAAAGTTGTTTGACCAAGGACAAGAAAACAAACAAAACAGCCCTAATAAACAACAGAATTAACAAAACAGAATCTCTGAACAATTTGTATATATTCAAATTTTTTTGCAGAATATTTGCTTCTTCCTTTGTTAAGAAATTTATAAATATATAATAAAAACAAAAAATTTTAGTGTAAATATTTATACACATGTTAATGTAAGGAGAGAGGTCACTTATTTTCTGTTTGTATTGATTAGTATTACATCTGATTTCACATAGAAGAGACCTGTTTATAGTGATTTAAGCAGGTAAAAGTTTTATTTTCTTATGTAGCAAAAAATCCAGAGGAGGGCAGTCCAGAACGCTCACAGCTATTTAAGAAAGCCATTAACTTTCCAGGCTCTGTTTGCTTCTTGCTCTATTATCCTTGACATGTGGCTTTGGTCCTCATGTTGAGAAGGTCATTCTACCTCTAGGTACTACATCCAGGTTCCAGTAAGAAGATAAGGGGGAGAATGAAAGGAAAAAGGTGCTTCCAGCACTTTGATCAAAACAACAGTTTTTGTAAAACCCACTCAGCTGGCCAGAACTGAGCCAGGCATTCACCGCTGGCTGCACAGGAGCCTGGGACGTGGGCGTTTTTACCTAGCACACGTACATCCCATATAAAATCAACGTTAGAGAAGAAGGGAAGAAAAGATAATGAGTCCTCCCCAGCAGGGTCTGCCACACAGTAAAGGCAGTGACATACAGAGTTAGGACATGGACAGAATAAACGGGGAGGAAATATTATGGAAGGTTTAAAAAAGAGATAGAGTGAGGTAAGGTGAAGCATGGTGATGTATCGGCTAATGATGCTGACAAGTCCACTGTTTTCAGGTAGAAGCAAAGATGGTACCTGTATGACTGATCTACAACCTAAAGAAGTATCAACCATATAATAATAATTTGTATTTAATGTGTTTATTCCATTATTTATCCTTTGAGAATGGGTGTGCAGTGTTTTTAATAAAATGATACAGAAATACCAAGCTCCTTGGCATACTGGCTTGAATCATAATTGACCTTGAGCACTTCGGAAGAAAAATTTTCTCAATTTTTTGAACATGAATTTTCCCCCATGAGGACAGTCTATATTTTCATATGTAGTGTGGGTATATATACCATGTGATTTTATTTGTATATTTTGACTCATCATAGTAGTTTTTACTGCCTGAGTGCAACCAAACTCCAACAAGAACATTCACAAGAAATACATTGAATAGAACATTTTTACATAGTTAATACTCTGACTTGTAATTAGAATTTTGTCAAACTGTCAGATTTCTCTTAAACTTGTAGAAACCATGGTACCTTAGCCATTAAATATACAGTATTTCTGTTTACCTTTTAGTATTAGATATATAAAATCACAAAAATTGTTTTTTATAAATAACATGTACCCATTTTGATTATATCCCACTTATTCTGTTGAACCTAAACCAAGCACGAAATTCAAAAAACTCCAAAAAGGAAGATAAAAATTTCTGATAATACTTTTAGCAATATAACCATTTGAAGGTGAAGGTATTTGGAAAGATAAATGGTTCTTAGAAAAGACTCCTGGAGGCTGGTATCAATACGACTTATTTTGCCGATGGGTTATTTTAGGCCTTAAACTCTGGTTTCCACTAGCTATGCTCTACTATATATAAAATAGGTAAACAACAAGATCCTTTCATATAACAAGGGGAACTACATTCAAAATTTCCTGTAATGAGCCATAATGGAAAAGAAACGGAAAGAACATATATGTATGTATGTATATATATGTATAACTGAATCACTTTGCTATACACTTGAAACTAACATTGTAAATCGACTACACTTCAATAAAAAAAGAATAAAAAAGTATGTTTCTATAATATTATAAAAACTATGTAAATCAATAAAATATGGGAAAAACTGGAAAAAATAAATAGAAAATAGAAAAGAAAAATCTAGACATGCCTTTTCTCTCCCTTTCAACAATAGTTTGACTGAGTGACTTAGCTTATGTTTTTATTTAGCTCCACAATGGCTGGTCCATTACCAAATTGTAGCTTTCATCTGGCACCTTTCTCTTCGTGGTTCATGACTCTTATGATCAGATCAGCAGTTACTGTCATGACGGTGACAGGATTTCACAATTTATAGTGCAATTAACTAAAGTGAAAAGAAATAAACCTTTAGAGGATGTATTAAACAATTTTGTAAACCACTTATTTCGAAAGATTAATTATAGGTTTCTTTGAAAAGTTGGTCTAGTGTTCATAGCTGAGAACTAACCAAATCCTATGAAAGCCATGAATGAATATCTTACTTGAAGTTAAAACAGAGAAGCATATTTCAGAAATGTTATTGTAATATTGATTCAATTGTAAACTCTAAGATGAGAAGTTAATTATTCCTTGAGATACTTGTACTTCTGTGATAAGAAATATACTCAAAGCTATTTAAAATGTTCCTACTTTATTTACATTTGGAAGTGAATTTAAAAAAATTAGTTTTTATTGTTTAGAACACTCATATTTTCCAGCAAAGAATCAAATATCCCCATCTAGTAAGTATGCTTCCTTTCTTTAAAAATAATCTGACTTAGCTAAGTAAATCAAAGTCAAAATAAACTCTATAATTTTTGAGCATTGTGCAATGTCATTGAATAAAATATCCAACACAAATTATAAAATCTGGAAGTAATCATGGGGGTCAATAAAATAACAAATAGGACAATATTTATAGAAATATATAAATAAAGGACTTAAAAATCCAATTGCAGCAGATGAAAATGATTTATGTACATAATTATTAGTTTCAAAACATTTATTTCTAAATCCCATGAAACCAAACATTTTTCATGTATAGCCAGTAGATATGTTTGGTTCACTCATTCTAAAAATCCACTGACTTTAAAGTACCTGAAACAAATTTGTTCACATAAGTTAACTTTGTGTTCTCGATAATGCTTTATTTGTCACAGATAGGCATTCAACACAAATTTTTGATTAAAAAATCATTGTTGATTTAAAAAATATAAAACAGCATATTTGATTGATATTAAAGAAGAATTTGTAAGATAATTGCTTCTAGCATTCACATTGAAGGCAATTATTCCAAAATGAGATTCTGGGTCTTCACTGCCCTAATAGTGTTTAGCCAATATGTAAATTAAAGAGCTAAAGTGTATTGTCTTATTTTGTAAAAAATGTATGTAAGAAATTACTTGATTTTTTTTTTACAGGTCTCACACTAATACTTCATAAAAATGCTTTAACTTTTAAAGTAATGTTTTTTAAAGTTGAACCACCTGCATCAGCATTACCTGAGAGCTTATTAAAGTGGGAGATGTAAATTGGGCTCTCTGGACTGGAATTTTGGGACTTGCTTTTTAGCGAGCACTCAGGAGATTCTTAAGCACCCTGAAGAATGAGAACCACTGCTTTTGACTTTCAGTAAAATTGGTCCCCATTGCTGGCTGCACTGGAATCATCCAGGAACTTGTTACAAACACAGATAACCTGGTATCTGGACCCCAAAAGTTTGGTTCTCCTCACTGTGTCCCTTACATAGTTCCTGAAGGGTCCCCACACTCTGCATTCCATGGGCTGAAAAGGCAGATTCCCTCCTTTGGCTACTTCATCAAGCTGGTCTTTCCCATTGCAAGAGCCACATCTCCTGGCTTAGGACTGCTAACAGGCAGGAATGGGCGCTTTCCCCTCCTCTTTACCACTTTCACAGCCTTGAAACAGAGCCTTTCCTTAGTTCTCTATTAAGAATCCAACTTTTGAAACTTCGCTCATAGGCTTAGGGTCACCTACAAGGTAAGGCATTTCGTAAACAGTCTGTCACCATCCTTAGACATCAATCACCAACTCAGAAATTCCCCCTTTCCACATCCCCACACCCCACTCCCATCCTGGGAATACTCACCATTCCAAGGTCCAGAGAGAAAGGTATTTATTTTCTTCACTCAAATGCCTGCAAAAACATTCTCACTCTCTCCACTAAAAGCAGTAAAAACTGCAGATTCGAGGCTTAGAACTTCCACTCAGCACATTTACATTACCAAGCAGAACACTTGGCTTCCCTGTGGAAACATCTGCTTTGAGATTATTGGTTGTTTTAATTTCTCCCCAGAAAAAAATGGGCAGATACTTGCTTTTTACTTTAAGTAATTTAGGAATCTATCAGGTAGTTTTCTCAGGATGAAGAGTTTCTCAAAGAAAAATAGAAGTGTTTTGCCTTATGGATAGGAACTTTGCAGCTTTTAAATCATAACCTTTTTTTCTAGTTTTCTACCTTTCATGACCTCAAAATTTTTGTGCCAAATTTCAGGCATGAAGGTCTGATATATATCATACACTTAAGAGGTTTTCTGTTGATTTAGGCCCCATAAGAATTCTGAAGGTGGAATAAATTACGGATTAAACATTTTTTTTCCAACTATTCATTTCTACAAAATGGCAGGATAATTAAAGAATGACAGATTGCTGATAGTAAATTAGAAACCACATTTGGCTTATGTATAATTCTAGTTTTATTAGATTGTTCTAAAACAGTGTCATTAACATGGCTGCATATCCACATTTCAGTTATAATAAATAAATGAAAAATAGATTTATTAGTGTTAATGAACTCTCACCTGAAATGTACCTGTGGCATACCAGTAAGTGTCAGGGGAGTGGCTCTCTGCTCCCTAAATGCTGGAGAAGGTGGGGAGATAATGGATCACTCATGCACTCCTAGTGGGAAAGGAAAATGGTGCAGTCACTGCGGAAAACAGTGTGAGGGTTTCTTAAAAAAAACTAAACATACAATTATCATATGATTCAGCATTTGTCCTAAGTTCCTGTGCATTTATCCTAATTTCTACAAAAACTTGTACATAAATGCTTATAGCCTCCATTCATAATATCCTAAGTCAAGACACAACAAATATCTTTTAGTGAGTGAATGATTAAATAAACTGTGGTACAGCTATACCATAGAATACTACTTGGCAACAAAAAAGGAACAAACTATTGATGCATGCAACAATTTAGAGGAATCACTGGAGAATTATGCTGAGTGAACAAAGCCAAGCCTCAAACAATGACGTATTTGTGATTCTTTTTATATAACAGTCTGAAATGAAAAAAATGATCAAAATTGTGAATAGGTTAGTTGTCACCTGGGATCAAGTAAGGGGTAGGGTGAAATGGAAGTGGATATAGCTATGAAAAAGCAGCGTGATGAAGAAGCTGTGTATCATGAGGCAATGGAAATGTTTTGTATCTTGACTCTCAACGCCAGTATCCCGGCTGTGATGTGAGTTAGTTTTGAAAGATGTTATCATTGAGGGAAACTGGGTAAAATGTATAAAATGTATACAAGATCCTATTTCTTCTAATTGCATGTAAATCTTCTATTATCTCAAAATTAAAAGCTACCACTGCTGAGCTCCACTCTAGATGAATCAAATCAAAACCTCTGAGGGTGGAGCCTAGTCACACCAATGGCCTCTGCTCTGTCCTAAAACAAGTTTATATTCTCAATCAGAGACACATCAGCTTGGCCTTAATTTGAGTTCTGACACACTCTCCATCTCCCAAGGCTGCTTCACTGACAACCAGTCCTAGAATCTTATGCCTGTTGTGGAATACACCCCAGCCTTCTTTGGCCCTCCACCTTTGATCCAGCTTCTGCAGTCTTCACGTGGCTGCCTCACTTGAACCCCAGTTTCTCTTTAGGACTCAAGGTATGTCTTGACCACAGCTCATGTCAATGACCTTGCTTAGTGTCTGCCATGTCAATGACCCCACTTACTCTCTGTCACGCCTCTTCTTGGGGTTTTAGATCTCAACCCCTTTTATTTTTCCTTAAGGCAGATTTTTCTGTATTTTTCTGATTCCAAGTTGAAAGGTCCATCTAGATTTTCCCTTCTCACTGATTTGGCTTTCAAGCTGGGTGGTCATCTGCTTTTTGCCCTACTGACTCTCAGCTCTGTCCTTCACCTTTCTCATCAGTCTGTGTTGCTGATGTCCCAGCAACACTGGGACCCTAAGCCCCTAGATAATTCCTGACCATCCTATAAAATGTACATCTCTTATTTTACTCTCTATTTTACCTTTTTGGTTGTTGCTTCCCAGCAGTTAATACAGTTTGTGACTATTTTGTCTTTCTACTTTTTTTTTCCTGTTAATCTAAATTATGAGTTTCATGAGAGTAGAGATTATGTCTTGCCCACTGTTGTATTTATTATATTAAGCATGATACCTGATACAAAGTTAGGGGCCATTTAGCAAATAACATAAAAATGAATTGTTATCAAAATAACATGCAAAAGGTCAAACGATATTTTTATAATGCTGAGAAATTTCCAAAGATTAGAATCTAACCGTCTAGATTTTGAAGCAGCATGATGTCTGGCCAAAACTACTTTTTTCATTTATTGGCTGTGGACAGAGGCAAGGTGACTTGACTTCTCAAAACTCCCTTTCCATTGTTCTGTAAAGCTGGGGGGATGATTCCTGTCACCAAGGGTTTTCGTGAAGACTAAGTGAAGTAATGTAATAGCATCTAAACTGCAGCTATGACAGAGTAATTGTTCAGAGTTAGGATACCATCATCAACTCTTTGATGCATTCTGTTTGGAGAGGGCTACTTTATTTTTGGAAGTAAGCAAGTAGAAGAAAAAATAAGTACAGATCAGTGAAATTACTTTCAAAAGACATTCAGCATTGATAACGGGGTGTACATTTGATCCAGTCTTTTACTCTGTTTATAGGCTGCACTGCCAGGTGTTTTCAGCAAGAATTGATGCATTCAATCATATTCTCTAGATGGTGTTGGGACCTTAATTATCCATTGTGGTATAAAAATAAACTATTGAGGTGAGAAAATTAAGTTTACCGATACATTTTAGGAAGATGTGAAAAGGATTTAAGAATTAAAAGTGGAACAGTTTAGTCCAGGAATCTTTCTATTCAACCAAGCTTGACTATTTCTTGTGTTTGAGAGACACATATCTCATTTGCTGTTACCTTTAGGTAATGCTTAAATTGACTTTCCTGCCACAACATAATTTCTGCTAAACATAAATTTGCCACATTTGGAACCTTGCTACAGTGCTATATTTTGTAGGACAGAGGATATATTTAAGTATTAAGAAGCTCTTGTTAAGTACCCCCCAAGGTGACTGAGTTACTAAACACTTGTAAGGTCTTAAAGACTTTTTGATGAGATTTTTCTTAAGATACAGTGGTCTTATGTCATAAATAATTGAATACAGTTGTAGGATGATGTTCCAAGATACATGATTTCATATTAAAAACTTAAAAAATGAGAAAGACTTTCTCTCCTAGACTTCGGATTCACACACAAAAAAGTGGATAATGATGAAATATAAGACCCTTATTTGGGGGGTGGGAAGGGACTGGGATTTTAAAATGTAGAATAGATAAACAAGCTTGTACTGTGTAGCACAGGGAAATATATACTGGATCTTGTGGTGGCTCACAGTGAAAGAGAATGTGACAATGAATGTATGTATGTTCATGTATAACTGAAAAATTGTGCTCTACACTGGAATTTGACACAATACTGTAAAATGACTATAACAATAAAAAAAGTTTATATATATAAAAAAAGACCCTTATTGAAATTTGAACTGAGTGTACTGTTTGGGAAATTACTTCTTTTGAGTAAAATGTTACTTTAAAACACATTCCAAATCATTCTGATTTCACAGCCTTTAATTTGCACAATGTTGTTTGAGGAATCTATTCAGGAATCTCTTTCTCCTCATGTTTTTATTAATCAGTTGCTGAATAAGAAGCTTTGTGTTTTAGAACACTCAATCTATTCTAAGTAAGCCTATGGAAATTCATTAGCAAAACAGTTTTTTAAAAAATAGAATTTAATTACTTTCAATTTTGCAGGGGCAGGGATGTCTGGTGTAAAATGACTGACTCTTTGACTACTAAGTCATGACAGTTTCACCCAGGGGAAGACAAAGCATTAGGAGTGGACTGAAAGCATTTCCTTATTTTAGTTTTTTACTAAAACTAAACTTTATTTAGTTTTCACCATTAGCATATTTTCTTATGTATAATGTCTGTTGCAACTTTTAATGTCTTGGTGCATAAACGGAAAAGTTTTCAGTGGAAATGAATTTTAAAGGACGAGGAATGAAATAGAATATTAGGTTCAATAATCTCTATGAAATGAACTACTATAGCATTTATCTTCATGGCCAAGCTATTTGTCAGTTATGTTTCTCATTTGTAAAGATAGATACTGTAACTCAATAATCCATCGTGAATTCTGTAGAAATTTACCCTCTCTGCAGAAACATGTTGCTCATACTTCATTGATATGACCCAATTTAGGAATGAGTTATTTTATATGCATATTTGAAAGTTAGCTATTGTCTATGAACAGCACCTAGAGAAGGTCAAATTGTGATTGATATCCCACCCAAAATATGATTCAGCTAGTCAAAGTGACTTAATTTAGGGAATTCTCTGCTTACTAAGCTGATCAGTATTCACTACTACGTAATCAGTAGGTAACAATTTGGGATAAAAATAACCAGTGCCTGCAGATATCCTGGAAAAAAGGCCTAAATTCTCTGATATACAAGGAAAGATGTCATATTTCAGTGTCACTTCTCAGAAATCTTCTAATTGTTGACATTTTTCTGCAAACCACTTGGACATCACCAATGACTCATTCCACATCACTGGTGGAATTACTGTATGATTTGTTTTTTGAGATTTTTTAGCTAGTGATAAACAAAGATGACCTGTTCTCTTTTTTGTGTCAAAAGCAAGTGCTGAGGGATAAATTCAATGATTTATTTAACAACCTAAGACCATGGAATATTGACAGTCTTCATCTCTCTGGAGGAAAGACATTAACTTTGGCTTTCCAAGCTAAGGACATTATATAGAATTCCAATGAATTTGAACAATGGAATAAGTTATAGAGCTGTATTATTATTATTTTTTTATTAAAGGATAGTTGAGGTATTAATTTCTGGTGTATAGAATATTGATTCATTTATATATATGTATCTATTTCTTTTCATATTCTTTTTCATTATAGTCCATTACAAGGTATTGAATATAATTCCCTATGCTATACAGTAGGGCCTTCTTGTTTATCTACTTTATATACAGTAGTTAGTATCTGCAGATTCCAAATTCCCAATTTATTCCTTGCCAACACTTTCCTCTCTAGTAAAAGTTTGTCTATGTCTGTGAGTGTGTTTCTGTTTTGCAAATAAATTCATTTGTCTTTTTTTTCAATTCTACATATAAGTGATATTATATGATATTTTTCTTTCTCTTTCTGGCTTTACTTAGTATGACGATCTCCAGGTCCATCCATGCTGCTGCAAATGGCATTATTTTATTCTTTTTTCTGACTATTATTCCATATTTTGTGTGTGTGTGTGTGTGTGTGTTTGTGTGTGTGTGTGAATATGCATATATACACACATATCACAACTTCTTTATACAGGTATCTGTTGATGGACATTTAGGTTGCTTCCATGTCAAGGCTACTGTAAATAGTGCTGCTATGAACATTGGGGTGCAGGTGTCTATTTGAATTAGAGTTTCCTTCCAATAAATACCCAGAAGTGGGATTGCTGGATCATAGAGTAACTGTATTTTCATTTTTTTAAAAGGAATCTCCATACTATTTTCCATAATGGCTGCACCAAACTACATTCCCACTAGCAGTGTAGGAGTGTTCCCTTTTCTCCACACCCTCTCCAGTGAGCCATGGTATTATTTAATTGGGTCATTGATGCTGCAGTCTTGAACCAGTTATGCCAGATTATATGCAGAATAATAGATTTCAGGCATTGAAATATTCACTGGAATCTTTGATGAAGCTTGCATGCATATGAAAACTTAAGTACTTATAATCAAGGTGTAATTATCTCAATATTGTTCCTGCATTACAGCTTCTATTCTAGTCATTTCTAATTTAAAGGCAGGAAGCAAATGTTTCAGTTGTAGGGTGCTTCAATACAACTTAACATTACATTAGAGGGCTTCAAGAAAATAAAATACTATTTTAGTCTATCCATATTCTGTTTGAAACTTTAGCAGTATTCTGTAATTTCTTTTTTTAAATATATTTTTATTAAAGTATAATCAGTTTACAATGTTGTGTCAATTTCTGGTGTACAGCACAATGCTTTAGTCATGTAGAAACATACATATATTCCTTTTCATTTTCTTTTTCACTACCAGTGACTACAAGATATTGAATATAGTTCCCTGTGCTATACAGTATAAACTTGTTTATTTTATATATAGTAGTTAGTATCTGCTTGACTCCCAATTTATCCCTTCCCATCCTGTCTCCCCCTGGTAACCATAAGTTTGTTTTTTGTGTCCGTGAGTCTGTTTCTATTTTGTAAATCTTTGTTTGTCTTTTTTTTTTAGTATTCCATATATAAGTGATATTATATAGTATTTTTCTTTCTGTTTATGGCTTACTTCACTTAGAATGACATTCACCAGGGACATCCATGTTGCTGCAAATGGCATTATTTTATCATTTTTATGGCTGAGTAGTATTCCACTGTATAAATATACCACAGGTTCTTTATCCAGTCATCTGTTGATGGACATTTAGGTTGTTTCACATCTTGGCTATTGTAAATAGTGCTGCTATGAACATTGGGGTGCATGTATCTTTTTGAATTAAGTTTCCCTCTGGATATATATCCAGGAGTGGGATTGCTGGATCATATGGTAAGTCTATTTTTAGCCTTTTGAGGGATCTCCATACTGTTTTCCATAATGGCTGCACCAAATATTCCCACCAAAAGTGTAGGAGGGTTCCCTTTTCTCCATAGTCTTGCCACCATTTATTGTTTGTGGACTTCCGTATGATGGCCATTCTGACTGATGAGAGGTGATACCTCATTGTAGTTTTGATCTGCATTTCTCTGATTATTAGTGATATTGAGTACTTTTCCATGTGCCTATTGATCATTTGTATGTCTTCACTGGAGAATTGCCCATTTTTGGAATTTTTTTTTCTTTATTAAGTTATATGAGTCGTTTATATATTCTGGAAATTAAGCCCTTGTCAGTCTCATCTTTTGTAACTATTTTCTCCCATTCTGTAGGTTGTCTTTTTGTTTTGCTTATGGCTTCCTCTGCTGTGCAAAAGCTTTTAAGTTCAATTAGGTCCCATTTGTTTATGTCTGCTTTTGTTTCTATTGCCTGGGTAGACTGCCCTAGGATGACATTGCTGAGATTTATGTTGGATAATGTTTTGCCTATGTTTTTTTCTAAAAGGTTTATAGTGTCTTGTCTTACATTTAAGACTTTAAGCCATTTTGAGTTTATTTTTGTATACTATGTGAGGAGAATTCTGACTTCATTGATTTACATGCTGCTGTCCAGTTGTCCCAACACCATTTGTTTAAGAGACTGTCTTTTCTTCATTGTATGTTCTTGCCTCCCTTGTCAAAGATTAATTGACCATAAATTTGTGGGTTTATTTCTGGGCTCCCCATTCTGTTCCATTGATCCATATGTCTGCTTTTGTAACAATACCATGCTGTTTTGATGACTGTAGCTCTGTAGCATTGTCTGAAATCTGGGAGGGTTATTCCTCCAGCTTCATTCTTTTTCTTCAGGATTGTTTTGAGAATGCTGGGTCTTTTGATGGTTCCATATAAATTTTATTATGATTTGTTCTAGTTCTGTGAAAAATGTCCTGGGTAATTTATAGGGATTGAATTAAATCTGCAGGTTACTTTGGGTAGTATGGCCATTTTAACAATATTAATTCTTCCAATTCAAGAACATGGGATATCTTTCCATTTCTTTAAGTCATCTTTAGTTTCCTTAGTCAATGTTTTGTGGTTCTCCACATATAAGTCTTTCACTAATTTGGTCAGATTTATTCCTAACTATTTTACTTTTTTGGATGCAATTTTAAGAGTGATTGTTTCTTTACTTTCCTTTTCTGATATTTCATTGTTAGTGTAAAGAAATGCAACTGATTTCTGTATATTAATCTTGTATCCTGCTACCTTGCTGAATTCTTGTATTAGCTCTAGTAGTGTTTGTGTGGAGCCTTTAGGGTTTTCTATATATATAGTATCAAATCATCCACATATAATGACAATTTTACCTCTTCTCTTCCAATTTGGATCCCTTTTTTTTTTTCTTTTTCTTACCTAGTTGCTATGGCTAGGACTTCCAATACTACACTGAATAGAAGTGGTGAGAGTGGGCATCCATGTCTTGTTCCAGATTTTAGGGGAAGGCTTTCAGCTTTTTACCATTGGGTATTATTATGGCTGTAGGTTTGTCATAAATAGCTTTTATTATGTTGAGATATGTTCCCTCTATACCCACTTTGATGAGAGTTTTTATCATGAATGGGTGTTGAATTTTATCAAATGATTTTCTGCATCTATTGAGATGATCATGTGACTTTTGTCCTTTCTCTTATTGATGTGATGTATCATGTTGGTTGATTTGCATATTTTGAACCATCCTTGTGTCCCTGGGGTGAATCTAACTTGATCATGATGTATGATCTTTTTTATGTGCTGTTGGATTCTGTTTGCTAATATTTTGTTGAGGATTTTTGCATCTGTGTTCATCAACATTATTGTCCTATAGCTTTTCTTTTTCTTTTTCTTTTTCTTTTTTTTTTTTTGCTAGTGTCTTTATCTGGCTTTGGTATCAGGGTGATGGTGGCTGCATAGAATGAGTTTGGGAGTATTCTTTACTCTTCAGTCTTTTCGAAGAGATGGAGAAGGATCAGTATGAGCTCTTCTTTGTATATTTGATAGAACTCCTTAGTGAAGCCGTCTGGTCCTGGACTTTTGTTTGCAGAGAAGTTTTTTTTTATATTGCTGATCCTATTTCACTCTTAGTGATATGTCTATTCAAATGATCTATTTCTTCTTGACTCCGTTTTGATAGACTGTATTACTAGAAACTTGTCCACTTCTTCTTAGTGTTCAATTTGTTGCCATACAGTTGTTCATAGTATTCTCTTATGATTTTTTTGTGTTTCTGTGATTTTCTTCTTGGTGAACTTGGCCAGAAGTTTGTTAATTTTGTTTACTCTTTCAGAAAAACAGCTTTTGGTTTGATTGACTTTTTTCTATTGTTTTTTAATCTCTGTTTATTTATTTCCTCCCTGATCTTTATTATTTCTTTCCTTTTGTTGACTTTGCGTTTTGTTTGTTCTTTTTCTAATTCTTTTCAGTGGTAGGTTAAATTGTGTATTTGAGATTGTTCTTCTTTTCTGAGGAAGGCCTGTACTGCAATGAACTTTAGCTACAGTCCTTCTGTTAGTTTTGACTGTTACCCTTTCACTGGGGGTGTGGTTGGTACTGTGATCAGACCCTGCCCTGACTGTTGTTGAGCGGGGCCTCCTTTATTGTCCTGTGGTTGTCACAGCCATGACAGGGGCCTGATCTGCTCCCCTATTGCTGGAATGGGGGCTTCTGGACCCATTTCTCAGCTGTGGTGTGTAGTAGCCAGGGTTGGAGTGCTTCAGCTGGGAAGAACAGTTGGCAGGAGATGTCCACTGGGAAGTGCCCTCTGTGGTGTTTTCTGTCACTTGTTATGTGGATTTACAAGGCACTCTTGTTGATGCTGCCTTTGTCCCTGCCTTAGCTGCCAATTTCAGCCACCTGCCCTGCTGTCCCACAGGTTCTGAGCTCCAGGAAACACCAGGGCAGACCCGCCAATGTCAGGTGCTAGTAGCAAGCATGCAGTCACACACCTGAAATGTGGTGAACCATAGGGTCCGCACAGACCCAAACCCCACCACCCATAGGTTCCGGTATGCAGTCATGTTGCAAATGCCTGTGCTCACCCCCACTGTGAATCAGAACTCTGCTCACTGCCTGTTTGTCCCAGATGCATGGGTTCACAAAGGGTCCAGAGAGAGGCAATCCTCCCTCTCTGCCTGGGGTCATAAATAAATCTCGGTCATGCCTGTGAATTTGCAGGGATGCTGGGTGTGGACTCAGCTTTTAGCACCTCCTCTGCACAGCAGTGATGGCTATGACCAAGTCCCGCCTCTCTTCCCGTGAGAACACATCAACAATGGAGCCCAGCGGAGAAAGTGGCTACAGTGTGGCTGTGTTGTGTCCCTCTCCCCCACATACATTAACTGTGGTGCTTTTTCTCGGGTTCCCAAGGTACTGTGTTCCACACACTGCCCCCAGCCAGAGCTCACACCACCCTCCAGTCCCCTGAGGCCGCCTCTGTGCAGTGGGCCCTGCCCTCTGCCTGGGCTCCTCACTGATCTTCAGCAGCCAGTCCTGGCTTGTCCCTGCAGGCTTGCATCTCTGGCCCAGGATCTCAGGGACACTCCGTGTCAGTTTCCCTTAGTTCTGTCTGGAGTCTCCTTGGAGTCTCGAAAGCTCCGCTTCTGTCCCCACTGACCTCCAGGCTGGAGAGGGCGTGTCACAGCATGAGGGTGCCTATCTTCCTATGTCACTCCCTCCCTGCAGGACTGGTCCCGCACAGATTTTTTCTTTTTCCTTTTTTTTCTTACCAGATTTTGTGAGAATCCTCCTGTATTTCAAGGTGAGAGACAGAGTTCAGTAGGTGTTCTGTGAGATTCAATGGGTTTGTAGATGTAATTCTTGGTGTATTTGTGGGAGAGGGTGAGCTGTGAGTCTCTCCACTCGGCCATCTTGGCTCCACCCCTGTAATTTCTTCAAAGACTGAAAACGTAGGAATTCAAGCTCTGCTTGTACTCTCAAAGAAAGTGGAATAGTAATGCTTCCTGCAGTCAAATATTTATTGGGATTGCACTGATGAGAGTGTACACTACTGCTAACATATCAGAAGTCAAAAAAAAATCTTAGAAGTTAACACTTACATATCCATTTTGATTTTGACATAGCTCTCAGAATCTTTGGATTCAGGTCAATGCATACCACTCTGGAGTCCACTGGGATGTGCTGCTCCAGTCCATTTTCCGGGTAGCCAGTAAGACTTCCAGCTTTGATTTGTGCCCAAAGCAGAAGAAGTTAGTGCAGGCAGTACAAGTATATTCCACTTGGACCTTATGATCGAATCGATCTGATGGTGCTTGAAATAATGATCATAAATAGCAGTGCAGACTGGGACATCTGGAAAACTCAGGTGAATTTTCAGAAAGAGAGCTAGGGTTTTGGAGGAATTGAGTACTGGTTAATTACGAAGCGAGTATCACCTAATCTATCCAGGTATAAAGTCAGGCCTATGCAGCTGCATTGGATCATCAATGACTCTGACCTTCAGCAGAAGCTGAAGTTTAAGTTAAATTGCTCGAGTAGGTAGCTGAGACCCAAGTGACTCCTTTATGGTATTACCACTTTTCCTCCAAACCTATGCCCCGTACGCCCCACTCAGAGATGGCCCTGAAAAACGGCGAGTAAAGAAAATCCTCCGAAGAGGCATAAGTTCAAAAAAGCATCTAGGTTTTCACTCGGCCTAGAAGAGATGACCTGCAGGGAAAAATCTGTATCATGACATTTCTAGTGGCTGAAATTTTGGCCAAGCGACCAGGGACTTGGAAGGAGTAAAACTTAAGAATTGCTGGCTAAATGGTTTGAGGAAGAGATATTTGAGGATGGTCCATTCAGAATGGCCACAGAGTGGATTTTTGTGTCTTATGATCACAGGGATCTCCTATATAGAAAACTGTCCATAATCAAATGGACAAGGAGAGCCAATTTGCAGACATCATTTAGTGTCTCTCTCTGCAGCTGCCAGAGAACTTAATCACCAACTGTGTATGAAAAAGTTGGACACATGTCAGGGATGTAAGCTATGCCAGGGCTCAGTATTGCAGACTTCCCCTTACCAAGCTTGATCTTACTGTCACCATGTTGATTGATTTGATTGCCAGCAGCAAAAAGCAATATTAAGCCTCCAGGATGACACTGTTTCCCAGTGTACTAGTCACTTACGTAATCGTCCCTGAAATAGACATTCACTTTGGATATGGATTTGTCTTTCCTACGCACAGTACTATTGTCATCACCATCTTCTGGCATTTTACTCACTACCTTGCCTTTCCACACAATATTACTACTACCTAAAGAGAAGCAAAAGAAATGATGAAAAAGTTTAAATCTGTGGAATTCACCATTGTTTTCATATACTTTATTATCCAGAAATAGCTGGACTGATAGAACTGTGGAATGATGTCCTGAAGACTAGAATAGTGAACTGATCTATTAAATGCTCAATTACGGTGTTGGCTGCATCAGAATACTTCATGGAGCCAGAGTGATATCCCAGCTCCCAGTGGCAACCAATGCATGGCGATTTTTTTTTCAGGTCTTGAAACAACATAGCAGAAGTAGGAGTGGCTCCTCTGAGTATTATCCTTAGGGACCACTTGTGGAATGTGTTTCCCATTCTGTGCTTTGCTGGTTTGAAGCCTCACTTATTAAGGGAAAGATGCTTCTACAGGAGACTCAATAGCTTCCATTGAATTTGACGTTGATACTGTCACTTGGTCACTTTGGGCTCCTTATTATGTCATTGAACCAAGAAACAAATGAAGGAGTTGATAAAGAGGTTAGTGTGACGAATCTTGCTTCCTAAGGAGAAATAGGATGCTGATTCTTAATGAAGGCAGGAAGGAGTATGTTTGGGAACCTAGTTTTTCTAGATGCCTTTTAATGCTTCCACATTTAGTGATAAAAGTTAGTGGAAGGCTAACCTCCCCCAAAAGTAGGGCTCAGGCACTGGGAGAATAAAAGTCTGGGTCAGCAGGGTGTACAGCTATGAATGTTAAGAGTTATGTAGAAGCTGAGATTTTACTGCAAGAAAACAAGCTAGCCTGTCACAGTTTCGTGAATGCTGGCAAGAGACATGAGACTTGGGCCAGGCAAGCAGGAGTTTTTACCACAGTAATAATAGACCAAGTGTCAGCATTCATGCTGGTCCTCAAGCACCAGTTCCCACGTAGTGATGCAAAATGGCCAGAATGGGTATACGTACAGTGAGTGGCATCAAGGAGGAGAACTCTGAGCTCAGGAAACCCCCATCCTTTACAATAGGCGGTAAGCCTGCCCTGACCCCAGTGGGAGACATTGCCTTTAATATACTGGACAATAAATAAACTTAGTCTTTTACTTCGGAGGGAGATAGTCTCTCTTCCTTCAAAGACTAGTTGCTGGGGAACTATCCTGAAATGACAGTCCTGGGAAAAATACTGTTAGGGCCTTTGCTTGCAAGATGTGCAGAAACTTGAGAGGTCAATGGAGAACCGTCTTCCAATGACAAGTTGAGTTGCTGGATAAGGGCAGAGACAAAATGAAATGCAGTACAAGGAAGTTTACTAATTATGACCTTATGACTAGTTTCAGAATCAAAGGCTGTGGTAACTACGTATACATTTTTTACCCTTGTTTTATTATGTATACACTTGAATGTGCGAACTTCTTTTCTCTCTCCCTTTTCTCTGCTATTGCGTAGAGTAGGTATTGGCTGTGATTAACATTAGTCTTCATTGTTTACATTACAAGCCATCTATCAAAGAAGGATTATTCCTGAGCTAGGAAATAAATGCACATTATTCAGACATTGATATAACAATTTATGGGAATTTTGTGTTTCTTTTTGGGGAGAAAGTGTGAATGTGTCTTGGTTAGTATAAGAAATGGTTCTACTTATGGTGGTTGGAAACACACCTTTGATGTTGGGTTAACAACAGGCCAGAGATTGTGAGTGGACATTGAATGTCCAAAGAGCAGGATTTACCTGATATTGTTACTGATTTCCGGTTCCATCCCTGGAATTTTAAACTCTCCTTGTGCTACAGCAGGACAAATCCTAGACATACTGCTTTACCTTTCCAGAGGAGCCCCGGATAGTCTGCCAATCAGTGGCTCCAGAACAAGGTTTGGAAGACAGAGGAAGAACAGCCACTGCTCTCCATCGTGGCTGTGGGAAGGCCTGTCAGCACCTTCAAATTTCAGGCATCTGACTTTTGGGCGTCCTCCTGAGAATCTCTTACTCTGGTATTGCTGGTGGCTGAGACCACTGGTAGACACTTTCCTTCACTCTTTACCTCTGCTCTTTTGCATTTCCAGAAAAGATTTTTCCTGACATTTGCTCCTGTCACTTTCCAATAGTCCTGTACTAATTCTTCGTTTAAATTTCTTCCTACATCTAAAAGTTGGAATGGCTTTTATTTTCCTGACCAAACTCTGACTTGTACAGGGGAATTATTCTCTAGAAATAGACACCAACTCTATTTGAAGAGTGTTGTTAGACAGATTAAAGTAAGTAGTCAACCTGTCCAATATACTTAAAGGTAAACAAATGCTTAAAAATTTATCTTTAGCTGTGAGGCATATACATGGAAGATAAAGTAACCTTAAGTGATATCTATTATAGATTTAAGAGTTAACCTCAAATCCTAAATGTCCATTGACTGATGACTGGATAAAGAAGATGTGGTATATTTATACAATGGAATATTATTCAGCCATAAAAACAACAACATAATGCCATTTGCAGCAACATGGATGCTTCTGGAGAATGTCATTCCAAGTGAAGTAAGCCAGAAAGAGAGAAAAATACCAGATGAGATAGCTCATATGTGGAATCTAAAAAAAAAAAAAAAGAAAAAAAAAGAAAAGAAAAAATGAGCATAAATACAAAACAGAAACAGACTCATAGATACAGAGTACAAACTTGTGGTTATGAGGGGGAAATGGGGTGTGAAGGGACAGACTGGGAGATCAAAATTTGCAGATATGGGCAGGTATATACAGAATAGATAAACAAGATTACACTGTATAGCACAGGGAAATATATACAAGATCTTGTGGTAGCTCATGGTGAAAAAGAATGTGACAATGAATATATATATATATGTTCATGTATAACTGAAAAATCGTGCTCTACACTGGAAGTCGACATAACATTGTAAACTGACTATAACTCAATAAAATAAAATAAAATAAAAAGAGTTAACCTCAAATCTGCTTTTGGGTGATTATTTATGTTTTATAATTTGTGCATCAGTTTCCTCATAAAATGGTTATGAATAGTAGGTGCAGTAATTCATGGCAAGTGCTTAGCTCATAGCTACGTGCTCGACAGATACCAGATATTATAACTAGTAGGGGTACTGGAATTATAATGCTGTAAGGTGTAGTGTTATATCTTGAGAGATGTGTTAAAAATATGGATCTCAAATCTATTTTATTTTATTTTCCTGATTTCAATACTCAGAATCTTAGTGATCTGTGGGAGGAGGGGAAGCAGTTCTTTACCTACAGCATCAAATCAAATAATCATTATTCAGGGCTTACTATGGTTAAGGTTCAACAAAGTCGTGGTAGGGACTGCTTCTATCTTGTTTGGGTACATGTCCCAGCACCTAACAAGTAGCTGACACAGAATCAGCTGTCACTAAAAATTTGATAAAAGGATGAAAAATGATATTGTAGTGAATACTATAGTGGGAAGGAAGCTTGGAGGTCAGAACACAGAGAAAGAGTAAAATACAGTTCTTCACAAGCAATTTATAGTCTAATAAAGAAGACTGCTCAAGTCACAATTTACTGTCATTCAAGACAGACTATACACAGAGGGGGAGGAGGATTCACTCTGGGATGATCAAGGAAGGTTTCAGCAGAGATGAAATAAGAGTTAATCTGAGACAGGTGAGGTAGATTGTGTCAAGCTGATAATGACAAAGAGGGGGAAGACAGAGGAGTGATTGTGAGCAACATGAGTTCTGATGGGATTTAGGGGGGCAATAAACAACACCCCTTTGTCTCCCACCTCCTGAATTTCAGAGCCACTTGAGAAGCAGATTTCTCAGTGATCAAAATATCAGCTTTACTATTGATAAGGTTGAATTGATTCTCCTGGATTGACCTTCCCAGCTTCCAAAGTGTATGCCTTTCACTTGCAGGTCCAGAATGTGTTCTGGTAAACTTACTGAATGGGTGAACAGAGCAAGGAGTGGCCACTCTCAAAGGAAGGAAGAAAAAAGCCACATATATTCACATTTTCCCCTTAAACTCACCAGTCTCTGGGGATAAGTAAGCAAAAAATGATCGTCCATATTTTTGCCTTCAGACAATGAAATTTCCAAAGATCTATGGATATTCAGGAGGTGAGGGTTGAGCATTTCCTCAGCATAGGCACACAATATAGATATACACAGCTGAAATTTAAATATTTTTAATTTCTTTCTCCATTTACAAAACTATGTTGCCTGACTTTATTCATTGAAATGCAAGGAACAGTAGTATGACCTTGGTATGGAGGATACGACTGATAAGCCTTTGGGACTTCTGGAAAATGGAAACCAAATGCATTAGTTTAATAAGCAATTTACTTGATTTAATTTAACTTTTTTTTCCTTGGGATCTGACAAAATTATGTTTCAGGGGTCCTCACAAGCTTCTTTCGAAGGAGATTCCTAACAGCTTGCAAGGCATTTCAAATGTCCTGGGCACCTTTAAGCCATTCTTCTGGTCAACCGTTACAGCTCGAGTGTATTCAAGGCATCAATAAGTACTGACGTAGAAGCGGGCATGTGTGTGTCATGGGGCTGCACGGTCTGTGGAGGAAGTGAGGATAAGAGGAGATAACAGATTTCAACCTCTTTGTCACATGCAGATCAAATCCACTAGTTTGTAGATTTCTCAACTACAGGTTCAAGTCAGGGCCCCCTAGTGACAATGTATTTCGTCCTAGAACGGACACGTGGTCACTGTCTTTCAGGGCTTTAGAGTTAGAACAGTTTCTTCCCTTCTCACATCTTTCCCTTCATTCCTGCCCCTACTCTTAGGGTTTTGTAACTTGTGAAAATTACTTAATTTTTTAATTACTAAACTCCGTATTCCTCAACTCCAAAGTGGGTATTTATTTTTTAAAGTGTATTTGTTGTTGAATACTTTATAGGCACTTAATAGGATTCACACTCTTGTTAGAAAGACACGTGGTGAAATATTTAATTACAATAAAGTGCAGTGGATACCATGATAGGGTGTATAACGTAGGGCAGTGATTCTCAAGGTGTGGTCCTTGGACAAACATCATTGAACTCATGTATGAACTTGTTAGAAATGAAAATTCACCAGCTCCAACAGGTCTGTTGAATCAATCTTTGGAGATGGGGCTCAGGAAACTCTTTTAAAAAGCACTCCAGGTGATTCATTTACATTAAAGTCTGAGAAATACTGCACTGGGGCCCTTAGCTGGCCACTGAGTCAGGGAAGGTCCATTAAAAGAGGTGATATTTAAACAGAGATGTGAGAGATTAGATGGGTAATGAGTAGAGGCTAGATTTTGGGGCAAAGGAAACAATGAATGTGGAGGCCTGGAGAGGAGTTTGGCTTATTTAAATCTCTCTTAAAGCAAGATTAAGGCATGTGTTTTCTGGAGACCAGATGTAAACGCCATTTGTAAGACAGCCAGTCTTGGACTCCATCTGAGAGGAGTGCCTTGAGGGATGAAAGGATGCCCCACAGAGAAACGGGCTTCCTAATGTGCAGGGGCCAGGGCAGAGCAGCAGCAGCACCGCAGGACTGCAGCCCCAGGCCAGCGGGCACAGCACCGCGGCGCGCATAAGGGCGCTGCGCGTGAGGACGTCAGCCAGTCTTCAGACCGTTGATAAACATGTACTGTGTACTTAAATTCTACCAAATGTTCTAAAGTGGGGAGTACAGCATTGAAAAAAGAGAGGAGAGCAAGAATAAAAAATATGTAATATGTCAAGTGGCAGTAAGTGCTCTCCAGGAAACTATGAGGTAAAAGGGACAGAGAGCAGTAGAAGGGCTGTTATATATAGACCACAGACGCCCTGTTTCTGATAAGGAGACACTTGAACAGAGATCTGAAAGAAGTGAGATCCAGATACACAAAGAGGTTTATAAGCAGAAAAACAAAACAAAACAAAACAAGAAAACCCCCCAAAAACCCTAGTGCAAAGTCCTTGAGGTAGGAGGATGCTTGTCCAGCTGGAGTTGGGGAAGGGAGAGAGTGACCGATGAGACCTCTAAGATTGGACGGGGCCAGATCATTCAGCACTTTTGGTAGCAATGGCCAGGACTCTGGATTCTATTTCAAAAGAGACTGAAAGACACTGGAGTTTGGGCAGAAAGGAGACGTGATCTCGATTTGAGTTTTAAAAGGCTTATGCATGTGAAACTTTGGGGGAAGAAAGTCAGGAGTCTAGTGCAAATGAAGAGATGATGGTGGTTTGGGCACAGGTGGTCATGATGATGGTGATAAGAACTGGTCAGATTCTGGATATACAATCAATCCTCATTATTCGCAGATTATGTGTTTGCAATTTTGCCTTCTCATTAAAATTTACTTGTAACCTCCACAACGCTACTCACAGTGCTTTCTTTTGTGGTCGTTTGCAGACATAGATACATCCAGAGTGGCAAAATATTTGAGTTGCCCAGTGTGCATGTTACCAGCTGAGTTCCAACAAGATGACACTTTATTTTCTTTTTTTCAGTGCTCATATTATGAACAAGTTCCTTTTCATTGTATATTTAGTGCCACTTCTTTTGTATATTTTTGCTTTTAGTTGGTGATTTTGCTGTTTAAAAAGATCTCATGTGTAATGCTGAAGTGGTATCTGGTGTTTGTAAGCACACGAAGACTGCAGTGTGCCTTATGGAGAAAATACACGTGTTAGATAAGTTTTGTTCAGGAATAAATTATAGTGCTGCTGTCATAAGTTCAATGTTAATGAGTCAACAATATATATTAAAAGTGTTTAAACTGTAACACACATAAAACAAGGTTATGTACTGATCAGTTGATGAAAATGTAACCAAATGATACATAACCCTGCATTTCCACCAGGAGCAATGATTTAGTGTTTGCTAATTTGATGTTTGAAGTGTCTCTAGAACATAACTACTGGGAATAATGAGAATTGATTGTATTCTGAAGGTAGTGACAGGATCTACTAATGGCTTAAAACGGGTTATGAGGAAAAGGGTGGAGGGGGCTCTAAGATATTGGACCTGAACAGAATGGAGTTGGTATTTGCTTATATGGGGAAGGCTATGGGAGGAACAGGTTTTGTGGGTGAGGGGAAGTCACATTTGGTCTTAGACATACTAAGTTTGAAAACGTCTATTACACATTTCGGTGGACATGTTGAGTATCAGTAAGACATACGGATCTCCACAGTGGGCACTGATGACACATTCCAGCTGCGTCAGCTGCTTCAGCTGTGTGCTCCTCCCTCACTAATTCCCTGGATTCTCACCAGGTGAAAAAAAAGACATGAGGTAAGGAAGGAGGTGGGATGAGGAAGTGCCAAGAAATCAACCATATTCTTCTTTCCTCTGGAGAGTTTGCAGTGTTGATCATTATACTGGATCTGTCTATTAAATCTTGTGACTTTTTGTTATTCAAAATTGACAGAAGAGCTATGGGATGCCCCAGAGCTTCATCACAGAGGTGGGGACGAATGAGCCCACAGAGTGAGTTTCACAGCCCATGAGGTAAGTAACCCGTCCTAGTAGGCACATCTACCCTATGGCTTTCAGTATCTTTCACATGCTGACAGCTTTCGGGTTTACATCTGCGAGCAAGAGCTTTCCTCTGGTCTGCAGGCCCATAGGCTGAACTGCCCACCATATTTCTATTTGGGTGTTTCAAAAGTTCATCAGATCCAGCATGTCTGATGTTGAACTTATAGTCTTCTCCACACACCTGGTAAATGTTCTCTCCTTGACCAGTCTCCAGCCAGGCTTCTCTTGAGCCTGTTTCTCAGCTCGGCTTTCGCCGTGGCTCTGAAGCCTTGAACAAAACTAACGTGGTTTCTGACCGCTCAAGCCGTATCCCTAGGGTGGCCTGCCCCCCCTTAAAGCGCCATCCTAATAGAACTCAGGGCTGCCGAAAGCATTCACTGCGGCGCCAGTCCACACCTGAAGACAGGGCCCCTTCCCCAAGCTCTGTGGGAGGGCGGGGGCCTAACTTGGTTAAGTGCCACCTGGCAAACCCACATGATTTTCAATGCACCAATTCCCTGTTTTATGAAAAAATCAGTCTTCCACCTGTGTTTCTCCTTTACTGTCATACTATTATCACATTCACAATGCTGCTTATGCTTCAGGTGTGTGGGTTTTCCCACACCAAGCAATTCACTGTGACCTCTGCTCTGTGTCCTGCAATTTAACTTAATCCTACCTGAAGATAGTGTCAGATCCCACAGGTTAAGAGCTCAGTCCCGTGAGACTGCCCGCGGCTTCAGATGCCAATCACCAGTAGTAGGTCCCCAGTTTACCCACAACGTCTTTCTGACTCGGCTGCAAAGCAGGGGCTCCCAAGACCTCCTGCCTCTCAGATTCGATTATATGCTAGAGCTGCTCACAAGACTCAGGGAAACACTTACTCACACTTGCCAGTTTATTAAAAATTATGATGAAGGATGCAGATGAAGAGATACATAGGGTGAGGGCTGTGAGGGTCCCAAACACAGGGGCTTCTGTGTGACAGAGCTGGGGGACTCTCTTGGCATATGGTGCCCTCTTGGCATGTGGATGTGCTCAGCAACTTTAAAGCTCTCCATCTCAGTACTGTTGGGGTTTTATGGAGACTTCCTTATGTAGACATGATCAATCATTAACTCTATTTTCAGCTTCTGTCTCCTTTCTGAACAATGGGAGGTGGGTAGGGCTGATAATTCCAAGCTTCTAATTAGGGCTTTGTCTTTCTGGTGACCAGCCTTCATTCAGAAGCCAACCCAGAGTCACTGCATTAGAACAAAAGATTCTCCTAATGCTCTTATCATTTAGGAATTACAAGGATTTTGGAGCCCTGTGTCAGAAACTGAGAGCAGAAATAAGTATATATATATATATATAATTATTATTATTCCACACACCTCCTTCCCTCTTTCGCATTTATTCAATTCTCTAACTCCACTGTGCCTTCCCTTATCACTTCCCTTTCCCTCACTCTCTTTTCAAAACCACAAGTCACCGCTTTACAAGTCAAAGTTAAATTCGGTTCATGAGGGACTCTTTCCTGTTGACTGAAGTAAAATCACCCAATGTGACAGTTGTGGGTGAAGTTTTATTTGGGGCAGAATGAGGACTATAGCCCGGGAGACAGCATCTCAGAGAGCTCTGAGAAATTGTTCTGAAGAGGCATGGGGAACCAAGTATTATGTATGATTTTACTGAAGGGGGTACGTACCATCAGGCACACATTTAGACAGAGGCTCACTGGTAGTCATAAGGAGCAGCTCTCACCGTTAATGATTTTAGTGCTTTTCTAGGTAGGAGGGGATGCAAGAATTTGGGGTCATAAAATCTTCTCCTGAGAATATCTTAACTGTCTGAAGGCCTGTTCAGCCAGTTTTCCCAGAGCACAGAGCGCCTCATTCCTGACCTCCACCCTGACCTCCTTTCAGGGAGTATTGGAGGTCAGCAGCTGTAGTGGCTCACGATTTAATCCAAGCAGAGGTAGATGGCAAGTGCCAATTTTTAGCTGGCACTTCCCTATTGCAGTAGTTAATATGATTCAAATCTGTCCTCACCACTTTGGTGTCTATCTTTATCTTTGACACCCCACCCCCTAAAAACATCTGGTTCACTTTCAATTCTTCCTATCTCAGTGAATGTCACTATCCGCCATCCGCGTGTGTAAGTCAGACCCTTAGACATTGTTCTTGGTATTTCCTTTCACTTTAACCAATATCACTTCTCTACTCTCCAGAGCTAATCCATCATCACATCCTGTGGTTTCAACTTGCAGACATCTCTTGAATCTGTGCACTTCTTTTCAACTTTACTGTTACCACATCCCAGATATGAGCATGAGTTTATTGCCAGGCTGCTCACTGACTGGGCCTGAATCCTGCATACTATCTTTGCAGTCTTGTCTAGTCACTCAGCAGTCCTAAACCTCACTTTCCATATCTGCAAAGATCATTACACTCTCTAACACACAGGATTGTTGTAAGGATTAAATGAGATACAGTATGTCTGGCACATGGATTTTACTAAGTGAGCTATTATTAGGTTAAAATAGCATCACTTCCTGCCTGGATCATTGCAACATCCTTTTAACTGGTCTCCTGCATCCAGTCTGCCTACACACAGTCCAGCTCTCACCTGCAGCCCTAGCTCTGGGAGGGATATCATTTCAAAATCCAAATATAATTATATAACATTTACTTAAAATCTTTTGAAGGCTTTAACGGGTGCTCATTGGGTGCTCACCTCTCTTCCTAGCTTCAGTTTTCTGCACTCCTGCCATATCCATCTTCTTTACTTTTTCACCCGGTCCATGCCATTCTGCCCCTACAACTTTCCCCAACTCTGTTCTTGTAAGCTCCCTGCACAAGCCATTTGCTCGGTCTGGAATGTCTTCTGTCTTCTGTGCCTGATTAATTCTCTTAATACTTTCATGTCTCGGTTTGGGCATCCTTTCCTGGGTTAGTCTGTTCTCCCTTCTCTAATTAGGTCAAACCCTTTGGTAGACTTTCTCAAGAGAAACTGTTCCATTCTTTCGGAGCCTCTCTGCTTGTTTGTATTCATACATTCCTTGCTCTTTTTGTGTGACTCATGTCTGACCCCTGGTAGGCTCAATGCGAGCAGAGGGTGTTGTCTGGACTGAATCAACATTGTTTTTTTTTCAGTGCTTAGCAGGTAGTAGAGCTTGGCACACAGTAAACAATACATTTTGCTAAATGAATGTTCATGTAAAGCACTTCTGCTCAGTAACTAGCAGCCATCCTTGTTACTGATGCTCATTGAGAAGTACGGTGTGCAGAGCTGTTCTCATTTGCCAGGAAGCCGGCTGCAGCCATGAAGCAGGAACCCACGCAAGGAGATGGCAGTCTCATTGTGACTCAGAAGGTCAGAGTCCAGTGGCCAGAGTAAAGGACAGCAGGAAAGCCTAGACTTGACGATGAAGCTAGACCAAGAAAATGTTTGGCACAGGGTTCTCTTGAACTCATAGATGGCTTGTCTTCAACATTCTTAAAGGACAGGTGTAAATGAAAGCGCTTGTGGGGTGGCTTTATCTGAGATGACAAGCAGTAACAGGGGAAGGCTGCATTCCTAAACATGTACCCCCCAGGAAAAAACCAAACCTTTAAATGTTCGTTACAGCAGAGTGGAATTGACAGGGAAAAGGAGGCCATGCCTTCTCAGATTACTTCTTCCATTCCTGTCTCATCTCTTTTTATTTCTGGAAGTCATAGTTTATTGAAGGGAAGAGAATAAACAAAACTAAAAATGTGAAAGCTATTTAATTTCTGCCAATCTATTTTCTCTTCACTATTTCATAGCAAAACTTGCAACGGTATCTAATATTTTTCCTAAGGGGCAGGTATAATATTATTAGAATAGATGGCTCAACCTGTTTGAATTTCCTGTTATTTGCATAATTATTATATTGTTGTAATTCATAATAATGAGGGAAAAGCAAAACAGAAATACAATGTTTTTACAGCAATATAGATACTATTCAGTTTACTTCTACACTTACTAATTATTCCTTTAAAAAAGTCCTTATTAAGCCCAATCAATGGACTTTTTAATTTAAGAAATATGAGCTTGTATTTAGTTCTTCCAATTATTTTAGAAAGACACATTGCTCAGCTTTTTCACGTTGGTGCAAACCACACAGTTTTTTTGATTGTTTGTTTATAGGATTATTATTTTTTCTATCTAAGGTATTTTTTTCCAATACAGAATCAGTCATTTGTAATTCTAATCCTTGCTCTCTACACTGCTAGTGTACAGAGTGGGTATTCTCTAAAATCTAAGATATTGGTAAAACCTTAACATGAAATTAAGACTAAATGAGGTCCACTTAAAAATCCTCAGATTTTTGTTAAAATAACCTTACATATAAATAAAGTGAGAGAGATGTTTATATCCAGTCGACATGACTTGGCAAATGGGTTTACGTATCAATTATTTATTTCTAAAGTGGTGGGCAATTTTTATATATATTTTGAAACTGTATGACTTTAGTGGTATGTATAGTATATTATCCTTTGTATGTTAATTTATCAAATATATTTATGTTCCCTTCTCCCCCTACAAACAAAATAGAGATTGACATAGAAAATCAAATTGATAGAAAAATGGAAGCTGCCAGTACAGTAACTGTGAGGTTACCATATATTTCTGTGATTGCACTTTGGGTTTGGCTCTGACATTTGTAGCAATAGGAGCAAAAAGAGAAATGACCTTGATTTCAAGTCTCTTGAGGTTTTTTCTTCCTCCCCAGTTTAAAATTCTAAAATAAATTTCTCATGTGGATGATGAGAGAAGAATGAAATAATGCTGTTTGCAGCAACATGAATGTACCTAGAAATGACCATATTAACTGAAGTCAAACAGATGATATAAATGAATTTATTTACAAACTGGAAATAGGCTCACAAACATAGAAAACAAACTCTGGTTAACAAAGGGGAAAGGGGAGGGGGGAAGGAATAAATTAGGAGCTTTGGATTAATGTATACACACTACTGTATATAAAATAGATAAACAACAAGGTCCTGTAAACACAGGGAACTGGAACTATATTCAATATCTTGTAATATATTGAATATAGTTCTTATAATATATTGAATATTGTAACCTATAAATGGAAAATAATCTGAAAAAGAACATATATATATATGTAAAACTGAATCACTTTGTTGTACACTTGAAACTAACACAACATTGTAAATCAACTATACTTCAATAAAAATAAACTAAAAAATTCTCATGTTGGGTTTTATATGCAGGACATTATAATAGATAATAGAAATGCAAAATTAAATTATGTAAATTACAGAATAAAATCTTGCATCTGGATTGGTATATTATATATTAATTAGGTTTTGGAATCAGAGGTCTTATATTTTTGACAGGATGAAAATTCATCTGAGCATTTTTGCAAGAGCATAGCCAAGCAAATTAACAATGTAAATAGGCTTTAGAAGAAACTATGTAACAGAAGAGTGGCTACAGGTTTAAGAAAGTCAGAGACACCTTATTCATGTACAAGTGGAGTAACTGCCATATGATCAGAGGTAGTGTTTTAACATATTGATGGACATTAATTTCTAAGGCTTATTAAGGTAGAACACTACTAGAAAGCACTAAAGCTAATTAAAAATGCCACATATCTGAAAGCTTAGGGAATTCCATTTTTGTTATTTATTAATGTGCTTGTTTCAAAATAATATCTCTGTACTGCTCTCCCTCCCCAGGTAACCCTGCCAAGTGGAAGTTTACTGCTTATGGAAAGGTATTACCGAATTTTGTACCTTTCAAATATGTTTGTTCATTATACTCTGCACGACTGTGACTGATTCTTTGATGTACTTGTGTATTCATCGCACTATAAAGCATTTTGTCATAAAATAAAGGAATGAACTGATGAGTGAATGAGTGATATATTTATCCTAAGGACAGCATCATTCTCTTCTGTGTGTGGTCAGCATTACAGACATAAGTTAAGTCTTGGTGCTGGAGTTCAGTCCTTTGTTTCCTTCTTACGTTCCACTCAATTGTGAAAACTCACTGGAAACTAGTTCAGCAGGTGCTTTTCTGTGAAACCTCCTGCATAACTTAGCTAATAATTAAGGCATAGACTCAAATGAATAACAAAAACATTAACTTCTGTACAGCACATCTAATAATGCACACTGTAAGCCAGCAATAGCTATCAGTTCTTTTCCCTTCAAATGTGTTTTCATTTTAATGGATTGTCTTGTAAACCTGAAGACCTTTATGATCCTAAAGAACTACATAAAAATGAGTGAATGTCAGACACCAGCATCTATATTTTTGAAAGCCCTTGTGCTTCCTTGAGTTATGTCACAATGATTACCACTTCTTTATCCACTCTCAATTCTAAGCTTTCCAAGATTTCTAGGGCAAATAGGCTTCTCAGTTTACAGTCTTTATGATTTTCTATGGATAATGCAAATGGTTTTTAATCTGAAGATTGTTTTCCACCTCTTATCATGGTGTACCGGCATTAAACAGATGCCTGGTATAGAGTAAGGTAAAACCCATGCCTGACATGTATACCCATACCCACACATGCGAAAGGGTTTATATCAAGAAATCAGTTAAGTTTTATATGTCCTATGTATAAAATTTTTCCTATGATTTGCACAGGTGCATAAAAAAGGTAAGATTCAGAGTGAAAAATGTAATAAAGTTAATAAAGTTAATTTTCCCTCATTTGTTTAAAAAATAACCAATTCTAAAGCAATTTCAAACTATTTCTGAAATCCTGCTTTTATTGATTTCACAGATGGCATAATATAAAAGAAAAAAAATTCTTAGTTTTCATGGAATTAAAACTATAGTGAAATACAGCATGCTTTGCAATTCAATATATTTTATTTTGGAATTAATTTGGTCATTTTTAATACCTGAATTAATATAAAACCTAACACAGTATTTCTTTGGTCTTGGGCAGCATCGCTTTGCCATTTTTCAGATCAACAGGCTTTATTCGCAAATGGGTATGTGCTGAATGTGGGTATATTTTTGGGCAGCCATGTGTGTGAATGTGTATAAGGATATGGCAAATATGTTTTTTTTTAAGTTCTGTATTGTCAGGAAACATATAAAATGAAGGATGAAGGTTATTTCAGTTTGTTCAATTAAGAATACAGTAAGGAGAATACGTCAGCATTAGATGATGGGCTGTTATTTACTAGAGTCTACCGGAAGGCAGAAGCTTACAGCCTGAACTACCTAAAATCTATGTGGGATCATCTGAGGTTCAGCCCACTTTGGTAGGCTACCCTTACAAACTTGAACATCCTGATGTGGGTACTATAGCTGCTGGAGGTGCTATGATCTTTGATAGGAAGATATTAAAGACACAAAATCTCTACAACTGAACTCTCTCCCGAGTGGCATAAACAATTACTATTAGTGAAAAAGAATTTGCCGATAAGCTTAGACTGGTATCTCAGTTGCCTATACATATTTCTTGCAATTATCAAAAGCTGTTTTGAAGCAAGATTTTGAATTTATATAAAGCAAAACACCTGGCCTAAATCTTAGAGAAAGAGGGCTGGAGATTACAGTTTAATACGGTTGATATCATGTGCCAAATGTCAGCAGCACTGTTATGCAGCAATTCGTTAACTGAGAAAACTAATTTTATGACCTGAACTAGCAAAATAATAACCGACTACCATTACCTCTTAATGCTTTGCCATTGTCTTTAAGACGAATAAATCTTTTTGCCAAAATTTGATTCTTAAGAGTGCACACTGGATATGAAGCAGCCAACTTTTCTGTAACCCTTATTAACTTTTCCAGAACAGTTTAGAATAGCAGGGATTATAGAATGTTAAAGGTCACCAAGATTTTAAAGTCTAACATCACCTTTCTTAAAAATAACTGTTAATAACCTCTGATTCATGGTGTTACTCATCTACCCTTTCTCTTAGGTTTTATTAAGAAGTACAACGTGAGTCAGAAAGAGGGGTTTCAAAAAGATGGCGAATTTGCAGAGTGAAGCATCTTCTGAAAAGTCATCGTTTAACACCTGCCATTGTTTTTTATAATAATTCTTTATAATTAGTCTATAGTCCTTTGTGCAACCTTGGATTTTGAGAACATTTTGCTAAATGATCAAAAACTGTTTTTCTTTTGTAAAACATTTTCTTTCATGATTCAGCCAAATTTTCCATACAACTTTTGAGTTTCTCACCCTATTTTGTAACAGAAATGAACATTTCTTTTCTTTTTTTAATTTTTATTTTTTATTGAAGTATAGTTGATTTACAATGTTTCAGGTGTACAGCAAAATGATTTGGTATATATATATATACACACACACATATATATAGTATTCTTTTTCAGATTCTTTTCCATTATAGGTTATTACACTACATTGAATATAGTTCAGAGTCCTTGCTGTTTATCTATTTTATATATGGTAGTGTGTATCTGTTATTCCCAAATTATCAGTTTATCCCTCCCCACTTTCCCCTTTGGTAACCATATCTGTGAGTCGATGATTTTTTTTTTGTCATTCCACTATTCAGATTTAAGTGAACTTTTTTATTCTTTATATACTATTTTGGTGTTCTTTAAAATTCTACTTTTTCTAATGTGTTTAAAGTGAAATTTTTTTCTTACAGTTTTAAGGAGATAATGAATCGCATACAGCTCTGTGTAAAAATTAGCATAATGATTTGACTTACATACATCACGAAATGATTACCATGAATTTAGTAAACATCCATCATCTCATATAGACATAAAATTAGAGAAATAGAAAAAATTCTTTTCCTTGTGATGAAATCTCTTAGGATTTACTCTCTTAACAACTTTTATATAACATCCAGCAGTGTTAATTATGTTTATCATGTTGAAACATTACATCCCTAGAATTTATTTATCTTACAACTAGAAGTTTGTACCTTTGAACCGCTTTCATCCAACTCCCCCTTCCTCCAACCCCCACCCTAGAAACCACAAATCTAGTCACTTTTCTATGAGTTTGTCTGTTTCTTTGTTTTTGAAGTATTATTCACCTACAACACTATTCCTCGTACACAACAAAGTGATTCGCTGTTTCTATACATATCAAGATGATCACCATGGTAAATGTAGATACCATCTGTCACCCTCCAAAGATGTTATATAATTATTGATTGTATTCCCCACACTGTGCACTTCATACTCACCACTCATTTATTTTGTACCTCTTCATCTTCCTCACCTATTTCTCTTCTCCCCCAAGGCCCTACCCTCTGACCACTACCTGTTTGTTCTCTACAGCTAAGACTGTTTTGGTTTTGTTATGTTTGTTCATTTGCTTTGTTTTTAGATTCTACATATAAATGAAATCATACAGTATAGGTCTTTCTCTGCCTGACTTATTTCATTTAGCGTAATACCCTCTAACTATATGCATGTTGTCACAAATGGCAAGATTTCACTCTTTTTTTTTGTGACTGAATAATAGCCCTTTATATACATATATAAAATCACATCTTTATCTATTCATCCATCTATCGGCACTTAGCTTGTAGATTGCTTCCATATCTTGGCTGCTGTAAATAACACTGCAATAAACAAGAGTTGCATATATCTTCAAATTAGTGTTTTTGTTTTCTTAGGATAACTACTCAGGAGTGGAATTGCTGGGTATATAGTAGTTCTAGTTTTAATTTTTTGAGGGACCTCCAGACTGTTTTCCATAGTGTCTGTACTAATTTTCATTCCCACCAACAGTACACAAGTGTTCCCTTTTCTCCACATCCTTACCAATACTTGCTATTTGTTGTCTTTTTGATGATAGACATCCTGACAAGTGTGAAGTGATAGCTCATTGTGTTTTTTATTTACATTTCTTTGATGACTAGTGATGCTGAGCATGAAAAGATATGCTGGTTATATGTCTTCTTTGGAAAAAATATCTATTCAGGTCTTCTACCCTTTTTAAAAATTGGGTTTTTTTTTATGTTCAGTTGTATGAGTTTCTTATGTATGTTAGGTATTAACTCCTTGTCAGACACATCATTTGCAAATATCTGTTTCCATTCAGTAGGAAGCCTTTCATTTTTTAAATGACCTAAGGTTATATTTCTTCATTGCACAAAATTAGATGCGTCTCATATTTTTGTGCTCTAGTTTTGCTAGATCTCTAAAGATTAAGTTCTGATGACTTTCACCTGATGGCTTACCCAGAACTGGGTAGAGATACAGAGATTGTCTCCCAGTTAAGGATGCTAGAGATGCGAATGCACCTCTGATGGAGTGATCTATGGAAGCCTGGTGCCAATCACAAAAAATTGTGATGGCGGAAGATAAAAATTTCCCAGAGCCCAACCTTGGCACAAAATGCTACCCATTTTCAAGATTTCAAGGTTCCTTGGACAGAAAGCCTAGCAAAAGTAAACCAGATCCCAGTCCCCAACTTCAGATCTACAGATGTTTGGTCCTGCCTCAAAAACAAGGAATCTTGCTTGATCTAGAGAGTGGAGGAAGGGAGTCCCGACAGTGATTACGGTTAATCTGTTGCTGAGAAAATGAAGGGGAGAGAAGTTCAGAAAATATATGCGTTTATTTAGCAAAATAAAAGAATATAGTATTTCTTACACTCAGAGCTTGGAGGCTCCTGCTTCCTAATTTGACACTGAGGCTTGCCTTATCTCCTACAAGGACATCATCACGTTAGTGTTAGAGCAAGTCTTTCAAGCAAGATATTTATCAAGACATTTGTGACAGGACTATAGCAAGTTGTAACAGCTCCTTTGCCTGTTTGGTAATAAATGTATATATGGCAGAAGTTGGTCTGAGATTTCCTTTCACTGTGACTGATCGCTTAGTGTGAAGGATCCGGATGGAAATGCACATACTGCTGCGGATACTACTAGGATGCTAGGATATTCGCTAAAATACACCCTTACATCCTCCAAATGAAGAAATTGGCTCGAATGGCTTGCAATGTTATCTACCTATAATTTTAATTTATATTAGTATTTTGAACTTATCTAGATTTTAAACAGAAACAACGAAGACTGCTTTTTGTCGGAGGAAATGCATGAAAGTCAGTAAAGTGGTAGAGACTTGTCTCTTTCTAAATGTTTATTACATGAGGGAAAAAGAAAGTCTTAAATCTACTTAAAGACACAACCTTGGCCATTGTTACAGAAAACACAGAACAGTAGGGCAATAAAAATCCAGTGTTGTAGATGGCAGACTGCTCACCCTACTGAGATACTGTTAGCTAAATTTCAACAGTTTAACAGGACAGAAAAAGAGTTCTTTCATGTTTAGTGTCTAAATGCTTATCAAAAACAGTAAGAGAAAGCTAGAAGAAGTGAAGATAATCGTGCTAAAAATCCCAAAAATAAGTGGTTGGGAAAATGGTAATTATTCTTTTTGATCCCTTATCAGCTGACTCATTGCTTAGGGAGGTTTTGTAATGTTGATCCCCTGAGAGAGAGCCACCCACTGAGAATTTATAAATTAGTGATGAGTGAAGGTTTAGCAGATGGAAAGAAATCACAGAGAAGGAAGTAAGAAATTTTACTCTGCACAAATTACAAAACATAAGGGAAGATATTTTCCCAGGAGAAAGCAAAAGTTGGGTTGGCCTGGTTAATGAGAGTTCACATTATAAAAGTAGATATTGTTATAGTAACAAAAAATGAAATTCGAACTAACAAAAATTTAGAATCACTAGTGTCATTCCTCATTATAGAAATATTGGGTCACACTTAAGGTGTCCTAGAGGTTGAGTTAAATTAAGGAAAGCCTCATGAATTTTCTGTGTGTTTGTAGTCTAGCCATAGTTTGTCTACAGCCAGAACACCCACCTTAAGGGAGAAGACATAGAAGAGATTCTGGAAACAAAATATTTAAAGTGATCAGCCATGGTAGAATGAGTTTATTAAGAGAGACAGAACTCCATCAGAATTATTAAAAGTTCCACTTCCACCAAAAGGTGTGGTTAATTAATACATTTGGGAATACACATACACTATCACAGTCACTGAATGTTCAGTGGTAACTAGCTTCACTATAGCCATTTAACAACTAGGTTCACTGTAGCCATTAGCAATAAACTAAATAGAGTATCGTTACGGTGAATTGTAAGAGAGTGAAAAGTCCCAAGGAATAAAATTGATGGGCAGTAAAATTGAAGGATTTTTATGATTTTACCAAGAAACCAACTCTAAACTCCAAAATTAATCCATAAAGGGAAAACAAGTGGGGAGCAAAATTTTGAAACACAGTTCCCAAAGCTAAATAAATAATAAAGCTAAAGGTGTCTTGTAACACCCCGATTTGAGAATGCTACCGTCTAACACACAGAGTTGATCAACTATTCTGAAACACGTATCCCAGATAAAATCTCTTAAGACATATAGGAAGGTGAGTAATTACTTTATCAAATGAAATAAAGAATGATCTTATCAAATAGATAACTTAAAAAAATTAAACTGATCAATTCTAGTTATAGCCATGACAGAACAATTGGCCTTGGGTTTACTGTTCACCTTATACAATTATAAAAATGCTCATCAGCCATTTTACAATAATCAGACAACAGACATCCTAGGTCTAGGATCCTTGAGAGCAATGATGCTCATGAGATGAGTTCCAAACTGCAACATAGAAAAGTAGCCTTAACCAAAAAAGCAGTGTTTTTGCTGGGTAAGGAAACCCAGAGATAAAGGTTAAGGGTGGCTGAGACCACAGAAACTTTGGGGATAAAATACTGTTGCCAAAAAAAAAAAAAAAAGGCTTCTGTACCCTGATGGCCATATTGAGACTTGGAGGCAAAGTTCTGGGAGAATTAGTAAAGAACAGCTGTATTGCTTTGCCAGGCAAAGGGAAGGCAGAGCAGGCTGATGTCTCAGAGACAGTGAATCCATCTTGGGGTTGGCAACCTGAGGTTTCATAGAAAAAATGGATGGAGCAGAAAGATGACGACAATCAGGGTGTTTTCCAGGGTGTTACGTTCTTCTTAATCTTGATGAATCCACCTGGTGTCATGGAGAAACTCTGGAGGGTCTCTTCATTCTTCTGAGGCTGTCAGCCCATGACCATCTTTCTGGGGCACAGCTTCTGGGTTAAAGGATAAGCTATTGCGGGTAAAGAATGTCTAGGGAATGGAGAGTGTCATGGAAAGGTTGGGGGTTGTTTAGCACAAAAGCAGTCGAGCAAGTGAAGCAGAGATGGGGGATTCTCAGCGAAAAGAGAAAAACCGGTTGCAAGAATTTTAAGACAGAATGAATCAGCAAACAGCTTTAGCATCAGGGAAGCCATTTTGTTAGTTAGCTTACTACTCTTTCAATATTGGAGAACAGTAAGGTATGGAAAGAAGTATTTCCAGACATTCATTGAGACATTCATTTGAGTCTTTGGGCCAATACTAATTTGCATGTATTCAGGGCAAGATTCCATGAAGTGTAGAAGAGAAAAGCTATGGAGGACTGTGAGCTGATGAAGGACCTAGAGATTACAAAATGCTGAGAGACACTGAAGTTCTAGTTTTCTATAATAAGTGGCTTCACTAAACTCCACATGCATTCAACTGAGACCCCAGATAGACTATACATAAAAAGTGGCATTATTTTTGGCTGAAGGTTAAGTACTACTCTAGACCTACTCAGACATAAGCCTCAATAGGATAAAACTTATAAGTCAGGAAGTTACTGCCAGAAAAATCTCAGCACTCTAATAAAGACCACGAGGTATGTAAGCACAACAATGTAGCATTCAAAATATCCAGCGTACAAGACGGCAGAATAGAGAGACTCACAGCTCACCCTCTCCCACAAAATCATCAAGAATTATATCTACAAACCCATCGAATCACACAGATACCTACTGAACTCTGGCAGAGTGTCTCTCATTTTGAAATACAGGAGGATTCTCACAAAATATGGTAAGAAAAAAAGGAAAAAGAAAAGAAAAATAAATCAGTGAAGGACTGGTCCTGCAGGGAGGAAGTGGCATAGAAGGAAAGGCACCCTCATGCTGGGAAGTCACTCTCCAACCCGGGGGGGGGCGGTCAGCAGGGACAGAAGCAGAGCTTCTGAGGCTGAGAGGAGAAAGTGACAGCAGACAGAAGTAAGGGAAACTGACGCAGAGGGCCCCTGCGGTCCCCGGCCCTGGATGTGAGCTGTCAGGGATGAGCTGGGACTGGCTGCTGGAGATGGGTGAGGAGCCCAGGCTGAGGGCTGGAGCCCGCTGCACAGAGGCTGCCTCAGGGGACTGGAGGGCAGTGTGAGCTCTGGCTGGGGGTGTGTGTGACACGGAACAGACTGGGACCCCCCAAAAAGAACACCACTGTTGGTATGTGTGTGGGGGAGAGGGTCTCAACGCAGCCACGCCATAGCTGCTTTGTCCACTTGGCTCCATTGTTGGTTTGTTGTCACGAGAAAAGGGGTGGGGCTCTGTCATAGCCATCACTGCTGCTCAGAAGCAGGGCTGAAAGCTGAATCCACGGGTGGGACTGAGATTTGTTTACAGCCCCAGGCGAAGAGGGCTGACTTGCTCTCTCGGGACCCTTGATCCCCTCTGGCAGTGAGCAGAGTTCTGATTCATGGCTGCGGTGATTATCGGCATTTACAACAGGCCTGCATACCACACTGTACACGGAGACTGCGCTGACCCTGTGGCACACCACAGACCCAGGTATGTGACTGCACGCTTGCTACAGTGGGTCCTAGTGCCTGACATTGGCAGATCTGACCTGGTGGTTCCTGGGGCTCAGAAACTGGGAGACACCAGAGCAGATGGCTGACATTCCCACAGCTAAGGCAGGAACAAAGGCAGCGTCAACAAAGACTACGTAGCAAGTGACAGACAATGCCACAGAGGGCACTTCCCAGTGGACATCTCCTGCCACTCTTCTTCTCAGCTGAAGTACTCCAGCCCTGCCTGCCACACACCACAGCTCAGAAACCAGTCTAGAACCTCTATTCCAGCAACAAGGGAGCAGACCAGGCCGCCGTCAAGGCTGTGACAACCACAGAACAATAAAGGAGGCCCTGCTCAACACCACTCAGGGCAGGCTCTGAGCACCACAGCACCAACCACACCCCCAGTCAGAGGGATAACAGCCAATACATACAGAAGAAAGATGACATGGCAACCATCCATACTAAGAACAGTCGTTGCTACAGAACTATTAGATGCACACAGTCTACACAGAAACACTCCCACTTTAAACAAAACGAAACAAACAAAAACTAAAACAGCCTTTCAAGACCACAGTGGATAAATTATTCTCTTAGATCTACAGAGAAATATAAGTAACATGAAGAAGCAGAGGAACGACTCCCAAGTAAAAGAACAAGAGAAATCCCCTGAAAGACCGATCAATGCAATAGGCCTTGACAGTTTACGAGGTCATGAATTCCAAAGGGAATAATCAATGCAATAAACATAGATGCTAAAATTCTCAACAAAATATTAGCAAAGAGAATCCAACAACACATAAAAAGGATCATACACCATGATCAAGTTGGATTCACCCCAGGGACACAAGGATGGTTCAAAATATGCAAATCAATCAACATGATACACCACGTTAACAAGAGAAAGGACAAAAATCAAATGATCACCTCAATAGATGCAGAAAATCATTTGATAAAATTCAATACCCATTTATGATAAAAACTCTTTCCAAAGTGGGTACAGACAGAACATATCTCAACATAATAAAAGCTATTTATGACAAAACTACAGCCAGCATAGTACTCAATGGTGAAAAGCTGAAAGCCTTTCCACTAAAATCTGGAACAAGACAAGGATGCCCACTCTTACCACTTCCATCCAATATAGTATTGGCAGTCAAAGTCATAGCAATTAGACGAGAAAAAAAAAAATAAAAGGGATCCAAACTGGAAGAGAAAAGGTAAAATTGTCATTATATGTAGATAGCATGATACTATATATAGAAAACCCTAAAGGCTCCACACAAAAACTACTAGAGCTAATAAAAGAATTCGGCAAGGTAGCAGGTTACAACAGCAACATACAGAAATTAGTGGCATTTCTTTACACTAACAATGAAATATCAGAAAAGGAAAGTAAAGGAACTATCCCTTTTAAAGTTGCATCCAAAACAATAAAATACTTAGGAATAAATCTGATCAAATTAGTGAAAGACTTATATGTGGAGAACTACAAAACGTTGACTAAGGAAACTACAGATGACTCAAAGAAATGGAAAGATATCCCATGTTCTTGATTGGAAGAATTAATGTTGTTAAAATGGCCATACTACCCAAAGCAATCTATAGATTTAATGAGATCCTTATCAAATTAACCAGGACATTTTTCACAGAACTAGAACAAATCATAATAAAACTTATATGGAATCACAAAAGACCCAGAATTGCCAAAGCATTACTGAAGAAAAAGAATGAAGCTAGAGGAATAACCCTCCCTGACTTCAGACAATACTACAGAGCTACAGTAATCAAAAAAACATGGTATTTGTACAAGAACAGACATATAGATCAATGGAACAGAATAAAGAGTTCAGGAAAAAACCCACAAACTTTTAGTCAACTAACCTTTGACAAAGGAGGTAAGAACATATAATGGAGTAAAATCAGTCTCTTCAGCAAATGGTGTTGGGGAATACTGGACAGCTCATGTAAATCAATGAAGTTAAAATACTGCCTCACTCCATACACAAAAATAAACTCAAAATGGCTTAAAGTCTTAAACATAAGACAAAATGTTATAAATCTCTTAGAATAAAACATAGGAAAAACATTTTCTGACATAAATTTTAGCAAAGTTCTCCTAGGGCATTCTACCCAGGCAATATAATATAAGCAAAAATTAACAGGTGGGACCTAATTAAACTTACAAGCTTTTGCACAGCAAAGGGAACCATAAGCAAAACAAAATAACAACCTATGGGAGAAAATATTTACAAATGATATGACTGAAAAAGGTTTAATTTCTAGAATATATAAACAGGTCATAGACCTTAATAACAAAAACCAAACAATCCAATCTAAAAATGGGCAGAAGACTTAAAATAGCAATTCTCCAATGAAGACATTCAAATGGCCAATAGGCACATGAAAAAATGCTCACTATTGCTAATTATCAGAGAAGTGCAAATCAAAACTACAATAAGGTATCACCTCACACCAGTCAGAATGGTCTTCATTCAAGAGTCCACAAATGACAAATGCAGGACAGGGTGTTGAGAAAAGGGAGCCCTCCTACACTGCTGGTTGGGAATGCACTTTGGTGCAGTGATTATGGAAGACAGTATGGAGATTCCTCAAAAGTCTGAAAATAGACGTACTCTGTAATTTAGCAATCCCACACCTGGACAGAGGAAACCTTAATTCAAAAAGGTACATGCACTCCAGTGTTCATAGCAGCACTATTTACAACAGCCATGAATGGAAACAACTTAAATGTCCATCAACTGATGACTACATAAAGAAGTTGTGGTATATTTATATCATGGAGTACTATTCAGCCATAAAAATAATAAAATAGTATCATGTGTAACAATATGGACGGACCTGGAGATTGTCATTCTAAGTGAAGTAAGCCAGAAAGGGAAAGAAAAATACACTACGATATCACTTACACGTGGAATCTTTAAAAAAAATGAATTTATTTACAAAACAGAAACAGATTCACAGACATAGAAAACAAACTTATGGTTACTGGATGGGGGAGTGAAGGGGGTGAGAAGGGATAAATTGGGAGTTTGAGATTTACAGATACTAATATATATATATAAAAAGATAAACAAGTTCATACTGTACAGTACAGGGATCTATATTTAATATCTTGTAGTAACTTATAGTGAAAAAGAATATGATAATGAATATATGTATGTTTGTGTATGACTGAAGCATTATGCTGTACACTAGAAATTGACACATCATTGTAAACTGACTATACTTCAATAAATACATATGTATATATAAATAAATACACTGCAATCTATTTCTTTAAAAAAACTATCAGTTTTCCTCTGGTTACTTCACTGTTAAATGCATATAAGATTTTATTATTTATTTTCTTTGAGATTTTGAAACTTTTACAGCTTGTTCTGTGTTATAAATTATACTGCATTCTTTCTTAAGCACATTAACACTTGCATATTTTTATGCAACTTAAAAACTTAATGATAGTCAATATTTTAATTAACCATAATTTTAAAAGATCTGTGAAAAGCATAGTTTATAATTGCTTTAAAGTCATATTAAGGTTAATTTTTAAAAAAGTTTAAATGTGAATTTTTTCTTAATTCTTATTTTAACTCAAGTTGTACAGGTTAATTACATTTATTTTAAATGTCAGTATGTTACAATGAAGAGAATTTAACCACCCCCATTACCTTGCCTAAATATTTCTCATAATTTATGTTAATATTTAAACACCAGTATTTTGGAAAAAAATCCCTAAGTTGTAATTAAATGCTCTGAGGCTGTAAGAATTATGAATATCCTTTAAGTTGCTAATGGTTCTTCAAATGAGCCATACGTCACTGGTTTTAAGAAGTGCTTTAGACTAAGTAGTAAAACATTTTCATAAATCAAAATACTCCTCCCATAATCCTCCCATGATTTATCTATCTTGTAATTTTGGATTTTTACATATCAACCTGGGTCAGATTTTTGTCATAGACCAACACTTAGATAATGCCTTATACTTTACAAATCACTTTCAAAATACTAACTATCTCAGATAATCTTAACAACTGACTGTAATTTAGACATTACTAACCCGTTTTACTGAGAGAGTGAACGGGCTCCCCTGGAAACAGGAGACCTAGGACTCCTCACAGCCCTGCAGACACCTAGAGCTCCATTCACCCCCAAACCCTTACTGTTAAGAGTAAGTGCTCCTCCCTCCTATACTGTTCGTGGGAATGTAGTTTGGTGAAAACATTATGGGAAACAGTTTGGAGATTCCTCAGAAAACTAAGAATAGACTCACCATATGATCCAGCAATCCCCCTGGGCAAATATCTGAAGGGAACTCCAATTTGAAAAGATACATGTACCCCAATGTTCACAGCTGCACTATTTACAATAGCCAAGTCATGAAAACAACCTGAATGCCCATCGACAGATGACTGGATAAATAAGTTGTGATACACACACACACACACACACACACACACACACAATGGAATATTGCTCAGCCATAAAAAAGAAGAAAACAATGCCATTTGCAGCAACATGGAAGGACCTAGAGATTATCATACTATGTGAAGTGAGTCAGACAGAGAAAGACAAATATCAATAGGATATCACTTATACACAGAAACTAAAAAATGACACAAATGAATTTATTTACAAAACAGAAACAGACTCACAGACATAGAAAACAAACTTATGGTTATGGTGGGAGAAGGGAGAGGGGTGGGAAGGGATTAATTGGGAGTTCAAGATTTGCAGATACTGACTGCTATATGTAAAATAGATAAACAAGTTTCATCTGTACGGCATAGGGAACTATATTCAGTATCTTGTAGTAACCTATAATGAAAAAGAATATGAAAAGGAATATATGTATGTACATGTATGACTGAAACATTTTGCTGTGGACAAGAAATTGACATAACATTGTAAACTGATTGTGCTTTAATAAAAAAAAAAGACAAAAAAGTGCTTTAGAAAAAATAGAAATTTATATATTTCTGTTTTAAAAGTATGATTTATGAAAATCTATTTTGCTAGAGCTAAACCTAAGTAATGTATTAATAATTTTTCTTTATGGAGATTTTTTCAGGTAATTTAAATTGTAAAATTCATTAAATATCATCAATGTTTATTAAATGTTTTATAAATATTTACCAAAATATTTGACAAAAAGTGATAAAGCCTAATTAAGTTTTCTTTCCCATATATGGTATACATCTTGCTCTATGATGTGATAACCACTAGCTACATGTGGCTATTTAAATTTAAATTAATTAAAATTCAATAAAAAGAAACCAGTTTCTCATTTGTACTAACCACATTTCAATGAGGCCACCATATTGGACATCACAGACATTGGATATTACCAAAATACTTTTGGACAATATTGATGGTTAGTTATCTGAGATCATCAATTTATAATTTAATGCATAATATAAAATTTTTTAGCATCTATTGATACACTATAACATATTTATATGCGGCAAAAACCTGCTTAATCAGATCCCAGGCTGTGAGAGTGAACCTTCAGAACTTTTTTGGAGTTAACTTTTTGATGATTATTTACATGTCATTCTTGAGTAATCTGTATTTATGCTTTCCATTAAAAGTTAAAAATAAATGTAGATATCACTGGTGTTTCCTTACATTTACAAAATGATTTCTATTTACAATGTGATAAACAGGTGTATTTAGAAAGGAAAAGTCATTTATATGGAAGTGGGGAAATGTAGTTACTTTTGATTGGTTTTGTTTTAGGGGTCAAAATAGGTTCTCTGAAGGACCAATTTTTTTTTTTCCCTGCAAGAATCTGTTCTAGAACAGTAGCCAAAATTTTGCTTGTCATTTTGTGCATTGATTTCATTATAGACTCAAACCTTCTAGAAACCTGTAGAATGTAGGCAGTCTTCAAACAAGACCAAAAGAATTTGAGGATGTCAGCACTATCTCTGTATATTTAAAATTATCTGTATCCCTATTTCTGGAATATCCTATATCTGCACTCTAAGTAGACTCATGGGAGATTCAGAGGTTGTTTAACATTTAATAGCTCATCTGTACATCTCAAAGTGAGGAGTGGCTTGCCCAGGAGGACTCAGATGCTCAGTGGCAGAACCGGAACATGAACTCATGTATAGATGCCCTGTGTCATCTGAGGCTTCTGTCATATGACCCCATTTTGAGAGGACTCTTAAATTTCTTTTGACTTCATAACTATTAAAAAATTATTTGGCTCCATGTATTTTGTGCACTAAGGAGTAAAATGAAGAGAGAAAAATAGAACCACTTAAAAATCCAAAAACTAAAACATGACATTTGAAATAAACTTTGTATAGATAAGTTCTAAGACAAAAATCTTAAAATTTCATTGGTCTTGAATATATACTTTCTGATACTTCTGATAAATTGTTAAAGAAGAAAGGCAAAAAGCAGATAAAAGATTTCTTTTTAATAAAATGTGTATTTTATAAAAAATGGACTAGAGGATATATCCCAAAATATTAATAATGCTTATCTCTGAGTGGTAGAATTATAATTTCTTTTCCTTACCTGCTTGCTCTTCAGTTTCTTTTATGAATATGAATGTCTGGTATAGTTACAATAAAAGAAAAAATATTTTAATGTAAATTTTATTTTTATACAGGAGGTAATAAACACTATACTTTAGATAATAAGAAAATTTTAAACTAAATTAGAATATTTTAAGAATAGGGAAAATTTTAAAAAGATTAGATTTTAAGCTTTTAACTTTAAAAAGGTTAGATTTTAAAGAGATTACCATCTATGAATAATATATTCTACTGATTTAAAATATTTACATATATTCAAGTTCATAATTTCTAAAAATACCTTAAGAAAGTTAGTACTCTATAAGAAATATGAATGGAATAGATCTAATTAAAATTATTCTTGGTTCTTTGTTTAATCTTCTCATAATAGAAACAAAATCCAGAAATTTTATCTTAAATACCTCCCCACACTGTAGCTGTCTTTTGAATCTGAGTCATATCTAACAACTTCCACCTTCCCCTCCAACTTCATCTGTACTTATTTCCTATGTAAAATGTGTTTAATTTATCACATGTATTCATATCCATTAAGTATTTGTTCTGCATAATTTAGTCCTTAAATTGAACTGCTGTGTAATTTGAATATAAGATACTGCCTTGTTCATTTGACTTTGTTGTAAAATTTTGGAGGCCTGAATCCTGTGTGACATGTATTTTATGCCACTCAAGACTTTACTGTCACTAGGTAGGCTGAGGACAAGTACTTATTGATGGGTTATTATCAGGCTCTCAGAGTCCAAAGTATTGGATAGTTAGATGAGAGGAAAAATTTTCCGTGATTGATACTCATCTCACTGGATCTGAGCTCTGCCGTAATGTCAGTTAGCACAGATCCTTTGGGATACTTGGTTATTGAATAGGATTTTTAAAGTATATTTTCTCAAAATTCCTATTATAAAATATTGGATATTTCCCTATTCAAGACTTGGGACGAAGTGGACAACTACACAGAATGATCTCTGCCTTTAGAGGGGACATGGGCAAGTAAACAAAGTGTTACCTGCTGTGATGGGGAGATAGAGGGTTGGCCGGGCATTGTGTGAGAGACAAGAGCCCCACTTTCGTTTCCCCACCTCGTCCTTCTAGCAGAGTTCTCTCTGCTTCTCATCCCGCTGCTTCTTTCCTGATATCTTATCTTTTCAATCTGAACAGTACAGATCCCAGCAAGGAGGAGCAGGGAAGGACAGATCAGGAAAGAAAAATACACCAGATGGGACAGAAAGTGAAGGCAGTTGAGTGGTAACTCTGAGAGGCATTTGGGGGTGATTTCTGGTCACACATGAAATTAGAGCTCAGGGTAGAAAAGGAAAATTCCCTCCTGCTTTCACTTCATCTCAAGCCCAGAAAATTGAAAACTCCCTGGAAACATGGAAACCAACAGATTCAGTTTATAATCATTTTTACAGAAGCGTCAGGTGCAGGCTTCCTGTGTCTTTTATGTTTCTCTTTGCTTTTTTTCTTTTCAATAACAGATGTAATCCAGCCTTCTCCATCCTTGCTGCCAGTTCCCAAATTGGCCTCTTTGGACAGGGTATAGATTCTCCGACAAGGGGGTTATTTATTGGCTGCATAGATTTTGTCTCTTTCTCCTCAGGGTATGTAGTTGTGTTTTATTTCCTCCTTTTTCTTCCTTTGTTTGCTTGTTTGTTTTCTTCCTAGCTATTTTCTCATAAAGAAAAGTATTTTTTTTCTATTTCTAGCTTACTTTTCTCCCCCAAACATTTTCAGCAGAGTTTTTCTTCAGCATTATACCTCTTGATAATGTTTATCCTCTGTGATAAAATACTTCCACTGCCTGTCTGGGAACATACACATGAAGTAAACAATCGTCTTTATTTTTAACTCATGAAAATAATCAACTTGTTTTAGAATTCTTCTGGAATATACCTCATTTATCAAGATTGGTAAGGAAAAATATTGCTTTTATTTTAGATTTCCACTTTTAGGTGTAACACTGCGGTGCTGAAAAATACTAACAAGTTGATGAAGTCCTCATGCAACAGAGGCTTAGTAATAATCATAAGGAGACCCATTCTTTAAAGAGCGCTGGAGTGATTTCAGACGGAAGCACACTTTCTTGACTCTCCGCCATACTTCCCTTCTTTACTAGGTGTGTTTTTTTAATCTTCTCAAGGCACAGTAGCTTGGATGGTGTGACTTTCTATAATTGCTCTTCTCTGATTTCTTTCATTCTTGTAGTTTCCAAAAGAATTGCTTTATAACAATGGTTTCCGAACATGGAATCCCATTTCGCTGGATCACTCGGTCAAAAAAGGACTCATTCAAGGACAGCTGACTCGTCAGCAGTAAATGATGCCCCAGGCCAGCATCCCCAGCCCCCTATAAACTTCTTGATTAGAATCATCTGTATCTTGTTCACAGCTGTGTCCTTGGTGCTTAGCCTTATACATTGCACAGAATAGGATTCTTTGTTTGCAAAATGAATAAATAATTGTAATTTTAACAAGTTTTCCTTTTTTTTTTTTAAATGGAGGTGCTGGGAATTGAACCCAGGACCTCACGCATGCTAAGCATGTGCTGTACCAAGCTACACCCACCCCTCCTCCCCTGGATAACTTGGTTTAAGTGAAAGAAGCACAATCTAGGAGACAGAAAATTTGAGAGGTCATCCTGGGTTCGCTACTTCATCTAATAATGTCAGTGATACAAGTAATAATGATGATGATGGTTACAACCACCATAATGATATCTCACAGTTACCGCGCACTTTTAGTCGATCAGTTCTGGACTAAGTGCCATACATTGTCTTACTGAATTCTCCCAAAACTCGGTGAGGTAGATACTATAGACATTCCATTTTACAGATGGGGAAAGCGAAGCTTAGGGAAGTTAAGTAACTTAATGCCATATAATGAGACAGTGATGGAACGCTGAACCTGCTTATTCACCCAGAAAAACTTACATTAACATGACTGAACACCCAAAACTTAGGACTCAACTTCAGTTTATCTGCAGTTTCTCATGGTTTCCCAAGGTTGTGGTTAGCTTCATTCTCAGGCTAGCTTACATTATGGTAGTAAAATGGTTGTCAGTCATTACACAGAGCTCCAAATCTCCTTGGTCACTTCCTTCTAGAAGAGGGAACCCTTTCTTGGGAGATCTTTTGTAATAGTAAAGATGTTTCTTTTCCAAATATCTCCAGGAAATGTCTTTTTGGCCTGAACTGAGTCATGTCTCCAGGCCTGAATCAATTACTGTGACCACTGGAATAAACTCAGTTAGGGTCAAGACAGAGGTACAGCTAGCTCCTTTCAAGCTACATGAATCCCAGCTAAATGCTGGGAAGGCAATCAATAGCTACATGCAACACACACTGATATATATATATATATATATATATATATATATATATATATATAATATTTATATATATATATATATATATTTATATATATATAAATCTTGCTTTAACAGTCTTATTAAGAGAATATATAGACTGAAGTCCTCCCCTAGGTGGAACAATGCAATTTTTATTTTTGGAATTATTCATTTATTTATGTATCTTTCAATACCAACATGTTTTATTTTTTCCCATCTTTGCTGAGATAAAGTTGACACGTTGCATAAGTTTAAGATACACAGCATGGTGCTTTGGTACACTTGTATATTGTAAAATGATTACCAAAGTAGCATTAATTAACACCTCTATCAACTCATATAGTTATCATTTTTTTTGTGCCAAGAACATTTACAATCTTTTCTTTTAGCAACTTTCAAGTATATAATAGAGTATTTTAAACTATAATCACTGTTGAACATTAGATAATTTTTTTTTTAAAAAAAGGGCATTGAATGGGGTTGAATAGTGTCTCTCCAAAATTCCAAAATTCTTGTTCACCCAGAACCTCAGAATGTGACCTTATTTGGAAACAGTCTTGGCAGGTGTAGTTTGTTAAATTAAGATGAGGCATTACAGGGTTATTGTGGGCCCTAAAATCTAATAACTGGTAACATGTGCCTTGGCTTGAATGTTTGTGTCCCCACAAAATTCATATGTTGAAATCCTAAAGCCTAATGTGAAGATTTTAGGAGGTGGCGCCTTTGGGAGGCACTTAGGTCATGATGGTGGAACCCTCATCAGTGGGATGAGTGCCCTTATAAAAGAGGGTGCACAGGGCTAGCTGGCTCCTTATACCACGTGAGGATGCACTGAGAAGTTTGAAACCTGGAAGAGAACTCTCACTTGCCCATGCTGGCACCCTGATCTTGGAATTCTGACCTCCAGAACTGTGAGAAATAAATGTCTGTTGCTTATAAGCCACCTGGTCTCTGGTATTTTGTTACTGCAGCCTGAAAGGACTAAGACACCATGTGGACACACAGAAACACAGACACACAGAGGGAAGAAGGCCATGTGTTGGTCAAAATAGAGATTAGAGTAATGCAGTCATAACAAGGAACACCAGGAGCTACCAGAAGCTGGAAAAGACAAAGGAGGATCTTCCCTTCAAGTCTTCAGAGGGAACCAGTGTCTTGAGTTAAGATTTCTAAGCTTAAAAAATGTGAGATAATAAATTTCTGCTGTTTTAATTCATCCAGTTTGTGTGCTCTGTTAGGGAAGCTCTAGGAGACTAATATGAGCCTCATGGACAGATGTATCAGACAGATGATGTAATGGAATAACATACGGTCACAGTCTAAAACTGACAAAGCACTAATATTCAGTGCCCAAGACTCTCCATCAATTAACAAGAAAAGAAAAAAATAACCAGTAGAAAAAAAAAATGGATACAAGATACAAACAGGCAATTTACCAAAAAAGGAGATCAAGATCTGACACCTGAACGGATGCCACAAATCATAAATGATCAGAAATGAGAGTTGAAGTAAGACATCACGTTTCATCTATTACCCAGTAATAGTTATCAAAGATCAATGTGGCAACTGTTGATCAGTATGGAATGATACAAGAACCCGTATGTTTTCCTGGAAGAAGTGTGAACCAGGGCAGTCCAGAGGGCACTATGGCAATAGTTACCCAAATTAATTATGTGCATGCGTTTTGACCAATAAAATCTGATCCTGAATATTTAATCTGAAGAAATTCTTTTGTAAGGCCCCAAAAAGGCATACGTAAATGGGAATGTTACTGCAACATTATTATTGTTTTGGGAATTTGAAACAACCTGGTTATTCATCACGGGGAATTTAGATAGGTAAAATGTGGTGGTTTCATGTAGCAGTTAGGAGCAATGAATTAGAAGCACACATAGCAATGAATAGATCTTAAAAATATGGCTGTGAAAGAGGAATAATAAAGATTAAACAGTTACACAATATCAGTCAATCAAAATATTAAATATTGTTCACTAATCAGAGAACATTTTACAAGAATACTTACAAAAAATGGTACACATTAAACACAATAGAATGCCCTAGAAGGGCTATCTATTAGAATGGCGGACATGAGCACTAAAAGGGAATAAAGTAAACAAATAAATAAGACAGAGCCTCATATGGATCAGTGGTAATGTATAATAAAACAAGAAGCAAGATGAACTCAACTCTGCTCACTTGAGGTCTAAAAACACGAAGTTCACTTGGTAAAGAAATGATCACATCAGATTACTAGGCATTTTCATCCATGGTTCATTTTCTCAAAAGATAAAATTAAGAACTGACCTCACTATAGAATAAAAGGTGACATACATTATTCCAGTTTCCTGATTTCCTTTTTTCCCCACTTTGTTCTCAGTCTCCTTTACTTACTTTTCATCTTCTGTCAGTCTTCCCCTCTAAATGTTAATATTCCTCATGGTTACATTCTTAGTCCCCATTTCTTGCTCTACAAATATTTCCTGAGAATTTAATTCATGTCTATGGCTTCAACAACTGAACCTGTCTCTAGGTTCCGCCTTTCCCATGGCTACTGATCACCGCCTGAATTTCCCATAGATTCTACAAGCTCAGCAGGTCTGATATGAAATCCATCTTCCTTTCTTATTTGCCCTGTACCTTGATCTCTTAAAATTATATTATTACCCCAGTCTCTCAAGTGAATTTGTGGAACTGCTTAAATTCCTCTCTTCCCCATTCCATATGTCACATGCTATTTATTGTGCTTGAGAATTGTCTCTAAACCCAGATCCTCTTCTTATCTCCACAGCAACAAAAGACACTGAAAGAATTTGAGCATCAAGGAAACATAGGAAGAACTACTTTAAAAATGATTAATCTGAATGCAGTGAGAGGAAGTGATTGCAGAATTGGAAGTATGGAGACTGAAAGTTACTGATGGAGTTTAAGGAAGAGATTATGGATGCTTTTAGACTAAAGTGGTGGAAGTGGAGATGCAGGGAAGTGAATTGCTTTCATAGATTTTTGGTGCTGGAATAGACAAAACTTGGTGATAGACTTGATATTAGTGGCCAGGAGGATAGGGAGAGCTGTGAAAAGTTGCTCGCGGTTGTCTGTCATCGACAACTGATTGGATGTTGTGCAGTTTGCTGAAGAGAGAATTAGGGGAGGAGAAACAATTTTCTTGAGGTAAGGATTGTGACAGCAGTTATGGACATCTTATCCTGGAGGAATTTTGGAGTACAAGTAGAGATGTCTACGAGTCCTTGTCTTTCTGCATTGTGTGATGATTTTCTGTTTATATTCAAACTTTGCCAATAGATTTCGAATCCCTTGAAAGGAGGGCTCATGTCTTATTTATTTTATTATTCTTACCTCTTAGCACTGAAGCAGACCCACTATATATGCAGTCAATACATATTAATAAATAAATTGAGGCTTGACTCTTAACCAAGTCCAATTAGTGATCAGTTAATCACTTTTTCAACAAGCTGCTAATTTGAATGAAAACAAATGGGGCATTTTGGTTATTATCACATCAATTTAACTGATGTCACAGTTGTTAATTTAAACTAAAGCATACTCCTCAAAAGGCTCTAATTTCCTCCAAATGTGAAAAGACTTTAGTAAGTAATACCAGTGGAATCTCTCTTTTCACTCTCTAAAAAGAAGTAACTTAAAAAAGAAAAAATCTAACACTAGGAAATGTAGGTTGGGAGGGAAAAAAAGAAAAAAACAGATAAACAAGAATTAAAACAATTAAAAATAGGAAAAAACAGAAAGTATATATCTCTGCCTTCAAAAAGGGATTCTTTAAAAATGGTCATCAGCAAAATTTTAATTATTTAAATTAATGTATTTAAATTATTTGATTTAAATTAATTTGATTATTTGTCAGAGTCATTTTATAAAATGTTTATTATTTCTTTCCAGATATTCTTGTGACTTATTACCTCAGTTATATATCTTCCTTGTAATGTTTTTCTCCCTTAAATAATTTTTTTGTATTTTATGTTAACAGTCTAAGATATTATATACCCTTTTTATAATTTTATAGATTTTTTTCCACGTAGTGGCTGCTTCACTTTATTTAAAGGTTATGTGTTAAATCACATAACAGACACATGTTTTCTGGTAATTGATGATTCCTATTTTGAAAATAACTAACATCATCAACTTACAATTAATTGAAACATTTTATTACAGTTACTGTTTCAGATGCTGTTAACAGCCTGGATAGCATCCTTATTTAAAAATAATCATTTCCATGTCATTTGAGGAATTAAATATAGTCTGCAATTTACCATATGTGAAATGACATTTCTTCCCTTCCTAGAAGCTTTCTGATTCTTATAAATAAACTCTTCATAACTGAGGTTGTTTCTTACAGTGTCATAGGAAATTAAAATCAGATTTATTGAATAATTCCAAATTCTACCAATTTCAGCATGCAAAATTTACAAGTATTAAAAAATTTTTTATTACATGGTCAGGTCAGACATAGCTTAGATATTTCTCAAAATAGGATTTCTCTCTCAAGATTTCCACAAATATAGATAACTCAAAATTTTTTTGTACTTTGTCAGTACTATACTGCAATAGGAAAAGTACTTTTATCTTTTTTTGACCATTTAAAGTTCTATTTCCTTCTGCAGTGCTTTGGAGTCTGGTTTTAATAGATGGCATTACCTTGTAGGGTACAAGGATGTATTAGAAAGGTGCCAAATGGCTCTGTTCTTCAACTGCTTGCCCTCTGAGTCCAAAAAACATTTAAAACTTTCTCTTAAAATTTATCTAAAATGTGGATCATAATTTTAGCTTGTAGTTAATGCATAGTAACAACTGACAGCTTACATTCTGAATTGCATTAGTAAATTCCATTTATCCTGACAAATTTCCCAAGTTAATCCTTTCTGCCTCAATTATGTGTATACATATGATGTTTTCTGAATGGATGGATAGATAGATAGATAAGTAGACAGATAGCCAATAAAATGAAATGCAGAGTAAAATTCTGATTGCCTTGATTGGGTCATTTATCCAACCAATAGTTATTAAAATGTACACTGTTTGTCAGGCACTGTTCTGCTTGCTGCTTATGGTGGTGAACTATATAAACAGGTATTTTGCTCTGTTAGATTTTGAATATCAGTAAAGGGAGTGAGATAATAAACAGGTTAAAAAATAGAAATATATTTTCATATAAAGGTTAGTGTCTGAAGAAGGAAAAAGGAGTTTTAATAATGACTGACTATTTGTACAGAGAATGGTGGATATCACACTCAGGGAACCTCTTAGTAAAGAAGAGTCTTTAAACTGAAACACAATTTATAAAAAAAAAAAAGCAAAAAACTAGCCTGCAAAAACCTGAGGAGAAACAATGTAGGCAGAGAAAAGAGTGAAGTTCCAGGGCCAAGATGGCTAGATTCTATTTGACAGGAAAAATAACGAAAAATAAGAATATTGGGTAGATGTAGAGCTAATTAAGAATATTTTGTCTTCTCAATTGAAATACACTTGCCATGAAACACAAACAAATCAACAAAATTATTTGTTTTAAATTTACTATGCATTGAACTGATCCCTTGGGAGACAGAGGTTTAAAATTGCCCTTTTAGAGTTTGCAAAATAGAGTGATAAGGAGTAAAAATTAAAAAAAATTATTTTCCAGTGTTTCAAACATACAGAAATGGACAGAGAATAATAATATAATTAGTGTACAACAGATTTAAGAGACCTAACCAGCTCACATTTGGACATTATTTCTTCAGGTTTTTTCCTCAAGAAATAAAATGTTACAGATACTCTTGAATGCTCTTTGAATGCACTTGCTTGTGCTGTTCCCTTCCCTTCTAAGGTATTTTCAGCTACTTATTGACCACTTGGATATCTTCTTTTATAAAGTAATTACCATTGTGAGGTTAGTATGGGGCCCTCCCTTCATAATTGTATAGAACTTTATTTATGGTGAAATACAGACATGGAGAAAAAGGCAAAACCCAAAAACATATGGATCAATGGTTTATCACAAAAGATCATTTAACTATCACCCAAGTGAATAAAGATGGTGTTAAAACAAACAAATATATGTGGTGCCCATACTATTTACAATTCTCTCCTTTCCCCCAAAAGTACAGGCTACTCTGACTTTAATAATAATTGCTTTCAAGCTGCTCTTTATAATCTTATCCATAGTTTGCATCTGTTTTTTTAAATTATGTAAATGGGATAATCTAGTATGTAGAGTTTGTGTCTAGTTTCTTTTTCTCTGCATATTCGTGAAATTTACCCATATTGCTACCTGTCATTGCAGTTAATTTTCATTGCTGTAAATATTTTTTTTTGGTATGCATGTAACATCATTTACTGATTCTAATGTTGATGGATATTTGGATTATATTCAGCTTTGTGACTATCACAAAGAAGGCTGCTAGAGATAGTCTTGTACATATTTGTTTGTGCATATGTGTTGTCATTTTTGCTGGGTGTATACCTAGGAGTGAAATTGTTGCATCATAGGTTATCTGTATCTTGAAACTTAGTAGGAAGTTCTGAAGTGGTTTTCACAGTGTTTGTACAAATTTAAAATCCCACAGCAGTTTAAGTGTTTCTGTTCTTCTACACATTCATCCATACTTTGTATTTCAATTTTAGCCATTCTGGTGGGTATGTAGTATTATCTCTGTTCGGTTTTAATTTGTATTTACCTGTGACTGGTGATGTTAAAGGTATTGTCATGTGCTTATTGACTATTTGGGTATTTTCTTTTATGGAGTGCCTAGTTGAGTCTTTTGCCCCATTTTTATATTGGGGTGTTTTTTGGTTTTTATTTTCTACCAGTTTTATTGAGAGATAATTGACATATAGCACTGTATAAGTTTAAGGAGTACAGAATAATGATTTGACTACATACATCATGAAATGATTACCACACCAAATATAGTGAACATCCAACATCCCACATAGATACAACACGTAAGAAAAATATTTTTCCCAAAGCAATCCTGAGGAAAAAGAACAAAGCTGGAGACATAACCCTTTCAGGCTTTAGGCTATACTACAAAGCTACAGGAATCAAAACAATGTGGTATTGGCACAAAAAAAACAGGTATATGGATCAATGGAACAGGGTACAAAGCCCAGAAATAAACCCATACACCTATGGTCATTTGTCTACAACAGAGGGGGCAGGGATACACAATAGAGAAAAGGCAGTCTGCTCAACAAGTGGTGCTGGGAAAGCAGGACAGCTGCATGTAAGCCAGTGAAGTTAGAGCACCCCCTCACAGCGTTCACAAAAATAAACTCAAAACAGTTTAAAGTCCTGAATGTAAGACGTGACACCATAGAACTCCTAGAAGTGAACATAGGCAAATATTCTCTGATATACATTGTAGCAATATTTTCTTAGATCAGTCTCCCAAGGCAAAAGAACTAAACACAAAAATAAACAAATGAGACCTATTCAGACTTACAAGTTTTGCACAGCAAAGGAAACCATCAATAAAATGAAAAGATAACCTATGGAATGGGAGAAAATATTTGCAAATGATGTGACTGACAAGGGGTTAGTACCCAAAATATACAAACAGCTCATACAACTTAATATCAAGAAAAAAAAACCAACTCAATCAAAAAAAAAATGGGCAGAATATCTAAACAGACATTTCTCCAAACAAGACATGCAGATGGCCAACAGACACCTGAAAAGATTCTCAACATCATTAACTACTAGAGAAATGAAAATCAAAACTATTACCTCACACAATGGCTATCATCAAAATGTCTGCAAATAATAAATGTTGGAGAGGGTGTATTCCCTTTTTGGAACCCTCTTTCACTCTTGGTGGGAATGTAATTTGGTGCAGCCAGTAAGGAAAACATCATGGAGGCCCCTCAAAAAACTAAGAATAGAATTACTATATGATCCAACAACCCCACTCCTGGGTATATACCTGGAAAAGACAAAATTCTAATTTGAAAAGACACATGCACCCCAATGTTCATAGCAGCACTATTTACAATAGCCAAGACGTGGAAACAACCCAAGTGACCATAAAAAGACAATTGGATTAAGAAGGGGGTTCTATATACACAGTGGAATATTACTCAGCTATAAAAAATGAAATGATGCCCTTTGAAGCAACATGGATTGATCTAGAGAATATTATACTTAGTAAGGCAGACAAAGGCAAATATTATATGATATCATTTATATGTGGAATGTAAAAATAATATAAATGAATCTATGTACAAAGCAGAAACAGACTCAGATGTAGAGAACAAATTTACGGTTACCAAATGGGAAAGGAATGGGGGAGGAACAAATTAGGAGTATAGGATTAAGTGAAACAAACTACTATACATAAAGTGGTAAGAAACAAATGTTTACTGTATAGCATGGAAAATTATATGCAAAATATTGTAATAATCTATAGTAGAAAAGAATCTGAAAAAAAGTCATTTGGCTGTATACCTTAAACTAACACATACTGTAAATCAACTATACTTCAGTCAAGAAAAGAAGAAAAAGAAGCCTAAATGTGTTTTTAGTATATGAGCACTTACAAAGGTATTAAAAATACTTTTTCCTTGTGATGATGTCTTAGGATTTACTCTCTCAACTTTCATGTATAACATACAGTGGTGTTAATTATATCAATTACATTGTACATTACATCCCTATTACTTATTTATCTTGTAACTAGAAGTGTGTAGCTTTTGAGCATTTTCCTCACCTTACAAAGATAACACATTATCATTAATCATATTCCGCACATGGCGCATTTCATCCCTGTAACTCATTTATTTTGTAACGAGCATTTTGTACCTCTTAATCTCCCTAATCTATTTTACTCATTTCGCCCACCCCCATTGCCTCTGGCAACCACCTGTTTGTTCTCTGTATCTATGATTCTGTTTCTGTTTTGTTATGTTTGTTTATTTTGGTTTGTTTTCATTCATTTGTATTGTTTTTTAGATTCAACATATAAGCGAAATCATACAGTGATTTTCATTCTCAGTCTGGCTTATTTCACTTACATAGTCCCCTCTAAGTCCATTCATAACGTCACAAATGCCAAGATTTCATTCTTTTTTTAATGGCTGTTAATGGGCAGTTAGATTGCTTCCCTCTTTGCTATTGTGAATAAGGCACAATGAATGTGTATGTATATATCTTTTCAATTTAGAGTTTTTGTTTTCTTAGGAAAAATACTCAAAAGTGAAATTTCTGGATCATGTAACAGTTCTAGTTTTAATTTTTGAAGGAATCTCCACAGTTTTCCATAGTGTCTGCACCAGCTTCCTTTCCCACCGCAACAGTGCATGAGGATTCCCTTTTCTTCATACCTGTTAACTGCTGTCTTTTCTATTCTGACAGGTGTGAGGTGATATCTCATCGTGGCTTTTTTCCTGCTTGTTTTTTTTTTTTTTTTTACTGAAGTACAGTCAGTTACAATGTGTCAATTTCTGGTGTGCAGCACAATGTCCCAGTCATGCATATACATACATATATTCATTTTCGAATTCTTTTTCATTAAAGGCTATTACAAGATATTGAACATAGTTCCCTCTGTCATTGTGGTTCTGATTTCATCTCCCTGTTGATTAGCAATGTTGAGCACCTTCTCATGTTGGCCATTTGTACGTCTCTGGAAAAATGACTATTCAAATCCTCTACCCATTTTTGTGTCAAATTGGTTTTTGATATTGAGTTGTATGAGTTCTTTGTATATTTTGGATATTAACCCCTCATCAGATACATAGCTTGTAAATTTCTTCTCCATGTTGGGACCCAGCCTTGCCCACCAGTGACCTGCAGCCTCTGCATAAGGCAGGGTGGGGCAGCCAGTACCTGGGGAGAAGCCCCAACTAGCAGCACCCCCACAGTAGTCCTTTCGTTCTTATTAATGCATAGCATTCTTCACGTATTTTAGATACAAAACTTTTATAGGTTACATATGTATTGAAATTATTTTATTCTATTCAGTCATTTCATTGTTTAATAATGTCTCTTAATGTAGTCCAAATTATTTTTTATATATAAACTTTTTTTATTGAGTTATAGTCAGTTTACAATGTTGTGTCAAATTCCAGTGTACAGCACAATTTTTCAGTTATACATGAACATACATAAATTCATTGTCACATTCTCTTTTGCTGTGAGCCACCACAACATCCTGTATATATTTCCCTGTGCTACATGGGGGGTACAATCTTGTTTATCTATTCTTCATTTTGAAATCCCAGTCCCTTCCCACCCCCCGTCCCCCTGGCAACCACAAGTTTGTACTCTATGTCTATAAGTCTGTTTCTGTTTTGTGTTTTTGTATTTGTTTTTTGTTTTTTTTTTTGATTCCGCATATGAGAGACCTCATATGGTGTTTTTCTTTTTCTTTCTGGCTTACTTCACTTAGAATAACATTATCCAGGGACATCCATGTAATGTAGTCCAAATTATTAATCCTCCTCTTTACAGTTAGTGCTTTTATGTTCTGTTTAGGAAGAATTTTCTTACCCCAAATTGTAAAGGTGCACTCCTATATCATATTCTATCAATTTTATTGGCTTTCCTTTCATCTGTAAACCTACAACTCACCTGGAATTGATTTTTTAATTTTGTGATCAGTGTGAAGTAGTGGTAAAGTTTCATTTTTTTGTGCTGTTCACCCATTGTCCTAGCATCATATCATGGAAAGATTTCTTTCTTCCACTGTTATGCAGTATCTCCTTATTGTACGTCAAATGCCCTGATATACGTGCATTTTTTGTGTCCTTTTTATTTTGTCCCATTAGTCTGTTTGTCTATTCTTATGCTCGTATCACATTATCTTACTATAGCTTTATAATAATTTTTGATATTTGATAAGATAGATCTTCTCTCCTTGTTTTCTTTTCTAAGATTGTCAAGAGGTTTCTCAGTTTACACTCTTCACACAGATTGAGATTTGAGTGGGATTGCTTAATAGCTATTGACACATTTGGGGATATTTGACATCTTCTTATAATAATGGATTTTTAAATCCACAAATATATTCTTTGATTTATGTACATCTTCTTTAAAATTAAAGGAGCCCTAAATATCCCATTATTGTTTTAGAGTTTTCTACATATCTTTGGCATATTTTGTTAGATCATTTTCTAGGTATTTGATAATTTTGATGTAATTGTTCTTTTACTAAAAGTTCATTTTCCCCCCTAATTTTGTTACTGGTATATTGAAATACAATGATGTCATTTAACTTTTATCTAGAAATCTTGACACTCTTATTTATTAATTCCAATTTTGTTTAGAATCTTCTGGATTTTATTTGTATATAATCATGTGATTGACAATATTGATGTATTTTCTACATTTCTAATATTTGACTGGAATCTGTCATATCAGGCATCTTTGTAAATTCCTGACCCTAAAGAAGAAGTTTAACATTTCACCATGAAGTATATTCCACTGGTATGGGTTTACTAGAGAGTAACATGTTCTCAGCTTTTGTTTTTATTCACATCTTTATTTCACTTGTGTTTTGGAGAAAGCTTTCACTGGATGTAGATTTATAGGCTGAAAGATATTTTCTTTTCAGTCATTTTCGCTTGAAGACATCATTCACTTTTCTTCTGGATTCCATTGTTCTTGCTGAAAGGTTAGCTGTTACTCCTTGGCAGGTAAGAGACGTTTCCCTCTCCTTCCCCAGCTCTGGCCACTTTAACGATGCTCTCCTTATATTTTAGCGCTGACATTTTCATGTGGCTAGATGTAGGCTTCTTTTCATTAGTCCTGCTTGGAATTCATACGACTTTTTTGATCTCTGGATTAATGCCTTTGTTCACTTTTGAAACATTCTATTTCAACTATTGACTCTGCATTTTTTCCTTCCTGAGATTCCAGTTATGGGAATTGTAGATTATATTGCCCTTTTCCTCTCTGTCTGCTAACTTCTTTTCTTTGTTTTCCTTTCTTTTTTCTCTGTGCCTGGTGACTCCCACAGATCTATTTCTACCACCTGATTCTGCTAGTTTTCATTCATGCAGTTTTTTTCCCTTGGGTGTTTTGTTATTTTTGATTATATAATAAATAAAGTATTTGCAAAATTATTTGTAAATGTTATCTTTACTCAGAGGGAATTTATGTTTGCCTTGGGGACACCAGCAATCACGGTTCAACTTAAAAAAAATCTCCATGCTTGACACGACTCAAACAAAGTGGCAGTTCCTACAGGGACCTGTCTGCTTACAACTTACCAATGCTTTAAGGTGGCCGTTAGAGGATCAGTGTAAAGCTGAAGAAATCCACCAGCCCTCTCCTCCGCCAAGCGGTACCTGGAATCCAATCCTTATGTTACTATCACATCTAGTCTGCTAGCAGTGGTGCTCAGCCTCTCTGCCACTCAGCAGTAACTTCTGCAAGCAGCAAATGCTTGTGAGGGTGAAAAATCTAGGATATCAGGCCTCTTTGAAATTCCTTCTCCCTTGGTCCAGTAATTTTTAAAAATTAAAAAAAAATAAAACAGTAAAAAATAATTTTTATTTTATCTTACCTGTGGCAATGCATATATTAAATATTTTCTTCCAATAGTTCTAGTTTTCACCAGTGGAATGACTGATTTGAATAAGTTAAAGTTCTATCTATTCACAGTTTATATGCCCATATGTGTCGAGAAACTTGGATTTCTATTACTTACCATTACCTAGTCTAGAGATTTGTGATGTATCATTAAAAAACTAGTTCCTTGCTATTGTGGAGTTTACAAACTGGTTCAATTATTGAACTTATATATTTAAGTTATATGAAATGTTTTTGGAAAAAAACATTAAATGTTATGGAAAAATAGAGGAGAATAAGGGATTTGGGGGAACAAGACCACTGCTTTCAGAACTGTTATTTGAGTTTTATAATAATCCTGGAATATAAGAGAGCATTCATAGACATAAACTAATGCCCAGAGATTATAAGTAGTCTCACTGAGGTCAGAGATTTAGGGGTTAACTATAAATTGGTAGAATTAGAACTCAGGTATATTTCTGTTTTTCACATTTCATTGCCTCTTCTGACTTTAAAGATTATTACTGAGGATGCTAAATATCTTTCATATAAAATGATCTTTCTTCCATTGAAACCATGACCATATAATTATAGTATAGGAGGTGAAAATTGTTATAATGTTATTAATAAATATTGAACTCAAGCCATAATCAAGTAAAATGTTAGTCTAATTTGGGAAAAGGGGCTAGAAAAAGTAAAACATGGCTTCAAGTCCTGGCTTTGACATTCATTAGCTACATGGCCTTGGAAATGTTATTTAAGTTCTCCAGAATTACATTTCCTCATGTCTATAATAATACCATCACTTCAACAGGTGGCTATGTGAACTAGAGGAATTATATCAGATAACATGTGAAAATCACTCCTGTATAATATTGAATTCGGCTGGCTTTCATCCCTGGTTCCTGAGAGGGAGCATCTAAATTCTTGAAATTTCCCTAGTGATAGGAGCATCTTTAGTATTCTTGGTAAGTCCTGACAGTTTATGCTAACAAGATAATTTATGCTGGGTCCCCGGATATTTTAAGCTAATGAGATGACACAGGATGGGAACTGGTCATACCAGAAAGACCAACCATGTGATTAAAGAAAGGTTTGGAGCTTTGAGCCATGTGATTTATTTATTTATTTATTTATTTATTTAATTTTAATTTTAATTTTTTAAACTTTATTTTATTAAGTTATAGTCAGTTTACAATGTTATGTCAATTTCCAGTGTAGAGCACAATTTTTCAGTTATACATGAGCATACATATATTCATTGTCACTTTTTTTTTTGTCACTGTGAACTACCATAAGATCATCTATATATTTCCCTGTGCTATATAGCATAGTCTTATTTATCTATTCTACATATTTCTGTCAGTATCTACAAATTTTGAACTCCCAGACTGTCCCTTCCCACCCTCTCCCCCCTGGCAACCACAAGTTTGTATTCTATGTCTATGAGTCTGTTTCTGTTTTGTATTTATGCTCATTTTTCTTTTTCTTTTCTTTTTCTTTTTTAGATTACACATATGAGTGATCTCATATGGTATTTTTCTTCTTTCTCTTTCTGGCTTACTTCACTTAGAATGACATTCTCCAGGAGCATCCATGTTGCTGCAAATGGCGTTATATTGTCATTTTTATGGCTGAATAATATTCCATTGTATAAATATACCACATCCTCTTTATCCAGTCATCTGTTGATGGACATTTAGGCCGTTTCCATGTCTTGGCTCTTGTAAATGGTGCTGCTAGGCACACTGGGGTGCAGGTGTCTTTTTGAAGTAGGGTTCTTTCTGTAAATATGCCCAGGCCATGTGATTTTAATTGACCTCCAGGGAGGAGAGAAGGGCTAGAGATTGTATTTGACCTCATGGCCAAGAACTCATTAATAATGTTGCTGTAACAAAACAGTAAAATCTCTGAGCTCTGAAGCTTAGCTGAGCATCTCTATGCTTTGTATTGTATTGTACAGTGCTTTTGGTATACTGTCACACATTGATGTGCCTGGAGGGTGATGTGCCCTGATGCCAAGGAGAGAAGACAATGGAAGCTTTACATTTAGGCCTCTTGGGGCTCGTCCTCTGTGTCTCTTCTTTGACAGGTCTGATTTTTTATCCTTTTGCTGCAGTAAAACTGTAATTATAAGCATAGTGCTTTGCTGAATTCTGTGAGTTGTTCTAGTAAATCATTAAACTTGAGTGGGTAGTGGAAACTCCCAAGTTCGGCCATCTGGTCAGACTTTTGAGGATCTCTGTAGCTATCTGGGATCCTCTGAATTTGTGCTGCTATCTCAAGCAAGAATAGCCTTGTGTAGGGCTGTCCTCACAGCCTGTGAAGTTTGGCTTAACTCTGGGTAGTTGGTGTTAGAAGTCGTCACAATCACATAGCACAATTTTCAACAAATAATAGATGTTCATTAACAATTAACATCATTATTAATCAAAAATATGATTCTTATATTCTTAATATGATAAAAATAGATGCTCTGTCACTACCACATATGGGACATCTAGGTTTATCAATGCATATAAGTCAGTGAACAATTAATGAGCGTGTTGAGAATAACTTTTCTTCAGTCAAAATGTACAATCCCTGAGTATTTTCACCGCTGTCCTCTTAGGTGGTTTGGTTAACCAAAGTGTGAAAAGCTGTTCTTCTATTTTGCAATATTGTAGTGATAACAAGAACATTTCTTGTTTACTTTCTTAGCATCTATATTTTAAAGTCTGTATTTAAATTCACTTCAAGTCCTCAGAATTCACTGAAAGCCTTCTCTGTGTTAAGCATTATGCTTAGACAGAGACACAAAGTCAAATGAGACCAGATCTCTTCACTTCAAGGCTCATTATTTAGTGGGAGAGGCAGGCATATTAATTAACAACTGGACTTTAATAAGTGCTTAATGTAGTTACAAAGTAAAATGCTCTAGGAGTATAGGAGAGGAAAATATGTCAAACATTAAACTCTCTTAATGTAGTCTTTAATTCTTGACATAATGTAGATGTTTTAATTGAAATTCCTTTATCAGTTGCTGTTGAAAATTTCTTCTCTTTACTACTGTGCCATGTACATCTTTGGTTACTTCACAGATTTTCAGTCTGAGGCTCTCAGGTAGTCTGTAGTCCTAGAACATTTTTTCTTCTATTTACTCTCTGTTTCTTTGAAAAATTTTTGCGGAAAGGTTCTTATTATTCCAAATTATATTTTACAAGTATTATTTCACTCCAACTAAGGGCTAGGGAAAGGGATATAGGAATCATGTAATGGATAATAGTTGTCATTCCATGATTTGAGTCTGAAATAATTTCTTCTTAATGAGGAAAAATGAAACATATATAACTTTCCACTCTAATTAAAGACATCTGTCTTTGTTTACAACAGCCTGGTTTAAGATGGAATATGCAAAACTTAAAGGGAGGGGTGGTCAAAACTGCAGTGCTTCTGCTGTGGCCATGTGGAAACAGGAAGCCACAAAACTAGAAAAATGCCTTTCATTGGCCATCTTGAAAATAGACCTGACAGTGCTGATGAATTTTGTGGAAATGCTGGCACTTCAGTGCCTTCAAGCATGCGTTAGACAGTGGTATACCAGGCCTCCTGTAATTTGACTTTTCCCAGCATTTCCAGCCTCGTCTTTCACAAGCACTCTATTGATGTCCCTATCCTTCAGTCCTGTTTTTCCTGGAAGGGAAGAGCTGTATCCAAGAGCGTTTGTTTCTGCTCGTGCTACAAGCTCTAGATTTCTCTTTGCATTTTGGGCTGCCTGATGACTTCCTACCCATGTTTCAAGACCCAGGTGATACTGAGTTCTATCTATTATGAAGCCTTTCTTTCACTTCTTTGAATAAACGTTGTAGTAGACAGCTTATAAATGGCTCCCAATGGTATCCACATCTTGTGTAATCCGCCTTTGCTTCCAACAAGTAGAATATGACAGAAGTGTGGGGATGTCATTTCTGAGATTCAGTTTCATAAAGACTGGGACTCCCTTTTCCTGCTTAATTTTGATTCCACTCCTAGAAGTTTCTCCACTAGGCCTTCCCTGGGAGAAAGCCCTGGAAAGTCCATATTGAAATTCACATATGCGAGACTGTTCCAGCATCTTCTGAATTTACTTGCACTAACATATTGTTGGAGTGAGCAGATCGATTCCAGTTCCTGTTGTTGGTCTCAAATTATTCTGTGTTGCTGACCCGAACTATCTTGAGGTCCTTCTGTTCTTAGATTCACCAGATATCCCTTTGCTTCCTCTAATTCCTCTTGTGAGATTAGTATCATGCAAGTCTGATGCCTGTTGGTGACATCTTACCATCTGCCTGCATATTGACAAGAGACACCTTGTCCCTTAATTTTCTTGTAACTCTTGCCCAGAAGTTTTGGTTTTGTTAATTAGTTGCTTAGGAATACGAGCAGATCCCAAAATTGTGGTGCTTCAACTGTTACCAGCAATACAGAATTCTTCACCAGTTTTCTTTTTTTTCATTTAGGGGATCAATTTTATTCTAGGAGACCAAGCTCTTACTCTCAGTCCATGTGCTTCTGAAGGTATTGCTTCCAGCTCAAGGTCTGGATATACATGTCAGGCCGGGCCAATTAAAAACAAAAAATCATATTTTCTAATAGTGACTGGTTCAGTGAAAAAGAGGTGATCTAAAAAGGCCTAGGACTTTTATTGAAAAACACATATACATATTTTTGAAAAAAATTAACTGGTTGGTAAACACGTGGAGCCCAAGAATGATGCCAACTCAGAGTGATATAAAACCAAGGGACAAAAAGAGGTCAAATGCTGGTGATGTCACTGGGACCTTTTCATCAGGCTGTGCCTCAAAAAAATTATGCCCCTTAGATTTTTCAGTTATCTGGGTCAATATATATCTTCTAAAAGTGCATTTAAGTGTGAAAAATCAGCATATAAAGAACTGTCAGGAAAAGTCCATGCAGAAGTAGAACTGAGTTGACTCACAAAGGACTGGCAGAATTTGGTGAAAGAGAGCAGCAAAGAGGGGTGTTCTCATTGGAGGGGCCATAATCGAGTGACTCTATAATGTATTTTCCAACTCGGGACACGCTTGAGGGTTTAAGGGTGCTATTAGTCATTATGCTGGGACAAGAGACATACAATTGGACTGTCCCAGGCAAAGAAAGGCCCTGGTTGCCCTAACTGTGAGAAAATAATGTGGGCAAAGGCATGGGGACAGAAACAAATCTGAAGAAGCCAAGGCACAGGGATTAGTGGAATCCAGCTGACATCATGATTAACAAAATTTCCGAAGGGCCATGACTTCCAGGTCATGTGGTTCTAATTCTTGTAGTTATTACTCTTTCAGTGGCATGTAGGACAGATTGGAGGCAGGAGAGGTGATTGAGCAGACGTTCTGCTTGCCTGCTTGGGCCTGAGTGAGAAGCACAAGCAAGTCAAGTGTGCCCTCTTGGTAGCATCCGTTAGGCTGGTCGGGACTGAGGGAGGCTCTCTAATGATGCTTCCAATTCCCAGAAGGGATGTCCAGTTGATGGCCTAGAAGTAACACGGGTTGATGGAAAGATCCCTCATGCTGCTACCACCCAGCCACATTACTATGAACAAGTCACCTGATCTCTTCTGCTTTACCTAATGGTAACACTAATACTTACTGCTTACTATGATCCAGGCTTTGGGTTATCCTCTCTACTTGATGGAGCTCACTTATTTGTTGCAACAACCCTGTAAGGTTTCCTTCTCTACTTTTTTTTCCAGATGGAAAAATAGAAGCTTAGATAAATAAAAGATGACTTGTTCAACACAGAGATTCTAAGGGAAAGATACATCTCCTTAACCCTTGAGTCTGTGCCCCCAACGACATTGTCGTGCCCTTGTCAAGCTTGGTGAGATAATATATGGTCAACTTGGTGTCCCAAACCTAGGTTATCTATCCCAGCATGAAGACTTGAAGATTATTTAGTTTAGTCCCCAACGTTCTGGCAAGGGGCTTCCTCACTACCATTCCATTACCTGTCCTATTGGCTTATTTTTGGATTTATGGATTTTCTGGGGTATTGGGTTTGGATATGTTCTAGGAGTCATGTAAAATAATCACTCCTGGTGCTCAGACAAACCTCTTCTTACACCTAAATAGTAACTTTACTGTGGCCCTTGACTGGATCCTTTTACCTGCTTTGTTTTAAGACAAGACCTTTCTTCCTCCTAAGAGTCCCACGACCCCAACTGATCTTTAAAAAAACACTTGCTCCTCCTCTCTGACTCCCTCACTAGACCCTGTATTTTATTACGCAAACCCTCCTTCCCACCCAAGCCCTCTATTTTCATTTGTTTTTATGGTCCATTGAACTCAGAATTAATGTCAAACAAAAAAATTGTTTCATTTCTTTGAAGTCAAGAAAAGCTCAAACGTCAATCACCCTTAGGAAGTGTGGGGAAATATAAGCATTCTGTCTTTCTGATAGAGCACAAAAATGAAAGATGAGCAAAACAGTTGTTTCTATAATAAAGTAGGTTGAATGCTCACACCCTGTCACATATGTGAATGCTTCCAAAACTGAAAAGTGATCCAGAAATGTAAAGGAATGAAAAACTACTGAATTGCCCCCAAGACTCGGTGAATGTTACTGCAGTACTCTGACTTAGTGATATTTTCTTAATTTCTTCATCCACACAAATCAGGAATTGTTAGACAAGTAACAGGCTAGTAACACCTAGTGATTAACAGAAGAATTCTTGACAATAATGTATACTTCCGTAGGTGAACATATTGGTTAAGAAATACGCAACACAGAATAATACTCAATGGTATACTACAAATTTATACATATCAGCTCTTCATCAACTTACTTAGAAACTAACTCGTTAGTACAATGGTCCAAATAGCGTTGGACAGTTTCGTTGCCTTTTTGAGTGAGAATAAAGTGCTGTCTTTAAAAGATTAACTGAAAATATATTGAAAACAAAATATCCATTTTGCCACAGATGTTAAAATGGAATAATCAAGTGTAAAATGAAATAAATATTCATGAGCCATGATTCATCTCTCTCACTTGATAGGAAACTGATACATCTCTATGGTAACAGTAGAACTGCCACTTGGGAATGAACACTTCTGTGTGTGTGTTTCCACGAGCATATAGTTTCAGCAGCTTATGATTAGGAATAAGAAAGAAGCTGAAATGAGCTGCATGTAGGATCAAATGAGGTAAAGGAAAACAATGGAACAAAGGAAAACTTAAGAGGAGAGAAGAAAAAAATAATTGGGAGGTGATCAAGACAACATGCATTTAAATAAAAAAAAAAGTCTGTGATGGGTAGGGATTGGAATTCTCCATCAGGAAGAATGGGGATTCTCTCTCAAATCTGTGAGTTAGAGCAGGGAGGTCCAAGAATGGTGGTTGAATTGCTTAAGGCCACATAACTAACTACTGAGGTTCAACTTGGTCTCACAATATTAGAGAAGAATGTCATGGCTACAGTGTTGCTGGTTTGGGTCAGGAGAGGCAGAAGCAAAGGGAGTAACAATTGGATTTGGAAAGGTTGGTTGGACAACCCAGACTCCAAGTGTCCAGGTAAAGACAAAGAGGCATTTTTCATGCACTGAATCTGTTGGGTTAGTTTTGGATTAACAGGGGTTTAGCAGGAAAGGCAACTTAGCAACAGCCTCTACATCGTGCATGGAAGAGCCCAGGAAAGGTCACACAGCAGGGACTCTGCCAGTGGACAGAGAGGAGGAGGACTGGGCTCCTATACTGCACGCATCTGCCCAGCAAACACCATTAGATTGGGAGAAATGCTCAGGTCCTTTCACTGGGAAAATCGTCCTCCAAAGAAGCATAAGAAATTCAAGAAGAAGATCTAAATTTTCTGAGACTCCAGTCTCTGTTGACCATTTTGTTACCATTGACAGTCCTGAAAGAATCGGTAAGAGGTTTTATTGTAGGGAGAACGATTACAAACTTAGTGACTGGTTTCTTTTCCCTTACATTGCTAGCAAAGTGTAGAACATAGTCCCAAAGCATGTTGGTGTTGAAAAACCTGGATAGTTTTAGATATGTCTACCTTCTTAAAAAAAGAAAAAGAAAAAGAAAAAAATTTGCATGAGAAAGATTTCCTGAATGATTTCACAGTATTTTAGTCAGCAAGTGTAAAATTTATGGAATGATTACCTCTGCATTACTTTAAAAATAAAATACTGTCTGAAAGTTTATAATAATGTACCCTTCATAAATGTATGTTTTCACTTCAGCACCATCCAACTCCATCGTTCTTGGCGTCTCTAGTTTGGAGTCCCGAATGATCAATTTCTCAGAGACGAAATACCTGGTTTTCTGAGGAAGTTAGAAAGCGATACTCACCTGGCTGTGCAAGATAAGGAGGGAAAGAATAGGAGAAAGGATCTCTGATTATTCCATACACAGAGTTTTCAACTAATTTCCAGCTCCATCGTTCACTCTGGACAACTAAGACACTTTGCGCCTCAAGTTCCAAATCTCCAGTGATCTTCAGGAAAAAGTCTGCTTTGCGGCTTTGTCTCCAGCTGTTAAGTTCCCCTGTTTCAGCTTCTTTTTACCTGGTAAGTCAATTGCATCACCACTATTTGCTTTTCATTTGTTAACATTTGTTGACATTTTTCATTTACTCTCATCTCCACTCATGTTTTCCTTTATTCTTAGAATTTTTAATCTTTTTAATAAAACAATATTGACATTTGAATATGTATTATTTCCATTAGGAGCAGAGATAAACACTATTTGCCATGTCTGTCTGGAAATCTTAACTGATGTTTTATGTGCTGTAATGTGGAGGATTAGACGAAAAAAGCTGAGAGAAATATACAGAAAACTGTTTGCTGGATTTCTTGTCTCTGAATCCCTCTGGATCTTGTAGCAGGAGGCATGCATCCCTCATTTTTCCATTACCAGTCATTCATTAGTCCTTGAACTCTGTGGTCAATCCTTTTTTCAGGAAAACATCAGAAACCCTGGATCAAATTTTTTTCTTGCAGTCCAGAGCCAGATCTATCCAATTGCCTTCAAGGTCTCTCCACCTAGAATTCCAAGAGACAACTCAAAATTAAAATACTCTAGCCGGCTCAACCTCTTCTGTGACTTTATTTTTGCTTCAGCAAACAGTACCACTATTTAACCAGTTTTCAAAGCAGAATACTGGTACTCATCCATATCTCCTCTCTCTCTCACCTGCCCCCGACCCCAAGATGCAGCCCATCCCTAGCTCCTCCTGTCTGCTCCCCCCACGCTGCTCAGCAATTCCTCTGTGCTCTTTGCCTCTGCCCTTCCCCCGTCCTCTATTTCTTACTTAGATTCCAGCAGTCGCTTCCTCCTAGCCAGTCTCTCTGTCTTTAAATCTTTCCCACTCCAATTGATTTTCCACATTAGTCAGGGTGATCTTTCTAAAGCATACGTTCAATTTTTAAATTTCCTTATTTGAAACTCTGATAGTTCTCCACTGATCTAAAAATAAGTTCAAATTTGATATCATCATCTGGTCCCCTTTCATCAAGTGTTCAGTTTCAATTTTCAGCACTTTTCCTCATCTTACTCTACACTCCAGGACTTTTTTTTTGGTTCCCTGAATATGCCATGCTCTTTTACACTGCTGGGATTTTAACACGCATTTTTCTTCTCTTCCTGGAACATCTCTCCTTCCCCTCTCCAGCATAATCCAGGTAGCAGTGATGGAATTAAATCTTACTTATCTTTAAGACTGCACATAGACTACATTATAGCCCCTGGGACAACTTCTCTGAGGTCCCCTCATACAGGAGTAGTGATTTTCCCCATGTATTCCATTAACCTTCTGTTTAAACATTTTGGTATTTATCAGCTTGTACTTGGTCTCTCCCACTAGACTTGGTCTTTGAATTCAGGGGCTGTGTCTTGTTCACTATTGTATCTGGGGGGCCACAATTTTTCGCATTATAAAATGTTTGTAATGCTGATATGTATTTATTAAATGGAGTAATGAAATGACAAAATCACCTGGTTCAGTAGCATCCTCTGTTCCTGGTCTTGTTTAGATCATATACTCTGGTCCTGCTATTTCCTCCCTTCCTTCCTTCCTTTCCTTCATTTCATGTTCAAACTGCTCTTTTCTAGTTTTAATGATTTGTTTCTCAGCCTTGAGCCTCATTCTCTGGGTCTGAGTCCTTATCAAACCTCAGGACTAGGTTCTGTATGTTTGCGGAGATTTAAATTATGCATTAATTATTCAGTAGCATTTATTAAGCATCTATTATGAGTTAAGTATAGTGCTCATTTGGCAATAAGGCAGTGAACAAAACTGGCTTAGTCTCCACATTCACAGAGCAAAGATTCTAGTTGCAGAGGACTCGGGTGGATGACTTGCTCTTTAGTTTCATGGGTCCACAGATGGAGAGGACCTGTGTCCCAGGAGCTATAACTAATGCATTGTATCCAGGGTTATGCAATGTCGGCCTCACCTGGACCTGATTTAGATGAGGAGATTTAGGCCTTTGAACTGAGGTTATGTTAGGATGGTATCGTATGGTGCTATAATAAGAGCCTTGGTAAGGGGATGAATGTATTTTGCGTGTGGCAGGGATGTGTATCGTTGGAGGCCAAAGAGGCAGACTGTGGAGGGCAGACTTTAAGGTGGCCCCCATTATTGTCACCTCCTGGTAGCGTCGCCCTTGTATAAACCCCTCCACTTGAGTGTGAGTCAGACCTGTGACTTGCTTCTAGCCAATGGAACATGGCAAAGGTGACAGGATGGTACTCCTGTGATCATGTTATTTTATATAAAACTATTTTGCAAGCAGACTTACTCAAGGAACTTTCTCCCTTGCAGATTTTGAAGAAATAAGGGGCCTGTGCAGCACGGAGTAGTCTCTAGTCAACAGCAAAAAACCGAGGTCTTCAGTCTCACAGCCATAAGGGAGTGAATTCTGCCAACAGCCTGCGTGAGCTTGGAAGTGAACCGTTCCCCAGCCACGTGTTCAGATGTGACCCGAGCACCGGCTGACACCCCTAAATGCAGCCCTGCTCAGGGTGCAGCTTAGCTTGACTGGACTCTTGACCCACAGAAACTGTGAGGGAACAAATGTGTGTTGTTATAAGCAGCTAAGTTTGTTTTACAGCAACAGAAAACTCATATAAGAAGAAAGGATTTTATGAAAATGAACAAAAAAGTAGTTTCTTTAAAAAAATTAAAGTACAGTTGATTTACAATATTATATTAGTTTCAGGTGTACAACATAGTGATTCAATATTTTTATTCAATATGCTCCATATAAAATGATTATAAAATATTGGCTATGTTCCCTGCACTGTACATTACATCTTTGTATCTTATTTACTGTTTAGTTTATACATAGTAGTTTATACCTCTTGAGCCCCAGCCTTATCTTTCCCCTCCTCTGATTCCTTTTCCAAATGGTAAGCTTTCATTTGTTTTCTGTATCAGTGACTCTGTTTCTGTTTTGCTGTATTAATTTGTTTGTTTTATTTTTAAAGTCTGCTTGTAAGTGAAAACATACTGTCTTTCGCTGACTTTTTTTTTTCCCCTAAGAAAAACACCCTTCAGGTCCATCCATAATGTTGAAAGTGGCAAGATTTTATTCTTTTTTGAGACTGAGTAACGTGACATTTTATATGTGTATACACACACGCGTATACACCGCAACTCCGTTATCTATTCCTCTGCTGATGGAGACTTTTAGGTTGCCCTCGTGTCTTGGCTGTCGTAAATAATGCTGTTATGAACGTTGGTGCGTATGTATTTTCTAATTTGCGGTTTTTCTTTGGATGCGTACGCAGAGTGGAGTTTCTGGATCACATGGCATTTGTAATGTTAGTTTTTTGAGGAAAATCCATACTGTTTTCCACAGTGGCTGCACCAGTTTACATTCCCTCCGACAGTGCACCGGGGCTCCCTTTTCCCACATCCTTGCCAAGACCTGCCACTTGCTGTCCTTTTGGCACTTCAGCCGTTCTGAAAGTGTGAGCTGATGCCTCTCTGTGGTTTACATTTGTGTCCCCCATGACTAGCAATGCTGACCATCGTTCAAAGTGCTTACTGGCTACCCGTATGTCTTCTTTGGAGAAATGTCTATGCAGGTCTTCTGGTCATGTTTTAATTGGGTTGTTTGTTTTATTGATACTGAGTTGTACGAGCTGTTTATATGTTCTGGCTATTAACCCCTTACCGGACATATCATTTTCAAATATTTTCTCCTATTCAGTAGATACTCTCTTGCTTGTTTAAGTTTCCCTTGAGTGCCAAAACTTTTAAGTTTAACTAGGTCTCATTTATTTACTTCTGCTTTTATTTCTTTTGTCTGGGGAGAAACACCCAAAAAATTTTGGTTAGACTATGAAAAAGAATGTATTGCCGATGTTTTCTCATAGGAGTCTTATGATTTATTTATTTATTTATTTACTTACTTACTTATTTATGTTTTGCTTTGACTGGGTTTTGAAAATTTTTTTATTGAGCTATATAGTCAGTTTACAGTGTTGTGTCAATTTCCAGTGTAGAGCACAATTTTTCAGTTATGCGTGAACATACAGATATTCATTGTCACATTCTTTTTCACTGTGAGCTACCACAAGATCTTGAATATATTTCCCTGTGCTATACATTTAGGTCTTTAATACATTTTTAGTTGATTTTAGTGTATAATGTAAGAAAATATCTAATTTTTTTTCACATGTAGACGCCCAGTTTTCCCAGCACCACTTATTATGGAGGCTGTCTTTCCCCAGTTGTATATTTTGCTCCTTTGTCATAGATTAATTGACTATATGTGGGTGGACTTATTTCTAGGCTCTCTATTCTGTTCATTGCTCTATGTATCTGTTTTTGTTCCAATGCTACACTGTTTTGATTACTGCAGCTTTGTGGTATAGTCTGAAGTCAGCAAGCGTGGTACCTTCAGCTTTGCTCTTTTTTCTCAAGAACTGCTGTGGCTATTCAGGGTTTTTGTGGTTTCATATAAATTTAAGAATAATTTGTACTAGTTCTGTGAAAAATGTCATGGGTATTTTGATAAGGATTACATTAAATCTGTAGATCGCTTTGAGTGGTGGACATTTTAGTAATATCAATTCTTCCAATACATGAACACAAGATGTCTTTACAATCTTTGCATCATCTTCAGTTTCCTTCATCAATGTCTTAGGGTTGTCAGAGAATAGGTCTTTTATTTCTTTCATTAAGTTTATTCCTAGGTCTTTTATTTTTTTGATGTGATTTTGAATGTTCATATTCTTGCTTTCTCTTTCTTTCTTTTTTTTTCTTTTTCAGTTTTATTACGTAGAATAATTTCAGTTCGACTGCACATACACATTATACTGCATGTAAATACATATATACAGTATACTGCACATTTTTTTAGTTTACATATATGTACCAATTATTGTTTCCAAGAATAGATTAGATCTTTAGCTTTTTAAACTTACATAGTTATCAAAGGAATAAAGCCAACTACAAAATAAGAATAAAAAGAATGTGGTAATCTAATCAAAAGGGCAGTCAAATGTGCTTACACACATTCAAGAAATGAAAATAATAGTTCATTTGTGTCATTATTATTGTTAATATTTTTAAGATTCCTCATGTAAATGATGTCATATGACATTTTTCTTTCTCTTTCTGACACACTTCACTTAGAATGACAGTCTTCAGGTCTATCTATGTTGCTACAAATGGCATTATTTTATTCTTTTTTATGGCTGAGTAGTGTTCCATTGTATATATGTACCACATCTTCTTTATCCAGTCATCTGTTGATGGACATTTGGGTTGTTTCTGTCTTGGCTATTGTAAATAGTGCTGCTGTGAACATTGGGGTGCATGTGTCTTTTGAATTTTATTTTTCTCTGGATATATGCCCAGGAGTGGGATTGCTGGATCACATTGTAAGTCTATTTTCAGTTTTTTAAGGAATTTCCATACTGTCCTCCATAGTGGCTGCACCAATCTACATTCCCACTAACAATGTAGGAGGGTTCCCTTCTCTCCACGCCTTCTCCAGCACCTATTATTTGTAGACTTTTCAATGATGCCCATTCTGGCTGGTGTGAGGTGATACCTCTTTGTAGTTTTGATCTGCATTTCTCTGACAATTAGTGATGCTCAGCATTTTCACATGTGCCTATTGGCCATTTGGATGCCTTCATTGGAGAATTGCTTGTTTAGGTCTTCTGCTCACTTTTAGATTTTTTGTTTCTTATATTAAGGTGTATGAGCTGTTTGTGTATTTTGAAAATTAGTTCCTTGTCAGTCACATCATTTGCAAATATTTTCTCCCATTCTGTAGATTGTCTTTTCATTTTGTTGATGGTATCCTTAGCTGTGCAAAAGCTTTTAAGTTTAATTAGATCACATTTGTCTATTTTTGCTTTTATTTCCAATACTCCAGGAGCTGTTTCAAAAAATATATTGCTATAACATATGTCCACGAGTATTCTGTCTGTGTTTTCCTCTAGGAGTTTTATAGTATCTGGTCTTGCATTTAGGTCTTTAATCCATTTTGAGTTTATTTTTGTACATGGTGTTAGAGAATGTTCTAATTTCAGTCTTTTACAGGTAGCTGTCCAGTATTCCCAGTACCACTTATTGAAGAGATTGTCTTTTCTCCATTGTATATTCTTGCCTCCTTTGTCATATATTAATTGACCACATGTGTGTGGGTTGATTTCTGGACTTTCTGTCCTGTTCTATTGATCTATGTGTCTGTTTTTGTGCCAATATCATACTGTTTTGACTACTGTAGCTTTGTAGAATGGTCTGAAGTCAGGGAGTATGATTCCCCCTGCTCCATTCTTCTTCAAGACTGTTTTGGCTATTCAAGGTCTTTTGTGTTTCCATACAAATTGTAACACTTTTCCAGCTCTGTGAAGAATGTCATTGGTAACTTGTTAGGGACTGCATTAAATCTGTAAATTGCCTTAGGCAGTATGGCCACTCTAACAATATTGATTCTTTCAATCCAAGAACATGGTATATCTTTCCATTTGTTTATGTCACCTTCAGTTTCCTTCATCAGTGTCTTATAGTTTTCGGCATACAGGTCTTTCGCCTCCTTGGGTAGGATTATTTTATTCTTTTTTAGTGTGATGGTAAAAGGCATCATTTCCTTAATTTCACTTTCTTCTATTTCCTTGTTAGTGTATAGAAATGCAACTGATTTCTGTATATTAATTCTGTATCCTGCAACTTTACCAAATTCATTGATGAGTTCTACTAGTTTTCTGGTCACTTCTTTAGGGTTTTCTATGTCCTCTGCAGTGACAGTTTTACTTCTTTGCTTCCAACTTGGATTCCTTTTATTTCTTTTTCTTCTCTGATTGCCATGGCTAAGGCTTCCAGAACTGTGTTGAATAAAAGTGTGAGAGTGGGCATCCTTGTCTTGTTCCTGAGCTTAGAGGGAATGTTTTCAGCTTTTCCTCAGTAAGTATGATGTTAGCTGCAGATTTGTCATATATGGCCTTTACTATGTTGAGGTATGTTCCATCTATGCCCACTTTGTGGAGAGTTTTGATCATAAATGGGTGTTGAATTTTTTCAAAAGCTTTTTCTGCATCTAATGAGAGTATCATATGGTTTTTATTCTTCATGGTGATTGATCTGTGTATATTGAAAAATCCCTGCATCCCTGGGATAAATTTGACTTGATCGTGGTGTATGATCCTTTTAATACATTATTGGAGTAGATTTGCTAGTATTTTGTTGAGGATTTTTGCATCTACATTCATAAGTGATATTGGTCTATAATTTTCTATTTTTGTGATATCCTTGTCTGGTTTTGGTATCTAGGTGATGATGGCCTCATAGAATGAATTTGGACGTGTTCCTTCCTCTGCAATTTTTTTTGGAATAGTTTCAGAAGGATAGGTGTTAACTCTTAATGTTTGGCAGAATTCACCTGTGAAGCCATCTGGTCCTGGACTTTTGTTTGTTGGGAGGTTTTTAATTAGATTCAGTTTCAATACTGGTAATTTGTTTATTCATATTGTCTATTTCTTCCTAGTTTAGTCTTGGCAAATTGTACCTTTCTAAGAAATCGTCCATTTCTTCTGTGTTGTCATTTTTGTTGGTGTATAGTTGCTCATAGTATCCTCTTATGATCCCTTGTTTTTCTGTGGTGTCAGTTGTAACTTCTCATTTTTCATTTCTGATTTTGTAAATTTGGGCCCTCTCCCTTTTTTTCTTGATGAAATTGCCTAAAGGCTTATCAATTTTGTTTATCTTTTTGAATAAACAGCTTTTAGTCTTATTAATCTTTTCTTTTTTCTTTTTTTTTTCAGTCTCTATTTCATTTGAGAAGAATGTGTATTCTTTTGTTTTTGGGTGGAATGCTCTATAGATATCAATTAGGTCCATCTGCTCTAATGTTATTTAGGGCCCGTATTTCCTTATTGATTTTCTGTCTGGATGATCTTTCCATTGGTATAAGTGGGGTGTTAAGGTCCCCCACTATTATTGTGTCATTGTCATTTTCTCTTTTTATGTCTGTTAAAAGTTGCCTTATATATTGAGGCACTTCTATGTTGGGTGCATATATATTTACAATTGCTATATTCTCTTCTTGGATTGATCCCTTAAGCATTATGTAGTCCCCTTCTTTGTCTCTTGTAATAGTCTTTGTTTTAAAATCTATTTTGTCTGATATAAGTATTGCTACTCCAGCTTTCTTCTGTTGACCACCAAATTTTAAACAGTGACTCATTCACTATTTCTATTCCCTCACTTGGCCTTTATTTTCTTCATGAAATGACTACTTAGACATTTTATTATATATCTTACTGATTTTTTTATTGTTTGTGTTTTCAATTTTGAATGTCAGATCAATGAAGGAAGAGATTTTTTTTCTCTTTTGTTTACTGCAATATGTCTAACTCCTAGAACTAGTATATAGTATAAGATAAGCATTTACATAAATATTAGTTGAACTAATCAATGACTGAATACTCAGAGCTTCCATGAAACAGAATAGGGAGATGTAAGACAGATACAGGCTCATGTCCTAACTTTATTACTATTAACTGTGTGAAATTAGGTAAGTTTCTTATCTTATCTGATAATATTTTCTTATTTATAAATGAAAATAGTAATACAGGACTCATTGGAAGGTGTGAAGACAATTACAGGGAGTAACAAATATAAATTTCATAGCATTTATGGCACCCTACTGCAATTATTTACTTTATTTTTCCCCCCTTGGCTCTGAGGTTTATAAAAGCTCTAAGTACAGTGCTTAATATACCTAAGAAAACTTATTTTCAATAATTCATTCATGCCAGGTACTCTTCTCTAACCTAGGGATACACAATGATGAGTACAGGCATGGGCCCTCATGTAGCTTCTGTGCAGTGAGAGAAACAGAAATAAAAACAAACAAGAAAACTTGTACACCTTGTAATATTGCTGGAAAGAAATAAATAGGGAACTGTCATAGAATGATCATAAGGGAGCTATTTCCTTAACATTATCCTTTTGGGGTAAAGATTATGGGTAGTAATTGCATTTGTTTGTTTTATCTGTCCACTGTCATCACATTGTATTTTATTAGCAATATCCTCTTCTTCATCAACAACACAAAGACAGGTGTTGCAGGTGTTTGCAATCATCACTGGCAAATTTCTTGGGTTGATGAATCCAGATCAGTGGAAGAAGGTGGCATGATATTTATAAAGTGGTTATTTTCCACTCCACCTTTCCAGAATGACCGGAACTCTCCAGCTTCCCCAGAGTTCCCATGGGAGAGATTTGTGATGTACCATGCAGGAGTGTCCCAGGGCTGTTTCAGGATTCTGACAGCAGAGAGAAGGCACACCTAGTGGGTTTCACTAAATAGAAGTTAGTGAGCAGAACAATTTCTGTGGTGTGGACAGAGTTAAATGAATGATTAAAGACTATTGAAGTATCAGGGACTGGCTACAAGGGAGGCTATTATTGCTCATAGGCTTGAAGGGGCAAGATGAGAAAATGTCATGCTGGATCTGGGAGAGACCTTGGATCCAGGGAGGAATAGCTGCTGTGATGGGGGCTCTGATCATCCAATACAGGTAGTAGCGTGGCAAAGCAGGAAAGTGGGGAAAGAAATGCCTAATCAGTCTTTTTTCCTTCTAACTCACAACTTTCTTGTGTGTAATTCTTATTAGTCAAACCAAAATGGAAGCCAGAAAGTAAAAAAAAAAAAAAGCATGAGTGATAAAGTCCCATAAAAGGCAACTTCTTGTGGCAGAGAGCACGGTGGTTAAGGGCAGATAGTGGATCTGGTGGTGGGAGTAGGGAGAAGGGAGATGGACACCACAGGTCCCACCAGCATCTTTCCTCCAAGCTGCCTCTTGCTCCCCCAGGATATCTGCTTTCACTGGTCTGCATCATCTCTATTGATCATCACCCCAAGACTTCTCACAAATGGAAGGCACAAGGATGAGTCCTTTAAGCTCTACTTTGATGACTTAAGGGTTCTAATATCTTTTTCTTCATTGGTAGAATTTTGTAGGCCTGAGACAGAAATATGGAGCATAATTAGAAAACTCCAAGAGCCACTGGTAGGGAACTGCTGTAGGAAATGTTATGAAAAATGGGAAGCATAAATTCCCAAGGATGAAGAGAATTGTAAAAATCTTTGGTTATGTTTGCATCTTCTATACAGGATGGTAGACTTCCAGTGTGAACTTCCTGAGCACTCTACCTCAATCCTTCTACTTTTTAAAGTGGTATTTACTTACATCATTACTTTTTTTCTTTTTTTCATTCTCATTGCTCATCTTACCACTCCCTTTAGTGGTCACATCTGTCAAACTACCACACCTTTCTCTTCTATTCCTTCCCTATGTTCCTTTAGGGAGAACTATCTTTCCTACTTTTCTTTGATGATTTACATGAAAATATATTACTTAAAAAAAACCCATGCAATATATTACCTCTGTCATTAAGTCATACTCTGGGACATCTTTATATATGAGCTAATGAAATTTAATCCTTCTTTAATTTCCAGACTAATTGAATTCAATGTTGTTGAAATAATCTAGAAGATAAAAGAGAATTTTTATTAAATGTTAAAAATGGAAAGTGAATTAAAATGTTCTTCTTTGAGATGTATTGAATAACACGGATACAATAAGCACACAATTCAAAACTCAGTTATGGCAATCTTTTAAAGACAGATCACACCATTTTAATACAACAAAAATAAATGTAGACTTATTTACTATTTGGGAGTGACACTGAGCAAAAGTATCTTGTTATGGCATTTATTGATTCTGTTTTTAGCAATGTGGTTTATCTTTATTTGTGTTCTGTTTTGGAATAATATGTTTGTGTAAATCTATGCACTACTTGGTTAAGCCTGTCTTCATTGTCTTACATAATGGTTGAGTTATGCCATTGATGTTTAAGATCCTCACTATACTACCCTTTATGACAGTTGAAAGGGTTGCTCATTTAGAGTGGTGTATCGGCTCTGTTTTGCTCTCAACATTTAATGAGAGGCAGTCATTTGAATCACTTCCATCAGCCTGAAGCGTGAATTTCCAAATGTTGCATATAAATGTTCATTGGATTTGTGTTTCATTCTGGTAGAGATTCTTCTAATGGATTTTGCCTGCAGCTGGTGGTGTTCATTGAGCAATGGTGGAAATCAGTTAAATTATCCCTTTTTTCCCTATAGAAATTGATGATTTCATAAATGCAAAAAAAATTTAAAGGGAAATGTATTTTAATATTAATATATAATTTAACTTGAATCCAAATCCCATCTATTCTTAATAACTGGCTCATTCTTCAGGAAGGGAGATGCAATGATTCCAAATAGGTACAACAGATAAAATTTCATTTAGGCCAATTCATTTGGTGCAATGGAGAATTTAAATTGTTTTGTACATTCAAAATCTTCCATTGCTTAAGGCCACAGTTAGAAATGACTATGGAAATTTATTCTTTTCCCCTTTACTCCACAAAGAATGCTATATTCTTGTGGCACATTGTAAGGTAAGCAAGAGAATATAAAAGTAATGCGTATCAGAAACTGTAGATTCATAATGTTATAAATTTTTTATTTGTAGTTTTCAAATATGGTGGACTTTTCCATGGTAAATTAAAGTGATTGCTCTAGACTATGGCCACCAAAAACTATCCAAAGAATGTGAACAGTTTAGTTTCATAATCATTTTCTAAATCCTCCTGTTGAATCATGCATATAAGCCTTGTCAGAAAAAATGCTGAAGAACTTTTGCCTCAGAACTTCTGATTCAAATTAAATCATATTTGCCTCATTTATCAAATCTATTTAAGTTGAAGTGATGTTTTCATGTTATTAAGTTTGATAGGCTAACATTAGATAGTCAGGGTCACAGGATTAAACTCCTCTTGTGTGATACAGTGATTCAACTATAGCGTATAATATAAAGCACTTCCTACATACTGCTCAAATCATACTCCATACACTTTACAGCATAAGTAATCTGACTGCCTCTTAGTGTCTCCTACTTCAGCCCATTCTGCATGCTTTTTATTAGACATTTTTCTTTATCAGTTCTCTTTTTCATAACCATTCCTTTACTTCCCATTCATTCATTCATTCAAGCAACAAATGTCTATTAAGTGCCTCCTGTGTGCTAGACATTAAGATGAAGCCTGGGGATCCCAAAACACATAAAACACATTTCCTGGCCTCCATTGCTTCCATAATTCAGTGGGGGACACAAACAAATGGTAAGTTATTAGGTTAATAGGAGAAGTGTTACATTCTCCTGGCTAAGCCCTGTGGGAGGAGACCTGCTTCACTTTTCCTGGGGAAGGCATCCTGGAGGAGGAAACATTTCAACTGAAATTTAAGGGATGCATGAGAATTGCAACAAAGTCAAGCAGAATGAGCAGTTTACCAGTAGAGAGAAAATGCTTTTTTAAAAAAAGCATCAACAAGAAAAAGTTGTACTTTACTAACTTAAAAAAATCTTCACTTAGTTTTTATAGCCCTCCTGAAACTAGCCTATCTCTGGTCCAACCATATCTCCTCCCACTTCCCAACAGTCAGCTTTTGTTCTGTGGGTATTTTCCCTTGTGCCCTACGTTGGCTGTTGTCTATTTCCAGGCTCCACGGGAAGAGCTCTATGGTAGCGTTTAGTCAAAGCTGCCTTTCACCTGTCCTCTAAGCAGACTTGTCCCTCAGGACAAGGTCAGGCCTCCCTTTCCTTATGAAGTCTTCCATACAGAGTGTTACCCTCATTGAGCCTCTCTTTTTTGGGGTCACATTTGCACTCAAGGCGGGCATCTCTTAAATTAGCACATAACTAATATATCTGGTTATCACTAATTTTTTTCTGAGTAACTTGAGGAGCAGCGTAGCTTTGATCTGAACCCTGGTGATGACTATCTTTATTACATCACCTTAAGTGCGGACTTGCCTTCCTTGTAAAATTGGGATAATAAAACATATCTTGAAGGGTTTTTATGAGGAGAAAATGCAAAAGGTGTACACTGGGAAAATTGTTGGCTATGCAGAGTCAGAATCCACTAGAAACCGTGGGAAATGCAGGTGAGTGATCTTTGTACATATATGCGTATAAAGAAATGTTTGTAAAATGAGTAGACAGGAGATCAAACTGAGAGAAGCAAAGACAGCACAATGGAACAATAGATATTCTTTTTATGGAATATGTTGACTATTTCAGTGCTGTAGGGAACATTGTGGGGATATAGACAAGAAATTAAAAGAACCTCTAACAAGCTAGCAATTGCAGGTAAAAGGCTGTAGATATGATATGTCCCTCCAACATGTTTGGGTCTACTGTCTGGGGCTTGTGTTTCTCCAGAGTTGCTATTAGAGGGGCACTTTGTATAGCCTGAATGGGTCCCAGCCAGCAAAGTTCCCTTGTATAGTTCCGGGTTTTCTCTTAGGGCCATAAAGGACTAAATGTAAGGAACTTTTGTCCATTTTTCTTGTATTTTGCAAAAAAAAAAAGTCTATCTGCAGGACAGTGTTAAAATTGAGATTGTAATTTTTCACCAGGCCTTATTGTCCCCACGTTTATATTGGGGCCAGGCTGTGTTACAAAAGAAAATGAGCTGTTCTGTTTAAAAGAATCTAGAGAAAACTTGTCCCAGTGTCTCAGATTGCATGCAAGAGATGGGGTGAGTCCTTGGGGATGGAGGAGAGTTTTTTAAATCTATCTTTCAGGGACAGAGTGCTCTTGTGACAGAGAAGAGCACTAACCTTAGAAGGTCCCCTGGGGACTCCTTAAGACAGGACTGGTTCCAGGCATCCCTGTCCACCGAAGCCCACTGACCCTGGCAAATGTAGGGGTAGTGACCCCCCATATGGCAGCCTGCTGTGTTTGCCCCAGCATCCTGGGAGCTCACTGTGTCCTGTCCTGGCGTCTGCAGAACCCAGGACAGGGACCTTCCTGCAGGCTTAGGTGATGTGTGGGACAAGCTTTTTTTTTTTTTGTGGGCAATGCCCCCTGAGCCTCAGCACCCCCTTTTCCCCTCTCCCCCTCCCGCATGCACTCCCCCCAGTGGGCACGGGGCTGGCCCTGGTGGGAAGGGTTCTGGTGGTGCCAGGTGGAGGCATCCCGCCTGTACTGAGGGGGAATGGAGGGCCTGGTGCCCCTGGGAGGATCTTTGTTTTTTAGCCCTGAGGTCCCCAGGTGGCAAATGCCAAGCTCAGTGTTAGTGGGCACAGCCAAGGGCAAGGCGCTGGTGCTGCTGCCCCACCCCAAGAGTGTAAGGCAGGAGTGGGCGTGGGCGCAGACCTTGGACCCACGACGAACCATGGAGGGAGTTGACCCTGCTCTGTGGCAGGTGGTGAAAGATGACCCTAACCCCACCATGTGGTGTGGGACTGTACCCCTACCAACACTGGGGGTACAGTCCATAGAGCACTTGTGGTGGGGGGAGCTCCCACAGGGACTTTGGTGGTAGTAGTGGCTTCAGCCACTGTGTGAACTCTTTTACAGCCTGTCTATTTAAGGCTGCATTTATTTTTGAAGCCCAGAGGGCAAATTTCCTATAGTTTGGGTCCTTAGCTGCCTGTGAGAGATGCTGGGAATTTTTTTTTTTTTTTAATCAAGCCCTGTGCATATATAACAATGAAAACCTAGTGGCAAGGTTTGGGAAGTGCTTGGTAAGTTCCTCATTCCCCCACCCTTTTTCACAGAGTAAGACATGAAAGTGCACTGATACCTCATGGTAGTTTTGATTTGCATTTTTCTGATAATTAGCAATATTGAGCATTTTTTCATGTGCTTATTGGCCATTTTATGTCTTCATTGGAGAATTGCTTGTTAAGGTCTTCTGCCCATTTTTGGATTGGGTTGTTTGTTTTTTTCTTATTAAATTGTATGAGCTGTTTATAGCCTGGAAATTAAGCCTCATGCCAGTCAGAATGGCCATCATTCAAAAGTCCACAAACAATAAATGCTGGAGAGGGTGTGGAGAAAAGAGAACCCTCCTACACTTTTGGTGGGAATGCAGTTTGGTGCAGTCACTGTGGAAAACACTATGGAGATTCTGCAAAAGACTAAAAATAGACTTATCATATGATCCAGCAATACCAGTCCTGGGCAAATATCCAGAGGGAACCTTAATTCAAAAATATACCTGTTCCCCAGTGTTCATAGCAGCACTATTTACAATAGCCAAGAGATGGAAACAACCTAAATGTCCATCAACAGATGACTGGATAAAGAAGCAGTGGTATATTTATACAATGGAATACTACTCAGCCATAAAAATTGTAAAATAACGCCATTTGCAGCAACATGGATGTCCCTGGAGAATGTCATTCTAAGTGAAGTAAGCCAAAAAGAGAAAGAAAACTACCATATGATATCACTTATATGTAGAACCAAAAAAAAAAAAAAAGACAAATGAACTTATTTACAAAACAGAAACAGGCTCCATAGATATAGAAAACAAACTTATGGTTACCGGGGTGAAGAGGGTGGGAAGGGACAAATTGGGACAAATAGAGATTTGCAGATACTGACTGGTATATATAAACTAGGTAAAGAAGTTTATACTGTATAACACAGGGAACTATGTTTGATATCTTGTAGTAGCTCACAGTGAAAAAGAATATGAAGATGAATATATGTATATTCATGTATGACTGAAGCATTGTGTTGTACACCAGAAATTGACACAGCATTGTAAACTGACTATACTTCAACTAAAAAAAAAAAAAGAAAAGAAAGTGAGATGGAGGCAGGGAGAGGAGACAAGGAGAGTCAAGCATAGGTGGACCAACAATAAGCTACAAGGGTAGCCTCAGGGAGGGAGCCATGCTATGGTTTTAACTGTGCACCTAGAGAATGTGGTGTGGAAATCCTCCTGTGATAGCCAGACAGACTTATTGCCTCTCTAGTCCGTTTCATGACCCCCTTGCCCTCAATAGAGTGACTTTTTAGTGGCGAGCACCCTACAGGCTGTTACATGCTCAACTCCTGCCTACATTTTTGTGGCAGCACATCTGAAAGAGGTGACAGATGATAAGAAAGCATGAGAGACAGAAAGGCAGAGAGAGAGACAGAGAGACAGAGAGATAGTCAGTCAGTGCCTCTCAAGCTCAAGGGAGGTGAGAGGCCTTGGCTTACCAAATCTCCTGATCTCCTGGCTGGCTGGCCAAAGATGTTGCAGGTGAATGTAACCAGTGTTCCAGGTTCTCGTCCCATCCCAGAAAGAATTCAGAGAAAAGACATAGTGGTTAAAAAGTAAAATGGGCATTTATTAAAGGATGGACAGTACACCTTCCAGGACAGAGCGGGCAGGCTCAGGTGAGCAGCTGCCCTGAGTTCCTTTGGCAAGTTGGTTATGTAGGGTGTAAAAATGAACAGGTGGAATATTCATTGTGGAAGGAAGGGTTTGGGGTCATATTCCCCGACTTTTATTCCAACTCCACCTTCCCAAAGGGAGGAGAGATTTTTGTCCTTATTTGGTCTGGATTAGAAGTGTCATGGCATTGGTGCATGATGGGTACTTCTATTCTGCAAGGCTAACTTTATTGCAATGAGGGCATAATGAGCAAAAGGTTACATTTGGACACTGGAAAGTCCTGCCTTTTCCCACCTTTCTTTGTTGGCCTCCTGGCCACTTATCACCCCCAAACATGTGACCACTTATCAGCCCAGAGATTCCTGCTTTTCTTTCTCTGCCCAGGGAACCCTGATGCTTACATTATGTTTCCTGCATTTGGCTTGTGCCCCTCCTTTCTGCCCAATTTCTGCCACTAGGTCTGTGTCCCCCTTTCCCTGCTCATATCTAGCCATTTGCCTGCTCTAACACTGGGAGGAACCAATAGTAGACTTAATGAGGCAGCAGAATTATCAGTGAGCTAGAAGACAGAGTAGTGGAAACTGCTACCATAGAACCAGAAAAAAAGACAAGAAAGAAAGAAAGAGAAAGAAACAAAGAAAAATATAAAATGACCCAGAGTATAACCGAGATCCCCCAAGGTGAAAAAAAATTACCTAATTTGGGGTAAGGAAATACTTAACAGCGTAGTAAAAGTAAATTGAAAGAGAAAAATTAAGGCACTACTTGTAGTATATTTTTAAATTAGCAACAAAGAATGCAAGCTGTACAGAAAGTAATCCTTATTTCATGTAAATAATAACATCAAACAGATCTTTCTAAGATTCTTCTGGCCAGCAACCCACAGGTGTATTTGAACTTAAAACCTTAGCTAATCTGGTTGTGTCTGTGAAAATAAAAAGCTGCAATGGTAGGAAGGAGAGAGAACAAGGAGTTTTAGTTCTTTAAAACAGTGGTTGTCTGTGTCTGGAAATTGAAAAATGATTTAAAAATGCAGCTAACATATATAAAATAGAATTGATGCAGTTCAAGTCACAGTCTCTGAGGAAAACTCATCTTTATAAAACCATAGACTGTGGCCTGAAAGCTTTACTTTCTTCTTGCCTCTGTCTTCTTTAGAACATAGGCTGAGTATGTTCTGAAAAAAACAAATACTATTTCACAATCCCACCTTGAAAACTTCCTAATCCTTATCCAGAATTTTTGAGTGCACATCTTGAAAGCACTTGACAGAGGCCTCATTTGCAAGGTTTCTGAATAATGTTAGAGAATAACATCGTATTCCCTGTAAATTCTCAGACAGCGAAGTTAATGATTATACCCAAACACAACTGGGATTGCCGCATGGCGGCTGCTAGCTTTGTTTTCTCTATTTTTCTTCTGGACCATTGCACCGATTTGGCGTTCACTATTAAAAAAATATTTAATTGCAGTTAAGGGAAAACACATCAAGCTAGCCTGTTTTTGAGAATGGTAGTTGATCATGTTATGCATTTTTTTCTCTTTCTGTTGCCTCTATCAGAATGTAAGAACAAGTGTCACAGAGCTTCAGAGCAAAGGCAAACAAATCCTTGCATCACCCACAGAGTTTGCCAAGTGTGGAGCAGCTGCCACCGGGGGGCAGGACGACAGAATGCAGTCAGACAGAAATGGAATATTCAGAACAGGGCTCATGAGCAGCAGGGCTGGCCGTAAAAATACGGCGGAGTATCAACTTGGACTTACATGCTCTTTCTCTCCCTTAGATGGCTCCCGCAGTTTCCTGTTTTCTTCTAAAGTAATCACTGCCCTCCCAAGGTCCTTTGGTGGGCCACAACCCTCCACTGTAATTACCCAGTGAGAATACTCACCTGCACCATAGTCCGTGTACATATATGTATCTTTATTCTAGTCTCAAAGTGGTCATTGGTGTCTTTAGATCTGTGCCTCACAATTTTCAAGGGCCCCACTTACATTTTAACAGGAAGTTTTGAGAGATAAGTAATTTTGGTTAGAGGAGAGACTCAAATAAGGGACAAGAATTAGAAAAGTGCTCCCTCTGCTGCCTTATGTGACTCATTTTATAATTGGTCCATCAACTGCGGCTAAAGCATTGCAGGTCTTACACAACTGTTTCAGATTTTAATTTTATTTCTTTAGACTTTGTCTGTAGTGGATGATTTAATATGCAGCCCAGATTTCTTCTTCAGAATAATCACATTTATACCATTGGCTAAGGGGAGTGCTGGGTATAAAGGACACACAGCTGTATCTCTCTCTCTTGAGAACTGCCCTCGACCTGAAGGTACCTGGGGTGATACATCCTCTCCAGGGATAATTTCCATCCAATGACTGGTTTATGGTGGGGGGGTTCATTTTCTCACTTAAAGGCAACTCTGGAGAGTTGTCCCTGCCCTGGAGCACTCTATGGAGGTGACTGAAGGCTCTGTTATAACTGTGTTGTAACTCCACTCCTCTCTCTGCCCAGTTCTGCTGCCCTTATTCTATTAGCAATGCTGTTTCCCAGAGCCGTCCTCAATAAGATTTTCGCAAGCAAATCTCCATGTCAGTCTATGACCTAATATAGTCTTCCACATAAATATATATGGTATGAGGGCAGAGATTTTACCTTTTTTGTTGTTGTCTAAAAAGACACACAGTCTAAAAGTTGAGATTTAGTTTTTATTTGGTGAACTTTCTGAGGACTTGAACCTGGGAGGCCGCCTCTCAGATAGCTCTAAGAGACTGCTCCACAGAGGCAAGGGAGTATATAAAGGGGTTTTTGTACAGAAAAAAAAAAGATCAGGTAGCTGGAACATTAGAAGATTGCTGTTAATTAAAGAAAGCCAGATATCTCAAGTTGAGGAATTTAGTTTTAGTTTTTTGAATGTATGCGAAGTGCTAAAGTCTGGCCTCAGTGAAATCATTCCTTTGATCTGCACCTTAGCCATCTAGGGCCAGTATCCCGTTCTTTCCCATCCCAAGTTCCCTCAGGGTGTGCTGTTGAGAGTGTCTGCAAAGGCTGGACTGACCACTTGTCTCCACCCTGAGTTCCTTCCTGCTCCCTGTCCAGGGCGACAGCAGCGGCTGGTGACTTGATGGCCACAGCAGCATTCTTTGTTTAACAATACGACAGGCAATGTTTTTCATTCATATTATCTGTTAGAACTAGATTTGCCAGATTCTTCCAACAGTGCTGTGGTTGTGAATTGCAAGTAATTTGGTAAACCCTTCTTAGGTCTCAGGAGCAGAACATAAATGCCTGCTTTCAATCCATCCATACCACTGAGTGGCTGAAAACCAGGAGAAAGAAAAGGAGGGAAATCCCTTCTTCTCTGATTATGCTGCTTTTAAATGTCTCCCAATATGTATCTGACTTGGACATACATGATGCTTTCCGTCTGAACTATATTCTCCACATGTTCTTACATGCCGAACATTTTCTTTATGTGTGTAGGTATTGGTCTCTTGACCACTATTTATACTCACTCTTTGGAGTAGGTAGGGCAGTGTTATTGCTGAAGAAATTTAAGGTCCAGAGTTGCCGATGACAGGGCAGAACTGAGACTAGAAATAAGGCCTCTTTATTCTCTTGCTAGTGATTTCTCTTTACGTCATATGGCCTCCAGAATTAGCAAAAGAATCCTTGTTTTATTTGCTTTCATTGACTTGACAAAAGCAGATTTAGCTCTTTGTAAGAACACAAAATTGCCCACCTGGTGTGATTGAAAAGAGGCCAGCCTCTCCCTGATGATAGAATTCTACCATCAATAACTCATTTCTTTTATATTCAGCTTTAATACCCTTCTAACAACCAGAGGTACACTTTGAAGAATAATTTCCAATGTCTTGCTGTGAATGAATTTGTATGCTTTGTTTATTTCTTAGTTAAGTAAAATAAAAAGGGGAGGTATTATGACTTCCATTCTTTTTCATACTTTTTGATACTTATAAGTTTTAATTGAGTTACTACACTATAATTTACTTCTATTTTTTAATTGAATAGTTTATAATTGAAAGAAGAGATTTTGATCATATTGATTTTCAGAATCACATTATTTGACCAATGTATCAAGTCAATCATCAATCATTATGTAATGTTTCTATCAATATAAGAAAATGTTTCTTTGATTTTTCATTCATGTCAAGAATTTCTTGTTAATACTTATAGTCATCATAGCAACTGTCATTTGTATAGTTTTTTTTTAAAAATTCATTCCTTGTTTTTCTTTACATTTTCTAGGTGACTTTATTTATTTAGGTTTTTTGGGGGGAAGGGCAGTAATTAGGTTTATTCATTTATTTATTTTTGGAGGCAGCACTGGGGATTGAACCCAGGACCTTGTGCATGCTAAGCATGCGCTCTATCACTTGAGATTTACCCTCCCCCCTCATTTGTATAGTTTTCAAGTAATGAGAATACAAAGCCTTAATGCTTTCACAGTTTCACATACTCCTCATGACAACCCTGTGGAATAACCAGGGAAGGGATTATCACAGCATTTGGTGATCAAGCAAAAAGTCCAGAGTAAGTGAGTCTTTTTGTCCACAACACGAAAGTGGCAAGACCGGGACTCAAAATTCTGACTTCAAAGCTATCACTCTTAAGGTGTCATGGTTTCCTCGCTTTGCATTTCTGATAAAAACCATAGGCTCCACACAGCAACATTTTTGTGGAATTATAAAACACTCACTAATTCTGTAATTAAATGACAGCCAGAATGACTCAAAGTATGATGGAAATGGCTCGCACAATTCGGTGAAAGTGCTTAGGGAAACGGCAACTCTGCACAGCAGATCCCACCTCTGAAACACAAGGCTAAATGAGGGGAGGGGGTCTCCTCATTTATGATGGGTTAAAAATGATTGTATATACATCAGGTAACAAAGTCTTCTTTGTTTCGTCTACTCCAATACCACTGAAAAGAACAAGAGCAAACTCATTGTTCATAAGCTACAAGTTCTTTATTTTCATTCTACAATGTGCCATCTCCAGGAAGACCATCACCACTGATCACTTGGCATGTATATATTTTACCATCTTCAGTTGTATCCAGTACACTGTCTTCAATAGTGATAGGATCTTGCTATATGGTGGTTTAAAATTTTAAACATTTTTGATTGATGACTTTGCTTATTGCTACTATTTTGAAATACTTGTTAACAGTTTAATATATTTTTTATCTTATTACTGACCACTCTTGCTGTGGATAAGCTCTAACTCAAAAGCAGGAGGAAATACAGGTTGCATTACCTGTATCATGTTCAGAAACGCCCAGTTCCTTGGTATCAATGTTTTATTCTCTAGGACCCAAAGTTCATACTACTAACTTTTTTTTTTTTTGCCATTTTCTGGGCACAATTTTACGTTTTACTTACTTTTCAAATCTTGCTTTCTTTTCTCAAGAGTAGGGCCTCCAGGCATCTTCTTCATTATTTACAATTTATTTGCATGTTTGTCCTATTAAACAAATACGTTTAAATTCATTTGTCACAGATTGCATCCTATCTTGAATCCCCTGTATATTTTGTCTGATTTTTAAAAAATTTACAATTAGTAGCATTTATTCTTTGTGGAATAAAGTTCTGTGAAGGTTGACAAATGTATAGAGTCATGTATTCACTGTGATTGCCCCTTAAAGAGCATTTCTACCATTCTCAGAATCCCTATATGCTCCCCTTTGTGGTTTATTTCTCCCTCCTACTCTCCATATCCCTAGCAACCACTGATGTTTTCCATTTCATAGTTTTTCCTTTTCCAGAATGTCATATACATTGAAACATAAACTATGTGGCCTTTCCCTCAGCAAAATGCATTTAAGACTCATCTGTTTTTCTTTGAATCGATAGTTTATTCCTTTTAAATGCAGAATATTATTTTATTGCATGGATGCAGCCCAGTTTATTTATCCATTCACCAATTTTTAAAGGGCATTTGAGTTATTGCTGGTTCAGACATGTATAAATAAAGCTGTTATAAATGTTCGCATACCAGTTTTTTCATTAATATAAGTCTTCATTTCACCAGGGTAAATACCTGGTAATGATGGTGCTGGTTTGTATGGTAGGTGAATATTTAACTTTATAAGAAACTTCCAAACTGTTTTCCAAATCGGAAACCAACCAAAGCGCCTGGATCGTTTTCCATTGCCACTAGCAACATACGAAAATATCAATCTCTTTGCCTTTTCTCTTGCGCTTAGCATTGTCAGGTTTTTGTTTTGTTTTGTTTTGTTTTGTTTTGTTTTCCTTCTTTATGATTCTAATAGATATGGTCAAGAATTTTATCAAATTATATATATATTTTTCCTGTGGTCATATTGGGATAAATTCCTCCGTAATACATACCTCTTCCTTCTGATGATGAAATATATTTAGAAAAACTTTCTGTGCTTTCATTGCTCCTTTCTATTTATTAGGTGTAACCTGTCCACCCCGTGGCAAGTAATCACATGCTAGCAGAATCCACTAGCTTGGGAATATAGAATAGTGCTCCTCATAAATGAAGGCAGTATGAAGATTAAATGTGAAAAAGAATGTGAAAACACTGTATGTTGTGTGAATAATCATACAAATAAGTGATTATTATTTTAACTGGTCATTAGTCTTAATATTCTCATGGACTGGGGCCACATGGGTAAATGACAACTATCTGAGAACAGAGTTTAACTAGAGTCAACCAGGACAGTAAGTATAAGTGCTTTACACGTCTACATGCAGCACTTGGGAGCCTCTTGTATCAGAATTTCCTGGAGTGTGGGAGACAATACACAAATGGACAGAGATTATAGACTATATATAAAAAGAGAACTCTGACCCATGATGTGAAGCCATCAACCTAGCAAGCTAACCCTCCAGCTACTGTAACTGCTCCAGGAAGGTGGACTACTGTCTGTATCAAACGGTCCAGGAAGACAAACAATGACCCCTGTAACACTGGCCTCGGGTGGCCAGGGCTTGATTAACAACTGACCTAATTTTTGCCCTTGCTTCCAACTTAGGATCAATGGGAGAAATCCAAACATGCACTTCTTACCAGTCACATAGGATGCCTGACTTCTACCTAGCCTGCCTGCATCTTCCCTATGCCAACGGCCTCCAATCAGACAACATCGTAAATCTTAGGCTCTTGGGGCTAAGATTTAACAAAAATGCCATAGACTGGGTGGCTTAAACAGTAAACATTTATTTCTTATAGTTCCGGAGGCTGAGATCAAACCTAGCAGATTCAGAGTCTGGTGGGAGTCCGCTTCCTGGTCCGTAGACAGTCTTCTCGCTGTGTCTTCGTGTGGTGGAAAAGGGTGAGGGAGCTCTCCGCGGTTTCTTTCAGAAGGGCTCTACGCTCATGACTTAATCACCCCAAAGTCTCCACTTCCTAATAACATCATATTAGGGGTTGGGATTTCCACATAGAAATTTTACAGGACATAAATATTCAGTCCATACACTAAAAGTCTTCATTTTTTATCCCCCACACCCTGAACTATAAAGCCTTTCTTCTCCTCTGCCAGTCTCTGTCAAATGTGAGAAATGAGGCTGACTCCCTGGCTATAGCAAGCTCTGAATAAATAGACTTTGCTTTTTCTCATTTTCTCATGAGCGTTTATTTCTGCTGGTGCTGCTTAAAAATTTATATTCCTAGGCCCTCCTCCAGACCCACTGAATCAGATTTACTGGAGGAGAGGCCCAGATGTCTGCATTTTAAAGAAGCTCCCCAGGGCAGTTCTTTTGCACATGAAGTTTGAGGATGACTTCACCCAGTGGCACCCCGCAGAACTTCCCCCTAGATTTTGCCTTGTTTGATTTTCCTGTAAACATTTGGGTGGAGATGTGGATGTGGTGGTCAGATGTGTGCTTGTCATAAAGCTAGGAAAGTTAGCTGACCTAGAAAATGTCAGAATTAAAATGAGTTTTGACCTAAAAATGTGGAAATATTGGCTAAACTTAAGAAAATAAGGTCTATTAGGAATTCAAGCGACACTGTGTTAAATTTCAATCTTATGCATGTGCACTCATGTCCATAGGTATATATAGAAGCTGGGCAAAGACTGATTTATGACAGAGCTTTTAAAATTTAGTGTAATGAACAGATTTACAACCACAAGGTCTATTAAGAGAGTTAGTAATTTTGTTGTGTCTTGTGCTTGTTGGGTTATCTGGAATATTACACCTGGTTCACATTTTAAGAAAAATTAGTGTCAAGGAAGAGTGCCCAAAACATCTCAAGCAACTATTTAGTTATCTTTTAACAGAAGTTCAAACATATGATATGCTCTGCCCAATCCAGTCTTTAGCATTCATACCAATTGTCCATTCTTTTGTGACGTTTCTGTAAATTTTTCTAAAAAGATTTTACTTAAGTTCTACCCTCAAGAAAGTTTAAAGAGAATTTTATACAATCCTGTAATTCTACAGGCAGGATGTGAATATATAAAAAAATTTAGTGTGCATCTTTAATGTGAAAGCATTCAGGATTTTATCAGATTGACAGCAGGAGACTTGAGTTGTGCATCTGTTGTAGATCTGACAGTCTCCTCTCAACAGCCAAAGGAATCTTACTATAGACATTTTGGATTTTCAAAACTTGTCTGCTTTTCTAAGGTTAAAAAAAATATGCAGCCTCCTATTTGGTTTTCATTTTACTTCACTCATTTATTTATTCATTTATTTATATCTTTCACTTATTTATTTTTGCATTCATGCTTCTGTTAGATAAATATAGAACATTTCCAATTGTGTGTGCTGTACACTGGCTAGAAAGCCATAAGCTCTTTCCTAAAGAAGATGCTATCTAATGGGGAAGGCAAGGCTTTCAAGCACGTGACTGACACATGATGGGGAGGGAGGCTTTTCATACATATCGTATCCTTGATTTGTCCTTAGTCTAACCTCGTACTGTTCAGTACAGTAACCCAGCCATGTATGGCTGCTGAGCTCTTGAAATGTGCATGGTTCAGATTGAGATGAACTATATGCACTGGATTTTGAGGATTTAGCACAAAAAATAAATTATCTCACTAATGCTTTTATACTTATGTGTTGAGATGATAATATTTTGATGTATTACATTAAAATAAACTATTACAAAATTATTTTATAATTATAATTATAAAATTATTATTTCCTGTTGCTTGTTATTTATTAAAATCTGTATCCTAAAAAATTTTTTTAAATTACAGATCTAGCTCTTAATATGACATTTCAGTGCCTCTCCTTTTAAGGCAACATTAATATTTGTGAACCCAGGCTCTGGTATTAGGTAGATTCACATTTGCCTTCAAGCTTTTCTGTTTGCTAGGACAGTTGAGAGGCTTAAATGAGAAGATGATAACAATTGCAAAAAGAATAAAAATAAGACTCATTAGCACCTTAGGTAGCATTTAATAAGTGCCAGACCCAACTAAATGCTTTAGATAAATTAATTCATTGAGTTCTCACAAAGATCCTTTAGGTAATTACTATTATTATTTCTTCCTAAAATATGAGGAAACTGAATCAGAAACAGATTATATTAAATGTATTAAATTTCTTAGAACAGGGGCTGTTAATTATTTTTATTATTAATAGTTCTGTTATATTCCTACTCCTGGGAGTGAACTGGATGCTGAGAATAGTGGCTGAGGAGTTACTAGCTGCTACAGTGGTGAATGACATCAGATCATGGGCTGGCAAGCTGTGCGGACAGAGTGGGTCGAATTAAGAATTTGCTCTAGCAGCAATATTCACAATAGCCAAGACATGGAAACAGCCTAAATGTCCATCGACAGATGACTAGATAATGAAGTTGTGGTGTATTTATATAATGGAATACCATTCAGCCATAAAAATGACAACATAATGCCATTTGCAGCAACATGGATATTCCTGGGAAATATCATTCTAAGTGAAGTAAGCCAGAAAGAGAAAGAAAAATACCATAGTTTTCACTCATATGTGGAATCTAAAAAGAAGAAGAAGGAGAAGAAGGAGAAGAAGGAAGAAGAAGAAGAAGAAGAAGAAGAAGAAGAAGAAGAAGAAGAAGAAGAAGAAGAAGAAGAAGAAGAAGAAGAAGAAGAAGAAGAAGAAGAAGAAGAAGAAGAAGAAGAAGAAGAAGAAGAAGAAGAAGGCAAATGAACATATATAAAACAGAAACAGACTCACAGACATAGAATGCAAACTTGTGGTTACTGGGAGGGAAGAGGGAAGGGACAGACTGGGAGTTTGAAATCTGTAGATACTGACAGGTATATATAAAATGGATAGACAGGTTTATGCTGTATAGCACAGGGAAATATACTCAGTATCTTGTAGTAGCTCACAGTGAAAAAATATGGAAATAAATATATGTATATTCATGAATGACTGAAGAATTGTGCTGTACACCAGAAATTGACACAACATTGTAAACTGACTATAACTCAATAAAAAAATAATAATTAAAAAAAGAATTTGCTGTAGTAAATGCAATATCTAACAAACTGTGGATTTCAACTTAGGGTGACTTTCCTGGGATAGCTGACAATGTCTGGAGACATTTTTGTTGTCAAAACTGAGAAGGCCCTCTTGGCACCAGTAGGCACTTGCCAGGGACACTGCTAAGCTTCCTTTGATACACCGGACAGGCTCCCACATGAGAGAATGCTTTTGTCTCAAATGTCCGTAGTGTTGAGGTTAAGAAATTCTGTGCTGCAGGAGTTTAAAACAGGAAAGGTGGCAGGAAGAATGAGAAGATGGAAGGAAGGGAGGGAGGAAGGAAGAGAGGGAGAGAGGGAAGGGAGGAATAGAGGAAGGGAGAGAAAAAATGATCTACATTTAGATTCCTAGTCTTGGTTATGCTTTTCTGGGAAAAATAACAACAAAGCAGTATTATGATTCCCATTAATATGACCATAACAAAAGTTTATGTGTATGTTTATTATTTCAGTATGATTCTTAGCAAAGTTAGAGTTAGGGCAGTGAAACAAGATTCATCTCTAATGTCTTTCCTACTCTGCAGAGTTATAACCTAGGTCATTTGTTCCTGGCCAATAAAGTAATCAGTTCATCTGCTCTTGTGGTCTGGGTTTTTTTTTTTTTCTTCCATGTGTACTTTTAGAAAGTAAAGGAGGAAGAGTATAGCTCAAGTGGTAGAATGCATGCTCAGCACGCAAGAGGTCCCAGGTTCAATCTCCGGTACCTCCTCCAACTGGAAATCAATGAAGAAACCTAATTACCTCCCCATCAGTGTCACTGAGTACACTGTCTACCAACTCTCTCTTGTCCTCAATGCACTGCTCTGTTTCTCTGAGTATAATTTTAAAGATTTCTTTAATGCAGAATTATACTACTTTTTGGTTTGGATGAGATTTGAGAGTAAACTGTGGTCTGGAAAGAGAGTGACACAGGGGTTTGGGTGTGATTCATTAACTTATTCCCAGTTAGTGACTTTTGTATGTTAACTTCAAATGATAACAATTTCCTAGGGCTGGTGGGCCATCTCCCTCTGAGGACAAATACCTGAAAACAAAGATGATCCTGAAATAATTTCTCAAAAGGAAACCAAAATAAGGCTGTTTGGCTATGAGAGAGTGCTTAAGAACTTCATAAAATGTGAAAATTTAGACCCGAGGGAAAATTTATTGTTTATCATGGTTAAGATAAAATACTCTGTAACCTTTAGCAATGAAACTCTCAATGCTAATTTATAAATGCTATTTCAAGGAGAGTAGACCATTATATCATTTTTTTCTTTATATGTGCAAATCTAATTGAAAATTAAGAATCAATCATGTTAAAACATATGGATTTTTAATTGGCTTTATTTTCCAGGTGTCACAGATTTCATTCTTATAAATGTGCAGCTCTGTACTAACATAAAATTAATGAACAGAAACTTCCATTCTGGCTTACTGCAATGCTTTTCTAATGTCAAACACTGATGTTAAGTTATTTAAAGGCCAATCATGAGACAGAAAGCTAGAGTGAAGCCCACCAAAAAAGGCAGATTTTTTGTGGAAAAACTGCAGTGGCACCACAAAGCGACCAGAATAACTATGCAGACACATTATGAGTCATATATATTTTGAAATAATAAGCAGGCCTTACAAAAGAATGAGGTTGCTCTGTATGCGCCAACAGAGCTTCAAGATATCGTTAAATTGAAAACCACAAGCTGCAGAGCAACCTGTAAAAATAATTTATTTATGAAAAAAACTCCAAAGGTGCATATGTATAAGCACACACATAGGTATGCAAATGTGTTGCATAGGAATAGAAAAGGAGGTTGAGCACAAAGTCACGGGCAGTGGAGAGGGAGAGACCTTGCACTTGTGGGTGTGAAGTGCTAAGGACCTCTGGATTTATTTCTGAATATGTCTGCTTTTATTTTAATGGTTTCGTATAAGAATATAATCATGTCTTATTAACACTAGATAATGAAAAACAATGTTTATCAACAGCAATGACGCAACTTCTTTATGTTTTCTTGTTTTCATAATCTCTCATGTTTAGTTTTAGTTTAAGAGGGAAAATGCACACACACACACACACACACACACACACACACACACACACAAGAACAAAATTCCTTTGTATGTCTAGAGATTAAATTATTTTTCTTAAATTGTTGAAGAAAGATGAGACTTAAATTGTTGCAGTCTTATGACTGTCCCTGTCTTTTGTTGTATGTGTGGTCTGACTTCACCACTCGCCTCATAGGAACTTGGGACTGTGAGCTTGGACTTGGGTTCAGGTTCTCTCCATGCCTGGAATTTTTGTTTGCTGATCCCCAGAGTTGTAATGTTCTTGGTTTTGAACCTGATGAATGACAGATGTAAGTCTGAAAGTACTAAAAAGTCCTCATGCATGAGACAGGGTTTCTCCAGCTGACTTTCCAGTCATTTGAAAGAGGGTACTGTATTCCTGCTGAGCGGACAAGTTAATGTTCTTAGAAACTTGGCTATTTATTTATGTCTGTCATAAATTTATGGCTTTTAAGCTTATACTTTCTAGCAGTGCACACGAGTCTCTGGCCTGATGGGTTTCCTCTCCTCCTCTCTCTGTCCATACAGAGGAAAAAAGAGCCCTGCTGTCACTTCCCGAGTCCTCTGTGGGAGGCAGACAACTGATGTTAGTAAAGCACGCAATGAAAAAGGAGCTAGAACCTGTATGCCTGCCTTAGGTGCTTCTACGTATATGCACATGGATATATTACATAACCTCTCTGAGTCTCAGTTTCCTCATCTTTGAGATGGGATTAACAACTCCTCTGTTTACCTCACAAGGTATTAGGGAAATAAGTGAGATGCATGTGAACACATTTTATAAGGATGAGTTCCTCTTCTATATCTCTATATCTGTATTCAATATATTGTTTTGTAATTACCACTTTTGAGTTGTTCCCCCCAATGGATTTTAAACTCCTAAAGGTCTATCTCTTATTTAGTGTCTTTGCATTCTTGGCCTGACACATTGTAGCCATTTAATAAATGTTTCCTGAAAGAATGCCCGTTATTGAAATGTAACTCATGAAGCCTCAAAGTTGTTGAGGATTAGAAAATTCCAATGGAACAATTTTGGAGTAAGGCCATTTAATTTTCTCCACACAAGGAGTAGAGAAGAACTAACTTACTTTTCTACGGATTCCATACTTCCTAGGAGAACTTGGCATAATACGCTGACTGTGGAGAAGGAGGAGCATGAAATTATGGCCTTACTTCATTTGTATTTTTTAGCTGGGTTGGTTAGAGTGCTTTCCACTATTTTTCGTGCTGTGGCATGGATAGAAAATGACAATGTTTGGCACATGGGGTACTTGGATGAGGCTTTATGTAGTCTCAAAAGCTGTGGATTCTGGGTACACTGTGCTCCTCTCAGCCATCTTAAGGGCTGAGAAAGAACCATAAGCCATATTTTGTCAGTTGTAACTATGTTAGAGCACTTAAGAAGCTCTGAGTAAGAGCGTGCACTGGGTTGAATAGTGCCCCTCCCCAAATATTCATGTCCGCACAGAACCTCAGAATATGTCCTCTTTTGGAAACAAGGTCTTGGCAGGCTTTAGTTCAGATGAGGTCATACTGGATTAGGTTGAGCCCTAAATCCAATCACTGGTTTCCTTACAGGAAGAAGAGAAACACAGAAACACACAGGGAGAACTCTGTGATGGTGGAGGTCATCAGAGATTGGAATGATGCACCTACAAGCCAAGAAGAGACAAGAATTGCTGAAAACCCCCAGAAACCAGGAGAGAGACATGGAACAGATTTTCCCTCAGAACCTTCAGAAGGAACCAAAGTTGCCACCCTTGGATATCAATATAGAACACAACAAAAAAATAACCCAAGATCACAGAGTTTTTTGAAATCTAAGTCCACGTTTGCCAATGTCTCTCTGGCCGTGCACCAACAGCAGAGAAGAAACCATTGCTCCTTCTCATTACAATAATTTGCAGGACACATTTCATCAGACACTCAACAGGATCCACCATGTAAATCCAGTGGTGGTGTGAAAAGGCCTTAGATAATTGTTTCTCAAAGTGTGGGCCTCAGCAGCATCAGTGGCATATGGGAACAAGCTAGAAAGGCAAATGTTTGGCCCCTTCTAGACCTACTAAATTAGAGGCTGAAGATAAAGCCCAGCAGTCTGGGATTTAACAAGCTATCCAGGAGATTCTAAGTTTTGAACTCCTTAGAAAATTGATGTATCCATTGCAATAGGGGAGAGGGATTGAATCAACTTTGCTGAAACAAAAGTTGGGAGTATTTGTAAGTTCTGGGGTGAACTAGTGAAAATTACTACAGTATATTAAGGGGAGGTTGGTCAGTTTGATTAGGCCATCTGCATTTGCTAATTGGTGCTTATCAAAGTCAGGTGCCCACCCTCCCACAGGGACTGGGATAGAGGATTGCTCTCTTCCTTGACAATCAGGGTTCAAAGTGATGGCTCCTAGGTTCTTGAAAAAGACTTTCTTGGGTTATGAAATTGGCAAGAGGCTAGGGGAAGATTATTCACATCTCAAAAGGGCAAAGTAAGAATTTATAATCATAAATTTTCCAAAGTAAATGCTCAAAGAGAAGGAAAGTCAAAGGTCTACAGTCAGAAAAAAACCTGTGTAGGCCAAGGGGAACGCTGATGTGGTCTTGGTCAGTTGCCTTTTGCATTTTTTTCTGCACATGAACATTAAAATCAGCTTGTTAAGTGGGGAGGGTATAGCTCAAGTGGTAGAGTGCTTGCTTAGCATGCATGAGGTCCTGGGTTCAATCCCCAGTCCCTCCTCTAAAAATAAATAAACCTAGTTACCTCCCCCCCACCAAGATAAAATAATTAAATAATACAATAATGAACAAAACATAAAGCTACTTTAAAAAAAAGCTACCCTATACTTAAAAAAATAAATAAATACAATAAAATCAGCTTGTCAAAATGCAAAAAGAGTATTGAATTTTTTATTAGGATTCTTGAATATGTAAACTTAATTTGGGAAGTACTAAATTTTTTTTCATTAAGAAACATTGTCCTTCCACTTTCTCAAGTCTACTTTCACACATGTATAAATATATATATATATACACTTAGAAAATTTTGGTGATATTTTTCATTTGTGTCTTGCACAACTCTAATAAAGCTTATCCTAGATATTTGATATCTTGGAGCTCATATGTGTTTTTCATTATATTTTTCCAAAAGGTCATTCTGTTGTATTGGAAAGTTATTTATTTATTTGTTGTTGTTGCTGCTTTACTGAACTCTCATTATTTATAAACATTACAGCTTTAATTTTCTAGGGAGATAGTTATATTTGAAAATAACGGCATAATGACATTCCATTCCAATGTTACGTTCTTTATTTGTAGGTGAAAAATAAATCAAGGAATAGAGAGATTAACCATTTCTAGTAAGTGATGGATCTGGGGTTTTAAGTGTACTGTCTCAATTCTAGAGTGTATACTTATGTTATACTGATATTCAACTGTTTCTTCAGGTTTTGCATTTCCAGATACATTGATAAGTTCTCTAAGTTTTTATTTCATTGTATATATTAGACATGATATATTTATGCAACTCTCTGAAAAATTAATGCAATGAAGTGTATATATTTTGTCAATGAATGCTGATAATTCATTAGAAATAACAGAAAAGGATATAATTGTTAGGTTCCTGAAATATGAGGTTAATCTTGCTATTCTAATTTTTTTTTCCACTCAAATAGCTTAGTCATTTGTTGGGTATATTGTTAAGTATTTGATAATTGAGTAACACATCAGCACCCCTCCTTCTAATATAACTATGAATGCACATGAAGTTAATATATTTACTACAAACATTGAAGCCTTTATAATATGGTGTATGGGAGGCTTGAACAGAAATACTCAGCTTGCCTTTTGGTTTTTTAAATATATTTTTTGTAGGCTGATTGCCACGATGACTAATATGCTGTAACTATGATGTTATGCATTAAATATCATGGAAATGTACATCTGCTTTTCCTTTTTCCTTTGTTTCTAAAGTGCTGAGTTCTGCTAAAGTCTTTGGAATGAAATAAAACCTGGGAAGCTTTGACAATGTTGCTAAAATGATATCCCAGTATATTCTTTAATGTAACAAGTATAGAGGCTGATTGATTTACAAAGCAATTTCTTGCATCATTACTTCTCTTGATTGTATACAAATAGTTTTTTATGCTGACTATTTTGAAAGAGCCATTTTATTTTTAACATGTTTATTTTGAAATCTGATATTTTAGTTGGCAACAGGATTAAATCTCACAAGTTTCTGTACACAATCCTGAAATCCAAGCAGACGTTTATTAATTTTCAGATACTTTAATTGTATTCCCTAAATATAACTAAATTAGGTAAAATGTACTTTTTTAGCCTGGCTTGCTTCTCTGTAAGAATAAAGCTGGCTTTTCTATTGTCCAATCTAATCTAAATTGATATGGCTAAAATTATTTTTTAAAGTATATGTTAAAGAATTATTTCAGACTTACAGTGATTTTTTTGTTGCTTTTAGAGTTTAGTTTTAGGCTAGTCATTAATTTCAAATTAGTGTTATTCCCAGAATGAAATTGTAATTACCCTTTTATCTAGCCTGTTCCCTGACTTTCTTGCCTGGTTGGAATTTGTAACATTGGTCATGTGGCTACAATGAGGCTCTAATATGTAATACTGCAGCTTGTAAGAGACAAGCTAGTTCTCTTCTTGGTGTCTGCTGAGTACCCCTTGTCTCTGACAACTCATTGAGTGATACTAACATTAATAGAAACCTTTAGAATTCAATATATATATCTGGGTTTTGGTCCTACTCACCTTCATATATTAGATCAGTCTACAAAGGAGAAAACTGGGACTAAGGAATGTGTGTTGATACAGATCTCAGGGATTGATTTGGTTGATTTCCTGAAGTCAATCAAAATCAGTTCCATGAACACAGCAAAGCAAAGCCAACGATTTGCCATCAAGCAAAACTTAGATCAATGCTGCTACTGAACATTTTCCCTTTATATCTGGTTGAATCCTGTAAGGCATGTGTTAGTATTGCCATTTCACCTATAAGAAAATAATTTCAATGAAATTAAAGGACTTGTGTGAGAAGTCACAGAGCCATGGTTAGAACCCAAGTTTGACTCTCAAGCCTTTTCTCTCTTTTCCTATGCCACTTCAGAGCATCAGCTACTTGTTTCTTCTTTGTAATGGAACACCCAACAGGCGACTTTCTTAATTTTTCAAAATGTAAAATTAAAATAAATTAAAAAGTCTGTGAGTGATTTAAAAGAAAAAAATATGTTGAAGTGTATGTGTGTCGTATAAAGATACAGCTTGGCATCATCCAGAATGTTCTCAGTTCTAACATCTGAGTCACTGCCAAGAATAAAAACATGAGTTCCAGGTTTGATTGTTATGGGTATCATGATATGGTCTCATGATCAAATTAGTGGACAATGGCAAAATAGATGCTTCAGTTTGTACTATATAGGATCAGACACATTCCTCAAGAGTCAGTAATGTCATTTGTTTTAGGCGATAGCTCCCGAAGATTCCCAAACATTTCACCTTCAACTGCTATTTCTTGAAAACATGCAATTTTTGCTTTTGTTAAGTGAATGAGTGTCCTAAAGAATCTATTCTTTCTGTAAACTATTCCATCCAATTTACCTTAAAAAGTGGCAATTTTCTTCTCAGCCAGAATATAGAGTATTTTTTTGAGAACAGACAACCCAGACGGCAGGAGCAGATAAGACAATCTGTGCAACTCATTCTTGGGAAGATAATTTTACTGCTTAGTAACCATCTGCATTGCATCATAGATGAGATAAATGGACATCAAAATAATTCTCTGAGTTCTTACACATTTTTTTTGTAAAGGAACAGACATCACAAGGGCTGTAGGCTGATTATTTTGCATCATTTCAAGGTTACTGTTCCCTTGTACAAATTACAGCATCATGAGTCATTTATAGATTTCCTAGTCATTGAACTCTGTTTCCCAAATCTGTGAATGATTTGTATAGTTAGCAATGTGTCAGGCATTATATTTCTTCACTGCTTACATTTTGAATTACCTCTAACATTGAACATTTTATTTATTTTATAGTTTTATACTGATTATCAAAGACCAGCTGTGAGACACATGCACATATTTGATTGTTAGTTGAGTTTTAGACTTAGATTCAGTGGTGGGACAGTTGAGGGTGTGCTTGTGTGTTCAGAGGGAGTGTAATAGAGGAGGACAAATCTGGCTCTATGCTGGCTCTGTTCCTTTAGTTTTAACCACTGTGCCCTGCTTTCTAGGCTCAGTCTTGCCGGCTCTGCACCTTTTGTGACACAATGTTGCCTTTACCCTGAAATATACAGGAGAGCCTGTTCTCCAGGCTCTGACCTTTAAGGATGTTAGCACTTCTGCCCTTAGGTAGAGATGGCAAGTTGCAAAATAGAGAAAAACCTTTGTTTTGTTGGAGGTTTACAGGGACACCATGGCCTGACCCACATGAACGGCTGCAAGAATAAAGAATTCCTGCAGCGAGAAATTTGCAACAATGAACCACGCCCACTCCCCCCCCTTTTTTTTGTATAAAAGGAGCCTGTATTCTAACAGCAGTTGGATGGTTTTCCAAGACATTACTGTGCCATCCCCTCGGTTTGCTGGCTTTCTGACTAAAATCGCTATTCCCTGCCCTAACACCTCGTCTCCCGATTTATTGGCCAGTTGTGTGGTGAGCAGAACAAGTTTGGACTCAGTAGCAGGAGGACTATGAGTGTGTTAGAGTAAGAAGGTCGTGTGCTATACCTTAGTCAATGTTCCCCCTCTTCTCCTATTATAGCATAATTCCTGAAAGTATTCTAATTCCTCCAAATATCCAAAGAAAACCTGACAAAACAATTCATTTGGACTGGAATAAATTTATTAGAAGAGATGGATTGACTAATTGAAGTTTCTGTTTCTGTGAAAGCATCTATCTCATTGAACAGTTGCTGTCTTCCCTTAGCAAAAACTTGCTGCTTGTCTCTAATTTTTAACAAGTGTTCCAGCAGTCTTATGGCCATCGCTGAACTACAGAGCACTAGTTCACTGAAGCATTTTATGTGATAATGCTATCTTTTGAAAATAAGACTTTCTCTTAAAAAATTCTTTAATCTCTACCAATCTAACAAATATACCGTGAGAGTAAATTACTGTATGAAGGGTTATAACATTTTATTGACACTTGACACCTTTGTTTGTTGGTACATGCTAAAAGGAAAAAATCCTGCCTTTTATCCATAAGAGAAAATATAATTTAGTGTCATTAGGTTCTAATATAAGATTATGAATAAAGTATTATTTTGAATATTTAAAAACATTTTCTGGAGAAAAGCTAAGAGAGAGAATTTACTTTAAATATTTATGTAATAAAATTTATGGAAGTAAAAGAAATCCAAATATTTATATACATGGACATTTCTGTTCAGAAATATGCTAGGTAATCAGTGGGCTAAAAATGTAACAGAAGCCAAGCTAAGTAGATCACTGGGAAGAGAGGTAAGAATGCGGTGGGTCCTAACTGTAGGTCATTGTAGTGCTAGAAATCAACTCTTTTCTGAAGTGTTTATTTTTTAAATATTTTTATTGTTTATTCCAGCTAACATACTTGGGAAAGAAGCAAAAGACAGTATATGTAAAAATGACAAAATCATCTTCTTTCATTCAATATGTCTTTTACATAACAGCTAAAAAAAGATGTATTTTTTCTTTAAACTGAGCATGCTGGAGATTCTTTTCAAACGTGGTCTCAACAATATGCAAGGACTATCTCAGTTTTTTAAAGATGATAAAATTGGTATTGTCAAGAAATGTGATGACATTTTTTTTCTACTTGCTAAATGCCAAGAAAACACTAGACACTCTTACACCATCCAAGTCCTCCCTGACTGCTATCTAAAGTAAGCAATAGATGAAGAATTGACACTCTCATGGGGCACTGTATGCTGAAGAAGATCCAAAAACAGCCACCAACTGCTCATGATTACGATTGCTACAAAATCGGCTATTTCAGACCGAGTGACAATGTTGATCTCAATATTACCTTTCATACTGAACAATATTCCTGAAAGGGTGCTGGCAATGATTAAAGTAGGTGTTCAATTGTACCAGTGTTTCAGTGTATGTGAGAATTATACAGTACAGGTCTTGCTGCACCTTATATATTTGGTATAGGGAAAACAAAGGAATGGTATATGTTCTTGGAAGCCTTTTGAGAATGGAACAAGGGGAGGTATAGATGCTGTGTGAACATTTCAGAGCAGGGAGGCAACTTAGTTTAATAGTTTAATGCATAGTTTTGAAATCAAGCAGCCTGAATTCCAGCACTACCAAATTTTCATGTGTGACATTGTACCAGTTACTTATTTTATCATGGTCTCAGTTTCTTCATCTGTGAAATGGGCTTATAACAGTTACCTATCTCATACGAATGTGATGAATATAAGTGCAGCTGTTTATACAAAGTGCTTGCACATAAATGACTCTTAGTATCATCATCATAATCATCACCATTGTTGAGACATCTAGAAGTTTATTCTAGATGCTAGAATCAAAAAGGGTAAATCTCATTTAGGTAACCTCAGTTTGGAGACCACCAGAAACACACTCTTGTTTTGGGTCTTTGATTTTAGTAAATATACCCCTCAGATGTAAGTTGATTCTTCACTTTGACTATCATAGTGGGCTCCAGCTCAGTTGTTTTCAGTAAGGAACTTTAGAACAACAAAAGGAATTCATTAATTCAACCCAAATGAGAATAAGTACAACATGTTACATGATTGATGAGTTACATTATGTGCATTAATACATAGAATATGTGCTATGCTGTCTTGTACATATATATATTTTTTGAAACAAAATGATTAAAACCTGAAGGGTGGCTCTTAAGATGATTTTTTAGAATTTTAGGTTGAACAGGAAGAGCTGGGAGTAGGCAAAGCTTTTGGCACCTCTCAAACAATGCCACTTTGTGTCACGTCTTCGCTTAAGCCCCAAGTGTTAGATGGAAATACAGCAGAAGTGGGATGGGGTGCAGAATCTCTAACTCCTTTCTCATTCTTGAACATCAGTCTTCAAGCGTAGGCCTTGATATCTACAAATCATACTCAAAAGTTTTACTTCTTATAAGAATAAGTAACGAAATAAGGATGGAATGATGATCATAGCTGCAACAAAGCTTTAACATTGTTCCTCCAGCAAAAGAAAAAAAAAAAGATGGAAAAAAAGACACTCTACCCTTTTCTAGAAAGCTTTAACATTCTCTGTCTTCACTTTGTTCATCGTTTATTGGTTGTTTAAACAGTTATGTAAAATTAGGACAACTTAAACTTCCATATTCATATAAAACATACTGTCTTTTGCCTTGTATCTCTTGACTTTCATAACATATATTTTAATTACAAAATCTGTTTTGACTTAATTATCTCTTCTCCCTATAAATATATTATAAAAGAATCTACTTTTTGTTATGGAAATATAAAGGTTTATGGAAGATAATTTCTAAAATAGACTTCAGGTCAATATGGCAGAGTGAACTGGGAACACTCCATTTTATATACTCAGACATAAATTATGTTGATCTTTATGCTACAATAATTTAGAAGTAGTGGAAGATGACAGATCAGTGTAGAAGTGTTCCAAGGTCTGTTAATTTTTTAGGAGGACAGTAGAGATATTGATTAACTTTAAGTCCTATTAAGTATTCTTGTTAAAAAATTGAAGATACCTATTTAAAGAATAGAAAGAGAGCACGTGTTTTCTAAATAAGTGAGTGGTGAGTGGTTTAGAAGAATTAAAGAGAAGAAACAGTAAACCCAATCTAACAGACTGCAGAAAAGGAAAGAGTATAATCAGAAATGATAAATAAAAGACCAAAAAAAGGTGATAAAGTGATTCATCAGAAATTAGATTACATAAGTAAAGACATTAAATTATATAATGAACAAAATACATATATGATAATATAACAGAAATATTGAAAATATAGAAATAAAAAGGATTTGCTTAGCAAATACTAAGCAAAAGAAAGCTGACATAGCAATATTAATATCAGACAAAATAGAATTTAATGTAGCCATTAATAGGAATGGCAGCAGCTCATAATGACAAAAGAAAAATTTCACTAAATGTATAAGGTAACAATACACTTATGTGATGACAACACAATCTCAAAATATAGAATACGAATATTTATTTCACTGAAAAGAAAACTTTTAAATACATAATTATAGTAGATTTTTATATACTTCTCTCATTAGGCAAAAATTAGTACAGTAATTGAAGATATGAAAGTTTTGTTATCAAACTTGATGTAAGAGATATATAAGAACCTAATTAGTGGAAAATGTATAGTCCTTAACAGCACATATGAATCATTTACAATTATTTTCCACATACTAGACCAAAAAGAATGTCTTAAGGAATTCAGAAGAATTGTTATAGAAATGTCCAATATCATAAAGTGAATTTTGAAAAATAAAATGAATAAAAAGAAAATCTAAAAATAACTCATTATCTTATTATCCCTACAGAAGTGCTATTAATATCTGGTATGTAGATATCAGCATTTTTATGCAATTTATAGCAGCGATAGCTACACGTTCCCAGAATTCATTTTCCTTTTCTTCATTTTCCCTTTAGTAATAGACCACCACTTCTCTCCCAGGTTTTAAGTGGGCACAGAGCTTCCCAGGCAGAGACTACTTTCAGTAATCCTTTACAGCTTTACCCCAATGTGAAATAGTCTGAAATACGTGAGTTAGCTTATGAGCGAGCTCCAGCCATGCAGCTGCAGATAATTAGTTAGGAAATCTGTGAAGCCCTGAACACAGCCTGCAACAGTGTAGCAGGGTGTGTGTGCGTGTGTGTGTGTGCGCGCACTTTTCTGAGGTGAGGGTTCATAACGTACGTCAGGTTTGTGAGCTTCTGTTTTCAAAACAATTAAAAAATCTGTGTCCTAGAGGATCATGAAACATCAAAACAGAAGATATACCTGTGTTCCTGGAGGACTTCATGGGTCCTACTTGACTGCAAATCCTCGACTACGTGGATGTTACAAGAGTGAAAAAAAAGCCTCTATCTTGTCTGAATCATTGTGTTTTGTGGTTTCTTTGTTATAGCAGTTAAGTTTGTACCCTAACAAATAATGAATTGTTTAATTTTATTCTAAATACGATCACAAAACTATATTTCACAATCTGATTTTAAAATTAATATGAACAATTCTCTTTTCTGCTCTGTTGTTTTATATCAATTTTGTTTATTTATTATATATCAATATTATTTTTAATTTATATCAACTTTGCATATTGTTCCATTATAGAGAGGCCATAATTTAAAGATTTCATTTTTGTTAGAAATAAGCTCTTTCTGGTTTTGCTTGTAGGAAATATTGCTGAGTTTATAAGCATTGCTGTGTTGCTAAATTATTGTTCACATTTGTCATTATTTCTATAAATAAATAAGTAGAAAGAAAATGGCATTTTTATTTAAGGCCTGCTATTATATCCTTTATTGTATATTAATATTATTGAAAAATATATCACATAACTAGTTTCATCCCATCCCATCATTTAGATTTGTTCTAATTTATGCCCAGATGCTCACCCCACTCCATCGGTTTATCTGAATATGACAGAGAACTGGCACAAGAACCCTAACTATATAGTACAATAATTTCCCTACCAACTCAGAAGAATGAAATCACCCTTTTTTTTCCTAAGAAATGAATTAATGTGATTTTCTTGATCTAAAATGTTATAGTATCGAATGTCCTTATAATCTTACTGTTTTAGTATTTCGTATTTAAAGTTAAGATTCTGTTTTATCATGATATTTCTTAGAAATGTAATTAAGCTATTTCTTTGCTAGTGCAGAATATTTAGGAAAAAAACATAAACACCAGTATAATTTTACCTTCTTTTATGATTAATTGTAAAATGTTAGAAGGATGTTTGTTAAAATGTATTTAGTTTATAAAAACATATCTCCCTTAATTGCTGATTAAGAAAAATTATGAGAGAAAATGTTGAAAAATAACTTGTAATTTCTTTTAAGTTTTTCATAATAAGTGCTTTTTAACTTAAAAAAAATTTAACACCTTTATTGTGGTATGATTTCTGTACAGTAAACTACACATATTTCAAATATACAATTAGATAAATTTTGATTGATGTATACAACAATAAAACCACTCCCACAATCAAGATAGCTAACATTTCCATCACTCCCGAAGATGTGCAATTTTCGATTCCCAATTTATCCCTCCCCACACCCTTTACCCTCTGGTAACCATAAGTTTGTTCTCTATGTCTGTGACTCTGTTTCTGTTTTGTAGATAAGTTCATATGTGTCCTTTTTTTTAGATTCCACATATAAGTGATATCATATGACATTTTTCTTTCTCTTTCTGGCTTACTTCACTTAGAATGATGATCTCCAGGTCCATCCATGTTGCTGAAAAAGGCATTACTTTATTCTTTCTTATGGCTGTGTAGTATTCATATATATATATACAAATATGTTCATACACACCCATATATACATATACATATATATACATACATATTCACACACACACACACACACACACACACACACACACACACACACACCCACACACCCCACATCTTTATCCAGTCATTTGTCAATGGACATTTGGGTGTTTTCCATGCTTTGGCTGTTGTAAATAGTGCTGCTGTGAACATTGGGGTGCAGGTGTCTTTTTGAATTATATTTTTCTCCAGATATATGCCCAGGAGTGGGATTGCTGGGTCATATGGTAAGCCTATTTTGTTTCCTTAAGGAACCTCCATACTGTCCTTCATAGTGGCTGCACCAATTTACATTCCCAACAGTATAGGATGGTTCCCTTTTCCCCACACCCTCATTTATTGTTTGTGGACTTTTTAATGATGGCCATTCTGACCAGTGTTAGGTGATGACTCATTGTAGTTTTGATTTGTGTTTCTCTAACAAGTAGTGGCGTCGAGCATCATTTCAGGTTCTTGTTGGCCATCAGTATGTCTTCTTTGGAGAGATGTCTGTTTAGGTCTTCTGCCCCTATTTTAACTGGGTTGCTTGTTTTTTTGATAGTAAGGTGTATGAGCTATTTGTATGTTTTTGAAATTAGTTCCTTGTTCGTCACATCATTTGCAAATATTTTCTCCCATTCTGTAAGTTGTCTTTCATTTTGTTGATGGTATACTTAGCTGTGCAAAAGCTTTTAAATTTAATTAGGTGTCATTTGTTTATTTTTGCTTTTACTTCCATTACTCCAGGAGTTGGTTCAAAAATATATTGCTGTGATTTATGTCCAAGAGTGTTCTGCCTATGTTTTCCTCTAGGAGTTTTATAGTATCTGGCCTTAAATTTAAATCTTTAACCCACTTTGAGTTTATTTTTGTATATGGTGTTAGAAATGTTCTAATTTCAGTCTTTACAGGTAGCTGTCTAGTTTTCCCAGCACCACTTATTGAAAAGACTGTCTTTTCTCCATTTTATAGTCTTGACACTTTTGCCATAGATTAGTTGACCATAAGTGCATGGGTTTATTTCTGGACTTTCTATCCTGTTCCACTGATCTATGTGTTTGTTTTTGTGCCAGTACCATACTGTTTTGATTACTGTAGCTTTGTAGTATAGTCTGAACTCAGGGAATATGATTCCCCCAGCTCTGTTCTTCTTTATCAAGATTGTTATAGCTATTTGAGGTCTTTTATTTTATTTACAAATTTATTTTACAAATTTTAACACTTTTTGTTCCAGCTCTGTGAAAAATGTCATTGGTAGTTTGAAAGGGATTGCACTGAATCTGTATATTGCCTTGGGTAGAATAGCCATTTTAACAATATTGATTCTTCCAATCCAAGAACACAGAATATCTTTTCATTTGTTTATGTTGTCTTCAGTTTCCTTCATCAGTGTCTTATAGTTTTTGGAGTACAGGTCCTTTGCCTCCTTGGGTAGGTTTATTCCTGGGTACTTTATCTTTTTTGGTGTGATGGTTAATGGTATTGTTTCCTTAATTTATTTTTCTGAAATTTCATTGTTAGTGTATAGAAATACAACTGATTTCTGTATATTAATTTTGTATTCTGCTACTTTACCAAATTCATTGATGAGTTCTAGTAGTTTTCTGGCCACTTATTTAGGGTTTTCTATATATAGTATTGTGTCATATGCAAACAGTACAATTTTACTTGCTTGTTTCCAATTTGGATTCCTTTTATTTCTTTTTCTTTTCTGACTGCTATGGCTAGGACTTCCAAAACTATGCTGAATGAAAGTGGTGAGAGTGGGCATTGTTGTCTTTTTTCTGATCCTAGAGGAATGCTTTCAGCTTTTCACCATTAAGTATAATGTTAGCTGTGAGTTTGTCATATATGGCCTTTATTACATTGAGGTATATTCCATCTATGCCCACTTTCTGGACAGTTTTTATCATAAATGGATGTTGAATTTTATCAAAAGTTTTTCCTGCATCTACTGAGACAATCATATGGTTTTTATTCTTCAGTTTATTAATGTGGTGTATCACATAGATTGATTTGCAGATATTGAAAAATCCTTACACTCCTGGAATAAATCCCACTTGATCATGGTGTCGATCATTTAAATGCATTGTTGGAGTAGATCTGCTAGAATTTTGTTGAGGATTTTTGCATCTATATTCATAAGTGATGTTGACCTGTAATTTTCTTTTTTTATGATATCTTCATCTGATTTTGGTATAGGATGATGATAGCTTCATAGAATGTGTTTGAAAGTATTCCTTCCTCTGCAATTTTTTGGAATAGTTTCAGAAAATAGGTGTTAATTACTCTCTAAATGTTAGAACTCACCTTTAGAAGCCATCTGGTCCCACACTTTTGTTTTTCAGGAGTTTTCAAATAACTGATTCGGTTTCAGTACTGGTAATTGGTCTAGTCATATTCTTTATTTTCCCCTGGTTCAGTCTTTGCAAACTGTACCTTTCTAGGAAATTGTCCATTCTGTCTAGGTCCTTTTTGTTGTCATATAGTTTCTCATAGTAGCCTCTTATGAATCTTTGTATTTCTGTGGTGTTGGTTGTACTTCTTTTTCATTCCTAATTTTATTAATTTGGACCTTTTCCCCTTTTTTCTTGGTGAGTCTGACTAGAGGTTTATCAATTTTGTTTATCTTTTCAATGAAATTAAAAGCAGTTGACCTTTTCTATTGTTTTTTAATCTCTCTTTTATGTATTTCTGCTCTAATCGTTATGATTTCTTTTCTTCTACTAACGTTGGGTTTGGCTTGTTTTCTTTCTCCAGCTGCTTTAGGTGTAAGGTTAGGTTGTTTGCTTGAGATTTTTCTTGTTTCCTGAGTAAGCCTGTATTGCTATAAATTTCCCTCTTAGAACTGCTTTTGCTTCATGCCAGCGGTTTTGGATGATTGTGTTTTTGCTTTCATTTGTCTCAAAGTATTTTTTGATTTCCTCTTTGATTTCTTCAGTGATCCCTTGGCTGCTTAGCAGCATATGGTTTAGCTTCCACGTGTTTGCAGTTTTTTTCTTGTGGCTGATGTCTAACCTTGTAACACTGGTCAGAAAAGATGCCTGGTATGATTTCAGGTTTCTTAAATTTGCTGAGGCTGGCTGTGTGGGCCAGTGCGTGGTCAGTTTTGGAGAATGTTCTGTGTGCACTTGAGAAGAATGTATATTTTGTTGGTTTTGGATAGAATACTCTATAGATATTAATTAAGCCCATCTGGTCTAATGTGTTATTTATGGCCTATATTTTCTTTTTGATTTTCTGTCTGGATGATTGGTCCATTGATGTAAGTGGGGTATTAACATCCCCCACTATTATTATGCTATTGTTGATTTTTCCTTTATGTTTGTTAATTGCCTTATATGTTGAGGTGCTCCTATATTGGGTGCATATATATTTTCAAATAGTATATTCTCTTCTTGGATTGATTCCTTGAGCACTATGTAGTGTCCTTCTTTGTCTCTTGTAACAGTCTTTATTTTAGCATCTATTTTGTCTGATATAAGTATCGCTACTCCAGTTTTCTTTTGTTTTTCTGTTTCCATGGAATATCTTTTTCCATCCACCTACTTTCAGCCTGTATGTGTCTCTAGCTCTGAAATGGGTCTCTTGTAGACAACATATATATGGGTCTTGTTTTTGTATCCATTCAGCCAGTCTATGTCTTTTGGTTGGAGTGTTTAATCCATTTACATTTAAGGTAATTATTGATACATATGTTCTTATTGCCATTTTGTTAATTGTTTTGGGTTTGTTTTTGTAGGCTATCTTTCCTCTTTCTTCTTTAGTTCTCTTTTCTTGTGGTTTGTTGACTAGAGAAGTTCCTTTAATATTTTCTGTAAAGCTGGTTTGGTGGTGCTGAATTCTTTTGGCTTTTGTTAACCTATGAATCTTTTTATTTTTCTGTTAAATTTGAACAAGAGCCTTGCCGGATAGAGTATTATTGGCTTTAATTTTCCCCTTTCATCATTTTAAATATATGTTGCCACTCCCTTCTGGCCTCTAGAATTTCTGCTGAAGAATCAGCTGATAACATTATGGTAGTTCCATTGTATGGGAGTTATTTTTTGTTTTTCTCTTGCTGATTTTAATATTTTCTCCTCATCCTTAATGTTTCTCAGTTTGATTTCTATGTGCCTTGGCGTGTTCCTCTTTGGGTTGATCCTGTGTGGAACTCTCTGCACTTCCTGGATTTGGGTGACTGTTTCCTTTCCTAAGTTAGGGAAGTTTTCAGTTATTATCCCTTCAAAATTTTCTTTTCAGGTCCTTTCTCTTTCTCTCCTCTTTCTAGGACCCCTATTATGCTAATATTAGTGCACTTCATGTTTTCCAAGACTTCTTTTAAACTATCCTCATTTCTTTTCATTCTTTTTTCTGTTCTGCAGTAATGGTTTCCACTAATCTGTCTTCTAGCAAATTGATCTGTTCTTCTGCCTCATTTAGTCTGTTCTTGTTTCTTTCTATTCATTTCAATAATTTTATTCTTCAGGTCTGTTCGGGTATTCTTTATATTTGCCAATCCTTTGCTGAAAACGTCACACTGTGCATCTATACTCCTCTTGAGTTCTCTGAACATCTTCACCATTATTACTCTGAACTGTTTCTTGGATAGGTTGCCTATCTCCTCATCACTTATTTCTTTTTCTGAAATTTTATCTTATGACTTGGCCTGGAAAATGTTCCTCTGGCACCTAGGATTGTCTATCTTTCTATTTGTGTTTTTAGGTAGGTTAGTTATGTTTCTTGACCTTGAAAAAGTGGCCCTCTGTGGGAGACATCCAATGCGTCCCAGCAGTGCACCCAGTTGCCAGGGTTCAGCTGCTCCCAGGGTGAAGTCTGGCTTGTGTCTGAGGATTCCTTCCACAGGCTTTTGGGATTGTTGTTTTCTCATTTCTGGTATCTGCCTCCTGATGGATGGACTAGAAACTTATGCAGTTTTCCTGTCAGGAGGAGATGGTACCTGCCCACTGCTGAGTGGATCTTGGTCCTGGTCCTTCGGTGTGTAGGGCCATGTCTAGCAGCATGTCTAGAGGTGGTGGTTCAGGAAGTCTGCTGATGGCTGGGGCTGTGTTTCCACCCAGGATGTCATTTGGCCTGAGGCTTCCCAGCACTCAAGCTTACAGGCTATTAGGTGGGTCTAGGTCTTGGTGCTAATGATCCAATCAAGATGTTGCCCTCCAGGAAAGCTCATGTAGATGAACTCTCCTGAATGTCTGCCACCAGTTTTTATGTCCCCAGGGTGAGCCTCAGCTGTACCCTAAGTCCCCAGGAGAACTTCTGGCCAATGATTCTTTTATTCATTCAATTGTTTATTTAAGGAGTAACTGACAACTGGGCAAAGCATTCTCCTGTAGAAGAGACAATGTCCAGAAATAACTACAGTTCAGTTATTTCTAAACTAAATAGATAGGAATTATGAACATCATATATAAGAGGAAGAGAAAAGTTCCCACTGTGGAGAATAGCGAAGTGATATTTGCAATATACTTTGAAAGACAGGTAGCATTTGAATATCCCAGAAACTGTGAAAATGAACAGAATGTGCAAATACATTTTTGTAAAAAAAGAGCAGAAACTACACAGGGGACATTGAGTTGCTCTGATGAAATGTCTCAGTTCAGATTGCTATAACGGAACACCATAGACTAGGGGGTTTATAAACAACAGACTTTTATTTTACATATTTCTGAGGCTGCAAATCCAGGGTCAGATGCCAGCACAACTGGGTCCTGGTAAGAGCCCTCTTCTGGGCTGCAGACTGCTGACTTCAGTTTGTATTCTCATATGGTGGAGAGCAGGGAAAGGAAGCCAATTCTCTCATGAATCTTATTAGGGCACTAACCCCAAACTTGAGGGCTGCACCCTTCACTAGACCTCATCTAATGCTAATTTTCCTCCAAAGGCCCCACTTCCTAATACCATCATACCCAGGGTAGAGTTTCAATGTATGTATTTTGGGGAGACACAAATATTCGGTTCATGAGGGGAATGTAGTAGATGTGAGAGGAGTAGAGAGAAAGGAAATGGAAGAAAAAAAAGGCATTAGGCCAGACTGTGGAAGGCTTGAATGTCAGGTTAAGGATTTTGACTAAAAAGTTCTATGAATGCTTTCAGGAATTCTACCCTATTATTGCTGTTACCTGGGAGGTTCTGCTAGAAAATAAAACAAAACAAAATACAAGAAAGAACATTTTATTCTTTTATTTTTATGTTTATCCTATTAGGTTTCTAAATTATGACATACCAGTGAGACAAAGATTGGTTTTCAATGCAATATCCACAATATGGAAAGTAAGGCTGACAAATAATAGGGTTACAGTTTTAAAATAAACTTTATGGAAGGACAGATGGTAAAATGAGGGGAGGAAGAAACTGACTTGAAGACATTTATGAGAAATTTTTGACAGCTATGAAACATGAAATATTTCTGAACACTTATTATAAGTTAAACTTGAGCAAGGTACTGATTGACCAATTTAAAGTGTTTCTTTAGGTATGAATTCCGTTATGTGTATACTCCCCACTACAGGGGTCAGTCTGAGGTAAGATTCAGAATTACACAGTTACTCAGAACCAATACAGAAAGGATATGGGGTTTGGTGTACTGATCTGGAATTTAGCCACAGTTCTGGCACAAAATTGTGTCATTTGTGGAAAGTCACTGAAATGTTCCGATCTTCAGTTGCAACATCCTTACATTTGTGTTTATAACCTTCTTAGAGGGCAAAGACTCATTGTTACACTTTCCTCCTGTGTTTCTGGCGCTCTCCAATGCAACAATGCCAGTGAAAATGCATTTAATCTCATCATCCTTGTTCCTCTAGGAACCTCATTTCTCCCTAATTTAAAAAAAATTATTTCTAATAGACTTCATTCTTTTAGAGCAGTTTCAGGTTCACAACAGAATTGAGCAGAAAATATAGAGAGTTTGCACATAGCCCTCCCCACCCACACGTATATACTCTCCTACCCTCAGCATCCCTCATCAGTGTGGCATATTTGGTACAATCGATGAACCACCATGGACACATTATTATCAACCAAAGTCCATAGTTTACAATAGGGTTCACTCTTGATTCTGTACATTTTATGGGCTTTGACAAATGCATAATGACATGCAGCCACCACTATAGTATCATACAGAAAAATTTCATTGCCCTAAAATTCCCTTGTGGTTCATCTATTCATTCCTTCCCTCCTCCCTCTCCCCAAGCCCCTGGAAACCATGATCTTTTTATTGTTTCTGTAGCTGTGCAGTTTCCGGAATGTCATATGGTTGGATTCATATAGTAATTATATACCCTAGGCTCTAGTCCTTTATCTTGCTGTCCTTTAGTTGACACAATCTTTCTTAACAAAGTTTCCCTTTAAATAATAAAGACTGAGAAGTCTCCAAGTTCTAAGAAGGCACATTATGATGGTGAAATTTCAGGCACCTTAACAGGATGTCACTTTGCCTTCTTGGCTTTAATCTCTCCACTTGTGTGATAAAGGGTTTGCAAACTGATTGCACAGAAGAATCACCTGATGAGCTTTCAAAACTGTAAATTCCTGGGCCCCATCCCAGACCTATCAAATCAGAGTCACAGAAAATAATCATGGAAGGTGGGAATATTTAAAATGAGTAATGGAAAGGCTACGGTTCTAATTATAATCAGAGACATAGATTTTGCTTATAAAACAGTAGAATTATACAGTGCCAATTTTTAAAAGCATGCTAGATTTTCTAGATGTGCTTTTTTTTTTTAATTTGGGGTTTTTTTTGGGGGGATGGGGAGGAGGGTAATTAGGTTTATTTATTCACTTAGTTTTTTGTTTCTTTTTTTAATGAAGGAACTAGGGTTTGAACCCAGGACCTTGTGCATGCTAAGCACACGTTGTACCACTGAGCCACAACCTCCCCTTCTGTATGTCCTGTTCTAATTTTTTTCTGATTCTCACTTAAGGCTGTTGTGTGTAACTTCAAATGGAAACTAGGCTATTGCCTTGTACACAGCATACACTCCCGACATGATATCTTTATTAAGAAGAATACTGATTCTCATAGCACTAAAAAGACAAAGAAAAATAATAAACACCCTTGATCTGTTCAGCGTGGCTAGTTTTGGGATGATAAGGTGTGATATAACATCAAATGAGTTACATTTTAACTCCCCTTAATGGATTAGGCAGAATGGATGAACACATCAGACTTGACTTTACAGGACCCAATAGTCCTGTAATTCTGATGTTTTGATGGCTTCTAACTGTACTCTGGAATTTTTAGCCTACCTATGCCTTAATTGCTATGGTTAATGTATATGATATTGTTATATAATAAGAAATATATATTTGGTCTTCATCCCTGGTTCTCGGCACAGAGCATCTAAAACCTTTGAAATTTCCTTGGTGGTCGGGTTCTGAAGGAGAGTTCTTTCTTGTTGATAATAAGCCCCTTTCAATCATACCTCGGTTTAAGTTAATAAGGTGACTCCTGTTGGGCCCCTGGATAGCTTCAGGATGGAGGCTGGTTGCCAGAGGAACCAACCATGTGAGTAGAGGTTTAGAACTTTCAGGTCTACCCACCTGACCTTCCTGGAGGGGAAATAGGCTGAAGATTGTGCTAATGCCCAATGGCCAATGATTTACTCAGTCACGCCTATGAACTGGAATCTCCCGGAAAACCTAAATGGTGGGATTTGGAGAGGCTCTAGTTGGTGAACATGCTGAGAGGCAGGAGGAGTGGCTTACTAGAAAGGGCATGGAAGCTCTGTGCCCCTTCCCCCCTGCTTACAACTCTTCCATGAGTTACATCCTTTGTAATAAACCAGTAATAGTAAGTTAACTGTTTTCCTCAGTTCCATAAGCCATTCTAGCAAATTATGGAACCTGGGGAGGCAGTCATGGAACCTCTTGGCTTACAGTCATTTGGTCAGAAGTACAGGAAATCTGTAACTGGCATCTGAAGTGGCAGGAAATCTTGTGGGATTGAGTGAACCGATAGTCTGTGGGGTCTGTTCTAACTCTAGGTAGTTATGGTCAGAACTGAACTGCACTGTAAGATACCCAGTGGTGTCTGGAGATTTGGAGAATTGATTGATTTGGAAGAAAACCTCCACATTTTTGGTGTCAGAAGTGCTATGAGCAGAAACAGACCTTAAGAGGTTAAGGAAAAAGAATTTAGACGATGGAAAATATGGAGCTGAAAATCATTATTCATTGCCATAGAATACAAATTTAGCCTTTAGAGAATTCAGATAATTAATAAAGACTTGGTCTTTTGAGGACTCTGCAAATATAGCCAAAATGTATGAGTATTACGTCTGTTAACTAGATATTATTAACTAGGAACATATATCTCATTTATTTCCTTACATCCAGGTTTATTTTAAATTTTCAGAAAGAGGAAACATAGAGGACATTTTTAAAATAATAAAATTTAAATCTAATTGGGACTCTGGTTAGAATACCAGCATTAGAATAGCAAAGGGTTAATTTTTTTCAATGATTTTGTTGATTTCAGATTTTAAAAGAAGATCATTGAGTTGGTAAAGGTGTTTTACTGGATACTAGTTAAAAGTGGTTGTGAGCTTGTGCCTGAAGTGACTATTACAAAGCTTGGGGAAAATATGTTCATTTTGAAATTTCAGGTGGGTTCCATAATTATTTCAGGCACTTTTTTTTGGTCTGAGTATAGCATTAACAGTGTTACTCTCAGAATATATTGATAATAAATTAAAATCACTCCATTCATTTAAGGAAAAGAAGAGCAGATGGCCATTCATGATGAAGACAAGGGCAATAATCATGAAAGCTCTGAAGCTTAAAAAGAAGTATCAAAATGGTTGTCGTATTAATCATACCAGAGACATAGATTATATCCACATAGACCAAACTTCAGATAAAGAACAGGAGCAAAACATAATCCATTAATGGTTGTTTTGACCATGTCATTCTATCCGGGTAATTGATTGACTTTGTGGTTTTCCTCATAATCCTAAATTAGTGAGTTTGATTTAAGAACACCTACCATCACTTTGTAACTTATCTGTAAAAAGAGAGAATATCTATTAATTTTACTTCCCACAGAGATGAGGCTTAATTAGAATCCTTGAGAAGAAATTAAAATAAAATTACAAAGCTTTTTAAGACATAATTTCAGGTTAAAGTTTTTTTCAAAAAAAGAAATTAAGGCAGAGGACCTATGATTTCTTAGCCACAGCACTTTTACTATGATCTAGATGAACTTGTTAAAACATTAAACAGAACAAAAGACAGCGCTAAAAATAATCCACTTTGTTTTTCCAACCTAGGTGAATATATACAACATTACTATAAAAGTCATATCACCATCTCGTATGTACAGTGCTTCTGTCAGCATTGTCTGGACAAAGTAACTCAAATTCCCACTGCTTTAATGCATATTTGCACAGTCAGTTGGTGTTCTCACAGAACCATGAAGTTGCACATTAGGCCCTAAAGATATCCAGATGCGAAGAAATAAAGATGTTGAAACATTAGAGATATAGGGGAAGCTTTTATTTTATAAACGTAATTAGAACAAGCTGATTTTACCCTAAAAGGCACAAAGTTTTGTAATAAATTAAATAAAATCTTAAAATAGTGAATTAAGGAGAAAATTCATTATTTTAATTATCAGACTTTGTTTGAAAATAAAATATTCCACATCAGATCATTAATAGAAATGTAGATTTTAGGTGTGTCTGTTATGTAATATTGTAGGTAGAGATTTTGCCCACCATCCATTTAAAAATGCAGTAGTTTTCGCTGAAAAATCAATAAAAAACTCAGAACCTGATTTTGTGTTCTCCTTTAAAATGTCTAATTCTATAAAAGAAAGGAAAAATGAAGCAGGAAAGGCAATCATTAAGGTCTTTATTGGTCTAAGTTCTCCCCTTCCTGGATGGGAACACAAATCAGAGTCATCCTCAACCACCACAACAACAAAAGTTTGAGAAATCTCAAACTTTCAGGTCACCTCTTGAATATTAATTCCACTCCACTCTCAAGTTAGCAGCCCCTGCGTTCCCTCACGAGGTGAATGGCTTTGTAACATTGCTGCATCCCAGTGTCTTCCAATTGTGGTCCCCAGACTGGCAGCATCCGCATCCCCAGGGACTTATTAGAAGCACGGATTTTCAGCTATTCCCCAGATCTTCTGAATCAGAAACTCTGGAGGTGGGGCCCTGTGTTCTGTGGTTTGGGAACCTCCAGGTGACTCTGATGATGCTCAAGTTTGAGAACAGAAGGGTACAGGTAAAAGTCTAGCGGTTAGAGTCACTGAACTCTTCCCCCTAGAAGGATCTCAAAGTTCAATGTCTTCCTTCTACAGACGAGGAACTCACAGCACACATGGGTACTTGTCAAAGTCAGCAGTGGCTGAGACTCAAACTCAGGCCGACTCTCTGCAGGTGCAGATACTGCTTTACTCCCAGCTGCAATGCACCTCAAGCCCCCTGCTACCCACTCTGGTGTTACAAACGGCATTGATTTTTAAGGGTGACTAAATGCGACATTGTTGATTGTTGAATGAGGGTGACTCTATTAAAACATTGAATAATTCAATAAAAAATTTTCTGCAAATTACATGTGGCTCCCATAATGGTAATAGATATTTTGATACAGTAACTATTTTTTATCATCATTTACAAAGTTTTTTTTTTTTTTTAGGGTGGAGGTCATTAGGACTATTTATTTATTAAAAGATTCTTTGCTTGACCAAACTTTAGTCAGGCTCTTGAACCTTCTTCTAGGCTCATCTGTGCACTTCCTTATGAAATCCAGTTTTAACAGGAAAAATGCTATGTCAGTTTAGTAAGAGCCCCTGACCCTTGACATCTGATCACTCTTGATATATGGTCAGGATCCTCATCCCTTAAGCTGTGTCTCATCACCCTGGCCTGTCTTTCAGCAAAGATCCTGCTAGGTTGATTTAGCCAGAACCTCCCTGTCCCCTTACCCTTAATATTTCCTTTTAGTAATTTTTCATCCACTGAACCCCACCTCGTTCACTGGCTGTAAATTCCCACTTGCCCACGCTGCTGTACTCAGAATCAAGCCTGGCTCTGTTCTGAGGTCTCTTTCCCTCTGTTGCACGAGTCCTAAATGAAACCTGTCTTTAGCACTTTGACTGCTGTCCAGGTCTGACTGTTCTTTCACATCATCTAATTTTCTAAAAAACAGAACTCCTGATTTTTGTTGGCAACTTTCTGTCATTCAAGTCTGCCATTAAGTAGACTCACTCTACAGTAGCGCTATCCAGTAAAAATGTAAGTCAAGCTACAAGTGACTTTAAATTTTCTAGTAGCATATGAAATAAATGCACAGCCTAAACGTTGAGAGTTATGCTTTATTTGGTGGACATTTCTGAGGACTCGAACCCCTTCAAGCCCAGGATGACAGCCTCTCAGATCGCTCTGAGGGACCGCTCTGAAATAGAGCTCGGACATATAAGAGTTTTATAACAAAGACCAGGTAGTTGGAACAATAAAATATTACGTGTTAACTGAAGAAAACCAGGCATCTCGAGTTAAAGAATTTAGTGCTTTTCTGTGTATTGGAGAGAGCAAACATTTGGGCTCACTGAATTCATTCCTTTGACAAGCACCTAGCTGTCTAGGGCCGGTGTCCTGTCCTTTCTTATTCTGAGTCCCCTCAGGGGGCACCACTGTGAGTGGCTGCAGAGGCCGGGCTGCAGGCTTGTCTTCACTGAGGGGTGGGGCAGCCGCTGATGACTTGATGGCTTCAGCATTCTTTGTTTACTGATATCTTCTGCAGTATTTTTTGTTCACATATATTTAAAAAAAAAGATTGAAAGCAATAGGTGGTAAGGTTAATATATTTTATTTAACCTAGTCTATCTGAAGGATTTTAGGACATACCACCCCATAATACACTGCTTTGGTATATTGATTATTTTGAGGTGAAGCCATTAAAAAAAAAAACAAAACAGCGTGTTCAGGGAAATGCTTTTACTGAATTTTCCTTATCTGCCTAAAAACAGATTTTCCAAAAGGAACTCAATTGTCGTAAATCCCCTCCCAGGGAGTTTCATCAACCAGGGAAGATTGACTTGAATCACAGAAGAGGAAACTGGAACTGGGCACCACATTCAGACAAACTTTGTCACAAACTATTATATCTCCTGGCTCGTCTTCTAATGGCCCATCTATCTTTTCTAAAACTCATTTATTCTCCCTTCGGTTGCCTACAGCCTCCCCCCCTTCCCTTATTAAGAGGGTTTATAAGCTCTTGAATCTTATTACTTTTTTCCATGATGTTCCTGTGCACATAATACTAAAAATTAATAAAGTTCTATACCTTTTCTCCTGTTAACCTGCTTTTTGTCAGTACATTTCATAACTCCAGATATCAAACCTAGAAGGGTAAAGTCTCTCCTTCCCTGCATACCTAAACATATTATCATTTCAAAACATGATTTTTTTTGGTACTATGTTTTGAAAATCCAGTTGGTAGTTTAGACCTATAGCACATGTCCATTTGGACTAGCTGCATTTCAAGTGTCATGTGGCTATTGGCTTCCGTACTGGACAACATAGACCTAGAGCTTTCTGCTTGAAATTCAGTGCTCTCACATGCTTCCCATATGATTTAGAGCCTTCACTAGCTTTCAGTTTCCTCATCTATAAAATGAGAATAATAAAATTCTTCATCAGACTGACATAAGGATTAGAGAATTCTGTGGGTAAAGCACTCATCACACCACCTGACAGGAAGTAAGCTTCCAATAAATGATGGATTTATAAAAAATGTGTGTAGCTGTGTTTTGTTTTCCCAATCCCAGTATAAGATTATAGCTTTGGTGTAATACTTAGTACTGTTTTCTCCCTCCCTCCTTCTCTCTCTCTCTCTCTTTCTTTTTTTCTTCATTTATAGTTGATTTACAATATTATACTAGTTTCACGTGTACAACATAGTGATTCAAAACTTTTATAGATTATACCTTATTTACAGTTATTATAAAATATTTACTATAGTCCCAGTGCTGTAAAAATATATCCTTGTACCATATTTTTTATACATAGTAGTTTGTACCTCAGTGAATGTTAGATTTTGTAGTTATTGTTCTGCTAAAAAAAAAAGAAGTGCTAATGATAAAACTGAATGTGTCATGAGGAGGTGAGAAACATTTTCTTACAAACTTAGGAAAACAAATTTTGATCACAGGTTACTCTTTAATCAATAAACATGGAACCCTGACACTCCACCTTTAAAATAATACTTATCATTTGTAAGGCGATTTGGAGTAAGCAAAAAAGATGACTAATGTCTCCGATGGAGAACTGTGCATCGTGTAGGTTAGAGCTCACTTTCTGAGTTATCTGAGCCTAGCCTTTCATTTGAGCTATTTTACAATTCCGCAAATTGTAGGTAACTGAAAGCAATGCAAAATAATTCTTGTTCTTAGACATGCAAATAAATTCTGTCTGGACTCTCTTTCCTTCTCTTCCCATGAGAAAAAGCCAGTTTTGCATACATTTGTAAACTGTTTTCTATATTTCTTTACTGAGGAAACTTTACTCCATATAAATTTATGCTTGTTTAACTTTTTTTTTTGAACCAGTTGTAACATTTACCTGATTCTTCATTAGTAAATAGTTAAATGAAATAGTTAATATGTATCCATTTTGTATTTTAATGAAAGTCTTGGCTATACCCCTTTTGGACGATTATTCTTTAACATAGTTATCTAGCACTATATTTTAGATTTAAAATAATCCCCATCAACTCAGTGAGAATTTCCTAAACTTCAAAGAAATTGAGTTGATCTCTCTTCTGTTCTTGATTTTGGTTGTGACCATACACAGAATCTTTCCGTGAAAGGTTCTGTGACACAGATAATGTACAAGCTTTGCCTTTGAAAACATCACAGAAGAAAGGAATTAAATAAGCAATTATGAAACAAAATAATGTAGCTGAAAAATACTGCCTGCCGTATCAGTAAACAAAGGATGTTGCAGACATAAGCCATCAGCCACTACTGCTGCCCCCAAAGATGAGCCAAAGGGAACTCAAGATGGAGGCAGGCAGGCTGTGCAGCCACTGCAGCTACCCCCAGTGGTGCCCCTGAGGGAACTCAGGATGGAGGCACAGGAACCTGGCCCTGGACGGCTACGGTGCACAGCAAAGGGGTGATTCCAGTGAGCCCAGACCTTCGCATCTTCCCATACATAGAAAACCTCCATATTCCCTAACTTGAGATATCAGGTTATCTGTAATTTACAGTAATCTTTTGATGTTCCAACTATCTGGTCTTTGTTGCAAAAACTCCTGCATATACTGGCTCTGCCCCTGCCTCTTCAGAGCAGTTTCTCAGAGCAATCTGAGAGGCTGTATCCCAGGCTTAAGTCCTCGGAAATGTCAACTGAATAAAACATAGCCCTCAACTTCTGGGTTATGCCCTTTTTTTTAGTTAACAGTAGTGTCCCAGCCAAGGTAGGTACAAGCTGGAAGTCATTAGCTGGCAGAGATGATGGACGGAAGCAGAAATCTTAGAATTAGTTTGGGAAGTTGAAAAGGAAATCTTAGACTGGGAAAATGAGAAAAAAATAACATCATTTTGGGCACAAGCTGTGATGTGTGTGAAGTCTATTTCTTCTTTCCTGCTGCCTTTATTCCTAAATTGCTTAATTAAGAAAATTCCTCTGTAAGAGTCTTTTGCTTTTACGGCCTAAAAGCATAAATCTGACAAGTGCACACAATCTTTTATACCAATTCAAAACTGTTAGGGTGATTTCCTGTGCCTTGCATCAAGCTGAATAAACATTCTGTTCAAGTGGAAGCTTGTTACGCTGCCTTTCTCTGCTTTTCAAAGTGATCGGAGCAGAGCTCTTGAAGTCTGCTTGTCTCACCTGTGCCGCCTAATGGCTCGTTTATTTTGTTTATCCTGCTTTGGGGAAAGTCAGAGGTAGCTTGACATTTGCATTGCTAATAAATTGGTTGTAAACTGCACTGGTACTTTGGGTTTAGATTGGCAACTTGCATTTGCACAGGGTCCTCTGGTCACTGCTGTTATGATTACGTATCTTTACAGAGTCACGTTTTCACATGTAAAACAAAGAATGTTGCCAACATCCTGTTCTGCAAAAATTGAGAAATTAGCCACTGCAGCCACTCACCTACAGCACACCCTAAAAAGTAATTCAGGACAAAGATTAAGCAATAGACATTCTGTGCTCTGGGAAGACTGACAGAGTTAGCCCTCAGATAGATATTTCTGGGAGAAATTTTATGAACCTAAATTCTTGCATCTTCCCATACTTAGAAAGACACTAAAATTAACAGAGCTGTTTGATCCTCGTGACAAGTAATAACATTTTACTGGGATCTTACTGCACCATACATAGGGACTCCTCCCCTGTCTCTCCAGTTTCTCAGAACATCAGAGAGACTGTCTCCTGGGTATTGCCTCCATTAAGATGCTGAATATACTCAACTCACAGCTCTTACACTGCAAGTTTTTTTTTCCAGTTGACACACATAAGGTATACAGTATATATATATATATATATATATATATATATATATATATATATATATATATATACACACATATATATGTATATCTTAGTATCCATCTTTATGACTTTCATCTTTATTTAAGTCCATATGGTACCAGGTCTATATAACATCTTGCTTCCATTTTTCATTGTTGGGTTAGTTAGTTTGCTTGGATTCTCTATTCCAAAATCTGACATGCTGGTAAGTGTTATCATCCAACTGACTGACCAACATACTATTTTAATCTGTTCTGTATCTTCTCTCTCATTCAATCAATTACCAAATTCAACACTTGAATTTTGATTCAAATTTTGACCTGTCCCCAGAATTCGCCTTCTTCTCTTTATTCCCAAAGCTTGTGATCTAGTTCAGCCCTTCATTATAATTTGTGTAAATGTTAATTTATTAACTATTTCTCTTGTCTTAAAAACATTTTTTTGTAGGGGAGAGGTAATTAGGTTTATTAATTTATTCATTTTTAGAGGAAGTACTGGGGATTGAGCCCAGGACCTCATGCATGCTAAGCATGTGCTCTACCACTTGAGTTATACCCTCCCCGCTTCTCTTGTCTTTAGTCTGCATTTTCTCCAACCAGTCTGAAAACTTGTGCTTTGCAATTATTTTTACTTCATGGCTTATGTAGAAAAAAATCGTAAAGCATGCTAGTTGATAAACAGAAGAGGCTGCTCATTTGGTAGTGACTGTCCCAGGAGGCTCAAACCATCCTGAAGGCTGAGTGGAATACATATTTCAAAACACTTACAAGCCTTGAAGGCACAGCCCTGTGCTGCTGTATGCTGATTGGGAAGCTCTATGTAGGAATTCAGTACAAGTCTTCCCAAGATGTGCCACTTTGAAATGTGAATTATTTTGAGCTAAAGGTAATTGAAACCCTGCAGGTTAAAGAGAAATTACTGTCCCTCTCCTAACTACCTAGAAGAATTTAAACTGAATTTTTTCCCAGAAAAAGAGTTATTACCAGAGATAAATTTTATCTAAGTAGCTCCATCTACACAGCAGGACAAATGTACTGTTATCAAACATCTGTTTTCTTGGTCATCTTGTGAATAGCCATCTGTCCTTAAAGCCCCAGGCTCCTACCCCACTCCCTAGCTCAGAATGGCATATATCCCTCATTTTACCTTTCTGTCTTTGAACTGCTTATGTATGTGGGGTCTCTGAAGTATGTTGAGTTATATGAGTACATATAAAATTAAATTCAGTTTTCTCTGGTTAATCTGTGTCATGCCAATTTGATTATTAAATCAGCTGAAAAAAATCTTTGAAGGGTAGAGAAAAATTCTTTCTCCCCTGCATCTATTGTAAACTAACATTAAGTTAATTATTTAATGACACTTCTGCTACATACATTGAAAAATACAACATTGAATCTCCATTGCTAGCAGGATAAAATTCAAATTTGTCATTTTAGATTCAAGACTTCTCACGATAACTGAAATATATTTTCTAACATTATTTTTCATTTGTGTCCTATAAGATTGCTTTGCAGCAATATTCTTGAGATACACTCCCATAAAATCTTCACCATTTCTTCTTTTCTCTGAATGCTGTCCGTAATTCTGACTACATATCAGAAGAATTAGACCTGGATATCAGAAGAGAATTTTGGTCAAAAACATCTTCATAATCTAAAATTAAAAAAATATATAACTTCAAAATCAGATACAAGATTTTCAAGCAATAAGACAGGTCCAGATAAGAAAATAAACTGGTCAATATAGAAATGAATGAGAAAAATAAAAAAAAACTATTAAACATGAAAACTTAAGTAGAAATAATATGAACAAAGGTCTAGCAGGCATTTTGTGTGTGTGTGTGTGTGTGTGTGTAAAAGGAGCCTGTATTCTGACTGGAGCAGGATGGTTCTTCAAGACATTAGTCTGCCATCCTCTCGGTCTGCCAGCTTTCCAAATAAAGTTGCCATTCCTTGCCCCAGTACCTCGTCTCCTGATTTATTGGCCTGTCATGCAGCGAGCAGAATGAGTTTGGACTCGGTAACAATCATACAAATGAGAAAAATAAAGCCCAGAGATTAAGTAAGCTGGTGAAAACAGACTGTAAGTCATAGAAAACTGTCATAAGGAATCACTTAAAGATAATGGAAGAGAATAAAAAGGTAGAAGTGATTGATACAAGTAAAAAACTGTGAAGGATCTGAGATTTTTAAACTTCTTTCAAGTTAACAGTTTGTTGGGCAACCATTTTTGTAAAGGCAGGAGGCACAAGAATTCAGGTTCAGAGACAGAGGACTTACTTAATTACTTATAGTCTAGCAAGCAATATGAGCTTTACATTTCTGTTACCTTGACCCACAAATCCCTGGATTAGCTCAGGTACATTTTGCAAATCCTCTGGGTTTGCATAATATCTAAGGAATCTTGAGTTTAACTAATCCTTATGTTTTAAAATGGAAACTGCCTGACTTTGCTCCAGAGGGAGACATTATCCTTATTAGAGTAGGCAGCAAGCAAATATGTCTTCTTCTCCACAGGGAGACTATCTCTACCTTCCAAGACTCTTTACTATATGAATATACTTAAACAGTCCAGAACAAAAGGAAATTTAGTGCCTCTGTTCACAATACATGCAGAAATATGAAAGATCCTTGGAGAATTGCATCTCAATAGTAAGAAAATGATTGATATGGATGATGAAGGTTGTACAGTATACTAATTTGTATTCCATAAGGAGAGAAATAACAAACAAGACAGGAAAAAATATAAAAAGATATGAAAGAAGAAAACCTTTCTTAAAAAAAATCACAGACTCAAAGATAAAGCCAAATTTATGAGAATCACAAAGAAAAAATTGAAAAAAAATTTTTTTAACATTTTTTATTGATTTATGATCATTTTACAATGGTGTGTCAAAAAAATTGAAAAAATTGCTCAACATCAAGCTAAACTTTCATTCTTTATTGGGCCTGTAAGCAGAAAAAGCAGATCACCTTCAGGGAGAAAAATCAGACTACCATCTACCTAACTCATAGAAACCTCATAAAGCCAAAAGACTCAAACAATATCCACCAATGTCATCATAAAAAAGTCTGATACAAATATTTATATTTTGCAATATAAAAATATATAGGCAACAAACATACTGTCAAATGTATAATATCCCTTGAGTTTTTAAAAAAATTTGTCACTTGATTAATAATTAAATTCATCTGTATGATCATTCTGCTCAAGACGACTGTTCTCTTGTTCTCTGTACATCCCCTGTTCCACCAGCACCTGCTTCACCTATACCCTGCTCACATGACCGACCTCTTACACACTTGCCCCAAGCCCCAGCTAATGATTATGTTAGCTTTAGATCAGAACACTCCACTATGATTATCAAAGGGGTAGTGAGGGGCATGCCCCTCTACTGGTTTCCCTGGTAACCAATGAGACAAGCTAACTTCAATTTCCCCTGTAGTTGGTAACCTTCCCCCAAGCCCCAGAGCAAAGGCTGCCACCATGCCCTTCCCCACCATCTGCCACATGTGATGCAGTGTCTCTCCAGGACATTGTTTAGATGCGTAAGCTCCCCCTATCTATTCAACCACTGATGCACTGTTGCTGACTCTGGGCTCTTTCTTTGGTCCTGAAGCTGGTTTAGACGGGCCTTGTAGGCCTGCAGGGTGCAGCCCTACACCATCTCATCCAGTGACAGATTAAAATAAAGAGTGGGGCAATGTACATTATGTGCTTCTGGATGTGATGCAATATAAAGGAAACAACATCACATAAAATATACTTACCAAAATGTTTAATCTGAATCAAATCAATTGTGTAGAAATAAATTATTGGAATATAGGGGATAGAAGAGCAATTTAAATTCACAAGAAATAACTGGATAAGTCCAGAATCTGAAACATTCTAGCTGAAAACTGGCCTGGATCTTCAAAAAGTAATGTTACTAAAACAATTTGTCATTCTGCTTTAGAATAAAAGAACCCTAAGGGAAATAGTGGAAAAAAAATATGTCTATGAATCTGGACTGTATCCTGGAACAACTTCAACAAAACTACCAAATATATTTTGAAGCAATTAAAGACATTTGAATATGGGTTGGATATAAATATTATGAATAGTAAGATTGTGGCTATGTTGGAAGGTCTTTATTCTTAGGGGATGCACTAAAGTATTTAGGATAAAGTGATGTCCATAAATAAATAAATGCATAAATAAAGATAGAGCAAAAGGACTGTACCTGGATAAAACTATGTGGTAGCATAATATTTGTGAACCTAAGTGAAGAGTATATAGCTATTCATTGCTTTGTTATTTTAATTTTCCATAGGTTTAAAATTTTTCCAAATAAAAAATTTGAAGAAAACATAATGAACTCAAGAGTGTAGAAGTAGTGTTGTGAAAGGACCAGGAATGGACACTGAATCCATTTAACTGTGGAACTGTGGATGTTACATATTTACAATATACTATAAAAGTTATATACTTTGGTGTACAACATAATGGTTCATTCACACGTACACACACATAAATTCGTTTTCATATTCTCTTTCATTATAGGCCACTACAAGACATTGAATATAATTTCCTGTGCTATACACTTCAATAAAAACTTGTATGCTTTGAAAGTATATCATATTAATGTTATAAAATTCATGAGGGGAAGGCAAGGTGGACAAAAATACAAGTGTGTGAATTTTACTATCTTTCATGGTGGAGGAAAAATACTTTCAAATATTAGCCAAAAAATAAAAGCTAAAATACTATTAAAACTGACAGATGTTGCCACTAAAATATTTCAAATAGGATGCAAACTAACTAACAGAAGAAAAATCCTTTTCAACACATTCCAAGAAAACAGAAATCATTCAGTAAAAGCTGGAAAATGAAGGAGCTGCTAAACAAAAAGTAATATATATATAAAATCAACCATAGGTATCAAACAGATGAAACATATCTGTCATATCAATAAATGAAAATGCTCATCAGTTATTTAAAAAAAAGAGACTCTAAGATTGGATTTAAAAGAATCTAACAATATGCTTTATTCAGAGCTGATCTAAAGTGCTTCCAAAGTCTTCAAAAATGATTATTAAACACCAGACACTGTGTTAATTACAGGTACTACAAGGCTGAAAGAAACATATTGTACCCAGCCTCATGGACGTGTAGTTTAATTGAAATTAGTTTTCAACAGTGTAAAGTAGGACTGAGTATGGTAAATTAAAAAAAAAAAAAAAGGAACAAAGTAAAGGCTGAATGAAAAGGAAGGCCAACAATACACCAGAGAAACACAAAGACAAGCATGAGACAGGTTGACTTGAAGACAGAACATGTTCAGCAAGGTAAAGAGGAGTCATGAGGAAGCTGTGTCATAAATCTCAATGTGCCCCAGGAGAGCATATTCATAAAGCAAACGCTGCTGGAAATTTAATATGACAAATGAAGTAGTCAAAAATACTTAGGCACATAGAATGTAGATAGATGGTGAATAAAGTAGCTTTGGTAAACACACCAAATCCATACCCTGAGTTCTGAGACTAGTTTATTGGAAATCACATTTGTAAAATTTGACCAAATACTAGCCCTCAAAATAATATCAACAAATTCCAATAAAAATGGTATAGACCATGAATGACTAAAAAAGTAAAAATAAATATCAAAAACAGGGACTTAAAACTTCAACTACCTTAAAGTTAAGAAGAAAAACAAACAAATGAAAAACTTCTCTGTTAAACAACTTTTGTCTCAGCAGAAGTTCAAAGCAGAAACTTAGAAATATCTAGAAAACAAGAAAAAAGAAAACACTGGATATCATAGTTTATGGTATATCACTAAGTATCTGTTCAGAGGAAAATACAAATTCATTAGCATACACATTACTAAAACATAACATCTCTTGCAATCATACACGAGAGTTGACTAAAACATATTTATAAACCATAAGAAAATTCAGTATGAAAAATAACATATAAAAAATAACAAGTTTTCCTATTTACAAACAACAATCGTTAGGAAATGTAAAATATACTGTTTTAAATAGCACCAAACAACATAAAATAAATAGAATAAGTTTAATAAGGAATGTGTAGAACTTCCATGAAAAAATATAATTTATTATTTCACTTTTTTATGATTTCAATTTATTTTATTTTATTTTATTTTGTATTGTTTTATTTTTTTTTTTACTGAATATTTCACCAGATTTTATACATAACTTAGTCTCCTGACAGTTTTGTGACACCACATCAAAACATCACAAGACTAAATCTGCAGAGTCAACGAACACGTCTCTTCTCTTAAGGCTAAGAGGTGGGGTGACTACACACTTCATTTCCTACTATGTCAATTGTTTTGATTTTTTCCTCCTTTTTCAGTTTTATTAGGTAAAATTATTACAGTTCAGCTGCACATACACATTATATTGCATATAAATACATGTATACAGTATGCTATGTATTTTTTTAGTTTACATATATGTACTGATTATTTTTTCTAAGAACAGATTAGATCTTCAGCTTTTTAAACTTATATAGTTATCAAAGGAATAAAGCCAACTACAAAATAAGAATCAACAGAATGCGGTATTCCAACAGGAAGGGCAGTCAAATGTGCTCACACATATTCAAGAAACCAACATAATAATTAGTTCATTTGTGTCATTATTACTGTTATTACTTTTTAGATTTGTCATATAAATGATGTCATGTGAAATTTTACTAAGCCTAGGTATGGAATAGGAAAGCATTTCTTGTTCTTGAATAACAAAATCTCACATTGTATAGATGTTGAATCTTTCTCTATTAACCTGTGAATACAATATTATTCAGCATGACAAAAGGGGTCATTTTACTTTACTTTAGATGTTTCCGTTTGGCTTTGCATATTTATGGAATGAATGTATAACTGCGATAATTGCAAAAAAAAAAAACAAACCAATGGAATGTTGAACAGCTGTCAGAGTTAATAGCTAACAATTATGAAGTGTTTACCATGTTTCAAATTCTGTTCTAATGCCTTAAATGGGTGAATTTATTCGATGCAGAGGCATTACCAGTTCTTATGTGGTAAATCACAAATTGTGAAAATGACTATGACATTAAATTTTCATACCAATTGTACTCTTCTCATTTTTTGACTAAGAAGTATTAAGATAGAATCTTCTATCCAAAATATGCTCATAGACCATCTTGTGTTAAACACTAACATGGTGGTGTAAGTCAATTATACTTCAGAAGCAACCAAAAAACAAACAAACAAATAAACAAACTCATAGAAAAAGAGAGATCTGTGGTTACCAGGGGTGGAGGAGGATGGGGGGAAGGATAATTAGATGAAGACATCCAAAGATGCTAGTGTCCAGTTTTAAGATTAATAAGTACTAAGGATGCAATGTACAACATAACAAATTAACACTGCTAAGTGTTGTATATGAATGCCATTAAGAGAGTAAATCCTGAGTTCTCATCACATGAAAAACTATTTTTTTTCTATTTCTTTCATTTTGTATTTATATGAGATGATGGATATTTACTAAACTTATTATGGTAAAAATTCCATGATGTATATTAAGTCAAATCATTATTCTGTCACCTTAAATTTATACAGTGCTATATGTCAATTATATCTCAATAAAATTGGAAGAAAAAAATAATTAATCAAAAAATTGCACCATTTCAAGCTGACTTATTTGAATCTTAATGGTTTTTGCTTGTTTTAGACTTGTATGAAATTTAAATAGGAAACATTTTTAGCTAACATCTATGTACAGTCATAGATAGTTAACATCTAGGAAAGGGTAAGAGTCAGGGTATGAAAAGATATCTCTAGTGGTCATAAGGCTAGAGGATGTGGGGTCTGGGGAGGACTGATGGTGGACATGAGGAGGAAACAAAGGAAACTATCGCTACTTCGGTCTTGCTAGTTTAGCTATGACTCCCATAGGTAGTTAGAATAAATAATTACTTAATTTGAAATCAACATCTCAAAATACACTGAAGAAATTAGTTGCAAGTGTTTTTTTAATTTCTTCTCAAAGATGATCTTGATTAGTGGAAAGATCTAGGGACTGAAAGGTAATACCAAAAACTGGTTTCTAGTTCTGGGCCCACTTCTGAGGACTCTTGGGCAAATTATCCTCTGCACACTTGCTTCATAATAAAACATGTGGAACATTTACTCTCCAGGTATGCGGAACCATGAGGATTTACCTATAGAGTAACTTTGCAATATTGAATGAATAAAACTAAAACATAATACCTTCCCTGCATATAGCCCAGTCATAATGTCAATTTTAACTATCAGTAGATCATTTAATATTAGAAAACAAGGATGAGTGTTGCTGGAATAACCGAACAGCTACATGTAAAAGAATAAAATTTGAACAAGAAAAATTGAACATTTGAACCATATACAAAAATAAACTCAAAATGGATTAAAGAACTGAATGTAAGACTAGATAATACTATAAAACTCCAGAGGAAAACATAGGCAGAACACTCCTTGGCATAAATTTCAGCAATAATTTTTTTGAACCAGCTCCTACAGTAATGGAAATAAAAAAAAAATAAACAAATGGGACCTAATTAAAAGATTTTGCACAGAAAAAGAAACCATAAATAAAATGAAGACACCCTATAGAATGGGAGAAAATATTTGCAAATGACATGACCAACAAGGGACTAATTTCCAAAATATACAAACAGCTCATACAGCTTAATATCAAAAAAACAAGTAACACAATCAAAAATGGGCAGATGACCTAAACAGACATTTCTCCAAAGAAGACATCCAGATCGTCAATAGACACATGAAAAGATGGTCAATGTCACTAATTATTAGAGAAATACAAATCGAAACTATAATGACCTATCACCTCACACAGTCAGAATGGTCGTCAATAAAAAGCCTACAAACACTAAGTCCTGGGGAGGGTGTGGGGGAAAAGGAACCCTCCTTCACTGCTCATCGGAATGTAAATTGGTGCAGCCACTATGGAGGATAGTATGGAGGTTCCTTAAAAAACTAAAAGTAGACTTACCATATGATTCAGCAATCCCACTCCTGGGCATGTATCTAGAGAAAACTGTAATTCGAAAAGACATATGCACCAGAATGTTCATAGCAGCACTATTTGCAATAGCCAACACACGGAAACAACCTAAATGTCAATCAACAGATGAATGGATAAAGAAGATGTGGTGTGTGTATATATACATACACACACACATACATATATATACATATTAGAATACTATTCAGCCAAAAAAAAGAAAAGAAAAGAATGAAATAATGCCATTTGCAGCTACATGAATGGACCCAGAGATTATCATATTGAGTGAAGTAAGTGAGACAGAGAAAGACAAATATCATACGATATCACTTATAGGTGGAATCAGACAAAAACGAGAAAGGGTGGGGAGGGATAAATGAGGGGTTGGGGACTAACAGATACACATTACTATACAGAGAATTGATAGGTAACAAGGACCTACTGTATAGCACAGGGAATGATATTCAGTTTCTTGTAATAACATGTAATTTAAAATTATCTGAAAAGAAAATATATATATATACATATATGTGTAACTGAATCACTTTGCTGTATGCCTGAAACTAACATTGTAAATCAAATACACTTCAATAAAAAGTTAAAAAAAAAAGAAAAGATGATCATTTGGTTTTACTTATAATGGACCATTCAGTTTTCTTTTCTACTTTTATTTTCCATTTGAGATAAGTAAATTGATACATGTGGACACAAACTACATTATTTAAAGTAAACATTTTGTGTTTTTTCTTTGATTTTATTATGTCAGACCTCAAATTTAATTTTGTGCAATTAGAAATATTTCCTTCTTTTTTTTTCAAAATATTTGCTAGGACTCTTAGAAATGACCTACTTTAGGGAATGTTGGAAAATTTATGAATTAGTTTCTGTAGTACCAGTTGAATTCCAGGGGCAAGAATTCATTCAAGAATTAAAACAATATTTATAAATGGGTTGGAATCTGGGTATTTCCCTTTTCTTGTGCTCTTGTCAACACTGTCATGGTATGATGCCTGTGTGTGCTTTTTTAAATCCTTTGACTCTTTTCTGATCTGGCATTTTGTATAACGCACTTAGCTTCTTTTAGTTTTCTAAGGCAGCTGGATGCTACATGTAACAAGCCGACAATTGTTTTGTCAATTTGCGCTGCCACAACTTTACTTATGTTAAATATATGAATTTGAATGGAGAATCTAGATCTGTACTAAACTATATATATCCACATTTTAACAGAAACATACCCTTTAATATTAGCAGACTTAATCTTTTGCTAACTAGATTTTATTAAGTAGATTGAATATGTTTTTAAACCTAAAAAGAGAAAACTAAATACTGAGATATTTTGAGTACTTACTTTGAACTGAGGGTTTTCAAATGCAGCTGTTTCTAATAAATTGAATTTCTGAAACAATATTGAGTAAATTTTAATGAAATCCAATTTGTCTTTTAATCTGTGAGTTCTTGTGTTTCAAAATGTTTTACTTCTTTCAAATATAAAGATTCTAGATTCTCCAACTGAGTAAGAGAAAATAGAAAACTGGTAAAAGCTATCAACTGACTTTCCATTTATAGTTTTAAGCTTGCAAAGTAGCCTTCTGCTTCCCCATTTGGTTGTTATTATGTTTCAGGTTGTTTCTTTTCGACATCTTTGATGAACAAAGATTTGGATAAAGTCTCACTACTTATTTAAGACATATGGTCCTTCAGTGACCAACCAGTTCTCTCCGACCACTGAAGGATGCCAGCCTTTTTGGCATGATGATCACTGTACCTCTAGCCAGCTGAAAACATCAGCATCTAAATAATTTCACTGGCTTCTCCTGGCATTGAACACCAACTAGCGCACCTGAACTAGTGGCAGCCCCTGTGACAACTGCCATTATCTCTTTTTCTGATATTAGTGTCATTCTCCTGATCTCTATCTGACATCACAGGCAAAGACCCAAGGGTGTATGCAGCGGGATTAACGGCAACAGGTACCAGCTCATACTCACTTCCCTTTTGAAAATATGATTTGCCTTTCATTCAGTCAATACATAATTATACATGCTTTATTGAGTACACCTTATATTCAACATACCATACCAGATACTGCAGAGAAGATATAAAAAGATATCTGATGACCTAATTGGTGGAGAGACAGAGATAATATATACAATGAAATAAAAAAAAGACTATCTTTTTTTCTAAAAACTGGTGTAATCAATTGTAACAGGTCCTCAATAGAGACACATGAATTATGTCATAACAGGAATATAATGGATGATCAGTTCTGACAGGGGCAGCAAGGGAAGACTTCACGATTGAATTGAGTGGTGGAGGTAAGGATTCTGGCTGTTCCAGTCTTAGGTAACACTATGCACAAAGACACGTGGTGCTTAGATTATCAGAAAACTTATGAATAGTTGAATACGATGTGATGTGGGTGGAAGGTTATAGTTGACAGAGATGCTGAAAGGTAGTTTACAGCCAAATGATGAAATTGCTTGAGTTCTGTTTGAAAAAGTTTGGGACTGAAAGAGAGACACTGACCCTGAGAAAAAGATGTGAACAGCAGAGTTCCAAAGAAATGTCTGCTGAGCCTAGTAAAATTGTGGGTATAACTGTGAGCAAATAATATGTGAATATATAGACAGAGATTTCCATTGTTTCTCTTTTTTTGTAATTGGAAGAAAAGCAGAATGTGAAGTTTTACAGTCACCAGACACTGCTGATGTCCATCACGTATGACACACATGCTGACTTTAAGAGCCTAGGTCTCTGTGCGTCTCTAAGAGCTTTCTCTAGTTCTGTAAGGATTTATGTAGTCCATTCACAAGGCAGCCTGGAAGTGAGGAATTTAATGCCTCCAGGAGCAATCTTTCAAAAAAATAAGAGCACAGGACTGGATGGATAAATACTCCAGCTTCCCCATTCATGACAGAAAATTCTGAGGCAAATTCTAAATGATTTTTCCGTTGGTCCCCCATAGGATTGAGGCCAATTTGCACATCATGGTAATCCACTCATCAATGTACAACTTTTTGTTCTTTCTCTCTTTTCTCATTTCCTCACTCCTTCCTTTGTGCTTTCTAAGAGCATTTTGAAATCAACTGTCTGCAATCAGGCCCTAATCTCAGTAGTTGCTTTTGGATCAACCAAAATTAAGATATTTTGTATTAGTGGTTTCCCTAGAGAGCACACTCTGAGACTAGAATCCTGGAAATGCATCAACTGTCCATCAGATGACAACAAAGAACACTTTGCTGGTGAGCAGGGTGGCTTAAATAGTAACACTACAAGTACTAAAACTCTGACTTCTTGGTGAATTGTGATGATACACACATGCTGACTCAGGCAATATCTAGCATGTGGGCAAGTGTCGAAGCAGTGGTCATTTTACAGATTATGAAATTGGATGGTTTTATTAAATATTCTACAAAATGTGAAATAAAAAGATCATAGCATGCTCAGGTCACCCAGTTACTAACTCAGTGTAGGTTATTATGTCTGGAAGATCCCCACAGTAGCATACAAAGAAATTATTTAAAGGTTAAAATTAGCTGCCATAAAAAACTCCAATTTCTCTCCTAATTTTTCTCTCTTTGATATCCTGATAAAACACATGAGTTCCAGAAGATGGGGATTATCCTTTACAATAATTCAGAGATGGGTCAAATTAGTGAAGACTTTAGGGGTCCAGTGATCATGCTGGGCCAGCTCCCGAAGGGAAAATACAAATTATTTCACTTTGTACTTCCTACCACTAAAAACTAGGTGAATTTTTCTGTTGGACTCTTCGTATCTTGGAGGAATACCTCTCTGGTCCATTTGTCAAGTGATTTTGAATATTGACAGCTGTGAGAGGAGTGCAGAGGTCGAAAGAGCCCTGAAGTAGTTTATGGAGCAAGAGTATTCCTTATGCCAAAGAGAAGTAGTTATCTACTAGGAAAAGAGCTTCTGCCATGCACTTGCGAGCTAATAGCAACTGAAAACTGGGCCACTGGGCATCAAGCTACTGTGAGAATAGAGCTTCTTGTTGTGACTGAGATCTGTCAGATCCACCATGGTCACAGGTTGGGTGGACACAACAGTAATCCATCATGTGTTTTGTTTAGTCATTTGGAGAGAGTCTGGTTTGACTGGACCCAGGGTGCATGATACAGACACATTAGTAAGTGCCAGCTTCATGAACAGGGGGTCAGTCCTTCATGTCACTCAACTCTGTCAATGTCTCTCTTTCAGGCAACATCACTTATTCATCGGAGTTCCCTACAACCAGCTGATAGCAGGAAGAAACCCAGACTTAGTCCTTCAGTGGGTCTCCTCAATATTTTGGCATGAGCTGAAAAAATAAACTAGTGTTGCAATAAAGCCTCCTCTGTTCTCCTAAAGTGTTAGTGATAAAGGGAAATCCTTCCAGTGGGGCAGAGGTGCAGAAGAAACAATTGATTATCAGCTTCATAAGGAGGTAACAGTTGTTTGATGTAAGGTTGTACACGTACTCTTGGGCAGAGTTGAAGGGCTCAGTTATTGGTGAGGACCTGAGAAGAATGAGATTGGAAGATTGGAGACAAAACAACATGAAGAAAAGGTATGAGGATGTACTGTTAGGTGTCAGCTTAGTTTAGATGTCCTGAGGAGCTTGCACTGCAGGGGAGACACTCAACAACCAGGCCAACAGTGTGTATCTTTGCTCACCACGTTTCTTGCACTAGGCCCGTGAAAAGAAAGAACAACAACAGAGGCTCAGTGTATAAACCCAACAACACAGCCTTCCTGGCATGTCTTTCATGGCTTCCACTTGATTAAATCTAGCCTTATTAGTGTGCTGTAGTATGTGTGGAATTCATCTGGCTATAAAGTTTAAGATCTGCTCTCCTTTGCAGACTTAGAAAAATGTTCTTGTGCTTTAATGCCCAAAAGCCTTGCACACTGACAGAATTTCTTTTCCTATTTTTTTTTTTTTTTTTTTTGCCACAGCTGAGCCTCTTTCTCCAGACGTTCTCTCACACTCACTCCTTCGAGCCTCGGCTCAGATGTTGCTCCTCAGAAGGGCCACTGTGGCTACCCTACTGCAGTGACTTTGCACTGATATTATATCATTATCTATTTTCTTGGTACTGAGATTATTATCTGTCTCTCACACTAGACTCAAGTTCTATGAGAAAGAGAGTTAGTCAATCTTCTCCCTCTTCCCAGAAAAGCCACAGTAGTTCCTCAATAAATACTGAGTAAATAGTCAGATAGATGAATTTAAATCTTTAATATACCTGGAATTTTGAATCATGTATATTGACAATCATTTATGATGTTTCTTTAAACACTAAGGTCTATTTGTGAACTTTCTATTATGTTCCACTGATCAATTTGTTTATTCCTATTCCAATACCACTCACTCAATGGTTTATTCCTATACCACTGTTTTGACTATATTATCTCTCATTCATGGGAAGATTTGCCACATTTGTGAAAATCATGACCGATTTCCACAACCTAGAACATGGTTGGTATTTCCATTTGTTTACATCTTTCTTTATGAGTTAAAAAGATTTTATTTTTATTTTTACATGCCTGTGTCTTTATTTACTTAATTCTCAATATTTTATAATAACTAAGCAACACATATTTTCTTTTTTGCATCCTCTCTGTGAGATGGTTTAGAATGCCTCTAATTTCTGCACAGAGAAGGTAGACCTCGACCATGTCTGTGAGTCATTTATGAATTAGAATCTCTTATTCATACTGAGCCTCCTCTATTATCATTTAAGGACTAATCACCATGTGTCTGACCTACCTTCCACGACCTCCCCAGGAAGGTCTTCTTAATTTAGGCTTATTCAGTCACCCCCGATTTCTCCTCACCTTTTTATAAGCGATTCCATCTGCCTAGAAACTCTCCCTTTCTCACTTTGGCTGGTTAATATCCTTTAGATCACTATGCAATTGCCATTTCCTCAGGGAAACTCTCCTTATCTTCTTTGATAAAGCCAGCTTGTATTATTAAACATTTTCTTAGTTCCACGTACCTCTTTCTTAGCACTTCTCAGAGTTGCAATTTTCTGATATTACTCAATGATGTCACTAAAGTTCACTAGTGGTAGGGACTGTGTCTCGTTTTTGCTCAATATTTTAATCTGCAGCACCTAGCATAATGAACTGATTCATTATATGAGTTCAATAGACATTCACTGATTAAAGACTGGATGCTAAACATTAGATAAACCACATTAAAATGTATCATGTAACCCAGCCCAGAAAAATTTCTATTTTTCAGGTTGGTCTCTTCCTCCTCTTCAGCATTCTTAAGGCTATTCTGTCCCTTCAGATAACCTATGAATAAATATTCAGGTGAATTAGAACTATATAGAAATTTGGAAAACAGGAAACCACAAAACTATTTAACATAAAGTAAACTCTTATCTGATTCCTCCTAATAGGAAACCATTGCTGCTCAAAAACAAGAGTGCTGCCTAGATTTAAAAAGCGGCAAATTCAGCAATGCTCTTTAGTGCTCCAGGAAATTGTTAGCAATAAGCACTCTTAGGCCTGGCCTGACCCACCGAGCGTTAAGTTCATTGTTCATTTTTATTGTTTCCTAGTTGGAGAGCTGTAAAGCTTTAGCCAATGTTCTGATCATACGGCACGTAAGATCAGCTCATTTAAAATTCTAAGATTATTTGTCATTTATTTAGAGACCATTGGCAATATGTGTCCATTTTTAAAAAATGATAATGTTCTGTAGATCCCTACGGTATTGAACCTTAAAATGTTGTTTACCAATACGATTCTTTACTTGATTAATCATCTTTGGCTAGCAAAATCTCTGAGGAGCAGCAAGATCTGCTGGTCATTTTAAATCTGTGTTGTTCATCTGCATTTTTTCCCCCAAGAACAGAGCTCTTAGTGATATTACATAATGCTTCTGGAATAGCTGTCTAATGGAAATTGGCTTGGAGAAATGCTTAGGTTAATTTCCCTTAAACCCTTATTTTTTTTTTCCACAAGGGAGCTTTAGCATCCTGGAGCATTTTAGAAAGCATTTTTAAAATAGTTGATGTGTGTCCTTGTCAAATGAACGTTTGTTGACATTGCCATAAAAAACACCTATCTTACACAACGTGGGAACATTGACATTACCGGGTTTTTGTGTGCATTTCTGTTTCAAAAATTTTAACAGTTTTATTTCCAATTAACTACAAGTATCTGATCATTAGTGAGAATGTGAACTGTAAGCTTCTTATATATTTATTTTTCCAAAAGAAAAGAGAACACTTAAAACATCATGTATTTTGGATATAAGTAGCTATAAAAGTTTACATGTGAGATTAAGACTAAAAAGGAATGAATCATTTCCCCCAGAATTCAATTTAAAACTGTCTCTATATCAAAAAAAATTTAAAAATTTTAACTGCAAGAATAGAAAAGGTGATATTTAACGTATATTGTGGACCAACTACATGTCAGGAATCCTGCTAGACATTCTATTGTAATTTTTATATAATCATCTTGATAATATGAACAAAAATTAGTTAGAATGTGCTAAAAATAAAAGTTGATTTTCAGTTAAAAAAAGTTCTTCTTTCGAAAAGCACCTTAAAGAATATTATGCTCTTTCAGGTTGTAATAATATAAAGAGTTGTAGTCTACCTTATTTACATACTTACCCCAATAATTCAGTCATATTCTGCAAAACACTACATCCATGAAGTTTTAATACTTTAACTGATTTAGAAGAATATAATTTCATATGTGTTGATTAATAGTCAGGAATAATGATTGATTAATTTTAATTTAGAGCCAGAATGTACTAATTAATAATAGGCCTACATTAGTCTCAAGTACAGATAATTGACACTTAGAATATTAAAATCTTTGTGCACATTAGAATGCACAGACAACATAAGAACTCTGCTGCACTATGGATGCATTTTATGAGTTTTAGAAATATGATTTGTTATGGGTTGAATTATGTCCCTTCAAAAGATGTATTGACGTCCTAACTCCTGATGCCTATGAATGTGACTTTTCTTGGAAATAGGGTCTTTGTAAATAATACTTAAGTCAAGGTGAGATCATTATTGGATTAGGGGGGCCCAATCTAATGTGACTGGTGTCCTTACAACAAGAGAAGAGACCCAAAGATAAAACAACATGGGAAAATAAGGGCAGACATTGAATTACTGCAGCTTCAAGCCAAGGATGCCAAGAATTGCCTAGACACCACTAGAACTTAGAAGAGGCGGCGGAAAATTCTCCTCTGCAGACTGTAGAAGGAGCATGGTCTTGCTGATGGCTTGAGTTTTGGACTTCTACCCTCCAGAACTGTAAGACAATAAATCACTGTTTTTTGTTTTACATCATTCAGCTTTGTGGTGCTTTGTTACAGCAGCCCTAGGAAGGCAGCACGTGGTTAAAAGATAAAAAGAAGTTGGTGCCTGTTAAGTTTTTGGCAAATAAGACCTGGGCCAATTTGATTTTATGGTATTATTCTCCTACCTCAAAGAACTATATTAAATGTTGGTTTAATATTAATGAATGTTAAATTATAGTGAGAATATAAATCATGTTTTTATTTATTTATTTTAATTTTTATTTTATTTAAATTTTTTTTAACAATATAACATTTTTTATTGATTTATAATCATTTTACAATGTTGTGTCAAATTCCAGCATAGAATACAATTTTTCAGTTATACATGAACATATATATATTCATTGTCACATTTTTTTTCCTCTGTGAGCTGCCATAAGATCTTGTGTATATTTCCCTGTGCTATACAGTATAATCTTGTTTATCTGTTCTACAATTTTGAGATCTCGTCTATCCCTTCCCACCCTCCATCCCCTTGGCAACCACAAGTTTGTATTCTATGTCTATGCGTCTATTTCTGTTTTGTATTTATGCTTTGTTTTTTGTGTTTTTTTTTTTTTTTTAGATTCCACATATGAGTGATCTCATATGGCATTTTTCTGTCTCTTTCTGGCTTACTTCACTTAGAATGACATTCTCCAGGAGCATCCATGTTGCTGCAAATGGCATTATGTTGTCAGTTTTCATGGCTGAGTAGTACTCCATTGTATAAATATGCCACTTTTTCTTTATCCACTCATCCGTTGATGGACATTTAGGCTGTCTCCATGTCTTGGCTGTTGTAAATAGTGTTGCTATGAACATTTAAAGTAGGATTCCATCTGGATATGTGCCCAGGATTGGGATTCCTGGGCCATACGGTAAGTCTATTCCTAGTCTTTTGAGGAATCTCCATATTGTTTTCCACAGTGGCTGCACCAAACTGTATTCCCACCAACAGTATAGGAGGGTTCCCCTTTCTCCACAGCCTCTCCAGTATTTGTCATTTGTGGATTTTTGAATGCTGGCCATTCTGACTGGTGTGAGGTGATACCTCATTGTACTTTTGATTTGCATTTCTCTGATAATTAGTGATATTAAGCATTTTTTCATGTGCCTATTGATCATTTGCATGTCTTCCTTGGAGAATTGCCTAATTAGGTCTTCTGCCCATTTTTGGATTGGGTTCTTTGGTTGTTTCTTATTAAGTTGTATGAGCTGCTTATATATTCTGGAGATCAAGCCTTTGTCAGTTTCATTTGCAAAAATTTTCTCCCATTCTGTAGGTTGTCATTTTGTTTTACTTATGGTTTCCTTTGCTGTTCAGAAGCTTCTAAGTTTCATTAGGTCCCATTTGTTTATTCTTGCTTTTATTTCTATTTCTTGGATAGACTGCCCTAGGAGGACATTTTTGAGATGTATGTCAGATAATGTTTTGCCTATATTTTCTTCAAGGAGGTTTATTGTCTCTTGTCTTATGTTTAAGTCTTTGATCCATTTTGAGTTGATTTTTGTGTATGGTGTAAGGGAGTGCTCTAGCTTCATTGCTTTACATGCTGCTGTCCAGTTTTCCCAACACCATTTGCTGAAGAGACTGTCTTTATTCCATTGTATATTCTTGCCTCCTTTGTCAAAGATTAGTTGACCAAAAGTTTATGGGTTCATTTCTGGGCTCTCTGTTCTATTCCATTGGTCCATATGTCTGTTTTTGTGCCAATGCCAAGCTGTCTTGATGACTGCAGCTCTATAGTATTGTCTGAACTCTGGGAGAGTTATTCCTCCAGTCTCTTTCTTTCTCTTCAGTAATGCTTTGGCAATTCTAGGTCTTGGATGGTCCATATAAATTATTATGATTTGTTCTAGTTCTGTGAAATATGTCCTGGGTAATTTGATCGGGATCGCATTAAATCTATAGATTGCCTTGGGTAGTGTGATCATTTTAACAATATTGATTCTTCCAATTCAAGAGCATGGGATATCTTTCCATTTTTTAAAGTTTTCTTTAATTTCCTTCATCAATGGTTTATAGTTTTCTGTGTATAATTCTTTCACCTACTTGGTTAGATTTATTCCTAGGTATTTTATTACTTTGGGTGCTATTTTAAAGGGGGTTGTTTCTTTTCTTTCTTTTTCTGTTGATTCATCATTAGTATAAAGAAACGCAACTGAGTTTTGAACATTAATCTTGTAACCTGCTACCTTGCTGAATTCTTCGATCAGCTCTAGTAGTTTTTGTGTGGACCTTTTAGGGTATTCTATATATAGTAACATGTTGTCGGCATATAGTGACACTTTTACCTCTTCTTTTCCGATTTGGATCCATTTTATTTCTCTCTCTTGCCTGATTGCTGTGGCTAGGACTTCCAAGACTATGCTGAATAGGAGTGGTGATAGTGGGCATCCTTGTCTTGTCCCAGATTTTAGTGGGAACCTTTTGAGTTTTTCACCGTTGAGTACTATGCTGGCTGTAGGTTTGTCATATATAGCTTTTATTATGTTGAGATATGTTCCCTCTATAGCCACTTTGGTGAGAGTTTTTATCATAAATGGGTGTTGAATTTTATCAAATGCTTTTTCTGCATCTATTGAGATGATCATGTGGTTTTTGTCCTTTATCTTATTGATGTGATGTATTACATTGATTGATTTGCGTATGTTGAACCATCTATGTGTCCCTGGGATGAACCCCACTTGGTCATGATGTATAATCTTTTTTACATGTTGTTGGATTTGGTCAGTTTCTTCTTGATTCAGTCTTAGTGGACTGTATGTTTCCAGAAACTGTCCATCTCCTCTAGGCTATCCAGTTTGGTTCCATATAGTTTTTCATAATATTCTCGTATGGTATTCTGTATTCCTATTTTATTTGTTGTAATTTCTCCATTTTCCTTTCTTATTTTGCTGATTTGTGCTTTCTTTTTTCTTCTTTGTGAGTTTGGCCAGAGGTTTGTCAATTTTATTTACTTTTTAAAAAAAATTTGTTGATGCATCTTGAGATATCATTGAATATGTTACCCATAATCTAAACTAGGGAGTTACTAGCAGTTTCTGAATTCACCATGATGTCACATTTTTTTCACATGCTTTATTTTCTTCAGTTCTGGGAAATTCTCACCATTCTCTGAGCATTGCTTACCTTCTTGCATCAACTCTTCATTGCCACAATGACGTTACTTAACAAACATCCATCAAATCTGTTTGCTATACAACAATAAAACGTTTATGTAGATCACGGGCTGTGGGTTTGGTCTGAATTGGGCTGAGCTTGACTGAGTTGTTCTGGGCTACTTGTGCATTTATGGTGAGCTGCGTGTTGTCTAGGTGTCTCTGTTTATCTTGGCTAGCGTCTGGGGGTCAGGACTCTGCCAGCTGAACTAGGATGACCTCAGCTGAAATGACTGGCAGCCAGCTCTGTGTCATATCTTTTGTCTTCCAGTACTCCTGTCTGGCATCTTCACTTGGCACTCACAGGACCCATGAGATAAGAGAAAAGGGTAAATATTGTTCAGATTTTGGCTTGTGTCACATCTGCTAACAACCCATTTGGTAAATCAAACCACCCATGGCTTATCTCAGAATTAAGAAACAGGAAAATATTTTCGACTTCTTCATGACAGAAGCACCAGAGTCACATATGAAAGGTCTGATCCAGGGAGTGGTGAAGAATTAGACTGTTACTGCAGTCAGTCTACCATTCTTCCATTCTCTGTATTTATTTCTTTTGGAACTTCTTTTGGAATAATATTTTGCCTCATTTTTACAGTGCTTTCATATTTTTAAAAATTTTGTCTTTTTGCTTTTCATTCTTATTGATTTCCATGCTCTTTTACCTCACTAATTTTCTCTGCAGATATATCTAATTTGCTATTAATCCACCAAGTTTCATTTACAGCGATTTTTTTGATTTCTAGAAGCTAAATTTAGTTCCTTTTTACAAATAAGCCTTTTTTTAGGCATAGTGGTTTCTTTCACTACAGTTTTTAATCTTCTTTATCTTAAGTATTGTAAAATTTCTTATTTCATTGTTTTTTTTTCTTTTTTTGCAGTTTCATCTTTTGTTTTGTTCTCATATTTTTACCCTACATTGATATTTCTACCAAGAGTGACTTTACTCAGGTTATCTATTTAATATCTTCAATCTATCTATAATATTTTAAAATGTTTTTATGAATGCAATGTGGTAATTATTATTTTTTTTACTTTATTTGTTAAATTAATATCATGTTATATTCCTTGATTGTAAGATTTTTAAAAAATCTTGCATTTCTGGAATAAACTCCAGTCGCTCTGATGCTTTATCTATTTTGTGTATTGCTGGGTTTGATATGCATATATTTTGTTGAGGATTTTTGCATCTATCTTCATGAGGGATATTGGTCTATAGGTTTCTTTCCTTGTAATGCCCTTGTTTGATTTTCAAAAAATTGGAGTAATGTTGATCTCATTAGTGTAACAGATCGTGTTCTCCATTTCTGGGAAGGGATTCTGTTTGACTAGTGACATTTCATTCTAAATGTCTAATGGAATTCAACAGTTAAACCATTTGCGTTAATGTTTTAAATTATATATTCAATTTATTTAATAGATTGGAGAATACCCAGAGTTTCTATTCCCTGTTCTCTCAGTATACTGATCAGTGGCTTATTGGGAAAAGTATTTTTTCCATCAGTCAGTTTTGTTGAGTTCGTCAGCATACATAGTTTCATAGCATTTAATATTATTATAATGTATATCAAATCTGTAATGATAGAATCTGTTTTTATTCCTAGTACTGGTAATTTTCCACTCTTTTTTCTTGATCAGTCTAATCATGGGTTTGCCAGTTTTATTAAATCTTTTAAAATAAAATATTTTTCTTTATCCGTTTTCTTATTCTGATTGTTTTCTATTTTATTGATATCCAATCTTACATTTTTCTTTTTCTTCTTACCTCTAGTTTAATTTGCTTTTCTTTTTCTAGTTCCTTAAGGTAGAAACTTATAACATTGATTTTAGACCTTATATTTTTATAAGGTATTAAACCTATACTTATTCCTCTAAAGAGTCATTTTGATGTCACAAATTTTGATATGCTATACTTTCAATATCATTCAGTTCAGTATATTTTCTAATTGCCTTCTTAATTTCTTCTCTTATCAGTGAGTTATTTATGTGTGTGATATGATTTCTAAATATTTGTGTTTTTCTTATCTTTTTTTCTTATTGCTAAATTAATTCTTTTGTTATCAGAGAATATACTCTATTTGATTTTAATCTTTTTAAATTTAATGTTACTTTTTCTATGGCTTAACATGTGGTCTGCTATAGTCTGAATGCTTGTGTCCCTTCAAAATTAATTTGTTGAAATCTTAACCCCCAGGATGTTGGTATTAGGAGGTGAGGGCCTTTGGGAGGTAATTATATCATGAGGGTGAAGACTTCACAAATAGGACTTTGTCCTTATAAAACACGCCCTAGAAAGCTCCCTTGCCTCATCCTCCATGTGAAGTTACATTGAGGAAATGTCATCTGTGAACCAGGAAGAAGGCCTTCAGCAAATGTGGAATCTGCTTGCACCACAATCTTAGACTTCCAGGCTCCAGAAATGCAAAAAATGAATATTTATCATTTTAAGCCACCTGGTTTATGTTATTTTTGTTATAGCAGCCTGAATGCACTAAGACATAGTCTTTTTTCTTCATGAATATTCTATAATCACTGAAAAAATGACATGTGGGCACACATGTAACTCCCTAATTACATGCAAAGAATTCTGAAATTGTTGGTTGCAGTAATAAATCAATGCAAGCATTCAGTTTTATCATCAACAGGTAATAACTTCTGTAGTCTGATAGTTGCCTGGAGACTTTTCTTTAAGTTCCAGTCTAGAGATTCAGTTTTCAAGAAAGAATGATCATTTCAGGGCTTCACAGAGAACTAAATTAAAAAAAAAATTGCCTGGCAAGTTTGTTCTTTTTTAAAGCATTATAGGCTATAAACAAGGTAAGCATTTATCAATCTTAGCTTCTGCCAAGTGTTATCTGTCCTAAAATTGTTTCATTAAGTTTCAGTCTCTAAACATTTTTAATTCAATAATTATCATCTTCATCAGAGTCCATTACTTTTCTTCTGTTGAATTTAACTGTTTTCTGTTTGTTGGCTTATTTTTTCAAGAATTTTTATTAAACCTATTCTGACACTTTCCCACTAAGTTGTTCATATCTTGCTATCTGTGTAAAGTGATTCTCTGTTGCCTTTTCTTTTTTTTTTTTTTTAGGAGGGGATATTTTATAAGTGCTAAGTTACTCAAAATAAACCTCTGGATGATGGAGACTATTGTAAATATCATACTAGATTCCTTATGAAATCTCCAGACAGAAGATAAATTCCTGCACATAGTAGGTGCTTATCACCACACAACTCTAGGTTTCTTGGCCAAACTACAAGGAGGCTTGTACAAGTTAACAAATTGTGAGCAACCTGTATCCAGAGAGCAAACCAAAAACAATGAGTCCAGCATTTACGTGACCAACATTAATCAATGGTGATTATTTATTTTTTTATTAAAGGAAGGAATGTTAAGGGAAAAGAAAATCCAAAATTTGGAAATAGACAAAAGGATAAATACATATATTTTCAGTATTTTACTGGAACCTAAGGTTTTCTAATTCTTTAGGATTATGTAGGTTTGTTTGATCAACTACTTACTATTGATTAGAAAGTTCCACACTTCTGTAAGGTTACATGTTAACTTACAGAAAACATCATGATGCAAATGATTTTTATCCAATAAACAATAATGCAAATGGGTTTTGTCTGGTAGAAATGCAATTTTTTTTTATGGAAAAGAATTTACAAGATAAAGGTTATAGTAGTGTTGTCCTAAAAAACATTAACCAGATTTGTATATAATTTAGCACTTTATCTCAGCCTTCTTTCTTTTAGTTGCTATAAATACAAGTATCCCTTCTTTGAACTCCATTTGCCACCTTGCTAATTCCCTCAGTGATGTGTTAAGTGTTTAACAAGTACTTAAAAATTAACCAAACGAAAAAAAAACTAAATACTGCATGTCACCATAAATGTTTGTAATCACCTGAAGCTGTCAAATGATCATGAATTTTGAGTTCCCCACTTGCAGAAACTTCCATTCTTACTGAAGACCCTTTCCTGCCTCATGTACACTGGAATTTTTTTAACCACAGTGCACAAATTTATGGACTCATTCATTTTATCCAGAGTTCAAATTTTGGTTCCTTAATTAACATTGAGTGCATGAATCTTACCCCTATTTGTAGTGTATACAGCTGTCATGACATTTTTTTTTAGATTGTTACAGTATCTTTTATTTTTTTATTTTTATACTTTTACAGTAGAATTATTATTATTTTTTTAATTAAAGTACAGTCAGTTACAATGTGTCAATTTCTGGTGTAAAGCGCAATGTCCCAGTCATGCATATATACACATATACTCAATTTCATATTCTTTTTCATTAAAAATTATTATGAGATGTTGAACATAGTTCCCTGTGCTATACAGAACAAACTTTTTAAAATCTATTTGTATATATAGTGGCTAACATTTGTAAATCTCAAACTCCCAAATTTATCCCTTCCTGCCCCCTTTCCCTGGTAACCATAAGATTGTTTACTATGTCTGCAAGTCTGTTTCTGTTTTGTAGATGAGTTCGTAGAGTCCTATTTTTTTCTTTTGTTAGATTCAATGTGTGAGTGACATCATACATAGAATTACGTTTTATTTTCAACAACCAAAAGAGCCTTTGGGTATTGCTGCCCTTTTTCTTTTATAATTCTCATTTTTTATTGAAGTGTAGTTGATTTACAACATTAGTTTTTGTACAGCAAAGTAATTCAGTTATACATATACATACATATTTTTTTCAGATTCTTTTCCAATACAGCTCATTACATGAAATCAGATATAGTTCCCTGTGCTATACAGTATGTCCTTATTTTTTATCTATTTTGTATATAATAATGTTTATCTATTAATCCCAAACTCTTAATCTAACCTTTCCCTGACCTTCTCCTCCCCCACTCCAGTAACCACACTATGTTTTCTATGTCTGTGAGTCTATTTCTGGTTTGTAAATAAAATTCATATTTTCATATATTTTTAGATTCCACATAGAAGTGATATCATATGATATTTGTCTTTCTCTGTCTGACTTACTTCACTTAATATGATATTTGCTCCTAAATGACCAGCTAAAGATTCTTTACTCCTATGTATATCCTGTTCCCTTGACGAGCAAGTAATATGCTCAGAGTTTGTGGCTTTGATCAGAGCACTCTTCATTATCTGTCCTTGTCACCTCATAGGGCTTGGTTCCAAGATGCATACATTTATACCTGCTGTTTAATTTTCAGGCCATGTGGCATATAACAGCAATGAAACAAGCTTTTTAGGAATACACATGTGTGTTTGAATTTTGGAATTCCTCAGGCAAGGAATTTGCCTCGAATTTGCAAGGTAAGTGTTATTTGCCTCTTTTAGGACGTAGTTTAAGACCCCTTCCACACTTGAATAACTTTTTTTCTTTCACACTGCTAGGATTGTATTTTGAAAAGCCACTATCAGTAACTTCTCAGAGCAAGTCTGCATGTGCCTGTAGCAAACCTACTTCAACTTGAGAATCAATTGTTTTATATTTTATAAAGGGTATCCTGTTGTTATTATTCAGTTGAAGGGGCTAATGTGGCCAACTTGAAAGGAGGGCAAAAGTCTAGTATTTTACTGAAATGCATTAATTTAGAAAACTGAGCTGAATTAATCTAGAGAAATATTAAGTTTGGGAACAACTCTATGAGCAAGGGCAGCCTTAAAAATAGCTTCACTTCATGTCATGGATCCACATCAGGGCAGCATAGGAAGGTGAGACTGGGGGAGAATTGCACAGTAACAACTCCTCATGGAGAGAAATTGGGTCTATTCACCTTCTATCAAAGTTCCTGCTATTGTTTTTAAATATTAATAAATTATTGATAAATTATAAAAATTGAGTGGTTTGTGTGTCTAAGTTTGTGCCTTTCAGCATAAACAGACAAAACAACTTTGATATATTTAACAAGTCAGTTCTAACATGTGATTGAACTGGTCGCTTTCACTAGTGTCTGAGAGTTTTCATCATTTGGTAGCTTTGGCATGGTGCCAACACTTTTGTAAGTATGATGACCAACACATCCTGGTCTAAGTAAAGAAGTTTCCTTGGAAAAAACTCTCAACATGTTGTATGGCCTCCAAGAGAAATATTCAAAGTCAGTGGTGCTTCAACATCATTTCTTTTCTTTTCTTTCCTTTTTTTAAGCAATCCATTTCTGGGCAGGAGTTCAAAGGAAGTATCTGTTACAATGTTAGACACTTTCCAACAGATTGGAAGAGAAACATTCTAACCAAAGTCTTACATTTGACCAGCTGCCATATCAAGGGATGGGCTATTTAAGCTTTTAATCTAAATTTTCTTGGTTGGAAGAAAAGTGTTTTAGCTTCCATTTGGATGTTAGTGGGAATAATATATCTAAATTTCTCAGTGGGTGAAAAGTTGTTTTGATAGTATGGTCATCTATTGAATAAAGAGTTCTACTTTTGATATGTAAATTGAATTCAGACTTTTCTAAATAAATGTGATAAGGAGCTTTTCCAAAAGACAGTCTTTATCATTCCTTCAAGAAAAGAATTACAGCTTCTGAATACTTGTCATTAGGATATATTTTAAAATGTTAAAATCACTTTAGTTTTGTTTCAGTGTAACCAAAATCTGATGTTGCAGCAATAGTTTTGTAAAACTAGCCAGTTCAGATTGGATCAGGTACACAGCCCAACCAATTCTCTGACTTTTTAATCTATTTTATATCTACCAGTTCAAGAAATATCCCTTGGTAAAATTGAAAATTAGAGTTCATACTTAACCCTGTAAGAAATAAATGTTGCTCTGTTAGGCAGTTACATAGAAATGAGCAATGCACAAGGGGAGAGGAAGGGGAAAGAGTAACCCAGAAAACAACAGAACACCTGCACTCAGGATAAGGGGCTCCAAAAACTTACTTTCTCTAAATGAAGGCCAGCAAAGAAGCCAGCTAGGATCAAACGCAGTGGAGAGAAGGACCCGGCTTAACTTGACCCAGTGCTCATTACAATGTAATTAACATTACCGTTTGAGCCCCCTTTTGTAGGTTGCTCTGTGTGCATCATGGGTTAAAAACATGTGTAAAAGAGATGGGCATGCCTGAGCACTCAAAGAAAGTAAGCTGTCAATAATCAATCATGAAAACGCCCCCTAAGCCAGGATATAAAAACAGGAAAAACAAAGGAGCAGGGCCATTTTTCCTCTCTTGGATTGGCCTGCCCCTAGTTCTCGGGGGTGCGCTATGTTTTACCACCTTTTTACTTCACTAATAAAATCTTTTGTTTATATCATGCTTTCTGTGTCCCATTAGAAATCCTTTTTTCTGGGTGACTAAGAACCAAGGTAACTGTAGTCCCCTCCTCCTAATATCAGCTCCACATTTGATCTTGTATTATCCAAGATAGTGTTGGTTTCATATAGTTGTACTTCTAAAATAAATATAACACATTACATGTGCATCAAAATGCAAATTGATTTTTATGCCTTTTGTAAGAATTAATATAAATATACAAACTAGAAAAATTTGTAAAGCCGTGTGTTCTTCTTTTGTTTTGTTTTAAATCATGATACTGTATATCTGTGAGGCAATTTGGAAAAGTAGGTGAACAAGGAGGTGAACAAATTAAAGAGAATAGTGATTTCATCTCTTTACACTTCTTCATGATATAGACTTTTTAGTTGATAAACTCTGTTTACAGAATTTGATCTATGATCTATCTGATCTGAGATTACAAATTCTGTAGGTTATGAAATTTGACCTTGGCAGGTAATTTTTTTTTTTTTGCCTTCTTTAATGTTGATTATAGAGTTCAGAATCCAATTGTTTTTCCGAGAAGTATAACCTAAGAATAATTTCTAGCAAAGGGGGAGAAAAAACAATATACTGTCATTGGGAAAGTATAGTTACAAGCTGAAGGAAGTTCATTCAACCTATGTAAATCTTAATTGCAATAGTTAATGCCGACGCATCTTTATAACACAAATTTAACCACAACAGAAGTCGAAATGGTTGGTACTAGTTTAAAATTCTAAAAAGCAGCACAAGTCTGATGACTTCTGAATGTTAAGGTTACCAATTCTTGGTGCCAGTTGATTGAATTCAGATGTGGTTGCACCTGGAAACCGTTACAGGCTCTTTTTGTTATTAGATGGCTGAGGATATCAGACTATGATGATCTTGATATGTATGGAAAATATGGTATATTTTAAAATTCTCCTTCTTCTTTTTTTAACTATTCTTTTACTTATATTACTCCCTTTCTCTTTCCTTCTGAATTATTTAAAAAAAATGCTTTTGGTAAAAATTCTATATATTTCAGAAGGACATTTAGCAAAATATGAAAATCTGCTTCTTGTATTCGGCTTCTCTCTATGCTACTACTAAGTGGTCTTTAAAAAAATTCCATGTATTGCACAGGTGTAGAAAATGTCTTCCCTAGTTTGTTCTGTGTCTTTTGATTGTGTTGTGATACATACAATTTTAATTTTTTGTCAATAAAACATATTAGTCTTTTCCTTTATAGTTTCTGGATTGATATGCTTCAGGCAGTCTTTCATATGTCAAGATTTTAAAATAATGTATCTATGGCTTTTTTGTTTGTTTGTTATTTATGGTTTTTAAAAAAATTATATCTTTAATTTAGCTAGAATTTTATTTGATTTTTTCCTCTTTTTTTTTGAAAGGCTTGAGAAAAGGAGTGGGTTTATTATTTTTTCTTAAATAATTAAGAATTAAGCCCATTGTCCAATCTTCTTTATTTTACCTTCCAAATATTACAACATTCTCTTCTTCAAGTTCACAAAGGAGAACAAAACTTTATATGGTCATTTTATCAACTTTTTTTTTTTTTGATCTTACAATGAAAGTTTGCAGTATCTCAGTGGATATTGATAAACACAGCTCCAGGGGAAACTGTCATAAAAGAAGGAATTTATTGCATATTCAATCTGCTTTTCATTTGAAGTAGAATACTCTTCTGATTTATTTAAAAGGGCAATGGGATGGCTGAAGAGAGCTTTTGATGGGGAATTTGTTGACAACTGGATTTTTTACAAAGTCATAAAATGGCAGATTTCTGGTTATAGAAAAATCTTTTGTGTCCAGTTGGAAAAAAAAGTAAAGCAGACACTTACAAAATTCAGTTATTTAAAATCAACCCTGATATTGAAGCTACACTAGGAATATGTGTTTCATTAAAATGTTAGCTACGCTCCTACACTTTTGCCTGTAGACCAGGTGGGGAGGGGAAAGAAATCTTCTGTCTTGGCTCTGTGCATGGCCCTTGGAGAACACGATCCATTACAAATTCAAAGAAAGAACTATCTGAAACAATTACCTAAAACTATTTCATGAAATAATATATCCTTTTCTGTCCCCTTTCTAATCTTTTTTCTTACTCTCTTTCTTGTAAACTTCTGATGGAAATGGTATGGACCAAAATGATTCTCTTAGGGACCAAATAATTTGTAGCTCTGATGAATCTGGTCACAGAGAACTAAGTAGGTCAAAAATTAAGCACTGTCCATTGCAACTAATTGATTCAGTCAAAATTAAGGACTTAGAAATGTCAAGTGTCACAACACTGTCAGAGATGTGAAATTTTTTAATGGTTAAGAAATGTCTAACTCCCTGTGTTCCAATTTTGGCTCTATTGCTTGACAACTATGTGTTACTAATTAATGGTAACCATGTGTTATTTAGTCTTTTTGACTTCCAGTTTCCTTATCTGTAAAAATAGGATTATGAGGATAAACTAACGAAGGGAGATGATTTAGCATTCAGTAATTACTGGTTGATACTCTTAATTTTTTGTTCTGAAAGAAGGATACAGTCTTCTGAAAGATTCAAAACTGTAAGATAGTAATTTAAGCAACTGTACTTCAGAGGACTTAAAGACTATGGCGAAAAGTTGGACACTGACACTTAATGTGCCCTTATGTGTCCACACTTCAGTTTCCTAACTAGGTTCTACTGTCTTGGAAGCATTTTGCAATTACCAGTAAGGACTAAGAAGATCTCCTATAGAGTCTTATGTTTTACAAGTAAGTCTTCCTTCTCACTCAGAATAGATATGGAACATGTCATTTTATAGAAAATACAGAAAGGTATAGAAGAGAAAGTAAGGGTCAAGTACAATTCCATCACCCAGAGGAGATCTCATAACAGACTTAATATTGACTTCTATGCTTTTCCTCTTAAGATTCATAGCTATTTCCCATATTTTTATACATTTGTAAAATATTTCTAATAATTATTTAATATTAATTAATATTTCAAACTTACTTCAACCATTTAGATACGCATATAGAACTATATATCTCTTCGGGTTTTTTTTTTTTTGCTACAAATAATGCTAATAACATGTCCATTTTTATATCTTAGATTATTTCCCAAGAAGAAATTTCTGAAAAAAGACTCTCTTCTGAGGGTATAGTATTACTAAGGAACTTGATACAAATTGCCAGACAATTTCTCAGAAATTTTGTGCCAATTTATATGTCCCACCATGTGCATTGCAGCTGCATTTAGGACAACATTTTTTTAATCTTTACCATTTTGATAGGTAACAATATCATCTATTGTTATTTTAATTTGCTTATCTTTGATTAATAATGTCTTTTTTCCACAAGCGTTCTTAAGAATCTTTTGTATGCCTTTAATTAAAGATACACCTTCTCAATATTTGTTAATGTTTTCAGTTTCTAAGGGTTAACTATCAAGATGAAATTATCATTTATACTTATGCAGCTGCATGTACTTAATGTCTTATAGATTGCAATTTGTCTCTAGTACAGTTATGCCATTGGAGTTAAGATATCTGCAAAATTTTACTTGGGATTAATGTAAACCTATTTTCATCTTCTACTATCAAGTTTTTTGCCTTTTTTTTAGCTGCCCATCTTTGAGGCCCTATTTGCTGAATGCTTGCACCTGTTTATACATTAGCTCCTGAAAAGTCCCACCAACTTTTGTGTGCATTTCTTTAAACTCAGACATCAATAAATACATATTAACCATGAACTAATCACATATGGTTGAAAAATTCGACAGCTTATGATCATTTAGGAAGCCATTGATTCCAAAATTGCAAAGATTTTACAGAATTTGAAAGCATTTAGCTGGTTTTCCCTAGAGCAGGAAAAAAAAAAAAAGCTCTCATGCTGTACATGTGATTTTCTGCAATTTTACCACAAACTAGATGTATCTGAAAATGGCTTCTATATTCAATAGGCTATGAAATAAATTGCCTTTTCTGGGTAGTGCTACAGGATAATGTAAAGGTCACTGCCATATTTTAGACCTTTAACAGCATTCATTGTGCTATAAGTAACTGTGGCTAGCATGTTTATTTCATGAAATCCAAGTTGTATAAATTGGATTTTATGTTATAAGGTATGTGGTAGATGAATTATACTGAAAACGTGTGTACATGCATATTGCTACAGTTCTCTTTAAGGTCCTTCTGGAGGCTTCTTTTAAAGCTAACGCTAATATCTCTTAGCATATCTAATTATTGAAACTCGGGTTTGAGTTTAGTGACTGGGCTAAGCAAATCATGTGGAAGTGGTCATTGAAATTTATACTGTCTTAAGCCTTGGGCTGTTCCAAAATACTGCACAGACACCTCTTAAAAATAATCCCTTCGTATTATTTTTGATATAGTTCTCTTTTTTGTATAACATGCCAATTTTCTTTTTTAATGGTAGGTACAGAGGTTGTCATTGTTGACAAGGTGTCACAGCAATGCCAACATCTTGCTGACCAGCCCAGCTGGGCTTTGACAGCTTTACTGAGAAAGGACACAGTGAGATCAAGATTCTAACATTAAAAGTGAATACAAAAAATAAGAAGTGGTAAAAATCTCATTTAAGACACACAATAAATGACTCTAGAAAATTATTCAGGTTCCAACTTTAACTTTTACTTTCAAAAATATTCTCTTTTTAACTTGTTAAAATTTTTTTTTTCAGTTGATCCACTCATCAACAATATAGAGTGATCACCGTGGATGAACATAGCCTGCTGCTATGGCAATTTCAAGGTGATCGGGTCGTGGTTCCTGGCATTAAGAGATTTATGATCTAGTAAGAGAGATAGAAAAGAAAACAAAACACAAAAACACATAATGCAAACATTAGGCCTAAAAGAAGCAATAATCTTGATGTGTCTTTGTAGGTAAGAATAATGAACCATGTTGGATAAAGTAGTGAAAGAATTCATGAAGAAAGTGGAATTTTGAAATGGTACCCATCTATCATCATAGTCAATGGCTGGGTAGAGGGAGTTCATGAGAAATATGAGCATGAATGTGAAGTCAGCTGAAGAATAGATGTTTAACTTCAGACTTGAAAGACGAAAAGTAGCCAGAGAAGGAAGGAAGAGGTTGAGAAGAGAAAAAGTGTTCCAAACAGACAATAGCGTGTGGAAAAGCTCTGAAGGGATATAGAATTTGTCTCTGAGTAACTGCAAGAAAGCCAGTGAGACTGGAAGGTATGGAGGGAGAAAACAGAACCAGCTGTGGGGCTGGGGAGGCACACGGGGGCCAGATCAACACAGGAACTTAGCAGCTACAGGAAGATGTCGATTGCAATTTGAAATGTGATGGTAAGTCATGAAAGAATTAAACAGAAATGTAACAGGATCTGGCTTATTACACTGGTTGCCACGTGGAAACTAAATGCACAGAAATAAAAAATTGGATATTTATCAGGATTTGCTAATGACCATAGAGACACAGGCCTGTTAAGGCAGGTTAGAGACTGAGCATGAATGAGCCTGTGATTCAGGTCCACATCCCGTACCTCTGGAAGCTTCCTCTGACCTGGAGGTTGGGGCAAGTGCCCCCTCTATGGTGCACTCATAATATCCAGGGGGTATCCAGCATTAGACTTTTCACATTATAATATAATTTCCCGTTTATGTGTTTGTTTTCCCATCAGATAGTGAGTACCTTGAGGGCACAAACCATATCCATCATTGTCACCTTTCACTCATAGAACCAGAGTAATAATTTGTTGAAAGAATGTGTTTAAGCTGAATTTGGCAATATTACTTGGTTTTCTGAGAAGATAATATTAGAGCCAAAAGAACTGGAGGAGTAAGCAGATCCAAGCAACAACAGCTTAAAAGGAAACAGTTTAAAGTACAGCCTAGTAAATTAATCTGTATGTTAATCCATGAAGAGTATACAATTACTTGAGCTTGTAACTTTTAATCATTTATCATGCTAAACAAAGCAATTTATTTTTAGATGTATGTCAAGAGTATTAGAATCAATAATATTTTATTAAAATCTGCTATCCTCTCATCTAAAAGTATTCTATTACTTTATTGAAGCCTTATTTATAAATTCGATGTTTACTCAAATCAATTTTCAGTCCATGTACTTTGGAATAGGGGAACATTAGAGATGCAGAAGACCTGGTTTATATTCTATTCATCTTTAACCATTAGTCAGTGGATTGATTCATCTCTATGGGTCTCCCTTATCATTTCTAATATCCTAAGAAGGTATCTAGTGTGTTTCTCCCAGCTGTGTAGGTAAGGGGTTAGGAGAAATGGAAAACAAAACTAACTCCAAACACTTTACACTCTACCTAGCATATGCTTCAGACAGTCAAGTAAGTTTGAATTGCTTAGGTGTAGTTTCTTGAATGGGAAAATTTTAAAGGTTTTTTAAAAAGAACTCTCATTGTACCAGCAAGAGTGATGCATGTGGAGTGAAGTGAATCTGATGAAAATCTAGGGAAAACAATAAACAGGATTCAGTCTTCAAGTATGCATAAAGATATAGGAGCAAACATTACTCAGTTTTCTACTATTAAAAAATACTTAACAAAAAGCACCATAGGTATTTGCACTAGAAATTCTTACTCTACCCCACTACCCACCCCCCGTTGTAATGAAAATGGCCTATTTCCAAGTTCTACTTAGGGGAAACATGTTTTATACCACATAGTTCTGCATCTCTGCTTTTTCTCTCTATAGAGAGAAACACATACCTGGAGAGAGCAATCTTGTGGGGTTTTTCTCTAGAGATGCTTTGAATTTAGTTCCCCAGCGTTGTCTAGTCCCAGGTTTAGTCTCCATATATTCCTAAAATCAACTCTTGTCTTCTTGAGGCAGATTGAATTAGTCTCCATTTCTTGCCACCAAAAGAGCAAACTGAAAACAGTGTTGATCAACCTTGTATGAGAAAATGAAAACCCACTGTCAAAGAAGAATTAGGGAGAAAGATATCTATTTCCACCTAGGGTCAAGGATGGCTCTCACTTATTTTTCTTTTGTAAGTGGACACTCTCTAGGAGTGGAAACTTTCTTAGAGCTCTTACTGCAGCCTCCAGGGATTGCACATGGTTCCACGTCTTGCCCTCCATCTCTGGGTGCCCAAGCTTGCGGTGCACCAGAACCTCCCTGGGAAGCCGCTGCAAGTATTGATTTTAGGGCTTAGTCCACAGGGAATCTGGCAGGAAGTCTGGCATACACCTGGGCAACTGTAATCTTGACAAGCTCCATAGATGGTTCACACATAGCCAGGTTTCAAAGCCATGCCCAATGGCCTCAAGCGGTTTTGACTCAGATGCACTTAGATACCTTGACGTGTTATGCATCTCTGCTAAGATGTCCTTCCGGTTTTCTGCTCCAGAATTAAAAACAAAGATTTATTTTTCTTTCTTTTTATATTCTATTGGCAATAACACAATAGTATATAAGTCTTTAAAACTTGTCTCACCTGGAGTTGCTTCCTATCAAAAGAAGAAATATATGATATATCATTTTGGAGAACTTAAATTGAAATTTAAGAGAAAACATGGCATTAGAGGTCTGAGAAAGCTTCCAGAGGTATGGGATGTGGCCCTGAGTCACAGATTCCTTCATACTCACTCTCCAACTTGCCTTAACAGACTTGTGTCTCTACGGTCATTAGCAAATCCTGATAAATACCGGATTCTTTATTTCTGTGCACTTAGTTTCCACATAGCACCCAGAATAATAAATCAAATACTTCTAAGATAACATTGTAATTGTTATGAATTCTTGATCTGTAGTCTGGATTAAATTCTATTTATTTGTTTGTTCGTTTGTTTGTTTATTATTTTATCTTATAATTATCTTTTCATTCTCCTCAACAGCCATAGCTAATTCCAGTCTTATCTAGGGGAGCCAAGGTCCTGGTTTACCAAAAACTATGGGGTTCTAGGACGCGAACTTTCAGTACTAAAAACCAGACAAGTCTCAGGCCAATTAGAACAAGTGGGTCACTCTAGTCTTATCAGGCCTTCTTTTTGACTGCATTTTCCCTACTTTCAATAAAAAGTCTAATTTCTTACTTCACAAAGAAAATGGAGGTAGAAAAAATTTCAACTTCCTGTGCAATCCACTAACGTGTCTGGCCAGGACCTGACTCCATTAGTGATTCTGTCTTTCTGTTATACCTTCTACCTCTTCAAATATACTTTGTCCCCTCAGCATAGTGTTAAAAGACAGTTTCCCAAGTATAAGCATGCTTGCAGGAAAGTGTCCCTATTGGACTCTGAGCTTGATACAGCCTTTCTTCTGTGCCCACACTTTTGTGACATAAAACAGAGCATGATCAAACCCCAAGGGAGACTTTATAATGTTCTCCTCATTCTTAGAATTCCTCCAAATGTCAAACAAACTCCTCCTCTACCCTTTTAGGCGGCCCTTCCACTTTCAGTTAGAAAGGACTCATTGAAATATGTTTCTTAAGTGAGGTTTCTCTCCCTTCACTGGAAAGTGGTAGATAACTCAGCTTTGATTTTTGTACTTGACGGCTTTTTTATTATTTAACAATAAGAGCGTGGTCAAGTATTTTCCATCTTAAGCACAAAACTCTCTCTTCCTGCACTTTAGATGAGCTTAACCATCTCTTCCCCTGCCTCTTTCTTCCTAGGTATTCATTTTGGAAAAGAAATCTACTTTTGCTTTTTTCATTTTATCCATGAATTTCAGTATGCCTTTGTCTCTTCAGTGCACTCCAGTGAACATGCTTTTATATGATCACCAATGATCTTGTTGCTAAATTTTATGTGATGCATTTTGTTCTGTGATTTTTTAAAAAAATTTTAGCAGCAATATTATTTATAATTGCCAAGATATGGAAGCATCCTAAGTGCACATCAATAGTTGAATAGATAATGAAGATGCAGTATATATATGTAATGGAATATACAATTTGTGATTTTAAAATAGATTTAAAAAAAATAAAGTAGAGTAACTTAGAAGAAATAATATATAATTGCCCCAAAATTTTCCATGCATAACTAACAAGATATTCTCTGTGGCTTTTGTCATTCTTTACAACTTTACAAATTATTTACAACTCCTTTTAAAAACATATTCTGGTTGTGTGCATTATCTTATGGGATTCTCTTCTCAATAATCTTTCTAAATCTCCATCTTTTACTCAAAATACACTCAAATATTGATGTTTCCAGCTTTATAGTCTCATCTTACTATTTTATTTGCACTATAGATTGTCCCTGGCTCAGTTCCTTTTTTTTCACTACCTCCATGGCTATGTTTACAACCCTTAGCTGAGGCACTCAAATCTCTCTCTAGATAGCCAGTTCCATATGAATCTTCTATTAAGTATCACAATCTCATCACTGATTTTCTCCTCTCCCAATTATTCCATCCCACACATCTTATATTGATGACACAACCAAGAACCCAGTTACCCGGTTATCACCCTTGATTTCTTCTGTTCATCTCCCGCATCCAACCAATTACCAACCCTTGCCTGCTAAGTCTCCCTCAAATTTCTCAAATCCATCTCTTTCTCCCTACCTGTGCTAACTCCTCTGAAAATGGGCTCTTAACCTTTGAGACTGTATTTGTGCAACAGTCTTCCAAATGGAGTGTTTGCCTCAAGACTTGGCCTCCTGCAATCAGGCACCACACTGCTGCCAAAATAGTCTTCCTAAAACATAAGTCTGACCATTGTAGTTAAGATCTTGGGTTCTTGAATAAGATAGATCTGGATTTATAACCAGTTTCAATTCTTACTAGCGGTAATTTGGGGCAGGTTATTTAACCTCTCTAAGCCTCAGTTTCCTCATTGATAAACTGGGACTGCAAAGCCTTTATTAGTGCATTGACTTGAGAGTAAAATGAGCTATCTATTTAGCACAGTACTTTGCAAATAAATAGTGGCCAATATTTCGTTGCTATTTTTATCATGGTTATTATTCTTTTTGTTCTTGTTGATATGTATTACAATCCTTCCTGCCTGGATTTCTTCAATGTTTCTCTACTGGGTCTCAGATAAAGTCTTAATCCTCTGTGTGATCTAGGAGGCCTTTTATGCCTTGGTTGGCCTCTCCAATTTCATTTTGTATTCTTTCTCTTTCTCAGTCTATTGTCCAGTCATATTGAATTATTTGCTGTTTTTTTTTCCAACAGTACCCTTTCTTTCTCTTCTTTTGTAAGTTCTTTAATATTTATTGATTTTTGCTACTTGCCTAGCAAAACCCAATACCTTCTTCAAAATTTAGTTACACTTAATCTTTCCTTGAGAACGTTCCCTCCCACCACTCTTAATGTAATCTGGATCAATTGTCCTGTTTGCTCCCCTAATTTCTTGTGCACACATGACTCTATAATACCGAATTATTCAGCACATTATAATTACCTTCCTCAATATGCTATGAGTGTCTTGTAGGCACCAATTGTGTCTTTATCTTTGTGTTGCCAATTTCCACGACAGTACCTGGAGAATAGTGGGTGACACTCAAATGTTGAATGATATGAAGGTTCTGGATATTTGCAATGGCCATGATTCACAATGGAGATGGTATAGCACATAAAACAATTAACTAATAATAATTTAAAAATAAAGAGATAATGAAATGCCTTAATGAATGCTATACTCTTAAAAAATTATGTAACTTTATATAAATATATATAGAAAATATATAGAAGTTCTATATAATTATAAATTATAAATACCACATAATGTATAGAAAGTTACATAGAGATTAAACCTTTGTGTTGTTGAAAATTTTCAAGGAAAGGATAACATTTGAATTGTATTATGAAGGTACATGATTTGATTAGTAAAAGTAATAGGAGATTTTTAGGAAAAGGGTACTATAGGGGCAAAGAAGAACTTAGTGTATATGGAATATTTCCTTTGTATTAAACACCAAGTTGACTCTGAGGTTGCCCTGCTTGTAAACCTTTATTTTTATGTTTTTAAATTTTTCTCTCACTGATTATGAGGTGGATAGTTTGAGGACACTCACGGTCAAAAATTTTAAGTAAACTTATAAGGTTCACACAGCCGTCATATAGTGGAACTAGTATTCAAACCCAGTTGCGCCCACCTCTGAAGGATTGCTTTCTCCACAGAAAGCTGGTTCACCACAGGTGGAATGAACACGTGAGACTAGAGTAATGAGAGTAAGCCTCGATGTAGATTATGACAGGCCTTCAAAGTCAGGCAGAGGAAGCATTTTACAATTCTCTATCAAGTCACTATAACATTCTTTCAGTTGTCAAAAATATTTGACAAAGCTTACTACTAGTATTATTTCCAGCACCCATGACAGGCAGTGCTAGTAGATCATGTGCTGTGTTTTTTTGTCGTTTTTTTTTTTTTTTTTTTTTTTTTTTTTTACTGGGCTTGGATACAGACACAAAACCCTTAATAATAGATGTTCATGAGAAGTTTATGGTTGACCCATAACCATTCCTTCTTCCTAGCATTATTCAAATATCCTTTTGGGAATTATTTCACCACCTTTGGAGCAAGCTGGATGAAACTGTAAAATAAGGTAAACCACCCTCGCATTATGGAAAATAGTTTCCTGGAGGCCTGGGAAGGATATTTCTGCCAAATCTGTCTGCCTCAAGAAGACCAAGAAGTGATCATGTGATCCAAGCTTGGCTTTAGACGAAACATTCTTTCCAAAGAGAATCTTGAGCATACTTATTCAGGATTGGAAAAACAAACAAACAAACAAGCAAAAATGAAAACACCCCCCCAAACCAAACAAAAACCCCAAACTGTACATTTCTTTCACAGAAGAAATCCTGATGAGGCAGTAGTTACCTTCTGCACTGTTGTTTTCTCTTTTACTACTAAGCTTCTTCTCTAGCATTTCTACCCCAATGCCATTATATCAATTAGGCTTTTTTTCCTTTTTTTTTTTTTCTTGCAAAAGTTAGTTGGAGTCAATATCTGCTGCTTACAACCAAAACAAAAAAAATCATTATCAATACCATTTAGCACATGATTCAAAAACCAATAGGTCCATGATTTAATACCAATGGCACATGATTTAAACCCAATAGGAAAGATGGAGAATATGCTTTGGTATTTTGATTCTGACTCTATTTCCCCAGAATTCTCTTCCTCATATGGTTCCGAGTTAGAGAAGGCTAAAGGAGAAATTTTTTGTGAGATTTGGAAGGTGGAAGGAAGCAGAAGCCATTATGAGCTCCTTCTTTGTCACTAATAATGAAAGAGAGTTGCAGGTGTGTCTCAACTCCCTGTCTACATCCATATCTTCTTCACAGAAGACATTTCCAAATGATACTCTTCAGACTCACAAATTAATTCAGAGTCAAGAGCCTTCCATCTTTTGTTCCACCACCTTTTCTTGTGGCCCCATTCTGGCAGCTGGATACACTTGGTCTTCTGGATTCCTTGGAAATCTAAAATTTGTCCATTCACTTCATTGTTTCAGAAAGGCACCTTCCTCTGGTTATCCAACTTCTTTTTGTCTGTTATTTCTTCAGCTTCTGTAAAAATTGAGTAAAGTTTTATTCTTGAAAATAAATCTTTTATTCAATAATAGTCATACAAATTCTACTTTCATGATTGAACCCTGATTGTTATACTTATTGGTACCAACTTGTTTCCTGGAGAACAGAACACTAAAGATATTCTTATTGCCAGTAGCAAAGGGGACACAGGCAACCCATGGCATGTAGTGGCAAATAGTTTCTTAAGTTATCACCTGTGGTTTCACCTGTGATCAAATACCTAGAGATGACAAGACTGGATCACCAAGTAACTGTTGCTGTAGAATGCTCTAATGAAAATGAATACAATGGTGTTGCTTGGTTGATTCTAAGTGCATTGTAAACTTTGGAGAATAAAAATGAGCTCAGGGATGTAAATTCTTGGATCAAGGTCTGAGTAACAAATTAGAACACTTCTATGACTGCTCTGAGGGAAACCCACATTTCCTACACATTTTCTTAAAATGAAACTCAAAATTTAACTTATAGAGTAGCTGAATTACAATTCAATCCAATCTTCAAGGACTTCTTATGAATTAAAGCATTGATTGGGAAGGATTAGGGTGATGAAAATTGGGATGAAGACACATGGGCTGATTCTGATGATGCAGAGGGACTTCAACGTTTACATTTTATTGAGCTTCATTAGCCAGTAGAGAAGCATTTCCCCAAAGTCTGACAAATTTAGTCTCCCCTTGCCTGAAGAATTTAATATTCCCAGCCTGAGGGATTTGATTTGCAGAGGAATGTTGATCCCTCTGACATACCTTACTACCTCCCCTTGCTTCTAGATCTATGACAAGACTCAGATTCTGGTATGTTCCTGTGGGTCAGATAAAAATTATGACCTGAAAGAAGCACTGCACACACCAAAATAACTATATTTATATAAGTTATTAATAGAAACTTAGGGAATATGCTTGGAAGTGGATCCAAAGGATGTTATATCAGGCAGGAGAATGTTGACCAGTTTGAATGTATTAAAATTGTCTCACTAAACAAAAAATCTGTATTCAGTGTGTTTTAAGTGTATGGTAAGCAGTTCTAAATTTGGCTAAAATGATGCTGAGTTGCCAAAACTCCCTTGATATACTATAGAGGGCTATATCCAAAGGCTTAGGGATATTTGAATGTAGTGGTAGGTTTATCTTTTAAGACCTGCTCATCCACCCATACATATGTGTGAAGAACATTTTCTTTATCAAGGCTTTCAGAAATACATTGGTGAAGGGACTACTGCCACGGTTGGAAAGTTCTGTCGTGACTGTTCTCTGCAGGCCGTGAATGACAGTAGGAAGCGCTGTCAACAAAAGAGAGCCCGTGAATTCAATAGGAGTGATGGGATTTCAAAGTGCCAGGAGCCAGTGGTGCGACTGAACTGAGAAGGTGTGGGCAGAATTACGACCATGACTAGCATATCTGAAGCAGGAATCCAGATGATTTCACCCGTAAAGAACTTTGTCTTTAACTAGTTGCTTATGGTTTCTCAAGGATTGAAATACAGGAGTACTTTGCTAGAGTCTTACTTGATTTGTAGAAATGGAAAACCTCCAAGTCTGGTGAACAGAAATTTGACTTGGATCAACAAAATAGAGAGTCAATTCTGATTCTTGAGCTAATTCAGACTTCCAAGGTGTTCTGTGCCTACGTCTTAATTTATAAGGGTGGCTGAGTGAAGGCATGGAGAGGTCAGTGCCACTGAAAGAAAAGTTTAATATCACTCATAATTCCCCTAGAGTTAAGAGGCACAGCTGAAAATAGGAAGTACACCACGTTTTAATCAGGATGCAGAGGAGGAGTGAGTGACAGACTTAAGCCAGAATATTTATTGAGGTTTTGGTGGGAAAGACAAGGCAGGGCCAGGTAAGCAGTTTGGGATTGGCTAGTTTGAATAATTACAGCTGGATCTTAGCTATAAGGATGGTCCCCAGTTGCCTGGTATCTCATCCTGTAAGAATTAAGGCAGAAGGAGTGCTGCCTCCTGGGGTGCACGGTCCAGATAGAGGTGTGGCTCTGGATTGGTAAATTTGCCTATCAGAGGCTTGCTCTTGGCTGAGCTCTTTACTATCTCTAAGAATTGGTTAGTCCTAGAAAGGGTAGCCACTCTCTAGTCTGAACATTTTTTAAGATGTCAAAATATTATAAAACACTGATAAGAAAATGAAAAAAAAAGATTAATACACAAAGAACCTTGGATAAAAAAGGGGAGTTTCATTTAAGGAAAGCTATTGCACTGCCAAAAACTCATACAGTATATCTTTCTCTAGTCTTCCCCAAATGGATCTGTGGCCATTTACAAGGGTGATGGCACACTGAGAAAGGGAAAATTATCACACAGTTTAGGCATCACTTGACATTGGTTCTGAACTGCCAGTAATTCCTAGAGACACAAAATGCCACCAGTCAAAGGAAAGACTTTTGGAGTTCAGTGTATTAATGATATTTAGATTGATTTGTCTCACAGAGGGATTACCAGGTCCCCAAACCTACTATGTGGTTACTTCCCATGCCAGAATACCTAAATGGAATAGATATACTGAAAAAAAAAAAGAAAAATATGATGACATCCATATTAAAGAGGTCCCAGAAGGTGAAGAGAGAAAGAAGAGGGTTGAAAATATGTTTGATAAAATTATGGCTGGAAACTTCCTGAAGATGAAGAAATAAATAGATGTTCAGGTACAGGAAGCAAAGTGTATCAGACAAGATGAACCCAAAGAGGCATACACCAAGGCATAGCATAATTAAAATGACAGACGTTAAATATAAAGAGAGAATCTTAAAGGCAGCAAGAGTAAAACAAAGAGTCACATACAAGGGAACCCCCATAAGGCTATCAGCTAATTATTCTTCAGAAAATTTATTGGCCACAAGGAAGTGGCATAATACATTTTAAGTGCCAAAAGAGGAAAACATACTAAGATATTCTGCTTATCAAGGTTACCATTCAGAATTGAAGGAGAGATAAAGAACTTCTCAGAGGAGCAAAAACTAAGTTCATTAATGCTAAACAAACCTACAAGAAATGTCAAAAGTTCTTCTCCAAGTAGAAAAGAAAAGGCTACAGCAAGAAGTTACAGGAGAATTCAACCAAACATATAAAGAAGAGCTAATGCCGATCGATCCTTCTCAAACTATTCCAAAAAAGTGAAGAGGAAGGAGCACTCTCAAATTCATTCCACAAGACCACCATTACCATGACACAAAGCCCAAAGACAAAAGAGAAAAGTAGAGACAAATATCTCTGATAAATATAGATGCAAAAATCCTCAACAAAATATTCACAAACCCAAATCAACAACATGTGAAAAAGATCATACACCACGATAAAGTGGGATTTATTTCAGGGATACAAGGATGGTACCATATCCACAAATCAATCAATGTGATACACCATGTTAAAAAAGGAAGGATAAAAATCACATGATCACTTTAATAGATGCAGAAGCAGCATTTGGCTAAATTCAACACCCATTCACAATAAAAACTCTAACCAAAGTTGTTGCGGAGGGAACATACCTTAACATAATAAAAGCCATTTAAGACAAACCCACAACTAACAGCATATTCAATGATGAGAAGATGAAAGCTTTTCCTCTATAATCAGGAATAAGATGAAGATGACCACTCTCTCCATTTTGATTTAACAGAGTATTGGTGGTCCTAGCCACAGCATTCAGACAAGAAAAATACATAAAAGGCATTCAAATAGGATTGGAAGAGTTAAAACTTACTATTTGCAGATGACATGATTCATGTAGGAAACCATAAAGTCTCCACCAAAAAACTATTAGAACTAATTAGTGAGTCAGTAAAGTTTCAGGATATAAGATTAATTTGCAACAATCTGTTGCTTTTCTGTACACTGATGCGAAACTACCAGAAAAAGAAAACAAGAAGACAATCCCATTCAAAATTGTATAAAAAAATGAAATACTTAGAAATCCACTTAACCAGGGAGGCCAAGAGCTATACTCCGAAAACTATAAAACATTGGTAAGGAAATTAAAGGTGATACAAAGAAATTGAAAGAAATCTTATGTTCACAGATTGGAAGAATTGATATTGTTGAAATTTCCATACTACCCAAGGCAGTGTAAATATTTAATACTATTCCTGTGAAAGTACTCATATGATATTTTTCACAGATATAGAATGAACAATGCTGTAGTTTATATGGAACCACAAAAATGCCTGAAGAGCCAAAGCAATCTTGAGAAAAATGAACAAAGCTGGATATATAATGCTCCCTGACTTCAGACTCTATCACAAAGCTACATAAATCAAAACAGTATAGTACTGGCACAAAAAGAGACACGTGGGTCAATGGAACAGAAATAACTCTATACAGGTATGATCAATTAATTTATGACAAAGGATGCAAGAATATAAAATAGGGAAAGGCAGTCTCTTCAATAAGGGATGCTAGAAAAACTGGACAGATCCATGTCAATAATAAAATTACAACATTTTCTCACACTATATACAAAAATAGACTCAAAATGAATTGAAGACCTAAATGTAAGACCGAAAATCATAAAATTCCTAGAGGAAAACATTGACTGAACACTCTTTCACATAAATTGCAGTAATATTTCCTTGGTTATGTCTCCTTAGGCAAAGGAAATAAAAGGAGAAGTAAACAAATGGGACCTAATGAAACTTAAAAGACTTTACATGGTAAAGGAAACCTTGGACAAAATGAAAAGACAATCTACTGAATGAGAGAAAATATTTGCAAATAATATGATAAAGGATTAATATTCTAAATATATAAACAGCTAATTCAATTCAATATCAGAAAAGCCCCAAACTGGGCAGAAGACCTGAACAGATGTATTTATTTACAGAAGACACGCCGATGGCCAACAGACATGAGAAGATGCTCAGCACCTCTAATCATCAGGGGATTGCAAATACAAACCACAGTCTGTCACCACACACCAGTCAGAATGGCTGTCATCAAAAAGACCACAAATAACTAAAGTTGATGAGGATTTGGGGGAAAAGGGAAACCTTGTACACTGCTGGTGGGTATTGATGCGGACAGTATGGGTAACAGTGTAGAGGTTCCTGAAAAACCAAAAATAGAACTAACTACCATATGATCCAGCAATTCCACTCCTGGGTAATCTGGAGAAAATGAAAACAGTAATTTGACAAGATATATTCATCCTGATTTTCATAGCAGCATTATTTACAATAGCCACAATATGGAAGCAACCAAGATATATATCAACAGATGGATGGATAAAGATGTGGTGTATATATATATATATATATATATACATATATACACACACCCACACAATGAATGTTACTCAGGCCCCAAAAAAGAGTCAAATTTTTGCCATTTGCACCAACATGGACCTGAAGGGTATTATGCTTAGTGAAATAAGCCAGACCAAGATAGACAAAAACAACGTTATCACCTGTATTCAGGTGAATGTCTCCAAATGGGCATAGAATGTGAAGATATTGGTGTCCCAAATGAATGTTCAGTAAAGAGCATTATTAACACAGAAGAACCTTAATAACCAGGTGGTCAAGGTCACTTGTTCTGTGTATGTCCGTCAGCCTCATCAATTACCCTGTTCTTACCCAACAGATACTTGAAGAAAATGGTCATGAGTTCAGCAAACTGGATTTCTACTCACAGAAGCCAATCCGGTTAGAGCCATGCTGAGAGCCATATCTGCCAATAGCAGGAGGCAGCACTTGGCTTCAACATGGCATTATTCCCCAGGAGGATCAGCCAGGTATAGGCAAATTGACTTTGCCGGATAGCTCCCATGATGGAAATGGCAGCCCTTTTTCATTTTAACTGGAATAGATGTTCTGAATATGCATTTGCTTCCCCTGCCCAAAATGCTTCTTCAAAAAGCTCCATTCCTGAACTTACAGATGCTTTACTCACTGTCATGGTAATTCTCAGAGCATTGCTTTTGACACGGGAACTTTTTATAGTAAGTAAAGTATGAGATTGGCCCATGCTTATGAAATTTACTGGTCTTTCATGTTCCTCATCACTCTGAGGCAGCAGGCATTATAGATGGTTTAAATGTTTTCTTTTCCTTTTTTTTTTTTTTTTTTGAATACTCAGTTATAGCCTCGGCTGGGTGACACCACTTTGCAGGCTCAGGTAACTTCGTCCAGGCTATCGTATATGCTCTGAATCAGTGATTGACTCCTGATTCATTATAGCATTGTTACTTGCAAAGCTAGGACTCCCAGGTCTGTGAACAAAGTATTCAAAATGGGAATAGCTTTTCTCGCAAATACATTTAACAATCTACTAGTTAAATTTTTCTCCATTTCTTGTAACTTCGCATTCTCCTGGTTGCGAGCTCTCCCCTGCTCCACATCCAGTGCTTTTCCCACAATGTTAGGTGTATTTCACTCCTCATGTGAGGAGTTACCTATGTTTTATTTACATCTGTCTGGGCATGATGTTCAAGGAACACAAAAACCAAAGAGAGAAAAGTACTGTACCTTGAAGATTCCGCCTTCACTCTCCGTACCCTACTCTGTTCGAGGACCAACAAACCTGGATTTAATATTGGTCAGAATCCATGACAAGGCATAAAGAACACCATCATAAGATCCCTGGAGTTGACCATCACTTAAACCAAAGAGTCCTCCTCTTCCTTCTCCAACAAAACCACAGATACTTCACTGCTTTGGGTCTGAGACACTAAGTGATTCCATTTAGTTTGAACTTGTGTCTTTCTCTCCCAGGTTGAGAGACAGAAAAAAATACCTCCTCTCTTCCTTTTCTTAATTTTTCCAGACAGCTGGACTGTTGCCCAGTCATATTGCTAAATCACACCCTTAATTTATGCAGGAGATGATAAAGCCTCATCACTGCTGATTTTTAGTGCATAGAGCATATGGAATCAAGAAGTGCCAGTCCCAGCTTTGCACTCCAGGAATGTGTGGGAGGGCTTACAGCATTTATGGTGTGAAGCGAAAGGAGAGGTGAGTGAAATTCATAGAACAGTGTAAGTTTTCTTCCATTACAGTCACCTTTGGGTATTTTAGGATACATTTCTGAAAGGTATATATATATATATATATATATATATATATATGTATCTCATACATTGCTTAAAGCACACTAGGTATCTAGCTATTTAAAGGGATTTAATTATTTTTTTTTTAGGATTTTTTTGGTAAAACTTTCTTTAAAAAATCCGACATATATTATCACCAATGCCTTTTTTATTGCCATTTTTCCTTTATACCTATAAGAATTTCATGAAATGTAGTTGAACATTATTTAATTCAATGAGGATTTTCCATTTAACTTTGAAAACTGAAAAGTGGGGACGAAAAGGTAACATTTTATTTTCCATTTTAAATACAATGCTAATTTATTTAATGCTCTAATTCGTAAAATGCAAGTAAATACACACTACAGAATCATTCTTGGATTTCCCAGATGTATTTCAACATTATAGTCTCTTGTCTTTGTTATAAACATTAAACTGTGCCCAGTTTTTTCAACACCTATTAACACTCATTCTCGGAATATCCACTGTCTCAATATTTGGAGTCAGAGGGAGCTCTAGTTAATGGGGTAAATCTATTCCCTGGAGAATGCATCTAGTCTTGTCCTAAAAATAAATTTAAATACGTTGTCATAGTTCCAAGTATTAAGAAAGTTTTTATTAAAACAAATGTTCCTATCCACTGAAGCAGACAAAAGCACCGGGCCTGAGTAAGGAAACAGAGCCCCAATCAATCAAGACAGGAAAACTTTCCAGATGAAAATGATACTTTCAGTCCCCTTTTAATACGTACTTCTACGTAAAGTGATATACTTATAAATGCAAACATGGCATTTACTTACAAAAATCACAGTGGAATTCTGCCGTATTAAAGTATATTGACATTCATCATTGTTTATTTATTCATTGTAGTAAATATTTATTACTGCTCTCCAGCAAGTATTTTCCTCTCTCACTGATTTCCCTCCAGGAAATATTCCTCCTCCTTTTTCACCTCTTTGCTTTGCATTCCTTTGTTGGCAGTGATTGGTCAAGGGTGGTCACGTGAGCTCCTGAGAGTAGATGAGATCCAGGGATGCTTTTTCTGCATGTGCTGGGAAACACTCTGTTTTTCCATTAGGAAGAAGCCTCAGAGGATTAGTGACTGCGGCTGCTATAGTCATTTTGCAAACACATAAAAATGGAGCCAACTTCAAGGTAGTATATCCAGAGAAATAGGGAGGAAGAAAATGACTTTTCATACAATTATTTGAGACATTTGAGCCTTGAATGAAGATAAACCTGGATATCTATCTGTGGATTGCTTGGTTATTTGATACAATAAATCCTCCTCTCCCTACTTTTTTGGCTTAAGCTGTTATCAACAGCAGAAATAATTCTAACTGGTACATTCATCAAAGCTAGTGGCACTGCTCTTGGCCTCGGGGATACAGAGAATATAAAACACTGTTTCTAATTTCAAGGAGCTCAGTCTTTGAGGATGCACGTGCACATACACACATCATTCCGGGGCATGAGAGCTATTCACAGAGTGCTACGGAAGTGCAGGTTGAGCAGGAAGCAGGCCAGAGACGTGATATCCAGAAAAATGATCTTTTCCCAGAAAAGTGATGCTTGAATTAATTATTCATGGAAATGCATGCTTAAATAAAGTTGGCCTGTTTTTTATCTAAGTTTCAGTTCCTCCAAAAGCTGACTCTGACATGAGAATTTGGGTATAGGTAATTTATTTGAGTGATAATTCCAGGAAGCAAATGTGAGGGAGTGGGGAAAAATGAGACAGGAATGGGAGAGAAGCCAACAAAGAATGCATTAATGAGTAAAGTGTCATGGGCAATTCTAACTGAGTCTCACTCGTGACTGGGAATCCATTCTGCCCATGGAGGCCTGGGCATTTATCCATCACTCTCATTCCTTCCTGGTTGAAGACTGCCTCCAGGGATTTTATCTGCCTTGCACTTCCTGGGTTCACCTGTGTGCAGTGGAGCCTTCTCCTGTGGTACTGGAGAAGACCTTCAGGGAGAATAAAAGAAGCTTGTGCTGTTCATGTGCTGGGAATCAGCTGCAGGTAAACTGAAGCATGTCTAAAGGATGGGGGAGGCATCAGTGTGCATCTGCACCAGTCCCTTTTTCTGTGGGAAGTCTTATCCTCTACCGGTTATGTCTATGAATTCCCAAAAACCTAACATTCTCATGGTTTGGGTTGATTCTGAGTGCCTAGTGAACTACTTCATTGTAGCTGTTTTCTTCCTTCTGCTTTGTGCCAACCCCATGTCGAACTCGGTCATTTATCTTCAATTTCCTCTGAAAACTTATAGAAGGCATTTTTGCAGGATGTGTTTTGATGGTTTCATGTGCGTAGCACAACCTTTAGAAGATGAGGTCATTGGAAGGAGAGTTTTTTATTTCTGCAATATAAAACATCTTTAAATTTAGTATTACACAGTTTTGGTCTTGAGAAGTCCTAGGTCACTATCCCGGGCTGAGCTTAGATGCAAAGCCTGAGACAGGGATTCTGATGGTGCCAGTGAAATCTGTAAGGGAATGAAGAAAGCAGATAGGGAAAGGGAAGAAGCTAGGCAGAAACATGGATCTCACAGTGAGTTCTGGAATGGAAATGGCACTGCAGTGCCATCCTTGCTAGGGACGAGGGACCACGCTTCTTGTGCCTCTGCATTAGCCTGTCATTGACGGCAGGCTATGTCTGGAGAAAGGGTGTAAACCCTCAGGGATTTCTGGATGAGGCTCTTCTGTTGTTAACAGGCACTTTTCACAAGAAGGGTGCAGTTGTGCGTTGTTAGCAGCAAATGCTCGCAGAAGCTCAAAGGGGACATGCTTGGGACAACATAACCCTCTACTGTGGCCTCTTTGCCATGGCGATTTTTCACTGGATTGGCTTCTCCATAGGCTCTGGTCTTCTGCAGCAATGCTCAGCTCCATTTTTCTCTCAAGATTCCCTCACTTCTCCACTTTCTGTCCAGCCCTACTGCTTCTGACTACAGACTGACTTTTAATATTATATGAAACAATTGACTCTCACTACCTTTCCAAAATAAGGCCTTCCTTTGCTCGCCCAAAGGCTCACAGATGTGCTGAGCTAGATAAAGGAATATTTACTTGATTTACTCTGGTTCTTGCTTAGCTTCATGGAAAAGCTCACAGAGACCTTGAAATGTCAGCCTCCACCCTTCTTTATCCATTTCTAAATCTGGACCTGTGGTTTATTGCTGCAGCAAATGCCTCTCATTAACAGGAGAGTCTATAGCCAGTTTGTGTTTAAACGGCAGTGATGTTATCTCTGCAAAAGACAGCAAGTAGATAAGGAGACAAGCTTGCTTTTGGTGGACAGAGCCGTGTATGTCAAGATGCAGATAAGTGACCATGGTAAGCTTAGGAAACATGCAATAGTTTAGATGGGTTTGAACTCAAATTGTGCAGAGACTCAGGAACCATGTGGAATGAGTTGCACAGTTAGTTTGGCAGTGATCATAGTTTTGATGGTCTAATATATGATGTGAAGGAGTATAGACTTTATCCTGAAAACATGCCACATTCAGATCAGCATTTTAAGAAGACTCTTGCCTGTGGACTTGAGAAGGGCAACAATGGGACGGGAACATCAGTTACTCAGCTTTTCTACCAAAACATATAGAAGGATGCCATTTCTGAATGAACATTATGAATGATGAAGAGAATGGTAAGTTTAGATGACATTTAAAAAGTACATAGGACAGGACCAGATGATGGATAGGATACAAATAAGGGGCAATAGGTACTCAGGAGAGATGATCAGCTTTGGGGCTTGCATAATATCATTATGCTAATTCTCTCTCTTCCCCTATTCTCAATAAAACAAAAAAGATATTAAGCTCTATATATTGTTTTATAGCCTATGGTATCATGAACATCTTTCATTGTAATAAACATGGTATAAAATACCAATTTAAATAATTGCCCAATATTTTATTGTACAGATGTAAAACACATTAATCTCTTATCATTGACATTTATATTGTTTGCTGTCTTTAACTATTACAACCCATGTAGTCAAATATCTTTAAAACCAAATGTGCACTTGTGTTCTTAATTGTTATTCTCGTATGTAGAAACATCCTAGAAATGTAAACAAGGAATTGCTGCATTTTTAAGGCTTCTGATAAATATGGCCAAATTATTCTTCAGAGGATTTATGTACCAAAATATTCACCAAACCATCACCCTTGGATTTGTAGTCTCATGGAAATTCTACTCGGTGAAAGAAGCTCTCTCAGAATAAGGTTTAAGTTCTAGTGGCATAAATTTAAATGTTCTGATGACTACTTTTACTTTTGTCTAATTTCCACAGAGATATTTGAAGCCCTTCGGGATTTTATGGTTATCGTAAGGGATATTGTGCATTTCAGTCTTGTATACGCTTGGTCTTCCTTTTGGAAAAAATTGAAAATAATCTCAAAAAATTGATTTCAAAATTTATTTATTAATCAATTGACAATTAATAATTTGTTTGTATGCTTATTCATTAATTCAATGAATATTTACCAAAAGCTCACACTGATTCTAGATAATGTGGATAAAACTCTGTCTCTAAATTCGACAGTTTAGACTCATCCAAGGATCACGATGATAACCATGATGATCATATCAGGACCTGACGTTTATACAGTGCTCGATCTATGGGCCAAGCACCATTCTCTCAGCAACACTATGGAACAATATTGTTACCTTCATGAAGCAGACAACAAATAAAATATTTCAATGAAACATAGTATGTAGTAAAGTCATGGTGCAGTAGGAGTGCACTGAAGGGACTCTCGATTAATTTTGCAAGAGTGGGTCTTAGCAAAGGCTTCTTGGAGGAGTCAATATCTAAACTGAGACTTTTAAGGCTGAAAATAAGTTAGCTTATGTGCTCTCAAAGCTTTTATTAAAAAAAAAACCAACCCTTTGGGATCTCATATTTGCTTAAATAGTGTCCACCATGGGGGAGTGTCGCCTTTCCTATGACACAGGGCAGGTAGAATGGGGTCTTGGGACTCCTTTCTGAGAGGGTTTTATTCCTTATTCACACCCCTATTTTATAATCTCTGGACTTCTTCATTCTGGCTCTATTTTTCTACTAAAAGCATATAAGTCAAGGTTACTAATGACTTTCTAACTGAAAACTTTGATGTCAACTTTTTAGTCATTATATTATCTGACATCTTTCAGAAATTTAAAATCATTCAATACTCCTTCCCATTTGAAAGTCTCTACTATTTGTCATCTAAACCAGAAATCTGGAAACCATTCTATAACGCTTAGTTTCCCTCACCCATCTCATCTATAAATTTTTGTCTTTTTCCCTTGCCTTTACACTCCCATTGGACAAACACACAGGCTGTATTTGGTGTAATTTCTAAGCCAATCTCATTTGCTTACCACAAGCTCCAAGCCTTTCTTACCAATAAGGTTTAGGATTAAGACTGATACCCAAGATTTGGGACAAATCACACAACTAATGTATTTCCATATTGTTTTGAAAAACTTTACTCTAGATGGACCTGGAAACTGGTGAATCAGAGAAAAACCACATATTCAAGTTTCACTAACTCCTCCTGTGTTGATTCACCTGGTTGATCCACCGGCTTATAGGAACACTAGAGTTAGGGTTCTTTCTCCAGCACACCAAGTGCATCTATTTAACTTTGGGATATATACTCAAGCTTTGGAAAGATTTATTTCTTCATATATAAATTTGGGCTAATAGTAGTACATATTTAATAAGATTGTTTTGAGGATTAAATGAGTGAATGCACTTAAAACACCTAATTTAGTGTCAGGCATGGTCAATCCCTCAAACTATGACACACAATTATTATTATATTATATTTATCATTGCAATTATGATTATATTGCTCTGTTTACCTGGGGGCCCTGTTCTGAACCTCAGTTTTCATGACTTGGATGCTCCTAGGACTGTAGTCTCTGCATAACATCTATTCACTATTGAGTAAGAGCAAAACCTCTGGAGATATGGCTGTAGCCCGGTTGCCTCTCTGGCTGGAGCCATCACTACATGCCTTACATGCAGATTAGACCTCCAGACTAAATAAAACATTTCTGAACCTATAAGTCCCCTGGAGTATTTTGGCCTCAGTTCAGTTTCTATAGCTTAGTTAGTATCTACCCAGAGCTCATGCTTGGAGCCTACGTTTTCTCTCTTGGGTGAACTAATTCTCTCTGGTGTTCACTTGGATTCCCTTTCTCAAGGGATGAGTGGCTGGCTACGAGACTTTTCCATATCACACACACACACACACACACACACACACACGCAAACACATGTGCGTAAACATGTCTCCACTAGAATATAAGATGATTTTTGGAAGAAAGAAGAGAGAACTTTCTTCTAACGGAGGAAACAGAGAAGGATTCATGGAACGGTGACTTTTAATATGGTTTGTAAAGCCTGGGTGGAATCTGCGCTTGAGAAGATGAAGGTATAGAGAAGGTTCCAGGAATGGGCAGCAGCATGAGTGAAATGTTGGTGGCACAACAATGAGGTGACAAGTTATGGTCCTGGTTCCTGAATTTCTGTATTTTGATCATACTTCAGTATGGCCAGTCCTGCTGAAGTTCATACTAGTGGAGCACGCCTTGTCTCAGTCTACTACCCCCTGATTCCAGACTAAATTGAACTCAAAGATATGATTAAAACCTGTCCAGCTGCACTCAGCTCTTGTGACTGTGTATCTACCCAATCGAAACAGGTATTGAAACTTATAAAGCATGCCCTTTTTTCGTATTGGCTAAGTGTCATAATTTTTCCTATTTTCCCTTGACTTTGTTCTTCCATCCGTGTCAGCATCTCTCTTAGTTTAGGGGGTTACAGACTGGTGTGACATCTAGTGAAGAGAGTATTAACGAACTGAAAAGATAGGGACCTTTTTCTGATTCAGATGAGGTGAGTACTTTTTATCTCAGATCAGGGATTGGCAGGACAGTTTGTGGTCAAATCCGGCCTGCCTCCTGTTTTTATTCAATCTTTGAACTAAGAATCATTTGTACTTTTTAGATTGCTTTAAAAAAAGATCAAAAGAAGAGTAACATAAAAACTATACGGAATTTGAGTTTTCAGGATGCATCGATAAAGTTTTACTGGAACCCAGCATGGTCGCATGTTTCCACATTTGTTTATGGTTGCTTTCATGCAATGGCAAAATTAAATAGTTGTGACAGACACAGTAGGGCCTGCAAAACCAAAAATGGCTACTATTTGGTTCTGAATTTACAGAACAAGTTTGCTGACCTCTGTCCTGGGTCTTTACTTTCCTTCGTAAGATACATGCCTGGGCAGACATTTCATGAACGTTATCTTCTCCTTTCTCTTATAAAAAGGAATTGACTTTTAAGGGTATAAAGCCTGTTTTCAAAACTACTGAGCATACAATTCAGAATGTAAGCAAGCTGTAGAAAAGTTAATTGTACATTTTTTCCAAAGCCCTCTCATGAACTGCTGTGGGGTCTCTATGCATAGAAATGCTCTGACAACAGAAATAACAGTCAGTACGGATGCAGTAGGGGTGCTCACATCTTGCCTGCACAGGAGTCCTCTGGGATGTAGGTTTGTTGCTGAGGGTGTCATCGACAACTTAGTTGTTGTTCTTCAGCGTCTGAAAAAGAGTCCTTGGAGGTTTGCTCTTTGGAACAGCAATATTTGTCCTGACAGCCTCAGCCAATTTTAACCTTTGACTAAACACTAAGATAGTGATCTCTGAATGATTGAATAAGTAACCCTGAATTCTTTCTCTGATTTAAACACAACCGAATGAGAGTTGTTTTCTTAAAACTGAGACTTTAGGGGGAAAAAAAAGCAAAATAATTATAGATAAAAACCAAGGCAAAAAGTAGAAGACAACATGTATGTCTTCACTAAGGAAGTAGGTTTGTCTGTCTTCCTTATTAGACTGAAGTTACCTCTAAGAATCTTCATAATTTAGTTCTGACTCTCCAGTGCCTTACATAGCAACCAGTGAGTAAATAAAAGAAGAAAATTTAAAAAAGAAAGAAAAATTATAAAGAGATAAAGAAAGACACATTTTTTTCCAAAGCAGAGAAGAATTGAATACATAAATCAACATTATGAGCAATAGTGTTGACATGTTTTCAGCTTAAAAAAAGTGAAAATGTCTTTCTCTTTTGACTTAGATGATTACACTGAGAATGTTGCCTCAAATCAAGTTTCCAATGTCTTTTCTTCTGTATTCTGTTTTATTTTGACTAGAAGTCCTCCCTTCTTGAGTCTGTTATTCTAAATTCAGATATTCTCTACAGCCTGTGTAGATTAAAAGATGACTGTCATATTTAATATCTAATTACCCTATTCTCACGGCTTTCTGGAAAACAAATGTTACTGTGACAATACTTGTTATTTGGGATGTTGTTCATTAAAGAAAATTGCCTCTGAACAATATATGCAAAGACATATGGTAAAGTAATTACAAAAACTGTTTTTTGAGAGCCACTGTATACAAAACATTTCTGAAGTCTCATTGAATTTAATAGTCAAAGCAATCTTGAAAGGTGGTTTACAGATTAGGACACCGGGACAGAAAGAAAATAAAAGCTTTCCAAAGGAGGAAAAAAAATAGCGCATGTCTAATTTTACAGCCTGAATGCCCAAGTGAAACAGTCTTTTAAAAAAATTTTAAAAAAATTTTTATTGAAGTATAGTTGATTTACAATGTTGTGTTAATTTCTGATGTACAGCATAGTGATTCAGTTATATATATATATATTCTTTTTCATATATATTTTTTCATTATAGGTTATTAAAAATATTGAATATATTTCCCTGTGCTATACAGTAGGAACTTGTTGTTTGTCTATTTTATATATGGTAGTTTATATCTGCTAATCCCAAATACCTAATTAATCCCTCCTCCCCACCTTTTCCCTTTGATAACCATAAGTTTGTTTCCTATGTCTGTGAGTCTGTTTCTGTTTTATAAATAAATTCATTTGTATCATACTTAGATTCCACATGTAAGTGATAGCATATAATATATGTCTTTCACTTTCTGACTGACTTCATTTAGTATGATAAATCTTTAGGTTCATCCATGTTGCTGCAAATGGCATTATATCATTATTTTTTATGGCTGAATAGTATTCCATTTTATATCTATATCTATATCTATATCTATCTATATATATCTATATATCTATATATCTATATTTATATATATATCTATATCTATCTATCTATCTATCTATCTATCTATCTATCTATCTATATATATATATATATATCTATCTCCAGTCAGTCATGTGTCAGTGGACATTTAGGTTGTTTCCACATCTTGGCTATTGTGTACATAGTGCTGCTATACACATTGGGGTGCATGTATCTTTTCAAATTAGTTTTCTTCAGATATATGCCCAGTAGTGGGATTGCTGGATCATATAGTAAGTCTATTTTTAATTTTACAAGGATTCTCCATACTGTTTTCCATAGTGGTTGCACTGAATTGCATTCCAAGCAACAGTGTAGGAGTGTTCCATTTTCTCCACACCCTCTCCAGGATTTTTTGTTTGTGACTTTTTAATGATGGCTTTTCTGACCTGTGTGAGGTGATAACTCACTATAGTTTTGATTTGCATTTTTCTGATAATATTGATATTGAGCCTTTTTTCATGACCATCAGAATGTCTTCTTTGGAGAAATGTCTAAGTCTTCTGCATTTAAAATTTTTGTTTTTATTGTTACTGAGTTGTATGAGCTGTTTGTATACTCTGGAAATTAAGCCCTTGTAAGTTACATCATTTGAAAATTTTCTCCCAGTCTATAGGTTGTCTTTTAATTTTGTTTATGGTTTTCTTTCCTGTAAAAAGGCTTATAAGTTTGATTGGGTCCTATTTGTTTAGTTTTACTTTTATTTCTATTGCCTTAAAAGACTGCCCTAGGAAAACATTGCTATGATTTATGTTGAAGAATGTTTTGCCTATGCTCTATTCCAGATTTATGGTGTCCTGTCTTGTGTTTAAGTCTTTAAGCCATTTTGAGTTTATTTTTTGTGTATGATGTGATGGGAGGTTCTAAATTCTTTGATTTACATGTGGCTCTCCACCTGCTGAAGAGACTGTCTGATCTCCATTCTTGCCTCCTTTGTCAAAGACTAATTGACAGTAGGTAGGTGTGTGGGTTTATTTCTGAGTTCTGTATTCTGCTCCATTTTTCCGTATGTCCATTTTTGTGCCAATGCCATACTGTTTTGATTATTTATAGCTCTTATAATATTGTCTGAAGTCTGGGAGAGTTAAGCTTCCAGGTATTTTAATTTTCCTCAGTATTTCTTTGACAACTCTGAGTATTTTGAAATTCTATGTAAATTTTAGGATTATTTGTTCTAGTTCTGTGAAAAATGTTATGAGTAATTTGACAGGGATCACATTAAATTTGTAGAATACTTTGGGTAATATGGCCATTTTAACAGTATTAATTCTTAGAATTCAATAGCATAGGATATCGTTCCATTTCTCTGAATCATGTTCAGTTTTCTTTATCGATGTTTTGTAGTTCTCAGCATATAAGTCTTCCACTTCCTTTGTCAGGATTATTCCTAAGTGTTTTATTTTTTGATGCAACTTTGACAGGGTTTATTTTTTTACTTTCCTTTTCTGGTATTTCCTCGTTAGTGTAAAGAAATACAGCAGATTTCTGTAAGTTAATCTTGTCCTGCTACCTTGCCAAATTTATTTATTATTTCTAGTAGCTTTTATATGGATTCTTTTGGGTTTTCTATGTATAGTATCATGTCATCTGCACATAGTGACAATTTAAAATCTTCCCTTCCAATTTGGATCCCTTTTACTTCTTTTTCTTGTCCTATTACTGTGGCTAGTACATTCAATAATATGTTGAATATAAGTGGTGAGTGTGGGCATCCTTTTCTTGTTCCAGATTTAAGTGTAGCTTTTAATATGTTGAGATATATTCCCTCTATATGCACTTTGGTAAGAGTTTTTATTATGAATTAATTTGAATTTTATCAAAAATTTTTTCCTGCATCTATTGAGATAATCACGTGGTTTTGTTCTTTCTTTTGTTGATATGGTGTTTCACATTAATTGATTTGCATATGTTGAACTGTGCTTATGATCATGGGATGAATCCAGCTTGATTATAGTTTATTATATTTTTTATGTGTTGCTGGATTTGGTATGCTACTATATTGTTAAGAATTTTTGCATCTATATTTATAGAAGATATTGGCCTGTTATTTTCCTTTTTGGTATTGTCTTTGTCAGGTTTTGGTGTCAGGGTCATGGTGGCGTCACAGAGTGAGTGGGAGTGTTCTCTCCTCTTCAATCTTTTGGAAGAGTTTGAGAAGGATCGGTGTAAGTTCTTCTCTGTATATTTGGTAGAATTCCCTAGTGAAGCCACCCAGTCCTGGACTTTTGTTTGCAGGGAGTATTTTTATTACTGAATTTATTTCACTTCTAGTGATTGGTCTGTTCAAATTATGCATTTCCTCTTGATTCAATTTTTATGGACTGTATGTTTCTAGGAACTGGTTTATTTTTTCTATTTTGTCTAATTTGTTGGCATAGTGTTCTCATAATATTCTTATGATTTTTGTATCTCTGTCATGTCAGTTGTTATTTCTCCTTTTTTATTACTTATTTTGTTTGTTTGGATTCACTCTCTTTTCTTCTTGGTGAGCCTGGCCAGAGGTTTGTCAATTTTGTTTGCGCTTTCAAAACGCCAGCTCTTGGTTTGTTTTTTTTTCCTATTATTTAAATAATCTTTATTTTATTTATTTCCTCTATGATCTTTATTATTTCTTTTCTCCTGTTGACTTTAGGTTTTGTTTGTTCTTCTTTTTCTAATTCTTTTAGGAGGTAGGTTAGGTTCTTTATTTGAAATTTTGTTTTGTTTTGTTTTGTTTTTTTGAGAAAGGCTTGTATCAGTAAAACTTCTCTCTTAGAACTGGTTTTATTGAGTCCCATAGATTTTGTATGGCTGTGTTTTCATTGTCATTTGTCTCAATTATTTTTTAATTTTCTCTTTGATTTTATCATTGGCCCATTGGTTTTTTAGTAGCATGTTGTGTATTCTCATGCATTTTTTTTCTTTTTCCTTGTTTTCCTTTCTGTGGTTGATTTCTAGTTTTATGCCACTGTGTTCAGAAGAGATGCTTGAGATAATTTCTTTCCTCTTAAATTGGTTGATGCTTGTTTTGTGCCTTAGGATGTTGTCTATCCTAGGGAATGTTCCATGTACACTTGAAAATAATGTATATTCTTATTTTTAAAAATTTTAATGTAATTTTCTGAAAACATAATTAAATCTAACTTTTCTGTTGTGTCAGTTAGCATCTCTGTTGCCTTATTGGTTTTTTGTCTGGAAGACCTGTCCATTAATGTCAGTGGGACTGCTTCTATGTTCCCATCAGTTTCTCTCTTTATGTTAGTATTTGTATATGTATTTAGGTGTTCCTGTGTTGGGTGCATGTATGTTAATAAGTGTAATATCCTCTTTTTGTATTGATCCTTTTATCATTATATAGTGTTCTTATTTATCTCACTTTATGGCCTTTGTTTTAAAGTCGATTTTGTCTGATACAAGTATTGCCACGCCTGCTTTCTTGTCATTTCTATTTGTATGAAATATCTTTTCCATTTTCTCACTTTCAATCTATGTGTGTCCTTCACCCTAATGTGGGTGTCTTGTAGGCAGTATATTATAGACTCCTAATTTATAATCCAATCTGCTACACTATATCATTTGATTAGAGCATTTAGTTCATTGACATTTAAGGTAATTATTGATAGAGATATATTTACAACCATTCTAAACTTTATTTTCCAATTGATTTTATATTTTTTCTTTTTTCCTTTCTTTTTGTTTTGTGTGTGTGTGTGTGTGTGTGTGTTTTGATGATTTTATTTTATTTTATTTTATTGTGACTGAGTTCTCTTCTTTTCGGTTTTTGTGACTCTATTGTATGCTTTTGATTTATAGCTACCCTGTTTTTGAAGTAGGTTAACCCATTACTTTATCTGTTTGCTTTAGACTGATAGTCAGAGAGGCTAAATCCCATTTTTAAAAATCGACATTTTCTTACTCCCCTCCCTTATAGTTTATGATTTTGATGCTCTGTTTTACACCTTAATGTTTATTCTTTTGCTGTCCATTTTAGTTATCATCACATTTCCAATTGTGGTTTTCTCTTTTCTATAGATTCTTGCTTCTTTTCTATTTAGAGAAGATCTTTCCAAGTTTCTTTTGGGATAGGTTAAGTATTGCTGTATTCTTTTAGTTTATGCATACCTGAGATAGTCTTTTCTCTCTTATCCATATGATAATCTTGTTTTGTAGAGTCTCCTAGGTTGCAGGTTTTTTTTCCTTTCAGAACTTTGAATATATTTTGCCACTTCCTTCTGTCCTGCAACCTTTCTGTAAAGAAATCCACTGATAGCAGTATGGGGGTTCCCTTGTAACTAACTATTTTTCTCTTGCTACCTTTAGAGCCCTCTCTTTATCATTAAATTTTGTCATTTTAATTATAATTTGTCTTGGTATAGGTCTGTTTGAATTTATCTTGCTTGCAACCCTCTGTGCTTCCTGTCCTTGGATATTTGTTTTCTTTCTCAGATTTGGGAAGTTTTCAGTCATAATTTCTTAAAATACATTTTTGACCCCTATTTTTCTTTCTTCTACTTCTGGAAACCTATTAAGTATAGATTGGCACACTTTATATTATCCCATAGGTCTCTTAAATTGCTTTCATTTTTTTCCTTTGTCTGTCTGCTGTTCTGATTGGGTGATTTCCATTATTCTGTCTTTCATATCTCTTATTAATTCTTCTGCATTATTTAGTTTGCTATTTATTGCCTTTAGCTCAACTTCTATCTCAGCAAATGAAGTTTCTAATTTTATTTGGCTCCTCTTTATAGTTTCCAGTTTCTTGTTACAGTGATCTGCATTTCTACTGATGGCCTTTCTTAAGTCCTTCAGTATTTTTATCATCTCCTTTTTGAACTTGGGCTCTGGTAGACTGGAGAGGTCTGTTTCATTGCTTTTTCTTTCAAGGGATTTTTCTTGTTCTTTCATTTGGGAATGGTTCCTCTGCTGCTTCATTTTACTTATATTTCTCTGAGTCTATGAATGACAAGTAACAGTTACCTACTGTGATCTTAAAGGGCTGTTTTTATGTGGGAGCCTCTTTGTGTAGTTTGTATGAGTCTAATATTTTTGTTGTGAGGGTTGTTTCTGGTATGTATGGCTGCTACATCTTTCCTCCACGTGTGCTGGCTGTTATCCCTTTGAAAGGGGGTTGATCAGTGTTGTGGTGACCAGAGCTGGCAGTGGACCTTGAGCAGGGCCTCCTCTTTCCTTTGTGGTTGTACAGTCTGCTCCCCAGTTGTTGGATTACAAGCCCCTAGATCTGTTTCTGAGCTGCAGTGTGAGATAGGTGAAACTGTGATGCTTCCACTGGGAGAGGAGCCCCTGAGTATTAATCATAGAAGCTGTGCAGAGGGAAGTCTACTCTGTGGTAATGCTTGTCAGCCACTGTGTGGGCTCACAAGGCACACTGCTGTTGGCATTGGATCCACCTCAGAGATGGGAATGTAGGTAATCTGCCAGGGTATCCTTCAGTCACTGTGTTCACAAAGTCACCAGGACAGATCCATTGAAGTCAGGCACCAGGACCAGCCATTGTCACAGGTAGTCATGCAGCTGGATTCACCATGGGAGCTGTGGATTCGGCCCAGAGCCTAGCCCTGCCTCTGTGTGCACATGCCCACAAAGCCTAGGGTTCCTAATGCTGGACCTACCCTGGCTGCACACCAGCAACCTGCTCAGATGCCCTTCAGGCACTCAGTTACATCAGAGGTGTAAGTCCATTAAGCCTGCCTGGGACACAGCTCAGATTTCAGCCCCATTTTCTCCCATGGCCCCAGGGAATGAGCTCAGACTTCAGCCCCACCTCTGCTTGGGGGCACCCTGATGGAGCTTGCATGTCCTCAGAGCTGTGCCTGCTGTGAGCACATCAAGAAGTTAGGTTGCTAAGGTAGGGTCTTGCCCCTTCCTTAAGGCATATTAACAATGGAGTATTTATGACAGACCTGGGCTCTGTTGCACACACTCCTAGTTGTGGTCCATACCACTTTCCTGCCTCTTCAAGCTGTCTCTGCACAAGTAACCCTAGTCCTCTCCCTGAGTTTATCCTCTGAAGGTTGAGTTTCAGTACCCAGTCCCTGTGTGCAGCAGCAGATTGCATATCTGGGACTGGTGAGTGCTGGGAGGCGGCACAAACCCTCTGTGCTGGTCCCTCTCTATTCTGCTTGTTGCAAACTAGCTGCTTCCCTCTCCTCTGAGCCTCTGAAGCTCCCTGTCTGTCCTGGCTGATCCAAGTGAGACATTCTTGAACTTCTTTTTTTTTTTTTTGAGATGATAGAATTTCAGGGGATTCATTGAAGGACTAAGACCTCAGCCTTTAGGAAGTGTCTCTAAATATTTCATATTTTTCTCCTTCACCCTCACCATGATGATTAGTTAGATCAGAAGAAATGCTTGCTACTCTGACTAGTGTCCCGTGTAGAGACACATTTGCTTCTGTCCTGAATCTGAAGGAAGGTCTGTAGAGTGATTAGATCTGCCTTGGCAATCAGTGAAGAAAAGCTCCAGGGGAGGTTCACTGTGATTTCCTCACCAGAGATGCCAGGAAGCTATTTATTAGTATTTTAAAGGAACTAAGTTGACCTGGAACTAAAGAAAATTAATATTTCAAAAAAGGGAAGGCACATTACATATCAACCAGACAAGTCATTTTTTGGCTAGCACTGTTTAAGCATTACTCACCATGTGCTAAATCCACTTTAAAGCTTAGTGAAACTTCTACTATACTCTAAAATAAAATAGGCTGACTGTTTGACAGTCACAGAGCTTTTTGGGCCAGTTAAAAGCAATTTTTTTGTGCCTGTACTTTCCTATGGAGATAGTTTAAGTGCAACTTTGCAACATTTCTGCTAAAGACAAAATCCTGTTGACTTCAGTGGGCTTTTGGATCAATGATGCCAGCAAGGAAAATAGCACTGTTTAAGTGTCCATTTTTACTGACACATGGATACAAAGAGCATGCAGAAAAACACAAAGAAATATTAGCTGGCATGCTGCTATATAAGAGCTTGTTTCTAGACCAAGAAAAAGGCAATCCTGCTTTATTACAGTAATATATTTTGCTATCAATAAAATTCTGATGTGACTAGTTTTCTGGTAAAAGCAACTTACTTGGAATTTTTTTTTCTGCAAAGTGTTATCAGATATGGAAATAGTGTGATTAGTAATAGGAAATAGCAAATGTAAAGTATATATTGCATTTTAAAAATCAGGCTTTATACTTTATTACAGATGGATGTAATGTTCCTATTTTTCTTTAAAAGATTATACTCTTTGTGTAGGCTGAATATTTATCCTCCATAAATGTATAAATCTCTCTTTCTCTTTCTCTGTGTGTATGTGTGATGAGGGGAGATAGAGTCTTTCTGATTTTCTGTTGGGGATAGTATATGTTACTTCTTTTATTACAGAAAAAACAAGTTTTATCATTCAGAAGAACAGGAAACTTTTCCAGATCAGCCACATAGGGAGTAAGTAGGGAGAAAACTGAATTTTAACAAAGGAGTGCTCTAGTTGGAAAGATAATGACCTATAGGACAAATGCCTTGGGCCCTTAGTGTTCATCTCCGCTTTCACCCAGTGTCAAGACATGACCCACTGTACTTCCTCCTGGAAGAAAGCTGCTCAGGTGCCATCTTCCTGTCATGGAAGGACATTAGGGATGGGCAGGTTCTTGGCCATGACCTACCATTATTTAAACAATTGGTGGTTAAGTTGGAAAATAAACTCAAATATACTTGAATTTTAAGGTTTAAATAAACTATTGGGTTACAGAGGTAAGAAATTAAAGGTATAAAATTGAAGAGTTTACAATTTTGAAATTGGGTGAGTGTATAAAAATTTTATTCAATTCTGAAAAAAACAGTGCCCTCCCACTTTCACCAGAGTCTCAGCTAAATTATTCGTATCATTTTATGAAGGCTGCTAGAGTTCCATACATTTGTACTTAAAAAGATAGAGAAGTCACAGGCTTCTTCCTGGAAGCAAATATATGCAGACTTCCATCCCAAAGAGTCCTATGAAATACAATTGTACACTTTAAAAGGTGAATTTTATAGTATGTGAATTAGATTTCCATGTTTTTTTTTTAAATAAGCAAATATGAGATTTTTAAAAACAGATATGATGCTATGGGCTGAATTATATGTACCCTTTCAAAATTTATATGTTGAAGTCCTAACTCCTACCACCTCAGAATGTGACTATTATCTGGAGATAAGTCCTCTAAAGAGGTATTTAAGGTAAAATAAGGTCATGTTGATGGGTCCAAATTCAGTATTAATGGTGTCCTTATAAAAGGAAGAGATTAGGACACAGACACAGAGAGAATACCATGTGGAGGCAGTGGAGGAAGAAGGCTAGCTACAAGCCAAGGAGAGAGGCCCTCACAAGAAACCAGTCTTATTCCCACCTTGATTTCAGATTTTTGGCCTTCAGAACTACGTAGAAACAAATTTCTGTCATTTAAGCCTCCCAGTCTATTATGCTTTGCTATGGCAGCCCTAAAAAATTAATATATATGCTATCCTAATTTTAATAGTTTTAGTTTGATTTCTTTTAGACCTGTTTATATAAGGCAGCTTATATTTTTATGCTAGACTGCCTAAGTTGTAAGAAATCACTCCCTTTGTGTTATTCAGGTGCTTTGTTTATTTACATCTGTTCACATAGTGCCAGTAAGATGAGAACTATTTGTTTAACTTTTAATATCCTTAATGTATTACTCTTAATATACTTGAAATAATTTCTTTAGTGATCTCATTTTCTTTGTAATTAGATGTAGTGTTGGATTTTACTGTAAGCTTGAAGAGTGCCTTGTTTCTTACTCATTTTCATCTTTCAAATTGCCCTGATTAGCAATAAAATAAAAAAAAATTGGAAGGATAGTATTAGCAATTGAAAATAGTATAACTCTTTACCTTCTCTCCCCTGCACACATGCTCCGTTCTTTGGAATGGTTGTCAGGTTCCACAGGCGTGAATGGCTTTCAACAACCTCAGTTTGGGCTTGCTTAATGAACAGTGGAAGAGGAACTGAGGCCTCCTGACAGCAGCTAACCTTTACCTAAGGATATTTTCTAGAATTTGTCGTGTGCTGGTTTCTTTAAAGAAAACCCAACTGAAAGGGTTACACTCAGGTTTTCTTCTTTGAAAAGGCAAAACGCAGGTCTGATCTTTATGACTTTAGCTTTACTTATTTCCTATGCAAGTTTTTTTTTTAAAAATCAAGAAATATGCTAACCAGCTGTTCTCAGAATTTTCTCAATTTTTTTTCTCAGTGTGTGACTTTGAGACATATTGGCAGGAGAAGAAGGTGTGAATATTCAAATAAATTTTCCTAGAAAGGATATAAAATCTACTTAAAAATTAAAAAAAAATCTCTTTAGTACAACTTTTTTTCCTATTGGAAAGTGAAAATGCGTTAGGTGAAAGCAGATTCCCATTGTAATAGCCACACATGGGGGACTCACAAACACACATTTTTCCTTTTATTTATATAGAAATTACGTCCCTTGTAACTCATAAATACAGGCATTGCCTAGGCACTGAGAATGTAGTTAGGGAGAAACATACATAGCAACTAGGTTTATGAGCAGTTAACAATTTAGAAAGGAAAAGAGACATTAAACCAATAATAATGCAAATAATCACACACACATGACATAAATGATTAATCGTTGGCTTGATGTGATCCTAAGGGAGAGAAACAAAGGACTCTGAGAATGTGGAAAAATGAGATTTGTTCTTATCTGCATGGCCAGTAAGCCTAGCAAGGCTTCCGTAAGATTGGTGAGAAGTGAAGAGCCTAAATCAAACTGTGCCAGGGTAAAGATTTTGGCTTTTATCATGAGAAGGAGGAGAAAACATAAAATGGCCTTAAACAAATGAGGATATGATCAGAATTGCATTTTTCAAAGGTTATTACATCAGCCCTTCAGAAAATGGATTGATTGAGAGCAAGAGGAGATGGAAGGAGGCAAAGAAATGGTTTTCATGGTATTTGTCTTTACTAGAGAGAACAGTGACTTCAGCGTGGGTGTTGACAGTGATGAATGTAGCAAAGAGGACAGATTCTGAGATACTTAAAAAGGAGAGTTGATAGGATGATGTGAGTGGTGAAGAACAGAGATAAATCAAGGATGCACCCACAATTTCTGGTTGGAACAATTGGAGGGGGAGTGCCATTTATTGAAACAGAGTGTATATTGGTTGTACTTTGCAGGTGTTAAAATAGTATGTGTGCATTTTGAAGTTATGGGCCTCATCAGTTCAAAAGTATAAACAGAAGTTTATACAAACAACTGATATTCAAATACCTCTAGTTTAAAGTCTACTTACTTAGAAATCACAGTTCTTTGTAGTAATTTCTAGAAAATTCTGAGAGAATTGTGTGCATGTGTGTGTGTATTCATGCAATAATCTAGGACACGGATCCTTGTTACCTTTTGTTATCCCAGAATGCCATTTTGATGATTCCACCTCCAATGGCAAAAGTCTCAGTTCTCTTGCTCCTGCTGCCCTCTGTTGCCCTAAGATGATTTAGTGATCCTAAAACTACAGGTCATCGACATGACTGCCAACTGATTTGGGGACATTAGCTGACAATATTAGCTACTCTGAGCAGTACTCCATATTCTTGGTACCAGCAGAGGATTGGCCTAAAATCTGTTTAAAATTGTCTCACACATTAAGAAATGAAACCCTCCCTTTCTCTTTTTTTTTTTCTTCTTCTTTTATTTAGGGTGGGATCAGCTCACAGAGTTGATCAGGCCTAAAGCATTCCAAAGTTTCCTCACTTCACACATTCCACCGTGGGAGTGCGCTGCCAGTAGGGTGCTGAGTTATGATGGCTCCTAGTTTCAGGTGTGGTAGCATTGCTGTACCAGGAATGATTCTTCCTCTCCATCTCACAGGCTTCACATCTTTTGACTTCAGGTGACCATTCACACTCGTTCTTGTTCTGTTGAATTCTCTTTCAGGGACTCTGTTGTACCTTTTTGCAGCATGGCTTATATTTGGGGCTCCCCAAGTCTATCAGAAATGTTTATGTATTATTCATTTTCCTCTCCATAATGGCAAGGTCCAATTTCACTTCCCCAGGGTCTACACTCTTCCTCAAGCCTCCTTGGACTATTTATAAATAAATATATGCAGTTAGGTACTGTAGAAAATGATGACATGAGTCAATATGGCTCAATAGATGACTATAAATTATATGAGCATATTTTGCTTTCAATTTCTCATAGCCAATATTTAAAGACAACATAAGGCTTACAAAAGACAGCTAAATTCACTATGACTTCAGAATAGTAATTCCCAATAAAGGTGTGTGGATGGGGAAGACACCACTTCCTGGTATGAAGAGAAAGGGAAGGATGCATCCAGTAAGATTAGGGAAACTTTTCAATCTACAGTACACCCGTTGCACACCTGGCTCCTCTTTCTGACCCTGCTAATAAGTATAGTGTTTTAAAATTAAATACTAGCTCACCTCAAGAAATTGAGTTTTTTTTCCTGTGCTTCACTAATTTCTATGAATTTGCTATAATGGATTTGGTTTGAAGTCATTATTTTGAGTACTAGTTTTTTTGGGGTACTTTGGATCGGTTTTACACAGAAAACTGTATTTTCATTCCTTAAAGTATGGGAGGTGCCATAAAGCCTTTAGAAATATTCAATTATTGATTTTGTGGGATTATTACAAGATTAATTTTCTTTTACAATTTTAAAAAACAGACATAGCAATTTATATCTATAATGGAAAAAGTCTCACCACTAGATAATTATAAAACATTGGCTTGTAGATGTTTAGCCAACACACAGGAAGCTGTAGAATCAGTAATTATTGTAAAAAAAAGTAATATTTTATAAGTCTTGAAAATTTTCAAATTCTGAAAAAGTGATTTTATTCCTATTGTATATATATTCCTGTTATATTTAACGAACATTTGTCTCTATAATTATACAATGTACCTAATACATTAATAGCAATGGATATAGAAATAGCTCTACAACTAAAATAATCACAGTCTTTGAAAATAAATGATAAGTTTTCCCTATTTCAGATTTTTTAATATAGTTTAGAACTCTACATTACTTATATTTTAATACAGGTTTTTGGGAAAGAGAAATATACAGTGTCTTTATGTTACTACTTTAATTATACATTTATTTAGTTTGAATTATATGGGAAGTATCTACAATAATTCCTTACAATAACTTCATTTCAATATAATTACACAGTAATAATTAAAGCTTCTGAGGACTTAGAGGAAAATAAAGTATGCTAGCATGCATGTGCCATGTTGAGTAAATTAAAATTAAAATATTAATTTAAATTTCAGATTTTGATTGAATATATTTCTATAGTGTCAGAACTAAGGTTGCCAGATAAAATAATTTTCATTTAAAGTTGAGTGAGTTTTAGATGAACAACAAATACTTTTAGTATAAACTTGTCTCCCTCAATTTCATGGGGCACAGAAAAAAAGAGGATGAGTAAGGAAAAAAATTCAGTTGGCATATTTTCTAGACAGTGAAAAATGAAAGATTGTATTGCCTGTACATGGAGAAAGTTACCAGTCATTTTGTCAAAGGTGACTGTATATAGTCTCCATCTTTCTTACCTCACCTCTCTTTCCATCCATTCACCACACCTTTACGTGGTAGTTACCATAGAAATTATCTTCACACTATGTTGAACAACACTTTTAAAAGCAATTAGCAGAAATGCATGCTACTATTTCTTTCTCTTTTCAATGTAAAAATTCAAGCGGTTTATCAATGTCAGACTGTGTAAGACAAACTCTTTAACAAATATATCACATAGAAAAGTTATCTGTCTCTGTCTTTTAAGAAACCAAGGAGGATAGAACTCATAATTTTCTGGGAATTGTAGTTGGTTTTGGTAAGCAGCTGTATTTTTCTCTTCATCCAAAAATTCATCATACATCTATGTTCCCAATATTCTTCTTTGTCAGTTGGCTATATTTTTCAGAGGGAATAACTTTGAGCAATATTTAACTAATGCAGCATACATGGGAATCTACTATAAGAAGACAGTGTTTTCTAATCACTGTGGTAAATTTAAGCATGTACATTTAATTTTTGCTCTCATTTACACTGCTCAGGTGGTAAGGCATCATAGTGAACTGTGATGAAATATAGAATGCCATATATATTTTAGAATAAAAGGAATAATGTAGTATTATGAGTGAAAGGAGTAGGAAGAATTGGATGAGGGCTGAGGTAAGGAGTTTAGGCAGGCTTCTTGGAAGGAGGTGCTACTTACTGGAGTCTAAGAGTACTCCTGAGTCTATGAGGCTCCTGAGAGAGGTTTTCCAGACAGAAGAAATGGTATGTGAATATAACTGCAAAAATAGGAAAACAAATGAGTATGGGGAAGTGAGTGTTCTAGTTTGTCTAAAGTTTTGGTTGGAAGTATGAGCTAATGATGTTACCAAGTCCAAACTCGTTCTGCTCGCCACGCGACAGGCCAATAAATCAGGAGACGAGGTGTTGGGGCAAGGAATAGCGACTTGATACGGGAAGTTGGCAGACAGAGAGGATGGCAGACTAAGGTCTTGGAGAACCATCCTCCCCAAATCACAATACAAGCTCCTTTTACACTAAAAAGGGGAGTGAGTGTGGTTGGTTGTTGCAAACTTCTTGCTGTAGGAATACATTGTTCTTGCAGCTGTCCACATGGGTCAGGTCATGGTGCCCCTGTAAACCTCCAACAAAACAACTGTTATTTTCCATTCTGCAACTTGTTATCTTTATATCTTTATATAGTGTGAAAGTGTTAATATCCTTAAAGGTCAAAGACTTGAGAATAGGCTCTCCTGTACATTTCAGGCATTTTCAGCACCGTTCTTTTACAAAAGGTGCAGAGCTAGCAAGACTAAGTCTAGAAAACAGGGCACAGGGTTAAAGCCAAAGAAACAGATCTAATATGGAGTCAGATTTGTTCTTTTCTGTTACAATGAGAGATAAGCCTAGATTAGTAGGTAGAAGGTAGCTAGTGGAGGGTCTTGAAGTCAAGCATCTTGGACTTTTTTAACCAGGTGACTTCAGGTTTTGCATAGACAGTGACATGAAGGAAAGAGAGAAGGACAGCAGTAGAGAAGAATCAGTAGAACAGGCACCTAGATTAATAAATATTTCTATTAATTTTGCTAGTTGTGCTTCTCCTCCTAAACTCATGTCGGGAACGCAGATTTAAAAGTTATTGGGTTCTGCCCACAACTGTGTGAATTTACTCTCTGTACTTTTTAAATGGAGTTCATAGAAACAAAGAAAAAAAAGCGTATCCAATTTTGCTCTCTGCACATGCGCTGTGCATTTTGATTTTCCTTTGGCTATTTCTGTTCTCTTTTGAGCACTGTGCTTGGAGAGAACATCCTGGCTCATGCATGATTCTCCTCCCTGCCTGATAACTTTGTTGTTTCAGCAAACCCAAAGTCTTCTTAGCTTTCTAGAATTTACTGTCCTGTCATGTTCCTTGGTCAGGGTCTGAAAGAATCCCCAGTAAAACACAACCAGTGGAAGAAATAGCACTTTAAGAGTTAATATATATTTTTTTATGTAGCTGGAAAGTCATGCAATTCAATTCAATTTCAGAAATATACTTAAAAGGGGGGACTGATAGGTTTTTATTTCCCTAATTCACACACTAATCTTTAGGGACAATTGGCATGATAATTTATTATTTACTACTTTTCTGCCATAACAGTGCTCTCTGCAAAGACAATGAGAAAGAGAATAAACAATTGCATTTTATTAGGACTGCACACAATTGCAGCAATGACTAGCTGTTATTTGATTAGAGATCTGCCAGTATTCTGTTATCAGGGGTTAGGATTGGCTCTTAAAATAATATGAGAGAAAAACTGGAGAAACAAGCTTTCAGAACAGAAGTGCTTTTTGAGAAAAATCAGTTACTTTAAACTGATTATTTTTGTATAAATTTTCAAAGTGGTGAATTTAATAGGATTATTGAGCAGGGAATTAAATGCTTTTTCATTTTTAAAGATCTACCATTAAAAGTTGTGGCTTTTCAGGTGGCTTTTTATTTCCTTTGCGTCTAAGTTGATGCTTTTTGTGGAAGTGCTTTGTGGCTAGCATTTCCTTTGTAGATTATTAATGAGCTCTAAAAGTTTGGTATAAAAATAAAAACATAGTTCCTTGAAAGATAAAATTGAATTTCTATTTTATTCTAAAAGAACTGTAAAAAATAAATAAATAAAAGAACTGTGACATGGGGGAAGGCATAGTGTAAATGGTAATGACTTTATAGTGCTAATTAAAATACCTCTAATAAAGCCACAAGTTGAGCAAAAGTTGAGCCCAAGTTGAGTTTAAAAGTCACTTCTGCTACATATTACCTTTACTATTTTAAAGGTGGTCTTAAAGTTTATTTTGGCATGTTTATGTGAAATTTTGAGACAGATGTCTTTTTCCATTCAGACTTATTTACCCAATTTTGTTTAACAAAATATTGGTACAAGCAAATCCTTCATGCCAATAAAATTTATAATTTTTTACATGTAAGCATGAAAATTAAGGACATTTGTTAATTTGCGTGTTATTGGTTAATAAATATTTTTCTACGTCCAATTTTATTTTAAATTAGCAGGGAAAGTATTAATTTTCTTACTGTACAGGTGAAAAGACTGAGATGGAAGAAAATTAGGTGACTCTACCAACATCATACCAAGAATAAATGATTGAGCCTGAAGTCCAATCTTTAGATTCCTGCTTCAATACTCTATGATAAATGCTGCCTCTTGCTACTAAATGTGATTTACAATATAAATTTAACATGATATCATGGACACTGTTTTGGGGTAAAAAGCAGAATGGCAATGTTAAAGCAAGTTCTAAAATATAGACTGTTCCGCTGACATGAATCCTGTGAGCAATTATACAAAGCTGTGGGTAAACTTAAATAGGTCAAATTACTGAAGTTTTGAAATTTAATTGGAGCCAAAATATATGTGTATGTATATATATTTTAATCAATTTAATATAATTACATAAATTTCTTCCCCCTTCCTTCCTTTCTTCCTTCCTCTCCCTCTTTCTTTCATATGTTTTGCCCTAGATAAACAGTGAGCTATTCAGTGGGGACAGAGCTCTTTAATGAGGTTTTTCCTCATCACTTCCGTGCAGTATCTAAGGTAGTTCCTTCCTCTGTCAGTAGTCCTTCAGTAAAATCTGTTGAATTAATTGATTAATAAATCTCTATTCAGAGTGAAGGGAGATGTTTGGTTTCCTTTTCTCCCCTGAAACTCTTATATATATGCTTTCAATATCTATATATATATATGCTAGTATGACTGGGAGGGGACTTTTATAGAGTAACTTAACCTACAAAAAAACCCTTTGAAGTTCCATGCCCTAACATTTCCTAAAAGGAAATGTAAAATTAGACGAGGAACATTTCCCTCCACTCTAAGGCCTAAGCCAAATCTCTGCCATGTTCCCCAAAGCATGTTAAGCAACCTGGAGATCCGTTTTGACAATAGATTTAATATTTGACATTTTTCGCTAGTTCATATTCATATTCTGAAAAAGTTCCCGTGCCATCCAGAAATGCATATAAAAGTGTTTCAAGCCCATATGTTCATTCTTCACGGAGTATGTATTCCATTACTTGCAATAGAAAAAGTAGAAAATGTGCAAATCCTTTATGTAAAACCCTTAGCCAGAAACAATTCTATCTCCATGGAATTTCATAAATCTCTTCCAATTTATAAGCAAGGATTATACAACACTCCAGTACTATTTCCAAAGCATCCCTTATCTTTACCCCGAGATTTCTTTCTCAGTAGTTTTAATATTTCCAAAAGGCTAGGTCAATGTTCCCAGTCACTAGACCTTACAGAAATTACAATTGAATTTTAAAATATAAATGCCCTATTATTTAAAGTGTGTAAAGCTTCTATAATCACCAGTAAAAGCATGTGCAGTCTGATTTTCCTCCTTCAAACTGGGACACACTTCAAGGACCCTACCTGGCTTCCCATCAAGGCTTAGGGCCAGTCCCACCAAATATTCTTATAAAAGGTAAAGTTAGAAAGAATGAATATAAACTTGCAAAAATCAAAAACTCAAACAGTCAATAAATGGATAAAGAAGGAAGGAAATAAGAAAGCAAGAATGAGCAGATGAAAAGTATGAATGTGCCGTCTCACTGGGAAGGCCTTGGCCTCAAAGTCTTTTCTTTGCCACCTTCTCAAACATTGTCTCAAATTAATTGTAATTGATTTTTGAGAACATTTTAAATAGTCTTAAAAAAAACCCTCAAGTAGCCTTAAATGTTATTTATATTTCCATCAGAGATGTACTTGTCCCTTTAACTAAAGAAGCCTGCGTTTACCGGTATTAGATGGGACATCAACTTTTAAGAAGTGTGAGTGTATTTCAAGTAACTCCTGTAAAACTGAGTTAAATTCTAGAGGGTTCCTTTATAAGGAAAAGTTCTCTAATGTTAAGAAAGAGTAATCAGCAATTCTATTATGATTATAGAATAAATGATGATAGCCATGATCTTAGGATATAGATAAAAACATTATATGATATCATTTATTTATTTACTAAAGTTAAACGTTAAGAGCAGAGACCAGATAGAAGGAAATATGTGTCTTTTTCTCATATAATTCATTTTTTTGTTGTTTGGGAGAGATTAGCTTCAGAGTTCTGATAAAATGTAAGTTGAAAAAAGTGCCCATTGTAGTCATGCGATCAGTAACAGGGCATTAAGCTATATCCTTCCAGGGCTGCTTATAATTGGACAACTTGAAAATCGAGGAAGACCAGGAAAAAGTACTTGGGATACCAAACTCTTCATAAATTCTTTGAACTGAGACTAAGCTCCAGAGGGAATATGATTTCAAAAACTATTTCAGTGGATTTAGCACAAGTATTAAATCTAGTCTAGGAGTTTAACTTTTTAAGATATTTAGAATGAAATATTATGTATTGCAAATATATAATTATGCCTATATAAAAATCTATATTATATATGTATCAACTCTCACTCACAGTAATTATGTTCTTATGTGATGATGACCATCGCGCTAGTGAATACTGATGTATTTCTCCTAGGAGAAATTCTCTGGGTCCCTAATCACAACATCTTTCTCAACTGGCCAATGCATAACCTTGTTTTATGTGTGTTTCTTTTTGGAGAGTTCCTATTCAATAAATATTGTTTCTTCATTAACATGGAACTCACGGCCAAGGACACTATAGTTCATGCCTCAGTGAAACTTATCTTGCACACATGTCCCTTTAAGACATGTCACAGTCTTCTTGCACTTAGGAACCCTAGACATCCCTGTGGCACTATACTTGGGGGCCATTTTAAACAGTGAAAGCACTAAAAAAAGAAAGCACAACAATGTGCTGAAGAGAGTATACCACGAAAAGGACACTTGCTTACAGTATAAGAGTTGAAATAAGGCAAAGCATTGCTGTCTTGCATCTCAGCTGGGAACAGTACATGTCAGGTGACTCAAAATTTTTACAACCCTGCACATTGACGCACCCACAAATGACTGTGAAGCATCAAGAGCACTGATTTTGAGGTTACAAATAAATTTTAGCCAGCAGGTGAATTTGCAAATCTGGAATCCATGAATAATGAGAGACAACTGAATGTATGTGTATGTATGTAGATGTGTTCGTGTATGTATGTGCATGCATTTGCCTAAGGAATTATTCAGTCTTCCATCATAACTCTCTGCCATTTTGTTAAAAAGGGAAGAAAGATGTTTTTAAACATAGACTTTTCTATGGTTTTCGGAAAATTCAAAATGTTCTATGTTTACAATCACCGTATCATACAGGACAGTGCCAGCAGCCAAAACTTCCTTCTTGGTACTCCTGTACAGACAACCTCTCTTCTCACCTCACGACCCCTAGCTACCGCTGATTTATTTTTTGTACCTACAGTCTTGCCTTTCTAGAATGTCATCCAAATGGAGTCATATCTTATGTTGCCCTCTGAGTCTGGCTTCTTTCACTTAGCATAATGCATCTGATATTCATTTATACCGTGTGAACAGTCCTTTTTTCCCCCATTGTTACTGAGAAGTATTCCATCGTAAGGATGGACTACAGTTTGTTTATTCATCTGTTGAAGAAGAGTTGGGTTACTTCAAGTTTTTGGCAAATACAAATAAAGCTGCTTTAAACAGTCATATACAGTTGTTTTTCATGAGCTAAAATTCATTTATCTTGAATGAGCACCTGAGAGTGAATTTGCTGTCCTGTTTGCATTTGCATCAGCAATGTATGAGAGTTCCAGCTGCTATGTATTCTCGCTGGTGCTTAGTATAGTCAATTTAATTTTCTTTTTCTTAAAGTTTAGCCATTTTAATGAGCCTTTAGAGGTATCTTTCTGTGACTTTAATTTACATTTTCCGAATAGTGATGTTGAGCAAATTTTCATAGACTTGTTTATTAGCCATGCTATCTTTTTTAGTGAATGACTGACTGTTCAAAACTTTTATCTGTTTTTAAAACCAGTATTGTTTGTCACCATATTGTTAAGTTCAAAAGTACTTTACGTATTCTGGATACTAGCCTTCTGTCAGACCTATATCTTCTTTCTTCTTTTCCCTCTCTCTTTCAGAGAATGAAAATTCCTAATTTTGATAATATCTAATTAGCAGTTTTTTCTTTTATAAATTATGCTTTTTGTCATATCTAATAGCTTTTGCCTAAAGTCATAACGATTTTCTCCCATGTTTTCTTCTACAGGTTTTAAAGTTCTACATTTTACATTGAAGTATAGATTATTTTAAGGTAATTTTGTATAAGTGTGAGGTATGTGTCACATTTTGTTGTTTTTTGTGATGGATGACAGTCCAGTTATGCCAACACTACTTATTGAAAGACTACCCTTTTTTCATCAAATTGCTTTTGTGTCTTTTTCAAAACTGAATTATCCATATATGTCTTTGGGTCTAACTCTGGACTCTATGTATTGGACCATTGATCTAATTAATTTGGTGTCTATCATGACACCAAAACCACTCTGTCTTAATTACTGTAACTTTGTGATACATTTTGAAAACAGATAGCATTCAATCCATCCTCAAGGAGGGAGCACCATCTCTTACAGGGAGGAGAATCAAATAATTTGACAACATATTTGAAAACTACCACATAGAATTTCTGCTCCCCTTACCCCCAACCCCCATGGAAGACTTTTGATGCTATAAATTGTTCTCAAGCACTGCTTTACCTTTACAAAACTTTTGATACATTTTCAGAAATATTTGAATTATTTTTATTTCCATTAAGCTAAAATATTTTCTAATTCCTTTGAGTCTCCTTTTTTGTCTCATAAGTTACTTAGATGTATGTTGTTTAACTGCCAAATACTTGGGAGTTTTCCAGTTATTTTTCTATTGCTGATTTCCAATTTAATTCTGTTACGATCTGATAATATACTTTGTATAATTTCTCTTCTTTTAAATGTGTGAAGATTTGTTCTGTGCCCAAGAATACGATCTATCTTTGTACATGTTCCGCATGTACTTGAGAAGAATGTGTGTTCTACTCTTGCTGGATGAATTGTTCTATAAATATCAATTAGAGTAAGTTGGTTGATAGAATCTTCTGTGTCTTTGTTCATTTTCTAACCATTTGTTCTATCTGTGATTGGGAGAGAAGTTTTGAAGTCTTTGGGTATAAGTAGTTCTCTTTCCAGTTTTATTGACTTATTGCTTCAGGAATTTGGAAGCTTTGTTGTTGGGTGCATACACATTTCTTCCTAATGAACTGACCTTTTAAAATCATTAAATGACACTCTTTCTCATTAGTATTTTCTTTATTCTGAAATCTACTTAATTTTGACATTAATGTAGCTACTCTAGCTTTCTTTTGATTTATTTTTTGCTTACTAACTAAATTTTTGCCATCCTTTTTTTTGTTTGTTTGTTTTTGTTTTTAGCCAATCTTCAGGTTTCTGAATTCAATTGTATTTTGACCATTTTCATTAAATATAATTATTAATGTGGTTGAATTTATGTCTACCATTAAATTTTTTCAGTTTGGGCTTTTTCCATTCTGGGCTTTTTAAACATTATTCAAAAAATTTAGCATTACTTTTTATTGTGCCTATTGACATCTTAATATTCTTTTGGCATTTTGTTTACTTATCTTTGCATTGTCTTTTAGTGCTTTCTCTAAGAATATTTTCTCATAGGTACTTGACTTTCTGTTCATTTTTTCAAAATCATTTTTTCATCTTGCCTTTAGGCTGAATAATTGCTATTCATGTATCTGCAGGTTCACGGACTGTTCCCTCTGTTACCTCCATTTTGCTATTGAGTCAATCCAGTGACTTATAAAATTTCAGATATTATTTTTTTTAGTTGGAAAATGCCCATTTGGTGCTCTTTTTACAGGTTACATTGAGATTCTGAACTTTTATTTTTCTATTAATTTTAAAAATGTGTGTCTTTACCTCATAGAGTGTGGAAATAATAGCTCCTTTAAGTCTGATAATCCCAACATTTGGGGTAACTTGAGTTTGGTATTTGTTAATTGTTTTCTCATTTGATAATGACACATTTTCCTATCAAATAACTTTGAGTTATCATAGGTTTAACCACAAATTCTGTCTCTGATCTTCTCTGATTGGTTCACAGTTCAGTTTTCAAGGCTTTTCCTATGCTGCTTTGGGTTTGTTCCATGTATGTGACACTTGGGCTGTTGTATGTTATCCTTCAGTTCTTTAAACTTTGCTAGGCTGCTTTGAGTCTATGTCGTATATGTACAACTGAGAACTTTTATATAACTAGAGTACTATCTTATCTAGTTCTCTCCTATCTAAGATCTTCCCCATACTCTCTTGTCTTCAGATTTCCCTTGTCCTGGTCATTGGCCAAGGAAGATTTGATTTTTTTTCAAAGACTTAGCCAATATGTTGCCATGGCATTCTCCATGACTAGAGACAACTTGTAGGCCAAGCAATCAAAGAAAAGTGTAAAAAAATAAACAATGTTCCCCTACCCTATGCCAGGAAGGAAGAAGAAAACACACTAACAAGTGAAAATAGAACTTTTCCTGCTTTCTTTGCATGGGCCTCTTTCTTGTTCCTCTGGCCATAAAGACAGATTTCTCTTGGAGCATGCTTGTTTATGCCTGCTCTGCAGTTTTGCACTACACGAGGCCTGCTCTTGGAGCAAAGCCAGGAGACAAAAACTTAGGAACCTTACCCTCATTTTTCGATTGTTTTTCAAGTTTTGGTTCCCTTCCTCAATCTGCAGAATGTTGGTAAAGTTTCAGGGTTCTTGAGTAGTATTTAGTATTCTGACATCATAAAATATTCAATTCTAATCAAAATTGACTTAGGCATAATCTGTTCTGCTCAGTGATGGACAAATATTTTATTTTTTAGTAATAGTTAAAATGTTCATGCATGGAACTCACGTGATTCAGCAAATGATAAGATCATCTGTAAAAAAGATATATTTACTCATTTGGGGTACTGTGAAAACAAAGACCATGTCTACTACAGTTGTTCTTGATGTTCTCAGGGGATTGATTCCAGTACCCTTGGGAATATTAAAATTTGTAGATGCTCAAGTCCTTTATATAAAATGGGATAATATTTGCATATAACCTATGAAAATCTCCTATATACTTTAAGTCATCTTTAGATAAGTTATAATAGCTAATACAATGTAAATGCTGTGTAAATAGTTGCTGGCACACAGAAAATTCAAGTTTTGCTTTATGGAACTTTCTGGAATTTTTTAAAAATATTTTTACTCCAAGGTTGGTTGAAAGCAGGGATGCAAAACCCACAGATATGATGAGCTTCTCTTTTTAATTCTGTGGCTTCTATTAGTTTTTACATAGTTGGGTATACAATTCTTTACACAGGAAATATTGAATAAATGCCTTTAACTAAGCAGCTGTGTATGCTGTTCCATTTTATAGGTTCTAGGATTCCTTTGTTTAGTGTATCTCTAATCAATGCTTATTTTAAATTGATGCAATTTATATTTGCATACTAAACTCTTAAATTTTGATCTTTTATATACTTTTGGCTCAGTCTTTTGTAGAGAACATGACAAAATCTTTTGCCCTCTCCTTCTTTAGATCATGCAAAGTTGATTTCCTCATTATTCTTTGATAATGAGGTCCAGAAAATCACCGTTGTAAGCTCTGCTACAATAGCCTGTGTGGTAGGCAGAGCAGTGCTTCCTAGAAGATGTGCACATCTCAATCTTCAGAATCTGTGAATATGTTTTCTTAAGTAGAAAAAGGAACTTATAGATGTGATTAAGATCTTGAGATGATCAAATTATTCTGGATTCTCTAGTTTGGCCCAGTGTAGTCAAAAGTGACATTAAGAAGGAGAAAGGAGATACAAAGTGAGAGAAGATGTGAAACAGAAGTTGCAGTAATGAGATTGTTGGAAGTGGGCCACAAGCCAGGAAATGTGGGCAGCCTGCAGGAGATGGAAAAGGGAAGAAAACTGGCACTTCCCTGGAGCCTTCAGAAGGAACACAGTCCATTTTGGACTTCTGACTTCCAGAACTAAAAGGTAATAAATTTACGTTTTTAAGCCACTAAGTTCATGGTAACTTTTTAAACCAGCAATAGCAAACTAACATAGTTGGATATATACATGAGTATTCTGCAAACTTGGGAAAATAATATAAAGAGGAATGCAAATGCAATCACTAAGCACTGGTTCAAATTATTTTAAGACAAGATTCAGTCTGCATCATATAAAATTGTGGGAGAAGTGAGCTCATCAGACTTCTGACTTGTGACTTCCTAAACAATTGGAAAAAGTATTCAGGAAAATGGTTTCTTAGCAGAACAGGTTTTAATATAAAAAAGTCTGTTTTGAAAGTTGTTTCCTTCTAAAATTAATATATATATATAATCACTGTAAATGTAATTATACATATATATACACATGCATATATATAAATATATATATACACAGAGAAACATATATATGTGGCTTTTTTTAGTCATGTATTTTCTTTTTTTCTTTTCTTTATTGAGTTATAGTCAGTTTACAATATTGTGCCAATTTTTGGTATACAGCACAATTTTTCAGTCATACATGATTATACATATATTCATTTTCATATGCTTTTTCACCGTGAGCGACAAGATCTTGTATATATTCCCCTGTGCTATACAGTATAAACTTGTTTATCTATTCTATATATACCTGCCAGTATCTACAAATCCTGAACTCCCAGTCTGTCCCTTCCCACCCCCCTCCTCACTGGCAACCACAAGTTTGTATTCTATGTCTGTGAGTCTAGTCATGTATTTCCTGAAATCTCATATTTGCTTATCTCACTCACTCTAATAATGGCATTTTCAGAAAATATAACCTCAAACAATGGGGAGGAATTACCTTACACTTTGTATCAAAGGTTCTTCCATTTTTCTGACATGCTTAACCGATTATTCATTCATTTTGTTCATTTACTCATTCAGTTTCAAAAAATTCATTGAGAACTACTGCTGAGTGGGAGGGATCCAGATGTTAACAAACAACCTTAACAACAAGGCAGAATTGAATCAACATCACAGAAAGTATATGCAATGGACTTTGGGGAGTAAAAGGAATGATTAATTGTACTCCAAAGGATAGGAGAGGTACTTAAGTTGGATCCTCAGATCCTTGGAATGTAAAGCATTTCAAGTGGGAAATGAAGATAGAAGAGCCACTTAAATTTTATTATTCATAATCAAGCAGTTTGTTCTATGTTTCCAATTACTTTCCTATTTCACTGCTATAAGCCTCCATCATTTAAAATCTATAAAAGCAAAAAAAAAGTAAATATAATCATAAATCACATTTTTCTTTTTCATGTCTTGTTATGACCTAGTGAGACACTTGTGATATATTGGAAAAAAAGATAGTAAGATAATAATTGTATGTCTTAATACACAAATGACATACAAACCTGTGCAAAGAGTTGGTCACTGTTTTAGTCTGTATGGGCTCCCATAACAAAATACCATAAACTTGGTAGCTTAAACAGTAAAAATTTACTTCCAAACAGTCCTAGAGGCTGGAAAGTTCAAGATTAAGTTTTGGTAATGTTGCATTTCCATTAAGGACTCTCTTGCTGGCTTGGAGATTGTCATTTTATCTTCATGTATTCTGTCTTCTGAGTGTATGGATGGAAGAAAGGAGGGAGGGAGAGAGAGACAGAGAGGGAGAGAAAGAGATGGAGAGAAGAGAGGGAGATCTCTTTCTCTTCTTATAAGGCCACTGGTCTCATCACATTAGAACTCTACCCTTATGACCTCATTTAACCTTAATCAGTCCTATTGGTGGTTAGAGCTTCACTGTATGAATGTGAGGTGATACAATTCAGTTTATAGAAGTAACCAAAAAGAACAAATGGAATGAGAATAAATTTTTTTTAATGTAGTGAATGTCTACTATGTGTAAAGCACCGTTTTTGGTGTTGGAGATAATTGTGGGACATCCTTAATTACATAGGTTAATAATCTATTGGAGAAAGGTCGAAGATAAAGAGATAACTAAATAAATGTTTGTTACTTACAACAAACACTATGAAATAAACAAGCAGGGTGACAAGAGAAACCAACAAGGAAAGGAAAAGGTGTAACCCCTTGACTTAATGATGAGGTTACATCCAGGTGAACCCATTGCAAACTGAAAACATCGTAAGTAAAACATGCTTTTACTACACCTAATCTACAGAACATCATCGCTTAGCCTAGCCTGCAGTTGGGCAAAGCCACCTAACGCAAAGCCAATTTTATAAGAAAGTGTTGAGTATTTCATGTAATGTGTTGGAAAACAGTAATGAAAGTGAAACACAGAATGGTCCTCTGAGCACAGAATGGTTGTAAGTGGAATGATTGTTCACCATTGTGATTGTGCGCCTGGCTGGGGGCTGCAGCCGCTTCTGTCCGGCATGATGCCCGCTTCCTGCTAACCTAGGAAAAGATCAAAATTCAAAATCTGAAGTATGGTTTCTAGTGAATTTGAATTGCTTTTGCATCATCATAAAGTCAAAAAATTGTAAGTCGAATCATTTTAAGTTGGGGACTGTCTGTACTCCTTTAGATAAAATTTATACTTTATAGTCTCTCTGAGTATGTAATATTTGAACTCGGATGAAAAGACTGAAATAGAGCCAGCCATGTGAAGATAAGAGAAAATAATTTTCTAGGCAAAAGAAGTAGCAAGGGCATAAACCTCGAGGGGGAAAGTGTTTCATGTTCCAGGGAATGAAGGGAAGCCAGTCTAGCTGGAGTGTGATGAACATTTGGGGGACAAGTTTGAGATGAGCGTGCACAAAAAGACCAGGGTCAAGTTCTTTAAGGTCTGAGGGGCAATAGTAGGGAATTAGGAATTTATTCAGAATGTAATGAGAATCATAGAAGTGTTTTAAGCAGAGGAGTAACATAGACTTATATCTGTTCTAAAAAAGATTACTCAGACTTGCTGTGTGGGAAATGGATTGTAGGAAGCATAAGGGAGGAAACGGAGATGCCAATAATCCATAGAGTGATTTTTTTGTAAATTAGAAAAAGGAATATATTAAGATGCTTTACTTCCATCAGAAAATTATACTACACAGATTTCATCGGAATAAGAAAATTTATTTCTATCTCAGGGAAGTGTCCTAATAAATAATAAAAAATAATCATGTCTCTTATGGGCATGACACCTTTTTATGTGAATTAATAATAAATGGAAACACTGATGAAAGCAAGGAGACCAATTGAGAATCTATCCAGAGGAGGGAGAGGATTGAATCTGTATGTCCCAGTGACTAGTGGAAATGGAAACAAGCAGAAAGATTCAAAACATGGTTGTAGATAAAATTGCAAGGCTAATGATGAATAGAATTAGGAGATGAAGAAAGACAGAATCTAAGATTACGTTTAGGTTATACATTTGAACCACTGATACATAACAGAAAAGATTTTTAAGTTTCATTTTGTTGTTTCTGTTGGTGATGCAGGAGGAGGGAATCAAGAACTTTCCTGGATACATGAATATGGGAAGAGAGCAAGGTAATTTGCCATATAAGTCAGTGTTATTGAATGTTGATAGTTATAAAGTCACAGTCATGAAAGACCTTGCAGGCCAGCTAATAGGAGGTGAGACGTGTAACAAAACATTCATTACAAGCTGCAGAATATTTGCAAAAAAGAGAACTGAATATTAACCTTTGGGTTCATGTATTTAACATTCTGTATTGTGATTATTTGTAAGCAGGTAAAGTCATTTAAATTTGGTTGAAGAGAAGCAGGTGCTCAGGGCTGGTGGTCAGATGCCCATCACTTTGCCCAAGAATATGTCTCACTTCTGTCCAGAAATCTCAGATCCGCTCTGTCGTTCTGCATTGAAACGTGACCTAATGAAATCCTTATAGCAATTGTGAGAAGTATAAGTGTTACTATTTCTTTTACAGATGAAGAAATTAAGGACACTGTGTGCTATGGTGTCAGTCACAAAATCATGCCATCTGAAGATCTTTGGACAAATTCCTTAAGGATTTACTACCCAAGGTAATCTGGTGCCACCTGAGAAATGGATTTTTTTTTGACAAGGAGTCAACACTGAAAAGGGGTTAAGTGAAAAATTCTTGTTATAATGTATAATTTTTGAGTACCTTCTACTAAATAATACACTAGTCCACTGGGATTCCATCAGGATTGAGTTTCATAAACAGAAATCACTGATGAAATCACTCCAGATCCTTGCAAAGATGTTTCCGGATGTCCTGAGGCCTGGTTTGCTTAATATACGAGGGACTTCAATGCACAATTGGGAAATGTTTTCTACTGACAGGAAGAGTTTAGATGAGCAAAGAAACAGATTATGGAATACAAATGTTTAGAGGCTGTCAAAACAAATTTACTTTTACTAAGAGTGAAATCATTCTCACCTCCAATTTCCCAGAAGAATTGCTGACATTTATAGTATTACGTTGTTGCTTGCAAATTAAGGGGAAATGAGAAGCTTATTTTGAAGGAATGATAATTCATTAAACTAAATATAAGGTAAAAAATCCTCATCAACTTTAAATACCCTTATAAAATTCTCTGGAAGTATGTTAAAAGCCTTGGTGAAAGTAAGAAGTACACATAAAAAGTCCCCACCCCTTTTTTTTTATCTTGCCATGGATTATGGAGAGAGTTCTTAAAAATGTCAATAAAACCACTTAGCTTTTATATGCATTCATCTCAAGTAAGAATTTTAATTTGAGCTATATATATAATATATTTTAAGATATATTGTACCTCATTAAAAGAAAAAAATCTGCCTTTGTTAGTGTTAAGTCAGCTGTCTAAGACCACAATAAAATGTATGAGCAAATTTTGGGCATGTTAATCATTATAATTTTATTAGCAACTCAACTTTTGATCTCACTTTCAAAAAAGAATGAATAAAAGAAAATGAACCTTTGATAATTAGTATTTAGTTGCTTCTTCCTTAATAAGTAACTTTATTTCTAGTCCTTGTAATATTGTGAGTTCCTAGAATTGTGTCCCAGCACTGCCTAAGGCCCAGCGTCCAACTCAGCTAAACTGTGAGGTTATGCTGCCAATTTTGCCACCATCTGGAAAGGTAGTTTTCTCATTATGTATGAGCAAAATCTCAACTCCAAAACCAAATGATAACACTTTGGTTGAAGCTGAGTTTAATAAACTTGGGTCTAAAAACAATATAAAACAAAACCATATTCAGGTGGCTTTTATGCTATCTGCTCACCTGTTTCTTCTCTGTTTTGTCTTTCTGGGAAAGAAAATCATATCAAGATGAAAACATTTAATGAGATGAAAATTTTAAGGACACTCATATTATGATTTGAATTTGAACACTCCTAGGATAGATCACCTGGCCACACACAAATAATATACGAATCAGCATACATCTGGATGAGGAGTCAGACATCATCCATATGGATTTAACTGTGGGAAGAATTATCTGCCCATTGCAAATGCGGATCCTATGTATTTGGAAAGCCATTTAATTTCTTTGAGCCTCAGTTACACATAAAATTCACTTTCTTTCCCTTAATTAGATTGGTTATGTTCATTATATGTTAAGTCTTGCTTTACTCCAAGTCCTGATTGACCTGAGACCACAGAAATATGCAAATGTGTGTGTGTGTATGCAACGCAGTGTATAGAGTGTGATTACTCGACATTTATCTAAGAAATGAAAAAGCATAAATGAATATGTATATCCCATATAACTGGGTAAAAAAAATGAAGCTGTGATTATATAATATACATATTATATACATATTATGTTTTGCCAAGATGTTATTAAGAGAAACTGAGCAATGCATGAACACTGATCACCAGGGATTTTGGCCTGAAGATATGGGGCTTGAACTAGAAAGACATTTCTAGGCAAGCTCTCTGCCCTAACTCAGGGAAAAGACTGCAGTGAGGTTCAAGCCAAGAGACACTGTGCAGATATGGGATCCCTCCAAGGGAAAACCTTATGGCCCTCAGACCAGTTATTGAGTTATCTGGGCAACTGTAACTGTTAGATAAATATCATATCTCTATTTTTTCACAAATAAGTGAATCACATGTTGATCTTAATAAAATTATGCATTTTGGTTTTAAGATTGTAAATAGTAGGTTCAGTTATTGAGTTAATTACACATGGTGTATATTTAAAATAAACACACGAGTCTTGCAAAAAGAATAAAAAAATTAAACTTGAAAAGAAAATGTACCTTTTTTTCTCTTATGGCTATTTCAGGAATAAAAGTTACACAGAAAAAGAAAGGGTTTTGCCTTATAATATATATGCCACACTCTTGCAGATAGACAGTTAAGACCTGGAGATGAGCACACATGAAAGTAATTGCAATATTACCAGACTGTCTCCCAGGTGCTATTTTTTATACTTCTTTTGATTGAACCATCTTATCAGTTCCTTTATGCTTATTCGAAAGAATAAGAAATGAAAAGCAGAAACCCCAGCAGTTTATCAGAGGGCTAGTGGGTATGCATTTCTTCTCCAGTAACCCCATATTGCTTTTATATCTGTAATAGCATTTCCATAGCTGAAAAGATAATTTAATAACACTTCCTTATGGTAGATAAAAAATATTTGCTTAATTTTTTTATCTGCTCTGCTTTCTACTTGACTCTTTCAAAATTTAAATACGTAATTTGCACCAACCTGGTTATTGAGATTTAACCTTGGAAGTCCTTGAAATTTCTGTAGGTTTCCAATGTACTACCTGTGGAATAATTAAAAATATTTTATTTTCAAAGTTTTTCAAAATTATGTAACATATAATTTACATTTAAATATATTAATATATAGCATATAAATATGATGCCAAATAGTATTATATCATTGTAGCTAAAGCTGATCAGCTCTCCACCTGACCACTTCTCTTTTGATATAACCGTATTATAACTTTAGTATATATTATTTTATTCTTTTAAAGATGGACTATAAATGCTCATATATGTATGCATGGAGAATTTGTAACATTGTTTCCCGTGATATATAGTTACATTAATTGTATTTTGTTTTTACATCATTGAACAACTCGTTTTTACTCAAAAAAATTTTTTTTTAGATTTTCCTATGTTGAACTAGCACGTTTCTTTTACTCACCTATTTGTTTGTATAGACCACCTTTTATTTACTTAGTCTTCCTTTGATAGATGTTTTAGTGTGTTCCCAATATGTCATTATTACAAACAGTGTGGCAGTGAATTATCCATGTACAAATTTCATTACTTTGTGTGCTAGTGACTTTTCTAAGAACAGATTCTAGTAAGAGGAACTGTTAGGTCACTTTTTATTTATTTATTTATTTTTACAGTAGTCCCATCTTCAACTTTTCTACATGTTGACTAGTTGCTTTATAAATGGGTCAATTTTAATTCTTTCAGGGAGTACCTGTCAACATTTGACAGTACATAGTGGACCTTTGGACAACTTGAAGGTGTTAGGGGCGCTGACCCTCCCTGCATTCAAAAATCCATGTGTAACTTACAGTCAGCCTTCTGTGTCCCCAGTTCCTCTGTGTCCTGGCTCCATATTTGTGGGTTCAACCAACTGCAGATTGTGTGATATCTACTATTTAAAAAAAAAATCCTCGTTATAAGTGGACATGCTCAGTTCAAACCCACGTTGTTTAAGGGTTAACTATACTGACTTAATTTTTTCCAGGCCAAATGGCAAAAAGGTTATCTCTTTGTTTTAATTTTTACTTGCCTTGTTATTGGTAAGATTGAAGCATTTTTTTTTCATTTATTTATTAGTATTTCAATTAGATTTTCTAAAATTGTAGGTTCACATACTGTCCAGATTTTTTTGATTGGATGATTTGTCTGTTTCACATTTATATGTAGGATTGTAACAATTATTTACAGATCATCAATGAGGCAAGTATTTTCTCCTAGCCTGTGGCTTGTTTTATAACATAAAGTTGATTTTATTATTAAAAAAAGTTTTTAGTCACATTCATATGCCTCTTTTCTTTATTATTGTGCTTTTCAGTTATTTTTAAAGAAAGCCTTCTCTTTCTCCTTGGCAGCAGAGTGCTTAAGAGCCCAGATTCTAAGGCAGGAGATTTGAATGCTAGAATTTGAATCCTGACCCAGTCCCTTATTAACTGTGACCCTTCCATAAGTTTATTAACCTCTCTGTGCCATAATTATTTTTTCTGTAAATTGAATACTAATAAAAATAAAAATTGGATTTATTTCCCTAGTAGGGTTATTGGTGAAATTAATGTCTATATTGCATTTAGAAGCATGTCTAAAATACAGCAAGCACTATAAAAGTGTTAGCAAGGTTTATTACTTTCTATCTTTTACAAGTTTTCGCTCCCATATTTTAGGACATTAATTCACCAGGGTTATATTTTTGGATATGTTGTATTATAATAATTATAGTTCTACTTTTTTCCATATGGATAATCAATTTTCCTAATAGCATATTTTAAGTAGATCATTTTTGAACCACTACTCAGTGAATTCTATTCTGTTATTCATTACCATGTATGCATAGATAAATTTTGAGTTCTCTATCCTGTTTCAGCAATCTGTTTGTCAATTGCAGTGGCATATCACACTGCTTAATTTGTTAGAAATTTCATAAAATATTTTGAGACCTGGCAGGACAAATTTGTGCCACCCCTAACAAACTTTGTTTTATTTTCCAGAAATGCTTGGCAAGATTCAATATTTTTTAATATTTTAATATTTATTTTTTATTTTCATATATTTTATATTAATGCCACATAAATCTACATAATTTTGTTTTATACTTTTTTAGTAAATTCTATATTTACAGGTTAATTTGGAGACAATTGACTTTTCATGTGTCCATGAATGAATATAGTAAATCTCTATAAAACTTTAAAAAAATTCAGGCATAAAACTTCAACTCTGAATCACTGAATCATATGTGGACATGTGGGATAAAAGTTTGGAGAAAAATCTTGAAAGATACCTAGTCCTACCCCTATTTTGACAGATGAGGAAACTGAGGTTGGGAGAAGTGTAAAAGTTATTTTTTAAGATTAATAAGATAGTTAGTAATTTTGGACATAAACCTAGGATGTCTGATTTATTTTAAATGCTTTTTTTGTTTGTTTGTTATAGTCAGTTTACAACGTTGTGTCAGTTTCCAGTGTAGAACACAATTTTTCAGTTATATATGAATGTGCATGTATTCATTTTCATATTCTTTTTCACTTGAGCTACCACAAGATCTTGTATATATTTCCCTGTGCTATACAGTATAATCTTGTTTATCTATTATATATATACCTGTCATAAATGTTTTTGGAGTCTTTGGTCACATATTTGGCCAGTCTTTCTTGCTTCTTATTAATATCCCATGCCTGATGCTGAGTGAGAGGGTCTGCACACAGCAGATGAATAAAATCCTTACCATTGAGGAACTTGGAGTAAAGGAGAAAATGGGAAAGCAGGTGGACACTTTCACTGCTACATGAAAAATAGGGACTCTTGCAGGAAGTGAGGAAGCGATCATTTGTGGAGTAATGGGGAAGGAGATATCAGTCAATGTGGATTTTAAATAAAGAGTATGCTTTCTTCAAGGAGAAGGTAAAAGGAAGACCATGTTAGATAGATGGTACACTGTGAATGACATAGTGGCTGTGTGGGCAAATGTGCTGTGCTCAGGGGTAGATTAAATTTTTCCCCAAGAATTCAGTGAAGTGTAGAAGGAGGAGATAGGCTTGGGCCAGAGGGAGATGCCCAGTATGTGCTTTTAAAGAGTTTGATTTTTTTTTTCTGTAGTTATTGAGAAGATATAAAACTTAGTGGCCAAGATCTGCAATTTAGGAAAACAGGAGGCCCCAGAGTTGGTGAGCTAGAGAGAAGAGACTGTGGGTGGAGAGGTGAGCTGAGTAAGAGGTAGTTAAGTTCTTATCTAAGGCATTTGTAGTAAAAATGGGGAAGAATGTGTTTTGATCTGAGTAGAATAGGCCATTCACAGACCTTGAGCCTGGATAGAGTGTCTGTGTAGGATGGTGGTATTTGGCCTGAGTGAACTGTTACTTAATAAATTAAGACCTGAATGAAGAGTAAATTATAAGAGGGAGGAAGAGACGAGAATAATGAGATTCACTGGATACAGAGTGTGAGGTACCTTTGAGGCTTTCAAGTTTGTGGTTCAACTAAGCAGCCAGTGAAATGGATCTGGAAGATTCACCTGGGGTACTATTAGCATAGAGCTGGAGTTGAAATGGGTAACTGGCATTGCCTCAGGGAAAAGGTTTACATCAGTAAGAAAGGTGACCTGGAAATGGAATCCCAGGAAAATCCCTAGCAGAGGAGCCAGGCAGAGGAACAGACACCTATTAATGAGGAGTAGCAGGAGTAACAGGTAAGAATACAATTGCAGAAGCCAGAGAAGCAACAACCGTTATGTTATTAACCCCCCTTTTTAAAAGGGCTTATGCTTTATGCAGTGAATGCATCAGGAATGACAAATTCATTGACTCAGACAACCTGCATAACAAGTTCCCTTTGGAGTTCAGTGATATGAATGTTGGGACATTCTAATTCTCAGCTTGTTCATAAGATGGCCATAATTTATCTCCTTAATTCCTTTCTCTTGTAGCAGTGGAATGTTTCATTTCCTTTAATAATCATGTTTCCTACTTTCATTCTTAGCCCACGTTACCAAGTAGCACATATTTCTCCTATTCAATTTTCATATTTGATGTAGTCACATAAGGGTACTATAAATAATAAAAAAAATATATATATATATATATAATACATCTAAAGCTAGTGTATGACATTACTATTGTCACCACGTTACCAGTAATTTATGCCTTCCCGCAGATGGAGGAGCTCTGGCATTGCACAGCTGAGCAACTTTCTATTGGTAGCAGGGGGTGGGTGGGGGAGCCTTGTGGGCTTTTAATCCAGCAGACCGTGCTGTCTGTATTGCTCTTTTCCTGATCATTGGGTATGTAGCACCATCACGTTAAGTACCTCAGTCTTTAAATATGCAATTAGAAGCATACTAATAGACACAAAAACCTTCATTACCTAAAAGTGCTTAAATCATGTCTCTAACAGCCCCTCTGCAGTGCACTGAGAAGCCAGCGCTGCGCAGTGGCTGCACGTCTTAAAGTTTCTGCAAATTTCCATTAAAAAACTCAGACAATTTGATCTCTCTCTAATGAATATGTGTTTCAGCACATTCAGAATCACATTACCCTATTTCTTCAAGCAAACCATACAAGCCAATTCCCCACTGGCAGATCCACTGAGAAAAGGCTCAGAACCTTGAGAGGTAAACAGCCCTTTCTCCTGCTGGGCTGTTATTTAAGACATTCACCGAAGGGGAGACTTCAGGGCTACCAGGTTGGATGGCTTTCTAGACAATTGTAATTCTGTTATTTGACTCAAGAACAGTCTGTTGTCCTGCCCTCTCTGGTGGCAGTCACTGATTAAGTCAGCCCACACCAGGATGAATTGTTGATCTGTTAAAGCTTCTTCAGAATATTTGTTTTCTCGTTTGTTTTGATTTTCATGAAATTGTTGGAACTGTGGTCATAATAGTCCCACGTGGGCTAGTTACTTTACTTAGTCATTTACAGTGGTCCCATTTTCCTATCCTGTAAAACCCGTGAAATTAAAACACCCTGGGTGCTTAATATAAGAAGTGACCAGCTCTTGTTAAATCTAGGGACAGTGTAGGGAATGCCAACCAGAGGGCTCCAGCTCTGTCAGGGCATCTGCGGTGGACATCTGCCTGCCCAGAATCCATTCTCCTCTTTTCTTGTCTCAGCATCCAGATGATTTTTCTTTTTGGAGAAACATCCCTGCCCATATCTTAGTGTATGTGAGTTGTGTGAGGCTCTTCCCAGCTCTGGGATGAACATACGATCAGACACTAGGCAGAAAAGTGGACACTTGTTAACCAGATACTTGTTAAAGGATGGCAAGCCTGTTTGTAAATCTAAACATAAGCTGTACGTCTGTACATATGTACAAAAGGTACAAGGAGAGAAATGCCCGATTTGTAGGGGTAAAAATGGTACAAACACTGAACAGAAATGACAAATTCAAAGATAAAGTGACATAAATTGTTTAAAATCCATGTTTCATTCAGAAGGAGAATAAATGTGTTGACTAAATTTTGTCATTAAGTTAAATAAACATATTAATTATGCATATTAAACTGGGGAGCAAACTTTAAAAGAGTAGGAATAGAGTACATAACTTATAAAATAGTGCCAAGGAAAATTAGAATGATGCAAAAATATACAAACTCCAAAGGAAGGCACTAAGGAAAGAAAGGACAAAGTGAGAATGGCTGATGGAATTCGCATGTATTAGTAATCACAATAAATGAAAGTAAATTAAACTCTGGATATGTATCTCCAAAGCTGTATGTGTTCTATGTTGATATCAATTCCCATTCATCAGAATGACACAAAAATTCTATATTTCATGTGCCTAGTAAAATATTTCATTGATATTTATCATATTTTTCTTTACTTTGCATTTATTGTATCATCTATTTTCAAAATTCTCAAGTTGGATTCTTAATTTAAATTTGGATCTTTGTCATATTCTAATATAAATACTTAAGACTATAATTTTTGAAGTCCCAATTAAGAGGCACATCACACATTTTGACATGCATCATTTTAGGGAGATGAGGTGTTGGGGCAAGGAATAGCGACTTTATTTGGAAAGCTGGCAGACTGAGAGGATGGCAGACTAATGTCTTGGAGAACCATCCTGCTCCAGCCAGAATACAGGCTCCTTTTACACACACACACACACACACACACACAAAACAGGGGCGGGGGTGTGGTTGGTTGTTGCAAACTTCTTGCTGCAGGAATTCTTTGTTCTTGCAGCTGTCCATGTGGGTCAGGCCATGGTGTCCCTGTAAACCTTCAACAAAACAAAGGTTATTCTCTATTTTGCAACTTGCCATCTCTACATAAGTGCAGAAGTGCTACATCCTTAAAGGTCAGAGCCCCCAGAATAGGCTCTCCTGTCTATTTCAGGGTAAAGGCAACACTGTTTCACAAAAGGTGCAGAGCTGGCAAGACTGAGCCTAGAAAACAGGGCACAGTGGTTAAAGCTAAAGGAACAGATCCAGTATAGTCAGATCTGTTCTCCTCTATTACATAAGGAGGTTGCCCAATGAGACTTCTCCTTATTCTGGGAGGCCCATTTGTTTATTTGTCTCTATTTTGATTCCCATGTGCTCTTTTTGCTTGACTATCACTGTGTATTGCCTGCCATAGGCAAGCGTATATTTTCAAGGCTTTCCTATTGTTACCAGGAAAAGGGAACTAAGAATTATCTTGTTTCTTAGTCACCCCCAAAAATAAAGAATTTTTAACGACAAACAGGAAGTGTGACATAAACCAGATTTTATTAGTAAAGTAAAAAGGCAGTAAAATATAGTGCACTCCCAAGAGTTGGGAGCGGGCCAATCCAAGAGAGGAAAAATGGCCCTGCTCCTTTGTTTTCCCTGTTTTTATATCCTGGCTTAAAGCGTTTTCCTGATTATTTTGATTCATGGCTCAGGTTCCTTGTGCTCAGGCATGCCCATCCCCTTTTGGGCAGGTTCTTACCCATGAAGCACACAGAGAAACCCGCCAGAGGGGGCTCAAACTGTAGTGTTAATTACATTGTAATGAGCACTGGGTCAGGTTAAGCTGGTTCCTTACCTTTGTTGTGTGGCTACAGCATTGGATCATAACCAGCTTCTTTGCTGGCCTTCATTTAGAGAAAGCTTTTTGATCCCCTTATGCTGAGTGCAGTCGTACTGTTATTTTCTGGGTTGCTCCCCCACCACCTCTCCCCCTGCCCAATGCTCATTTCTATCTAACTGCCTAACACTATCACACATACATCTTTTAAGACCCTAATATATCTTGAAATACTATTTTCATTAAACTCTCCATTCACTTTCAAGTTCTTTGTGCCAACTATACTAAGGGAACATAAACTCAAATCCTTTGGGGAGCAGACATGTGCATGTAGGTATATATAAGTAGATAAAATAAGCAAATAGGTTACTAAATAGCAGATAAATATAAAATATTACAGAGTAATGGAGATTAAAGAAAGAGAGAATTTTCCCTTCCGAAGGTATTCAGATTAAATTTTGTGGGATATATACGAAGCTAAAAAAAACCAGATTTGTGGTGGAATTATACAGGGGCTCACTGTTTATATTTCCTACTTTGCAACTTTGGTTGTTTCTTCTAAACACCATCCATTTAAAATATACTTTCCTTCATTTGTGTATTACTTGAGACAGCTAGCTTACTAACAATGACACCATTTTAATTTTCAGTTTCTCCATATGCTTTATATTTTGACTTGCTTCTCTTAGGAAGGAAGCAAAAAAAAAAAAAAAGATGAGTAGGGACATTTTTCTTATTTTTGTCCTTTCAAATCCTCAAATTACCCTGCTAAAAACCTATTCTTAGTCTCTCTTTTTCTTCTTTTTTTGATTCCACATATAAATGGTATCATAAGGCATTTTTCTTTCTCTTTCTGACTTATTTCACTTAGCATGACAATATTCAGGTGAGACAAAACAGAAACAGACTCACAGACATAAAAAACAAATTGTGGTTAGCAAGGGGGAAAGGAGGGCGGGTAGAGTGATAAATTGGAAGTTTGGGATTTGCGTATATGAACTACTATATATAAAATAGATAAACAGCAGTGTCCTAATGTACAGCACAGGGAACTATATTCAATACCTTGTAAATGCCTATAATAAAAGAGAATGTGGAAAGGATATTTATATGTGTATAATTGAATCACTGTGCTGTACACCAGAAATTAACACAACATTATACTTCACTTAAAAAAAAAACCTGAAAATTAAAAAAGGAAAGAACATTCTTGGTGCCTCTCCCTACCTCGACTCCAGTGAGTAGTTTGAGCTGAAATATAATTGCTTTTATTTCAGAAAGTCCTTAGCTTGGCTGTTTTTGTGTTATTCAAATGCTGCTTCTCGTTAACTTGTTTGTGTGACCAATTGTAAGACACGTAGCTTCTCTGGGCCTTGTTCATACGACTATTATGGTTAGTGCTCTCCAAGGACACGTGTGCCTCAGGAATTCTGTGATGATGATGCAGAGGCTAGCTGAGAGGCAGCAGGGCTTCACACACTTGTGGCACAGGAGTGGGAGCAACTCTCATTCTGGAGGAATATCCTGCCGTCTTTAGTGAATTGATCACCTCAGTGCTTAGATTGCAATATTTCCCTTTTTGACCATCACACAAAAATTTCTAGCCTGAGTGGTATAGTTTCCATTAAAAGCAAAGAACAACTTTACAGGATCCAATAAAATAAACTTTCATATTTAAAATGCAATGTCTATCTTAGGTCGAAACATGGTACTGACTTAAAATACAGTTACAAAGACAGGCTACACAAAACTTTCCTAAAATTAATCACATACTCATTTCAGAATTGGAAAACGATTGCTTTTTAATATTCAGTTTAAGACGTGCTAGCTAAAAACATCAGAAGTATTTGTAAAGAAGAGGTTTCAATAGGTAGTCAGATTGCTTGAGTGTTAGACAATACATGAAAATCAACACTTGCATAACAAACTGGCAACCGGATCAGCTCCATTTAGGATATTTAAATTAAGATTTAAAATCATTGCTGATGTTTGCCAAAGTTAGAAATTTTTCCTTAAACTCCATGAAGAGCTTTATTCCTCAAGTACTAAATAAACAAATTAAGATAATGAGTCAGGCTTAAGAAAGTGGAGAAAACCCTAGCACATGGTAGAAGGCACCCCATAAATTAAACCAAGTGATTGGACTTTCATTCAGTAATGGATTCAAAGTCTGGCTATTACTGGCTTTGTAACCCTGCAAGACCACTGAAGTCCCCTGATTCTCTATTTCTTAACCTGAGAATGTATATACATTTTAATATTTTCAAGACTATAGAGAATCATATGTGTAAAAATTATTTAAAAACCATACAGCACTATATTAATTAAAAATATTAATATATATCCAAGTGCTTTGTAGCCACATGAGTTTTGAAATTCAAATATCTTGGAATTTTAGAAAAGTAATATAATCTGTCACATGATACCAAGAGTTAGAACTACTGGCACTGAATAATCAAACATAAAGTGTTCTAACTTCATTGATTTACATGCAGCTGTCCAGTTTTCCCAACATTTACTGAAGAGACTGACTCCATTGTATGCTCTTGCCTCCTTTGTTGAAGATTAATTGACCAAAAGGTTGTGGGTTTACTTCTAGGCTCTTTGTTCTGTTCCATTGGTCCATATGTCTGTTTTTGTACCAATACCATGCTGTTTGGGTTACAGTAGCTCTGCAGTCTTGTCTGAAGTCTGGGAGGGTTATTCCTCCAGCTTCATTCTTTTCATTCAATATCAATTTGGCAATTCTGGGTCTTTTGTGATTCCATATAAAATTCAGGATTATTTGTTCTAATTCTGTGAAAACTGTCCTAAGTAATTTGATAGGGATCATATTAAATCTGTAGATTCCTTTGGGTAGTATGGCCATTTTAAAAACATTAATTTTTCTAATACAATAACATGGGTTATCTTACCATTTCTTTAAGTCCTCTTTAATTTCCTTAGTCAATGTTTTGTAGTTCTCTGTGTTTAAATTTTTCACTTCCTTGATCATATTTATTCATAAGTATTTTTGCTACAATTTTAAAAGGGATTATTTCTTTGCTTTCCTTTTTTGATATTTCATTGTTAGTGTAAAGAAATGAAACTGGTTTTTGTATGTTAATCTTGTATCCTGTATCATTCTTTTTTATGGGTGAATATATTCCATGGCATATACAAACCACATTTTCATTATTCATTCATCCATCAGTTGACACTTAGATTGCTTCTATATCTTGGCTGTTGTAAATAAGGCTGTGATGAACACAGAGGTGCACATATCTTTTCAAATTTGAGACCCTCTGTGCTTCCTGTACTTGGATAGTTGATTCCTTCTTTAGGTATGGAAAGTTTTCCATCATGATTTCTTCAAATATTTTTTCAATCCCCTTTTCTCTTTCTTCTCCTTCTGGGACCCCTGTTGTGCATAGGTTGGCGTGCTTTGTATTATTACATAGGTCCCTTATATTGCTTTCATTAATTTTTACTTGCTTATCTGTCTGCTGTTCTGATTGGGTGAGTTTTGTTATCCTGTCTTCTAATCACTTATTCTTCTGCATTATCTATTCTGCTTTTGACTGCCTTTAGCTCGGCTCTTATCTCAGCCATTGAGTTTCCCATTTTTAACTGGCTCCTCTTTATAATTTTTATTTCCTTTTTATAGTAGTCTCTGTCTCTATTCATAGACTCTCTTATTTCCTTCAGTGTTTTTATCACCCCCTTTTTGAAGTCATGATCTAGGAGACTGTTGAGGTCTGTCTCATTGTTTGTTCTTTCAGGGGACTTCTCTTGTTCTTTTATTTGGGCATGGTTCCTCTGCATCTTCATTTTACTTGTATTTCTCTGGCTCTGTGGATTTAGGAGTGTCAGTTATCTACTGTGATTTTTTTTAACTTAAATTGGGAGCATTCTTGTGCAGACTTTGTGTGTCTTAACAGTTTTGTTGTGAGGACTGTTCACAGCATGGATGGCTGCCACGTCTTTCTCCATGTGTGTTGGCTGTTATTCCTTCGATTGTGGTGTGGTTGGTGTTGTGGTCATCAGAGCCTGCCCTGAGTTTATTGTCGAGTGAGGCCTCCTTTTTGTTCTGTGGTTGTCTCAGCCTTGAGAGGCACCGAGTCTGCTCTCCTTTTGCTGGAATAGAGGCTTCTAGATCATTTCTGAGCTGTGGTGTGTGGTAGGCAAGGTTGGAGCACTTCAGCTTGGAGGAAGAGGCACTGAACATACCTCCGCTGGAGATGTCCACTGGGAGGTGCCCTCTGTGATGTTTTCTGTCACTTGTTATGCTGGCTTACAAAGTATTCTTTGTTGTCACTGCCTTTGTCCCTGCCTTAGCTGCAGAAATGTCAGCCACCTGCTTTGGTGTTCCCCAGGTTCTGGGCCCCATGAACCACCAGCTGTGACCACCAATGTTAAGCACTGGGACCCACTGTAGCAAGTGTGCAGTCTCATACCTGAATCCATAGTGGTCACAGGGTCAACTCAGACCCAAGCCCCACCTCCACATCCCATACAGTTTGCTTGCCTGTTGTAAACACCCATACTTGCCCCCACCATGCCCCAGACCCTGCTCACTGCCTATTTGTGCCAGAGGGGCAGGTTCACAAAGAAACCAGTGGAGCAAATCCACACTCTCTGCATCTTCATTTTACTTATATTTCTCTGGGTCTATGGTCCTTTAAACAGATCTCCATCCTGCCTGTGAAGTTGCAGGCCCCTACATATGAATTCAGCTTTGAGACCACTCTCCCTGCAGGAGAGATGGCTATGGCCAAGCCCCACCTCTCTTCTCATAAGAACACTCCAACAATGGAGCCAAGAGGAGACAGCAGCTATGGTGTGGCTATGTTGTGCCTATCTCCTCCACGCACACCTGCAGTGATGGTTTTTTATGGGGGTCCCAGGCAGTTCTGTTCTGCACACATCCCCAGCCAGAGCTCACACTGCCCTCCAGTTCCCTGAAGCTGCCTCTGTGCAGTGGGACCCAGCCCGTGCTCATCACCTATCTCCTGGCTTGTCCCTGACAGCTCATGTCTAGGGCTGGGGATTGCGGGGACCCTCCATGCCAGTTTCCCTTTGTCTGCCAAGTGGCTGCCACTTCTTTCTCTGAGCTTTGGAATCTCTTCTTCTGTCCCCACTGACCTCTCGGCTGGAGAGGGGGTGTCCCAGCATGAGGGTGCCCTTTGTTCTTTGCCCCTCCCTCTCCACAGGACCAGTCCCACACCGATTTTCTTTTTCTTTTTTCCTTTTTTTCTCTCACCATATTTTGTGAGAATCCTCCTGTATTTCAAAGTGAGAGACACTCTACCAGAGTTCAGTAGGTGTTCTGCATGATTCAGTGGGTTTGTAGATGTAATTCTTGGTGTATCTGTGGGACAGGGTGAGCTGTGAGTCTCTCTACTCCACCTTCTTGGCACCTCCTCCCCCAAATTTCATTCTTGAATACTAAGGACAGAATACCAGAGTCTAGGAGAGGAACGATTACAAGGAATTGGTGTGCACCATATAATCATGATATTGCTACTTGTGTCAGAGTGTAATATCAATGATCATTTGTAAGAGAAGAGAAAGTTGTAAGCCAACAGAAGTTTTCTTTGATCTTGGAAACAATAAGCCCTGAATTCTAAATAGTCAGCATTATATATGTCCACTAGAATGGATTTTAGAACACCTGTGTTCTAGATTGAGTTGACTTGGGAATAGTCACCTCTGATTTTTAGATCTTTCTTTCTTTTGTAAAATAAAGAGATTGAACTGTATTACCCCTGAGGTCCTGTTTAGCTTTGAAATATCAGCTTAAAACACAATTTGAAAACTCTTCTGATGCTTCTTAGAATGAATGGATGTCAAAAGAAATGGGATGGTTTCTTTACATGGATGGGGCATTGAATCAGGGCATGCTGAAAAAAGATTCATTTTCTAGAATGAGACTAAAGAAAATATGGGAAGCAAGATGAGTAAAGAAAATGCAAGAAATCATTTTTTAAGACTGTTTTATTTACGTGGAATATACTCATTCCTACCCTAGCTCACCCAAATCTTGCTGAGTTTTCAACGTCTTCCTCCAGTTCTGCTTCCTTGATTAAACTTTTCCTGCCTCTGTGCTCTCTCTCTTCTGTTGCTTTATATTTCACTGCTACGTGATCTTCCATGTATAGTTTGTATATATCTTCTCTCCAATTAATTTAACATTTTTTAAGTGTAGCGCTATTGATGTCAGGATGGCTTCATAAGGTAATAAGGAATATTTTGGATTCTTCACTCAGGTGTCAAGAATCTAGAAACATAAATGTATCCCCTAAGCCTGAATTTCCTTATTTATTTAAAATAGAGCCACCCACTGAAATCTTAGCTTAGTTTTCAAAGAATATTTTTCAAAAAATCTCCATCATTCTTAGCCAGGATGTGGACTCTTACTATTCTGAATACTTGAAAGATATAATTTAAAGCTGAGATATATTTCTGACAAGTAGTCTAAAGGCCATCTTGATCTCAGTATTTTTTATTGCCACTAGGGTGGAATGAAAGGAAGAGTACTGCTTTTACTGATTAATACATATCTTTCTCATCACTATGCTTTAAGCCATGTAAACACAACTTGGGCCAGAAAATTAATTTGTTTGTTCATTCATTCCACAATCATCAAACATGTTTTTCTTTCTTTCTTTTTCTTTTTTTTTTTTCTGTTTAAGTGATTTTATCTAGGAAATGCTCATTTGTTCTAGACATGATCCTGACTTAAAGAATCTTCCTAGAGGTTAAAGAGTATGGGTCCAGTATAGAAATTTGTAGGTTCTGCAGAAGTTTCTAATACAGAGGATTCTGAGGAATAAGGGTACTTTTTGTTCTTTAGTAGTCATAACCAGCACTTCATATCATATATGGCATTCCAGGTAGGTTTACAAAATGCTTCAGCTTACTAACTGGCATGCATAGAGAACAAAGCATTTGAGTATGCTTAATAATTTTCCCAGCCACAGTTGCAGATTTAGTTTGAGTGGTAAGAAGACAAACTTCTGGAAAAGTTAATTTGGTCTCTAGCTCCAGTCAACACTTACATAGCATAAAAAAATACATAGCACTTTTCAAACTCAAAGCATTTCACCAACCAGATCCAATTACCACATATGTATGATTTGACTGTCTTCTCCCTGGGGTAGTTTGCATGTTCCCCTTCCCCTTAGATTTATTTTCCACTTGGTGCATTAAAACCTTGGCCTTGTAAAATAAATATAAATTTGCTCCATTTTGTCTGTTATTCTAAAAGCTTGCCTGTATGTTGGAAACATTTTTAAGGTTGTTTTGGTTTAGCAGGAGAAGCAATCTGTCTTATAGTCTGTGGCCTTCAATACACAAAAATAAAGCAATAAATAAGTCAGCCTCATGCATTTGACCTTTTTTTTTCCCTGCTAAATAAGTGGTACTCCTATCCATACCTTTGTCTCATTCAAAACCTCCTATCTTTCTTCTTTAAAATTCCATTTTACCCTTAAAACTTTCCTAAATCCTGTGGTAAGATGTAGGTAATGCCTCTATCCCATGTACACGCACAATAGCTCTTGGTATATCTCAAACAGTACATCATTTCAAAGAAAAACAAGATTGTTTCCCCTATTTAAATACCTTGGGTATTTCCATCTCTCTGTCCTTCCCTGACAATGTCTAGATATTTGGTAGTTCTCACTTATGGATGAAATTCATTTAAACAATGTATTTGGAGAGACAGAGCATAAGCTTCACTGGATGGTCTTCTGTAATATAAAACCAGATGTATTCATGGCTAGAATTTTTTCATATCAGTGTTACTGCTTATAAGAATGTGAACTTTTAATTGATGATAATAATTTTAAAAAGGCAGTTAATTATTTTTTATCCATCAGTTTTAAAGTGATATTGCCTGAGAAGATTGATCAAGATGGCAGAGAGACAGGATGTGGAGCTCACTTCCCCTCACAAACACAGCAAAAACACATTAACCTGTGGAACAATTCTGTCTGAAAGTTACTAGGAAACTGGTAGAAGGATTCCTGTACAATCAAGAGTGTAAGAGAGATACACAGGTAATTGGATAAGAAGGGAAGAAAAAGCTACTGGGTTGGGACCTGTGTCTCTGGAAGAGGACTCAGAGGAACAAGGAGAATGCACAGGTGGAGACCCAGTCAGGGGAGTGAACAGTGAGAGCCACAGATTGTGTAACTCAGTCATCAGGTCCCATACATGGGGGATGAGCCCTTCTAGACTTCAGATTATACTACAAAGCTACAGGATCAAAACAGTATGGTACTTGCATGCAAAGAGACACATAGAACAATGGAGCAGAATAGAGAGCCCCAAAATAAACCAGTGCTCTTATGGTCAATTACTTTATGACAAAGAAGGAAAGAGACATTGGGGAAAATACAGTCTCTTCAGTAAGTGGTGTCAGGAAGACTCAACCACTACACATAAAAGAAGAAGAGTAAAAAATTTCCTCACACTGTACAAAAAAATTAACTCAAAGTGTATTAAATACCTAAATGTAACACCTGAAGCAACAACACTCCTAGAAGAAAATATAGGCAAAACGCTCTGTGACATAAATCATAGCAATATTTTTTTAACCTATTCCCTAAGACAAAAGAAATAAAAGGAAAAATAAAGAAAGAGGACAAAATTAAATTTAAATGCCTCTGCACAGCAAAGAAAATCATCAATGAAATATAACGAAGACCTGCTGAATGGGAGAAAATATTTGCAAATAATATGACCAATTAGGGGTTAATCTGCAAAATATATAGACAGCTTATACCATTCAATGACCAAAAACCCCAAAGAACTCAATCAAAAAAATGAGCAGAAGACCTGACCATACATTTTTTTCCAAAAAAGACATTGAGATGGCTAATAGACACTTGAAAAGATGCTCAGCATCACTAATTATTAGAGAAATGCATATAGAAACAATGAGATATAACCACACAGCAGTCTAATGGCAATTATCAAAAAGTCTATAAATAATACAGGTTAGCGAGGATGTGGAGAAAAGGGAGCCCTAGTATACTGTTGTGGGAATGTAAATTGGTGCAGTCATTATGGAAAACAGCATGGAGGTTCCTTAAGAAATTAAAAACAGAGCTACCAAATGATCTAGCAATTCCACTCATGGATATATATCCAGAAAGTACAAAAATAGTAAGTTAAGAAGATACAAGCATCCCAATGATCATGACTGCAATATTTATAATAGCCAAGATATGAAAGCAACAGACTTCCATCAGCAGATAAATGGATAAAAAAGAATTTTATACACACACACACGATGCATTACTCAGCCATTAAAAGAATTAAATTCTGCCTTATATGGACAGATCTAGAGAATATTATTCTTAGCAAAATGTCACACACAAATAATGTATGATATCACTTATATATGGGATCTAAAAATTTTTTTAAAATGCAAAACAAAAGAGTAACAGACTCACAGATATAGAAGACAAACTAGTTGTTACTATTTGGGAGAAGAAAGGGGAAAGGGCCAAAACAGGGATATGGGATTAAAAGATACAAACTACTATGTACAAGATAGACAAGCAACAAGGCATATTGTACAGCACACAGAGAATTACAGCCAGTGTCTTGTAATAACTTTTAATGGAGTAAAATCTGTGAAAATACTGAATCACTATGTTGTACACCTAAAACTAATACTTTAAATCAACTATACTTCAATGTAAAAAGTGATATTTCCTGTTGAGAAACAACAAATACTTGAATGTTTTATTTAATTATTATTTTAAAAAAATGATCTTTGAGTTTTAAAGACAATATTTTAAAATCTTACATATTTTTTGTTGATTTAAAAATACACTGAGCTTGTTGTTTCATTTTTGCAACCTATTTAATGTGCCTAAGTACTAAGAAAAAATGTAGAATTTAGTCAACAACTATTTCAATTGGCTGACAGCTTTTTAATGAACAGATTCAGTTTTTACTGTTTTTCAAAAACAGAGGTAAAACTATTACAAACAGAGCCAAGTCCTAAGAGCTCACTGGGGACTCATATTTAAAGAACGTTACCTAAATCTTTATCTGGGGACATCACCAAATGTTGCCTAGCTTTCTGAGTAGCTTGTCAAGTATAATAAATAATACTCGATTTATTTTTTATGAAAAGAATCACAGTTCATTTTTCAAAGATGAAAAACCATCTTGATACTAATTCATTTCTAAGCTTATGACAGGGTGATTCCAATGTAGCAAAAAGGCACTTTGCTCAGTATGTGGCCAGCATGAAAAACTGTGGGAAAGTTTACATTTGATGGGAGGAGTAGAAAGAGACAAGTTGTTTATAGACTTTAAATATATAATATTTAAAATCAACTCATATTTAGATACATTGAAAAACTTCTGAAATGCAAGTTAGAAAATGTGGCAAATTATTTTCCAACAGAAACTAAATCAGACTAATAAAACTCAAACTTAACACTTTGTGCCATCCCATTGTCCCGACTTTGCATCTCTGAACTAACAATTCATTTTACCTATAAAATTAAGTTCAACAAAGTACAGAAACTTCTATAGGGTGAAAATGGGTATGCTGGAAATAACTTTAAAAATTTAATTTTTATGTAAGAAGTATACCTTTTGCCCTTTATGTTTTTTCTTTCACAAGAAGTATTTTTTTCTACAGATATAGGAAAACTAATGGAGGACAGGCACCTTGAGAAAGAGTACTCATTGATTTTGATTGGTGATTACCCTGACATGCTTGTTTATAAATTCTAGTTACATGAAATAATGAAGGACAGTTTTTTAAGCAAAAACTGTGCATTGCTTTCCAATATTTGTGTATTCAGTAGAGGTATGTAAAGGAAGATAAATATCTAATGCAAAATAACCATCCAAGGCCTCTGGATGGGCTAGGTCGAGATTCAAAATTAACCCACCATATTGGTCTCTGCTTTTCTCTTTCTTTACAGAAGTTACTCTTTGGAAAGAAAAAAAAAATCTCTACATTGAAAGAACAATACAGAATTAATTTTTAAAATTGTACAAACAAAATAATTCAATGAAATCAGTTCCATAAATTCCAAAAAGTCTTCTAAGTGGGATAAGATGGAAAAAAATGATCAACTTTTAAGAGACTACAGAAGTAACTCCTTTATCAAAGAAGATGATGTTTCCTTTTTTCCAATGTGAAAGTTTTTTTTTAAATTTTTTAAGACAAATATTAGGAGCAATAAGAAAGAAAAAAACCTGTTATATAACTGAAGAAAATGGAGAAGTGCTACAGAGCTACATTTTAGTAATTTGACAAGTCTTAAGAGTTATGGAAAGGAATCTTGAAGATGTATGTTTTAAAAATGAGACCCAAATAACACATACAGGTTTATACTGTGCCTGCTTATCTGAGCTCTACCTACTTTTCCAAGCATCTTCTTTCTAGTGTTGTTCTGGATTGTGGATGCCCACAAGATAAATTTGCATGTGATTTGGCAGCCATAAGTGGGAGCAGTGACAGTGTTTTATACTTTGAAGGTTGGTCTGCGGCACCAAGCATATGGCAATGTTGGCTTACCTTGTTGGAATGGGTCAATATGCAGGCTTGCAGCATCTTTCACTCGGGATTCTCTAAATCCTGGGCCAGGCATAGAAGAAGATCTATGCTCAAAGCAGTCAGCTTCTCCTACAGGGCAATCCTAGCACTGAAGCTGACAGCAGAGGCTGAAGATGGATGCAAGCACCAGCTCCTCTTTCTGGTTCTGTTTTCTCATTGCTTTCCTCCACATTCTGTTTTCTTTTCTGACCTTGGGCCCAGAAGAGTCATACCTCTTCCGGTTCTACTTCAGACTCAGACAGTTGCCTTGCATAGACTTCACACCCTCTGCTCCTGCTTAGAGTTGGATCTCTGTAATAAATCCCTCATTCTGTATTATTTGTAGTGGTTCTTATCTATAGTGTAGCTCATCTGGTAGAACCTTTAGAGACACATACCGAGTTTTGCATAAAAAATGGGTTATCAAGTGTCTGGAGTTCGAGAGAATTTGAGGAGATGGTGGCATAAATTGAGACAGAAGAGTTAAATTTGACACAGATAATTGGACACGTGTATCATGATGGATTTGTACACATTTATAGAGTGAATTTCTTAGAATGGATCATTTAGATGAGATGGAAGGTAGAACAGAGATGGAGTGTGTAGATGTTTTTGCTAGTTGCTCCTTAAGATCCTGTTTCCAATTGCTTATTACAAGATTCTGACTCTTAGGTGGACCTATGACTTCAGAAAAATTAAAAAAAAATTCTTAGCCACCACCTTCCTCTCTCCCTTACAATTATGTGCGGCTAATTTATGGCCAATAGACTCTAAGCAGAGATGTGTGTGCAATTTTTAGCAAGTATCCTTAGAATGAGGAAGACACCAGTTTCCTTTTTAGTCCTTCCTTTTTTTCTGCTGTTTAGTATGGCGAAGAGATGGCTGGCGTTTGAGCAGTCGTCCTCAATCATAAGAAAGAAGCTATATGCTAAGACCTGTGAAGTAGCAGGAATGAAGGAGTCTGAGTTCTGGTAGTTTTGCAAAACCTCCTAGCCAGTCCTGGAGTTCTTACACCCAAACTTTACACAATAAAGAAATACACATCAATGCACCTCAATGTTCACAGCAGCACTATATACAATAGCCAAGATATGGAAGCAACTTAAATGTTTATCAACAGATGACAGGATAAGAAGTTGTGGTATATTTATAGCCAAGATATGGAAGCAACTTAAATGTTTATCAACAGAAGACAGGATAAAGAAGTTGTGGTATATTTATACAATGGAATACTACTCAGCCATAAAAAATAATAAAATAATGTCACTTACAGCAACATGGATGGACCTAGAGATCGTCATTCTAAGTGAGGTAATTCAGAAAGAGAAAGAAAAATATCATATAATATCACTCATGTGGAATCTAAAAAAGGAAAAAAAAAGAGAACACTAAAAAACAGAAAAGGATATAATTAACAATCTAATGGTTACCTGGGGAAAAGGGATGGTAATGGATAAATTGGGAGTTTGAGATTTGCAAATGATAACCACTATATATAAAAATATATTAAAAAGCAAATTTCTCTGTATAGCTCAGGGAACTATATTCAATATCTTGTAATAACCTTTAATTTAAATGAATATGAAAACCAATATATTCCTGTATATGCATGACTGGGACATTGAACCATATACCAGAAATTGACACATTGTAACTGACTGTATTTCAATTAAAATAAATTTTATAAGTTTTAAATACAAAATAAAAGGAAATACACATCAATTTTGTTTTATTTACTGTTATTTTGAGTTTTGGTTCTCTTTAACTTAATCATATACAATTAATAGGGGATTTTAAGTTAAAATTGTATATTTAAGGTGTACAACGTAATGTTTTGGTGTACACATGTAGAGTGACATGATTACTGTAGTCAGGCTAATTAACACATCTATCTCCTCACATCGGTTACTTTTTTTTGAGAGAGCATCTGAAATCTCCTCATAGCAAATGTCCAGTGTACAATACAGTAATATTAATGATAGTCATCATGCTGTATATTAGCTTTCTAAAACATATTTATTTAACATAACTGCAACTTTGTACCCTCTGACCAACATCTCTTCATTTCCCCACCTCCCTGCCCATGTAACTGCTTTTCCACTCTCTGCTTCTGTGAATCAACTTTTTAGAATCTAGATATAAGTACAATCATGCAGTACATTTCTTTCTGCATGTGTCTTATTTCACTTAGCATAATGCCTTCCTGGTTCCTCCACGGTGTTGTAAATGGCAAGAACTCCATTTTTAAATGCTGGATAACATTCCATCATATGTACAAACCACAATTTCTTTAGCTAGTCATCCATCAATCGACACTCAGTTTGCTTAGTACTTTGGCTATTGTGAATCATTCTGTGATGAATATGGGAGTGCAGATATTTCTTTGAGGTACTGATTTTATTTCCTTTGGACATATACCCAGAAGACGGGTTCTTGGATCACATGATAGCTGAATTAGGGACTTTTCTTAAACAGAAAGAAAAAGTAATCATTTTCGGTACAACTCTGAAAAGAAGAAGGAAAATTGGAAGTAAGTTTGTAGATGAGACCAAGCATTTGGGGAAGTGCACATTTATTTTTCCCAATGAAGTAGAACATGATAATTAGTGGCAAATTTTGCCAGAGAGGTAACATGGTGGAAGTGAAATTTTCTAAATTTGGTTTTAGACATACCTGAGTTTAAATCCTTTCTGGTACGAAGAGAGAAATACTAAAATGGACTTAAGATAACAATGCTTGTACTATGACTGACATAGGACTATATAAAGTATTGAATTGATTCTTACAGTGGCTGGTACACAGTAAACTCTCAATAAATATTAACATCATTAGTATACTTCTAACAGATTTTTGCTAGCAAGTTATTACACTGATGAAATAGTGATATCAAGCAGTAAAGTAGAGAAGTTCTGAACATTGGGCTAAACCACCTTTAAAAATCTTGTCTATATTTCACAGACATTATTTATTTCATTTTATTTTTGTCCCATTCTTAATATCTATCGAGTCAATCAGAGTTCAGATAATAGAAATTACTCTAGATATTTTAAGCAGAAAAGTTTTAAAAGGCCTAAATGATTTCAAAATCACCAGATGTCTAAAGAAGTAAAAGTTAGGGAGTTACCACTCTGCTTCTGATTGCAAGAACATACAATACTATAGCTGCACCTGGTCGAGAGGTCAGGAACTGGCTTCTGTCTTAATCACTACACTGTTGATGTCACAGCTTCTTCAAATCCATAAATACGGTAAAACGGAGGAGAACATGGAATCCAGCTGCTCCCCAGGCCCACTTGTCCAATCAGACCATCCCAGAATAGTCTCCACTTCCTCGACACCTTCCAAATGCAGAAAGATTAATCCCATTAAAAGAACCAAAACTATACTGTGAAGGCATGCCACAAGGACATTTCAGAAAAGCAGTTTTAGATTTCTAGTTTCTTTCATGCTTGGGACTAAAGAAAACAGAAAAATACAGACATGGATGCCAAGGGGAAATTGACAATATCTAGCATGTGAAACATCCCTAAGCACACATTAAAATGGCTACATTCAAAAGACTGACAGTATACATTTTAGAGAGGAAATGAAACAAGTGGAGCTCTCATACTTTGTTGACAGAAGGTGAAATAGTATAACCCTGGAAAACTGTTTGGCAGAATTACATAAAACTAGTATGATACACTTACCGTGCAACCTAATCATTCAACTCCTATATATCTACCTGAGAAATAAAACATGTTTCCATACAAAGATTTGGAAACTAATTATAGTAGATTAATCATAGGAGCTCCAAACTGGAAAACAGCCCATTTATTTCTCAATAGGGGAAGGCATAAACACCTTGGAGACTACTCTGGAATACTAATCAACAATTATAGGGAATGAATTATTATAATAAGAAATGACATGATTGGATCTCAGAAATATCATGAATAAAATAAGCCAAAGACAAGCATACACACTGCATGATTCCAGTTATATGAAACTTTGGAAAAGATAAATCCAATCCATAGTATATAAAACATGTCAGTGGTTACCTATACCTGAGGGCATGGAGGAGACTAAGCAAACATTTTTGGATGATGGACATATTCAATATCATGATTATGGTGGTGGTTACTTATGTGTATACATATGTCAATGCTCATCAAGCTGCATTTAAAATTATTTTATTTTATGTAATTTATCTCTCACTAAAGTTAAGTCAGAAACTGTAAAGAGTCTGCAGATATATATGTTTCTGTCTAAATCAGTTTGGGGTGCTATAACAAATTACCATGAACTCGATGGATTAAGCAACAAAAATTTATTTTCACAGTTCTGAAGGCTAGGAAGTCCAAGATCAAGGTGCTGGTGGATGGTTTTCAGTTGGCCTTCTTGTTGTGTGTACTTACATGGCAAGGAGCAGAGACAGGGAGAGCAGGAGCAAGCTCTCGTGTCCCTTCTCCCAAAGGTCCCACTTCCTCATCCATCACATTGGGTGAGGATTTCAACATATGATTTTTTTTGGTGGGGGAAATACAAACACTCAGTCTAAACAATATACATACAATCACAAGTAGTCTAGTTAGAGATAGATTTTTACTCCCAGCAGAAACAGCCAGTGTAACTTCATAACACCAGTTTCCTGGGTCCCAGTCTCCACAGTGTGATGTATGGAAGGTTGAATGTTACCTGCACATGCAACAGAATAAATTACTGGGGAGGGGGGAGTTAAACCTCAGAATCAGGAAACTCTGACCATATATACAATAGCTGGTGAACTACTCAATCAGCTCTAGAGAGAGGGACCTTAGCTTTACTTGAGAGTTTAAGCAAATCACTAGGAAGGGGTCTTGCCACTCTGGAATATCCTAAGGGAAGGAGACACCTTTAAACTACACTATCCCACAGTGTTACCTTATATAGAAATATTCTTAAATTACATATAAACATCTTTGTGCAGAAGATCCAGATTATGCAAAAATGTTAGATTTTCATGGACAATTATTTCCCAACCTAAAGTTGATTTTTTAAACTGGTTATAATGTCTGACCTGAAATATGCTCTATTAGTTCAATAAAATATTTCAAAGAATACGTACAGTTGAAATTCACCAAGATGACTTCATGCCAGCTGTTTGTGCTTGATGTTAAGGAAGTTCACATTAACTATTTGCATTTCCCCATATCTCAAAATAAAGCTTAGATCATTATAACCTCAGAAATTCCTTGGATAAGTCACTAACTTCATAAGAAATCCTATTTTGGATTTATACTACAATTGTTTTCAGAATTTGAAAAAATGTCATCATGCATTGAATATAGGTTAATTTCTTCTCCTTGTGCATAAAAATTACTATTTGTAAAGCAGCATAATTGAACATAGGAAAGTATTGAAATATTTCCATGTGAGTTTTTTTTGTATAGCTAATGTTATGCACTTCGTATTCATTCAATGATGTTTTTTATAACTGCCTGGTACTCAAAGCATTGTCCCTGGAGTGGGACTTGAAAGCCAACTCACTGGGAGTTCTGTAATTTGGAGGACCAGTTCTCATGGCAGCCTGAAGCAGCCTAGCTTAGATTTTTAAAACATGGGGCTGGAGGATAAGAATTCTTTTCAAGTGGACCAAGGTTCAGAGTTGAGAAGAAAAATCACAAGTGTCAAAACATTGGGTAAAGAAAGGATGAAAACTTGGAAATAATTTAACAAGTATGTGACTGTTACATATGGAAATTAGGGGCAATCAGCTTTGATAACTCCCTGAGGCAAAAGTGTCAGTGAGTAAGTGTGTCTGTTAAGGAGTGACTGAGATCAGATTGTGTACCTAACTGTTTTCTAAGGAAGTGGCCGTCCAGGTTGAGAAGGCAGGGAGAATAGCTTTGTGGAGTCCCAAAGACTGGACTAGAAACCTCAGGGATGGTGCCAGTAGAAGTGTGGAGAGCTCTCTCGGTATTTTGGACTACTGATACTGAACTCAGCATGGAGATAAAATTTCACCTCTAGCTTCTGAGTGGGTAGACTGGGAATGTATAAGAAGATATCAAGATCCTAAAGAGTTTCGGAAGCTTAGTGGGCACTCGCCTGCTTACAAAAAGAAACCAGTAGACTCCTGGGGGAGAGGGTATGGAATCGTGGCTAAAACATAAGCCTGAACAACACTGTAGGTATTTATTTGACCTTTCTCTGACCAAAATGTTTGAGAGTTCTGGATAATAATAATGAATGATGCAAACACTGTATTCTCCTAGTGTTTCCTGTATCTCAGTTATTTTCTAAGCATCTTACACCTATCAATTCATTTATAACAGAACCTCAGCATATAAGTACTCTTCTTATCCTCATTTGCAAATGACTAAATTATGACAGCATTAGTAACACACTCCCAATCACATAGCTAATTACTGAAAAGAACTGTTGGATGTTCTGATTTGTAAACTCATTGAAGAGCTGCCTGCTCATAGGAATCTTTAACTATTAAAAATCTACGAGCCCAGTTTCTATCTGAGATGGATCAAGTTTGTATTTTAAGTGTTATTCCTACTCAGAGAAGTACGGAATTGTCAATATTTCACCCTCTCTTCCTGGTAGTTCTTTCTTCCTAAATGTATTCAAATTATATTATAACTTAATGTGACTGTCAAGATACCAAACTCAGTCTAATTGTGGAGCTTCGAGTTCTAAGGATCAGAAGGAACTGATGGAGCCCTATGTCTCTATCTCAGGCAATAACTACTAAAATTTAGGTACTATTGGGATTTTGGGGGGTTTTTTTGGCATAATATTAAGCTAGTTAAGAGCTTGTGCTCTAGAACCAGGTTATTTAGTACAAATTGTGGCTCTACTTCTTATAGATATTTAACTTTTCTATGCCATAATTTCTCCCATAGTGTCTCAATTCTTCAGGGGAACATTGTGTGTATTAAACGAGCTAATATAAATATAGCATTTTGAGCTATACTAGATATAGAGTAAGCATGCAATAAATATTCAAAATTATTATTATTTTTCTCTTCATATTTGTGAATGGTCTCACCTCTTCTGGGAACAATTAAACTTATGTTTGAAGCCTTCTCTTTGAATATTAAGATTATAACATATAGTATAATATAATACAATATAAATAAGGGTTTGAAGAATACTTTTGGAAATTATAACTTCTATTCATTCACATGACAGAATTCAATAACCTCATTTTGCTGGTTCTTTATGACTTTGCAGCTGCCTTACTCTTGGAATGCACCCAAAAAATGATGGATAGTTTCTATTAGTTGGAAGCACACAGACCAAGAGTGAGACGAGCAGTTTTGTGTGGGCCCCTATGTGACCCACTTTTTATAATTTCAGCAAAGTATGGATCTCTTACTATTGATTTATTTAGAAGACCATAAGACCTTATCCGATAGTCAACTTTAGTGTTTTATTATTTCTTTGTAGTTAAGTGGAGAAGTCCTTTATTGAATGGGACATCCTTGGGCAAAGCCATAGCCAGATGAAAGATAGGCATGCATAAGAGCATCAATCTAGTAAATAAGCCAGGGGAAAGGTCGTGATAGACAGCATTCTCATCCCTGCTTGGACACCTGGGGAATGGTGCATGACCAAATCCAAGAACAGGAGTTTAGCAGTGTCGGACCCTACAACGGAGACCTTTCTTTGAAGAGTTCAATAGTCAATGATTTATGATCCCTCTCAAGAAACTCATTTAGAATTACCCAAATATACCAGAATTGTGTAGCAGGTGATACTAAGAGTAACTTCTTGGAAAAGCGTGGTGCTGAAGAATTAAAGCTAGAGGCCCCCATTTTGAAAGAAGAAAGAGCAGTACCCCACAATGAAATGAATATTATTCTGAGGGGGCAGCTGGTCCCATGCACATGATCAGTTCCAGCATTTTCAAATCTATGCAAGCAGTCTCCCTCTCTCTTTAGCATAGATGGAATTTTTTAAATTATTAAATATTGTAGGTTTATAATATCCTATTAGTTTATAATATATTAATCATAACATAGTGATTTAATATTTTATATATTATGTTACATTTGAACTTGTTTTAAAGTATTGACTATATTCCCTGTGTGGTACAAAATATATTCGTATATATATTATTTATTTTATTCATAGTGGTTTATACCTCTTAATTCTCTAATCCTATCTTGCCCCTCCTCCCATTCCTCTTCCCACTGGTAATCACTAGTTTGTTCTCTATATCTGTGAGTTTGTTTCTATTTTGTATATTTATTTGTTTTATTTTTTAGTTTACACATATAAGTGGTAACATACAGTATTTGTCTTTCTTTGTCTGAATTATTTTACTAAGCGTAATACCCCAGGATCATCCACGTTGTTGTAAATGGCAAACTTTCATTACTTATTTTAATAGCTGAGTAAACTATGTATATACACTACAATTTCTTTATCCAGTTGTCTGTTGATGGACACTAATGTTGCTTTCATATCTTGGCTATTGTAGATAATGCCACTATGAAAACTGGGGTGAATATATATATCTATATTTGAACAACAGTATTTTTGTTTTCATTGGATACATACCCAGGAGTGAGCTTTTAGATCACATGGTAGTTCTATTTTTAGGTGTGTTTTTTTATTTTGAGGAATATTCAAACTTTTTTCAATAGTAGCAATACCAATTTACATTACTACCAACAGTGTACTAGGGCTGCCTTTTCTTCAAATCCTTGCCAAGATTTGTTATTTGTGGCCATTTTGATGATAGTCATTCTGACAGGTATGAGGTAATATCTCATTGTGTTTTTGATCTGCATTTCCCAGGTGGTTAGTGACGTTGAGAACTTCCTTTCTTCTGCTGACCTTGGACTTTGTTCTTTCTCTAATTCACTTAGATGACAAACTGAGATTTTTCTTATTTCTTCAGGTAGGCTTATATCCTCTTAGAGCTGCTTTTGCTCATCCCATAGATTTTGGAAAGTTAAGTTTTCGTTTTCATTTTGTCTCAAGGTATTTCTGATTTCCTCTATGATTTCTTCATTGAACCGTTGGTGTTTTGGTAGCATATTGGTTTGTCTTCATATGTTTGTGTTTTTCCCACTTTTGTTTCTGTAGTTGATTTCTACTTTCACACTGTGGTGACCAGCAAAAATGCTTGATATTATGTGTATCCTCTTAAATTTGTTGAGATTTCTGGCCTAGCATGTGATCTGTCTTGGAGGATATTCCATGTGTTCTTGAAGAGCATATACTTTTACTATTTTTGGATGAAATGTCCTGTAGGTGTCTATTAAATCCAATGATCTAATGTATTATTGAAGGCTACTGTTTCCTTACAATTTTCTGTCTGGATGATCTGTCCATCGATGTAAGTGGAGTGTTAAAGTCTACTACTATTATTGTATTATTGTCAATTTCTCCCTTTTTGTCCATTGATTTTTTTTAACATATTTAGGTGTTCTTGTATTAGGTGCTTATATGTTAATGAATATTATATCATTTTCCTGTATTGATCCCTTTCTCATCATATAATTCCCTTCCTTGTCTTTTGTTATAAACTTCATTTTAAAGTCTATTTTGTCTGAGTATTTCTACCCTATCCTTCTTACAATTTCCATTTGTATAAAATATATTTTTCCATCTCCTCATTTTTAGTTTATGTGTGTCTCTAGTGTGAGGTGACTCTTTTGCAAGCAGCATCTAATTTTTTTTAAATATACAATCAGTTGTCCTATGTGTGTTGATTAGAACATTTATTTCATTGACATTTAAACTGATTATTAATAGGTATGTACTCATTGCCATTTTGTTACTTGTTTTCTGTGTGATTTGTAGTTATTCTTTTTTCTTTACTTCTCTTTTTATTTATCTTTGTGGTTTGATGGTTTTCTTTAATGGTATGCTTGTGTTCCTTTCTCTCAAGTTTTTATGCATCTATTGTCAGCTACTGATTTTGGTAGCCATAGGGTTGATATATGTTCCCCTAAACTATATCTACTTTTTAAAAAACTGGTCTTCCTTTTTAAGTTCAAACCCTTCTAAAAGATTTACATCTTTTACTCCTCTACCCCACATTTTGTGTTTTTGATGTAGTATTTTATTTCTTCATGTCTATCCCTTAGCCGTTTATTGTAGTTATAATTAATTTGATAATTTTTGTCTTTTAAATTTTTTTCTAGCCCATTGAAGTGATTGGTTCAGTCTTTACTTCAAATTTACCTTTACCAGTGGGATTTTTCCTTTTATATAATTTCTTAATTCTTGTTGTAGTCTTTTCCACTTAGAGAAAAAACTCTAACTTTTCTTGTAGAGTCCATTTAGTTTTTGTTATCTGAGAAGTTCTTTATTCCTTCTTCAATTCTGAATGAAAACCTTGCTGGGTAGATTACCTTAGGTTGTAGGTTTTTCCCTTTCAGCACTTTAAATATATCATGATACTTATGTATGTTGACGTACAGCTATGTCTACTTATTTTATACTGATAGTTGTTTTAGGTCAAACACATGCTGAAATATCTTTCTTTTTCTTTTTCTCTCTTCCTCCTGGTTTATTTTCTTTGTCATTCCATTTTAATATAGTTTTGGTTCTTTTAATGGGATTAATCTTTCTGCATTTGGAAGGTGTCGAGGAAGTGGAGACTATTCTGGGATGGTCTGATTGGACAAGTGGGCCTGGGGAGCAGCTGGATTCCATGTTCTCCTCCGTTTTACCGTATTTATGGATTTGAAGAAGCTGTGACATCAACAGTGTAGTGGTTAAGACAGAAGCCAGTTCCTGACCTCTCGACCAGGTGCAGCTATAGTATTGTATGTTCTTGCAATCAGAAGCAGAGTGGTAACTCCCTAACTTTTACTTCTTTAGACATCTGGTGATTTTGAAATCATTTAGGCCTTTTAAAACTTTTCTGCTTAAAATATCTAGAGTAATTTCTATTATCTGAACTCTGATTGACTCGATAGATATTAAGAATGGGACAAAAATAAAATGAAATAAATAATGTCTGTGAAATATAGACAGTGTGATGTGCATCCTGAGATGTAGGGATGTGACATCCCTTCTTTTCTTGACACAAGAGGGGATGTAGTAATCTAGCCGCTTAGGAAGAGATTTATATATTTATTTTGATAAAAGTAACAGTTAATTTTGAAGTAAAAATAGAGAAAATAATGGTACCAGAGGAATGAAGCAAAAGGAAACAAAATTTCCTTGCTCATTCCTTGCTCATATTCCTTGCTTCAAGAGTTTGTTAGAAAGACACACTATGTTATAGAATTAAACCTGAGGTCCTAAACTTTTCTCAAAGGGTATATAGTTTCAGATTCTCCAAGATTTTGAGTTCTTAGGGTTAAGTCAGAAAAATCTGTGTGTACCTGTATGGAAGTGAAAAATGTACTTTGAAATTTTGTAGAGGTTGACTTTTCCTCTGTGAGAAGAACATTTGACAAACTGCAGTAAGCAAGGCAACTGCACTTGTAAGTAGGTCTATGATTTCTTTGCGATACTGCATTCTGGCACAGAAAAAAGTACTTAATCACGTTCTTCTGAAACAGGCTCCTAAGATATTCCAACTGAGAAGCACTGACCGTTTCAGCAGGAAGTCTTCCTTATACCCCACTTTCTTGTCAAACCTCCAACTGCCAGACACGCTATTTTTCCCACAGTTAATTTCTGGACAATGATTTTTGACTTAGTGATGTCAGATGCATGGAATAGGAGTGCTCGTTTTCTACTCACAGCTTAAAATGTATCTCTAGGGAGTGTGGGGCTCTAATGTAATAAAGATGGTGACGTTGTGGCTTACTTTTATCCAGGGTTTATCGTGTGCTAGACTGTTCCAGGCACTTAACGTATTTCACCTTTCAGTCTTTATAACCAACACTATCTGATTACATTTTAGTTAAGATTAGTTTCAATTACGAAGGGTAAGAGACACAAAGTAATGATGTCTTAAACAAGGAGAACTTTTTTTTCTCACTTAAATACCCCACAGTAAAAGATTGTGGTCATCCTTAGTGTTCTTCATTGAAATTTATGTTTCTTCTCCATCCAGGTACAGCACGGCAGGTTTCTCCATGCTTTTGATGTGAGGCATGGCCATATGACTTGTCTTAAACAATTACATATGTGGGATTGATGTGTCATTCTTGGAAGAAGCCTGTAAAACCTGGTACACATTTCACTTTATTCTCTTCCTCTAGCTCTGACGGATGATGCTCTAATGTTGGGAAGCCTCCATCATCCTAGACCTCTGATTCAGGTCATCATGGAGCAGAACCTTTAGCTGACCCATGATGGAAAAGTAGCATGGACAGGAAATAAACCTTTCTTATTTTAAGCCTTGTCCTTGGCTTGCTCTTATTGACACAGATATTAAGGGCTGGAATGATGCTGTATCATGTAAGTGAACAAGGATCCATGTGACTTTAATGAGTGTGACTTCTATTCCCATGCACACTTCATAGTCCAACATATATGCTTTGGATCAGGTCACAATGACTGCCTTGCAGCCAATGAAAGTAGAGAAGGAATCGTGAAGGGTTTTCTTTGCTCTTAAAGATGCTTTTTGAAAACTGCATACATCACTTCTGTTCACATTTCATTTGCTGTTACTTACTGACATGGCCACACTGATGGGGAGGAGAGTCTGAGAAATGTGTTTTTTTTTCCCCACGTGAGGATGTACTCAGTTGAAAATTGAATGTATTACTTTAAAGGAAGGGGGGAAATGATAATGAGACAATTAGCAGTCTCTGCAAAAGTAATTCCAACAATCATCTCCATTTTATAAATGAGAAGATGGGGACCAAGGAGGGTTAACTTAGTCAAGATCACACAACTAATAATTGGAACCTAATTAGGGACTTAGGTAATGTGACTCTAAAGTCTCTGGGTTAATACAATATTATACTACTTTCACTGTTAGTCTGTAGAAAATAAATTCTTCAATACCCAAAAGTGTTCTACGGAATTCAAATTGATTTTAATTTTTAATGTTGTTCTCTTTTCTTATGCTCAAACTTGGAATAGAAGATGTGCCTTTAACTGCTAGTCCTGATATTAACCAGGTCAGTCTTTGAAATTCACAGATTAGGACCAGAAGTAGCTTTGCCAGGTCAATGCATCTTCCTCCCTGGTTACATTAACCTTGAAATACTAGTTCTAGACCAGCTTATTAGTTACAGATAGGCTTAGAGGCTAAGGAAGACTATAAAAATAAAAACAAGATTTTGAATCTTACAGACATATTTTGCATATTTATTTAAAATATCAACTTCATTTCAGAAATAGATACATTTTAAATAAAAATTTAAGTTGACTGACAAGACTAGTAATTTTTACCGCTTTTAATAGAGTGTGGCTGTTGCTCATAATTCTTTATATCTCCCAACATTTCTTATATTAATTCAATTTCATCCCTACATATAAGCTATATTTATCAGTGTTTTCCAGATGTAGTAAAGAACTTTTTCTCACTGTTCAGTGAAATAATCAGGAAACATTTAGTGGAAGATTATATTAATCATATTAAGATATGCTAAATGAATTTTAATTGCCATTTAAATTATTCTGGCTATAATCCATCCCCTGGACTGAGAATTTTATTGTTTGGTTTAAATTCACAGTACATTTTATACATTTAAATATAAAGTTATGAAAAGCAGTGATATTGTATAAATATAAGTCATTTTTTACCAGAGATTCAGGCTCTATTATATTACTGTACATAAAAGTACATGTAGTAGACTGCAGAGGGAAGACAGGCGATATATACAGAGAGAAAAATTACTATTTTTTCTTACCTTCTCAAAAGTGATGCTGTCTCAGTAATTATATTCACTAATGTGACAATATTTTGATTCTCAGAGTAATATGGAGGTTGGTAGAAATTTTTTACCTTTTATATCTTGTCCTTGGTGACCCTCTCTGGACTGGCAGAACATGAAATTCTTAATTAAATAGTCAGTGTAAGTTGATTTATGTTGTTAGAAGGTACATGAATTCCTTAGCTCAGCCAATTACAAAGTGGTTTCCTTTAATCTTCATTTACAGGAATTTCTCTACAGCTTGCGTTAATATTTATGGCACACTGCCTGACATAGCAGCCATCAGAGCGCTTTTGGTGGTGGGAGCGTTGAGTGGGCAGTCTAGAGTTCCAGAGCAGGTGTCAGTGGGGAAGGAGTTAGGAAGCGTCAATGAACTAAGGAGCTGTCACACTCAGATTTCTTCTGTGAGTACAGTTCAGTGTTCACTCTGATATTGAGAAGCACACAGTGTATCAAGAAACAAAGGAGTATTTGATTCATTTTAAAGTTTGTGGAATAGGTCAAATAAATTTCCGGAGGAGTCATATCATTGTGATATACTGTTTTAACCAAAATTCTAAGAAATTAGTTTTCATCAAGTACAATTCAATAAGGAATATAGGATTTTAAAATCTGTGAATTCATAATGGAAGTGAATCAACTCTTCATTTGATAAGTTGGAGTAACTGTGTACCTCAGTATAGTATGTAATATTATCAAATTTAGAGTTACCAAGCCTCTGTTCAAACTTTCTTTTTCCTAATGTGTATAATACCATACTTTGTTAAATCATCACAAAATTCTATATGAGAAGTAGGTTTACTAGAGATAATATTCTTTCTTTTCTCTAATATGAAAGCTTCATTTCAGAAAGATTATGTGGCAAAACTAACAGTCAAACCCAGAACCTCAAATTTTTAGCTCAAGTGAAGTTCATGGCCTCCAAAATGTATAATAATAGGACACAACAGCCTGCAAACAAAATTGTTAAGGAAGAAACTGCAGGCATGTTTTTACATTCTTCTTTATTTCTGTTCTGTGTCCTCCTCCTTTCTTTTAGGACTTTCATTCACTCTTTTATTCCTTCTAATTAAAACTTTAAACATTAAAAGTGAATGCCACAACATGCAGATTCCGAGAAGCTAAACAAGAGTTAAACAACCTAAAGAATTATTGCTTTTATTTAGTGTATATTAGATTATATGTACAGCTTCCACAATTATCTGTTTTAAGAGAGCATCCGGCACTGCATACGACACATTGTATTAATCCAAATGTATGAATGATGAAGGACGAAATTACATACCTTGTGACTAATAAATTCCCCAATAATTTTTTGCTCAATGTAATTTTCACCAGTTTACTTACATGATCTCCATTCTTAAGTAAATAACCCTCTCTCTGGTGGAGTTACCGTAGTCACTGCATCCACTTAGTTACTTCAGCCTATCGTACTCTGGTTTCTGCCCCATCACACCCCTAGGATCACTCTTCTTAAGGTTAACAGTGATATTGATGTTGCTAAACCCAATGATCATTTATTTAGATGCCCTTCTTTCATTAGTGTCTGATCCAATTAACCAGTACCTCTTTGTTGAAAGAATGTCTTCTTATCTTGCCTTTTATAATCTCGTTCCTTTTTTCATGCCTTTTGATGATTCCTCTTTCTTAGTTTAACATTTATTCTATGACCTCTTCATAGATAGATAGATAAATAGATATATAGATAGATAGATAGATAGATAGATAGATAGATAGATAGATAGACAGATAAAATTTGTCAAGGTTTGGCTTCATCCATCATTGGACTGCAAAATTTATTTCTATGTCTTTCAATATCTTTTTATGTACTTATGACTCCAAAATCTGTATTTGCATTCATGATTTTTCCTTGTACTCCAGGTTCATATCCAACTCCCTTCTGAACGTTGCCACATGGATGCATTCTACATTCATTCTTTCCTATACCAAGTAAATGATCCCTTACTCTACAAATTAGCTTAGGCAAGAATCTAAATGTTAACTCTGATTCCTCTGTTTAGCCCATTCTGTTTATCAAAAAGATCAACAGGTACTGCTGACTCTACTTGTGACAAATCCTCCTGTTTCTTCCATCAATCTTTTTACTTACTTTTAAGTGATGATTATATTTTAAGTGGGCTAAAACAATAGTCTTGTTTAGTCCTCTTGCTTCCACCTCACTGTATATTATCCAGTCTTTACACTGAATAGCTGTTTAAGACAGTAATCAGATTATATCATTTTCCTCCTTAAGCTATGCTCAGAACTAAATTATAACTCCTTATTCTGACTATAAAACCCGGTATTATCTCTCCCCTGTTATTGTTCTCAACTTTGCAGAATGTAATTCTCCGCTCTTCCAAGACAATGTAGTCACAGTGTTCTTCTTTCTGTTCCAGAAACATCAGAGTTTAGGTTCTTTGAACAACCTCTTCCTTCTGAATCTATTTTTAACCCAGATCTTTGGATGGACTGACTCAGTCTTGTCATCTAGAACTCAACTTAGATTTTATAGCTCAGAGAGAGCTTCTCTGACTACCAGTCTACAGCAGCCATTAGTAACTCTCCATTGCGTCTCCCTATTTCATTTTTCAGCATAGCACTTCTTCCATCTTGATATTATTTGTGTTTTATTTGTTATCTAACTTATTAGTCAATCTGTTCTTTTTATTTTTTGTCTACCTTCTTGTAGTGTGTATGCTCTTAGTAAGCAGGATATATTCTTCCTTATTCTTTGGGAGCATTACTAAGGCCTGGTACATAAGCTTGAATGTTCAATAGATATTTGTTTAATAAGTAGAAAAGGTTTTTATTCCTCTTCTCATACTTTTTTCTTCTGATGCGTGAGATAATCATTCAATTGAGTGCTCTCTGTCTCTCTGTCTCTCTCTCTCTACATATATATTTATATATATAAATCCTTCCAAGAATGAGCCAGCAGAGAAGTGAGGTGAGAAATAGTTGCTGTTTGCTTTGTTTGAACCACAGAAATGAATCTCACCAGAGACTAGTTATGATTGTAAATGTTCATCATACAAACCTTTGTTGTTTTCCTTATTGTTTAATTCATTTGGGATGTGCTGTTATTTTTAAAGAGACTGAAAATATTGTGTCTTTACTGGTGAGATGAATCATGTCCATCCAGGTGTAAACTTCAGGGCTTGAATCAGTAGCAATCTAACTTGAAGACTACTTTATTAGGCATTTTAAATTATATTGATATAAATTATACCAAATCATATAAAAATGTATTTATGCTTGAGTGATGTAGAAAGCCTTTACTCTGCAGAAACGAATAAAAACCCACAAACAACAAAGCAACAAGTAAAACATTTTTGTATTCCGTTCCTTGTATTTTCTAAAAGACATTACTACACCAATCTCTGTCTTTGAATTATTATATTCCTCCTCTTTACTTGTTGAGAAGGAGTTGGGTGGTTAACAGAATCAAAGATTTTCAGGCAAGAAAAGACTTTTGGGAGATAATAGTATAATATTATCAGGCAGATATTTCCAGATAATTGACAGAAAAACTCAGTAGCAAAAAGAGTTTGAAACTGAGCTTTCATTTGCACTTTTACCTACTGAGAAGTGAACTTCTGAAATTCCCACGCTCTTCTGCTGCCCAATCCCATAATTCTTTTGTAGTCATCACTATTTTACCAGAGTAGAGGCATTGACACTCTTTTAAAAAAATTGATATAAAGTTTATTTTTAATATTGTGTTAGTTTCAGGTGTACAGCAAAGTGATTTATTTATAGGTTTTTTCAGATTGTGTTCCATTATAGGTTATTACAAGATATTGAATATAATTTTCAGTTCTTACAGTAAATTCTTGTTTATCTAATTCATATATAGTAGCTTGTATCTGTTAATCCCATACTGCTAATTTGTTCCCCTCTCCCCTTTCATAACTATAAGTTTGTTTTTTATGTCTGTGAGTCTGTTTCTGTTTCTTATCTAAATTCATTTGTATTATTTTTGGATTCCACACATAAGGAGTGTCATATAGTATTTGTCTTTTTGTCCAACTTATTTCACTAAGTATAATATTCTCTAGGTCCATTCATGTTGCTGCAAATGGCAATATTTTATTTTTTAAGTATGAGTGCTATTCCATTGTATATACCTAGCATATCTTCTTAAGCCAATAATCTGCTGATGGGCACTTGGATTGTTTCCATATCTTGTTTATTGTAAATGGTGTTGTAATAAACATGGTGGTGCATGTATCTTTTCCAATTAGAGACTTCATTTTTTCTGGATATATGCCCAAGTTTAGGATTGCTGGATCAAATGGTAGCTCTCGTTTTTTAAGGACTTCCATATTGTTTTCCATGGTGGCTGTACAGATTTACATTCCCACAAACAGTGTAAGAGGTTTCTTTTTTCTCCACACCCTTTCTAGCATTTATTATTTGTAGATTTTTTGATCATAGCCATTCAGATCAAGGTAAGGTGATACCTCATTGTGGTTTTGATTCGTGTTTCTCTAATAATTAGCAATTTAAAGCATCTTTTTATGTGCCTATTGACCATCTGTATGTCTTCTTTGGAGAGATGTCTATTTAAATCTTCTGCTCATTTTTGACTTTTTTTTTATATTGAGTTGTATGAGCTGTTTGTATATTTTGGGTGTTAATCTGCAGCTTTTGCAAATATTCTTCCCATTCCATAGATGGTTTTTTGGTTTATTGATGGTTTCTTTTCTGTGCAAGTTTTAGAGTTTGATTAGGTACCACTTATTTATTTTTTATTTTATTTCTTTTGCCTTGGGAGACTGATCTAAGAAAATATTGCCATGATTTATGCCAGGTAATGTTTTGCCTATATTCTCTTCCTGGAGTTTTATGGTGTCATATTGTATATTTAGGTCTTTAAACCATTTTGAGTTTAATTTAATATATGGTATGAGGAAAAGTTCTAAATCCATTCTTTTCCATGCTCAACATCACTTGTTGAAGAGACTATGTTTTCTCCACTGTATATTCTTGCCTCCTTTATCGATTGACTATAGGTGAGTGGGTTTATTTATTGGATATTTCAGATTTATCCCATTCCTAGGGGACTTTGGTATTTCCAGCCTGTCACATGTACAGGCAATTCAATGGCCAGAGAAACTCTTAAGATGAGTCACAAGTAGTTACAGGTAGAAGTTGGACAAATGCAAATGCAAGTGATTGGTGCTGAGAGGATGTGGACAGGCATCAATAATGTCTGCTGTGATTGCTGTATCTTCAGGTTAATCCTTTCCTCCTAACTCAACTACTTGCCTAATATTTTAGATACCTAATAGTCATTTCAAACCATCATGCATAAGAAACTCCCACTGAATCCCATGCCTCAAAACATGTTCTCTCTTGGAATTCTCCCATTTCTGTAAGTTGAAATTCCATTCATTAAATTGCTCAGACCAAAACGATGAATCATCCTTGATGATCCTTTCTTTCATACCCTATGTCCAGACTACCAGCTCTTTAGGAGAGTTTTTCAAACTTCCACCATCATCTCTCGCATGGATTATTACAATTGCCTCCTAACTGATTTTGTTTCCATCTTTGCTCTTGCTCTTCTTACAATCTTCTACCTATAGAGCAATCAAGGTGATATTTTAAATTTAAATCATACTATGCCAAAGGCTTCTCATCTCATTCAACTTCAAAGCCAACGTTCTAATAATGATCCACAAAGTAATAATCTAAATAATCTGACCCCAATTATCAAACTGATCTCCTATTTGACCACTCTCCTATTCACTTACCCCACTCTAGCCACATTGGCTTTCTAGCATTTCCTTAAACGTATCAAGCTTGTCCTCAGGATTTTGCATTGTTGTTTATTCCTTTTGCACTACTTTATACCGGATGGCTGTATGATAGACTCAGTCACTCACCCACTTTAGGTCATCTTTCTGAGTCAATTTCAATTATTAGGTAGTTTTCCTTATGGAACATTATGCCTCATGCTTCACCACTTTTTTCCCCTTAGCCTAAGTTTTATCATCACTTGATACTGTATAAAGCTTTATGAGAGCAGTGACTTTGTTTTGTTCTCCTAATGTCTAGAAAAGTTTGTGGCACTGATGAATTCTGAAAGAGAATATTATGTTAGAAAAAGAAAACTATTTCCTTACACTATAAATCAATTTCTTGTCTTTTATAGCATTTTAATATGTTTTCTTGCCTCGAGTTTGAATGCATAAATGTAAGATATATAAAGAAGTCATACATAATGTTATATCTTCTGTGGTTTGTCTATAGCTTAGGATACCCATAGAAGAAAATAAAACACTGCAACATGTTTTAAAGTTATTTTCGCTTTTTAATTAATTTTTTTAATTGAAGTATAGTTGATTTTCAATGTTGTGTTAGTTTCTGGTGTGCAGCATAGTGATTCAATTATAAATATATATTATTTTTCGTATTCTTTATCATTATAGGTTATTTAAAGATATTGAATATATTTCCCTGTGCTAAACATTAAGACCTTGTTGTTTTTCTATTTTATATATAGTAGCTATTAGCCTCAAATCCTAGATTTCTAATTTATTTCTCCCCCCTTTTTTCACCCCTGATAACCATAAGTTTGTTTTCTATGTCTATGAGTTGTCTTTCTATTTTTATGTTATAATTTATAACTAAGGAAAGGTATTCTTTTGAAAGAAAAGGAGACAGAACTTATTTATTTTTTGATTGATATACTGCTATGTGCTAGAAAATTTGTATTGAGTATTATTCAATCTTTATTATCTGTTCAGAAAAACAATAGTAAACTTACTAGAAGAAGAGACCATGTTGCTCAGTTGCATTTTATGAAAAAAATATATAGTAGGTGTTATGTATAATAGTTTCACAAGTTGCTGGAATGGAAAAGATGGTGAAACCAGAGAGTACACATAATAAAAATGTAATGATCATAGTACATCCAGACAATGGGGTATTGTTCAACACTAAAAAGAAATGAGTTATCAAGGCATGAGAAGTCTTGAAGAAACTTAAATGCATATTACTAAGTAAAAGAAGCCAATCAGGCTACTTACTGTATGATTCCAATTATATAACATTATGGAAAAGGCAAAACTATGGGAACAATTAAAAAATCAGTGATTAGGGTAGAGGAAGAAATAAATAGGCAGAGCATAGAGGATTTTTAGGGCAGTGAAAATACTCTGCATAATATTATAATGGTAAGTAGGTCTCATTACATATTTGTCCAAATCCATAGAATGCACAAGACCAAGAGTGAACCCTAAGGTAAACTACAGACTTTGTGTAGAAAATGTACCATTTTGGTGAGAGATGTTGATGATAGGGAGGACATATATGTGTGAAGGGCAAAGGGTATGTGAGAATTCTCTGTTCCTCCCTCTCAATTTTGTTGTAAATGGAAAACTTTTGTTTAAAAAAGTGATCAGAATTTCTGTTATTGATCCTATTCTATTACATTTATCTTTTCATTTTAGCTTAGTGAATCTTGGCAGAAGAGTATATTCTGGAAGAATTTTCTTGATATCTGAAGGAGTCATGTTTACATTCTTTTGTTAAAACATTTTTGAGAGCAACTATTTATCAGCATTCTACCAGTTTCTGTTGACACAAAGACTAGTATAAAAGGTTGTTATTTATTGAAGAATGGTAATAGTACTTTGTGTTAAGCACTATAGAGGTGGGTATTAAGTGTTTCCAAAGAGGGGGATATAAATCCCCATTGTTACCTTGGGAAACACCAAGAGGGGTGACAATTGGGCTGAGTGTCAGAGGACAATTAGCAGTTAGCAATATGAAATAGAAGATAGGGTCAGAGTTTCAGGAAGAGGCAAAATGCTATGCAAAGGTGGTAATGCATAAACTTGCAGTGCCCACTCAGGTGACTGCACTTGCTTTAGTTAAGTTGTGGTTAAGAATAAGGATGAGGAAACAGCAAGAAATACTCTGGTATAATTATGAAGGGCTTATACATCTAGGAAGGCATTTGAATTTTATACTAAAATTTATATATTTTTATTTACTATTATTTTTTATTGAGTTTTAGTCAGTTTACAATGTGTAAATTTTGGTGTACAGCACAGTTTTTCAGTCATGCATGAATATTATATATATGTATATATATGTGTGTATATATATATATATATATATATATATATATTTATATTCGCCCTCATACTCTTCTTCACCATGAGCCATTACAAGATCTTGACTGTATTTCCTTGTGCTATACAGTATAAACTTGTTTATCTACTCTATATATACCTGTCGGTATCTATTAGTCATGAACTCCCAGTTTGTCCCTTCCCACCCCCCTCCCCACTGGCAACTACAAGTTTTTATTTTATTCTATGTCTTTGAGTCTGTTTCTGTTATATATTTAAGTTCATTTGTCTTCTGTTTTGCTTTTTTGTTTTCTTAGATTCTACATATGAGCAATCTCACGTATTTTTGTTTCTCTTTCTGGCTAACTTCACTTAGAATGACATTCTCCAGGGACATCCATGTTGCTGCAAATGGCATTATGTTGTCATTTTTATGGCTGAGTAGTATTCCATTGTATAAATATACCACAGCTTCTTTATCCAGCCATCTGTTGATGGACATTTAGGTTGTTTCCCTGTCTTGGCTATTGTAAATAAGTTTAAGTATTTTTAAAGAAGAGTGATACATTTGCATTCTAGAAATATCCTTGTAGGAGAAATTTGGAGGATAGGTTGGTGGAGGGGGCATACTGGAGGAAAACTAGGAGAAAATTTTGTGATCAGGAGATATTAATGAATACTGGTGCTCAGTCTTTGTTAGTGAATTGTTGAAGTATATAATTAACATATTTTAGAAAGATGGAATGTTCAGGGTTTATAACTGTTGGATGTGAGGTATCAGCGATAAGAGGCATTTAGGATAAGTTTGATCCCTTTAACTTGGACAATTTTTGGATGGTATGGCTGTCTAGTGTGATTAGAGATAACAAAAGACATGTCTGGGGAGTGGGGAAGGACAATGAAGTGATAAGATGATAAGTTCAACTGTAGAGCTGTTAAACTGAATGCAGTGTGGAATATTTAAGTTCAATGTTCATAAGCAGTTAGTTGTGTATTTCAGGAGCTCATTGGAAACAGAGCTGCTGGGTAAACATATATTTGTGTGTCATCAGAAAGTTACTGGCAGTTGCAGGCTGGGGTTTGGGAAAGTTTACTGTGATATCAGAATATGTGACCATAACAGTTAGTGATGATTAAAAGAAGATTGGCTTACAAAGGAGACTGATAATTAGCAGAGGCCAGGAGAGAACGAGGAAAATGTTGAAAGCACGTGTGTATAAACAGGTTTAAGGATTTCTGCCCTATAATATGCTTTACCTGATGCTTTTTAGGATGTCAGAATGATTTTGAAGTTTTAATAACACTTGATGGTAATGAGAAATGTAAGGGCAATTTTCTTAGAGGAGTGATTCTTAACATTTTGGGAAGTTTGATTATGTGAAGTTTCTACCTATGGAAAAATCTACATATTGACTGTGTTTGTCAAAGTTCTTGGCTCAATGGTTTAAAGAGTTTTTTTTTTTTTACATCTTTAGCCCAGAAAAGAGTTCATATTCTCATGGGACAGGCAGCAGCATTTATTGTCTTGTTGAAGGGAATATGTTAACTCTTCTGCTCTCTGTCATAATATGGTCCAGAGGGACCTGTACTGTCCAGATTCCCCAGAATGTTATTTGGGATCAGATGAAAAAGAGTGACAGTTATATTGGAGAACTTGAGCTGCAATGAGTGTGAGATAAGTTGTATGAAAATTCATGGGCTTAACACATCAGTAGAAAGTTACAGGGGTGGAGAGATCTGAAACATGCTGAGATACTTCTTCCAATGTAAAGTGCAAACGATTGCCTCTCACACCTTCCACTACTAAGAAGGAAGTATAATGACTTCTTAGTCGGTCATTTTGGGCTTGGGGGGTAGTATAATGTCACAATTGGGAATATACTGTAACTAATTTATGGAGTGAAAAGGAAAGCTATAGTCTTTAAGTGAGGCCAGAAGAAGAAAGGGCTCTGAAATAGGTCCGGACTGTGATGCCAATAGCCCTGACATTTGCATCATACTTCCTGGCAGACCCTATGTTGTTAGGGGTAACTGTGGTGGGAAAATATGCCATGAGGCTTTTGTGTCACATTCCACTTGGATAATTAGACCCTAGACTCCCAGAGCCGTGCCATGCCACGGACAGCAGCAAATTCAATACCGTTCAAAGAAATAGTGCCCTACGTCCCACTAGGCCTTGGTAGATATGACACACCTAACTATGGGACATCAAATGACAGTTTTGTTGGAACTGTCCAGTATGAGCTGGATTATCTCAGACTAACCATTTCATAAGTGTGTGTGTGTGTGTGGCCAGTTGTGGGGAGGCAGCAGCAAAATTCAGAAGGTAGAAGAGATACACCTGGGATGGCGCCTGGGATGGCGCCTAGGAGGGCCAGAGAGCACATGTCAGTTCCATGAGCAAGTAGCTCAACTTCCCCATCATTCACCCTTGTTGGACGCACCACTCTCTCACCTTACACTGATTTCCTTAAGATCAGCTGACAGAAGAGGAAAAAGGCCAAACTTGATTCAGGACTTGGTTAGCGTGGTATACGGATGTGAGCTGAAAATGAACTGGTGCCACCTTACAGCGCTGCTCAGGCATGGCCTTGAAAGTGATGAAGAGAAACCCCCACAATGTGCAGAGCTTCAGTGCTGTGCCTGGACTTCCACTTTGTGTGGAAAGAGACACAACTCATGTTAAGAATATATATGGATCCTTGGGTCATGGAGGATGACTAAGCTGATTGTTCAGAGACCAGGAAGAAGAAATATTGAAAGATCAGTGACAAAGAAATCTGAAGAGAAGGCATGTGGATGGACTATGGGATTATGAGAGCCAAGTGTCAATATCACCAGAAGCAATCCATCACAAAACAAGGCCTTAAATACTAAACTCGTATGTAAATTGCTGTGGATCAAGATGCTTAATGACTTAGATGGTAGCATGCATTTCTCCCATTAACTAGAACATACTGCTTGGAATTAGCACTAGACCATGGACTCAAGTCTGAGCTGCACATGATTCAAAAGCGTCAGGCTTCTAGTTTTCTCTACAGCCATCGTTCAACACCTCACCTTCCAAAAAAGGCTGGGGCTGTGCTTGCTGGTTAAGCTTGTGTGCTCGCTGTTTATAAAGTTTTATCATTTCTCTAAATTGGACTGTTTGAGTTTTGTCTAAATATCTGAAAGCTAAATTATTTTTTGTTTACTGTCTGTGCACTAGCATTGTAAATGATGTCATCAGGAATGTACAAAACTCTTTGACAAAGATTCAGGGCCAATAAAAGCAACTCACTTGGAGGAAAAAAAAATGTGACATGAAGGTCGGGAGGAGGAGGTTACTGTAGTACATTAGGAGCAGGAAAAAAACATTGGGGGTCATTTCTGAGGCTGAGGGGTATTCTAATGGGTAGCAGAGGATAAGAAGGGAGATAGATGCTAAATTTAACTTGGTGAATGTTGTGTTGCACTGCCCAGATTCAGGCACCCATTTCCCAAGTTGCTATGGCTCTTGTAGTCAGAGCTCTCACGCCTAAGTCGTTTTCTGGGAAATTGCCCTTGGCTTGTTTCACTGAAGGTTCTATCCCCAAGCTGGAGGAAGCCAGAATCCAATGGTTGGTTGAAGCAGGAGTGCAAATGCACAGACCCCTTGCTTTGATTTGGGACAACTCCAAAGCTTCCACTTTCCTAATGTTTCACTCCTTCCCAGGTGTTTTACCCTAGAGTTCTCTAATACACCCCTGCACCCAAATTCCCTCTCAGCAGCTGTTTCCTGCACAACCTTACCTGCGACATTACTCCCGCTGATTAAAAGCTTTCTCAAAGCTTTCTAAAGATACAAAAGTAAAAAAAACAAAAAAAAACCAAAAACAAAAACCACAAAAAACAAACAAACAAAAAACAAAAAACAAAAAAAAACTTTTTGAAAGCAGGATTTTTATGCATCTTTATTAAGGTTTAATAGATGTAAAATAAATTTCACATATTTCAAGTGCACAATTTAGTAAGTTTGGACTTATGTATACACTCATGAAACCATGATCAAAACAACGTATTTAACGTATCCACCATTCCCAAAGACTCCTCGTGCCCTTTTGTCATTCCTCCCTACTGCGCCACTCCCCTGGCCACCTGAAACAACCACTGATCTGCAAATTGTCACTATATATTAGTTTGTATTTCTCAGGACTTTATGTAAACCGAATCACACAGTATATAAGCTTTATTGTCTTATTTTTTTTCACTTAGCATAATTATTTTGAGATTCACCTCATGATGCTACATGTATAAACTTATTTTTTAATCACTGATTATCCCATTGATACAGCAAGTTTGTTTTCCCATTCATCCATTGATGAACCTTTGGGTTGTCTTCAGTTTTTGGTTATTGTAAATAAAGCTGCTATGAACATTCATGTAAAAACATTTATATTAACGTGTGTTTTGATTTCTACTGGGTAATAAAGACTGGATTGGCTGGGTCACATAGGAGATATGTGTTTAATATTTAAGAACATATCAAACTATTTTCCAAAGTGATTGTGCCAGCTTTCATGTACACTAGTGGTGGATGAATTCTATCTCTACCACATCCTCACGGACACTTAATATGATCAATCTTTTTAATTTTAACCATTCTAATAGGTGGAAAGTGATATTTCATTACAGTTTTACTTTGCACTTCCCTAATAACTAATAAATGTTAAGGATTTTTTTTTGCACTTATTTGCCATCCCTACTATTCTCATTATTTGTGGATTCCAAATTTGTGAATTCACCTACTCCCTAAAATTTATTTGTAACTCAATATAATCAATGCTTGGGGGCACTTCAGCTGTCATTTAAGGGGCATGAGCAAAGCGTTGAAATATTTTGAATGGTCTCAAGTGCACTCACACTCCGTCCCAGCTAAGGTGGGCAAGGCGGCTGTCGTCTGCTTTCCCCTTTCAGCTCTCATGCAGTCATGGTGGAGGATGGAAATGGTAGGAGACGATGTGGTGTCGTGCAAGAAAACCCCCAGAGCCACTTTTTAAGGGTTTGGATCCCAGCGGTGGCATGTTAGTGGGGTGGCCTCAGGCAAGTCATTCCACACTACTGGATCTTTTCTCCTTTGTAAAATAAAGGAAACAGACACATCAGGATGAACTGTTTTTAGTATTTAAGACTGCAATCCACGTGAGGTGTGTATACCTACATCTACATTGATCTATCATCAGTTTATCCACATAGTTCCCCAGGAGTCATGATTCAGTATGCCCTAACTCTGTATTCACTGTGACTTTATAATGAGAATAAACTGTATTTTCTTTGGTGAAGTAGCTGTTCAAATATTTCACTCATTTTTAAATTTGATTATGTATTTTCTTAATGTCGAATTTTGAGAGTTCTAAGTAGTATCTTTGTCAGATATATGCTTCTAAATACTTTCCCACAAAGGATAGTGGCATATTTTTTCATTCTCTTCATAGTACCTTTTGAAGAGGAGGCAATTTTAATTTTTATGAATTATTATTTTTATGTTTTTTTATTGATTGGGCTTTTTGTCTGGATCTAATAAATCTTTGCTAACTTAAAGTTACAAAGGTATTTTTATAATTTGTGTTTTATATTTATGTCTATTATCCACTTTGAGCTAAGGTTAGTACTTGGTGGAGAATATTCATCCAAATTTAATTTTGTCATGTAAGTACCCACATTGGAAAAGCTCTCCTTTATGTATTGGATTGTCTTTGTACCTTTGTCATGACTAGTTGTCCATATATATGAGGTTACTTATGGGTTATCTGTTTTATCCCATTTCTCTATTTGTCTGTCTTGGGGGCAACACCACACTGTCTTGATTACTGCAACTTTATAATAATTTTTGAAATCAGATCAGTTTCAGTCCTCTGTATATTTGTTCTTCTCTTTCAAAGTGCACTGCCTATCATATGTGCTTTCTATTTTCATGCAATTTTATATTCAACTTATCGAATTTTACAATAACTAACTTGCAAGAATGTTGATTGGGATTGTATTGAATCTATAGATAAGTTTGGGGAGGACTTACATTCTAACAATGTTGAGTTTTTAAACCCGTGGGTGCCATATGACTTTCTATTTAATTAACTATTCTCTATCTCAGGAATAGTTTGTCATTTTCTGTGTTTAAGTTTTTCACGTATTTTCTAAGATTTATCCTGAGTATTAGTTATTTGATACTAATTTAATAGTTATCTTTTTTAAAGCAGTATCTAATCCCAGAGTTAATATTTTTAGTATATATATTTTTTCTAGATAATTTTCCTTGTTTGGCTTTTTCAGAATGCAAATCAGTAATAGGCCTAGTTAAGGCAGTGCAGTAAGAAAATACAACAGGAACACATGTAAATTTTAGTTACTTTAGAATAATCAGACACATTTAATTTATCATGGTTATTTTATTCTACACAGGTGATAAATAGAGTAAGACAAAAACATTCAAGAGTTGAAAATATTACGTGAATTTTTATACAATAATAACTCTTGGACACTTTGTTTTCAGCCATTCCATTTCCTTTTCTTGAAATAATCTTCATTTTAATCCAATCATTTTTATTTTAATACATTGTAAGGACTGGCTCCAAATACAGGGGCAGTAAGACAACAAACTTTTCCTCAAATTATCATTAAAAATATTTTGAACACAAATTTTTATAAACTATCAATTTTCAAAGTTTTTTTTTTTATTATTAAGAGAGTTTACAGCCTAAAAGCATAGGTTTTTGGAATCAAACCAATATGAATTTGAATCCTGTTTCTACCACTTATTACTTATTTGAGACTTGGGGAAGTCTGTGAGCTTTGGTTTCTTCATCTATAAAATATGTCTGCATAGAATATTCTTTTAATTTTGTAGATAATTACAATACAGGTAAATATTTTGTTTTCATATTCTTACTACCATCATGCTCAATTTGGAATAGATGCTCTGTACTTACATGGTATCTTGTCCATACTCCTATAATACCACTTACTATATACTATGTATTAATTGTTAAGCTTTTCTTGACATTATTTGATACAAAGGAATTAATTCATCATTAAAGAGAAGGTTTCTTCCCTCCTCTGATGATTCCTTCCAAAAGGACACTCAGTTGCTACCTCATGCCTGGCCTCTCTCAGTCCTTTTTCTGAAATCAAGATACTGAGCTCAGTTTCCACCTAGCTCCTCTTGGAGTGGTGAGTGCCCTCTGAGAGCACACACCTTCTGCTCTTCCAGGGAACAGGACCATGTGTGTGGAGGCCCAGTCCAGAGCTCCATGGTCAGGATGTTACATGTGTCTGGTTCTAAGTTTCAGTGTTAGGCATTATGAGGACCTGCTTTTCCTTCAAATTCAGCTATATGCTCCAACCTTCGTTTGTCATTATAAAAGTATAATTTTGACCCAGAAAGAAAGTAAAGAAAGAAAGAAAGAAAGAAAGAAAGAAAGAAAGAAAGAAAGAAAGAAAGAAAGAAAGGAAGGAAGGAAGGAAGAAAGAAAGAAAGAAAGGGGACATATAGGGAACCATTTTGTTTCTTGCACAATCTCTTGGTTTACTTTAGAAACATAGATACAAAATTATAAATTTAACTTGACTTATATTTTCTTTAAATCTTCAAAACTTTAATAAGGGTAATATTATTTTCATCACGGAAAGGAAGTTCAAATCTCAGTTGGTAGAATTATATGCATTACCTTCATTCTAGTTAAATGTTTGTTAAAAACATTAGAATTCAGGGGAAAAAAACAAAACCTCTGTCTCTATATGTTCATATGTACTATTACAGAAATAACTGAAGAATCTTATGTTTCCTTCCAGCCATAGACTTAATGAGCTTGGGTATTTTATTTCCTGAATCATTTTAGGATGATGTCAGCCTAGACTCTCACTTTCAAAGGATATAGAAAGCTGAGGTACTTATCTACGTAATTCAGTACAAAATTCCATTAGACCATCATTAGACCACCGTTAGACCATGGAAATAAGATTCTGTGACCTGAATTATATGGATAATAGATGCAATTCTCATTTTCTCTGGGGTACTATTAAATAATTATCGGCACATGAAGACTGGCTATTTTTTCAAAAAGTTCTACTTACAGAGTTATGGTCGAGCTAATACTCTTACTATGTAACTTTGTAACTATATATGTTAGTGGCTAAGGTAGCTGACATAAGTAAGCTGTTTAGTTTGGTCTGTTAATTGGTCATATGTATATATAAATGAAACCAATATTTGTTGAGCCAATGATATGATTTTCTAATGGATCAAATCAGCAAGGGAGCAATTACCTACCATGATTTGATCTGTGCTAAAATATCCCTAGTCTAGTGCATGTTGCGAGCTACCAGTAATGTGGTTATGTTAAAATAATGTGGATTCTCATTCTGGGCTCAGTATTTCAATAAATTACTATCTTTAGCAGCCAAGTAAAAGCATATTTTTATTTCTCTAAGAGGGTCCATTGGGTCATATGATTCAATAGATTATTTCTTTGACTATTTATCTTTTGATTGCTTTGGGATTTTGATAATTTGGGGTAATTGATGCATCAGGTATGCAACACGTTTGAAGGGAATATCATGTCAAAGTCAATGATAATTATTGTGAAACAGTTGTTTCTAAGAAAATTTAAAAGGGAGTATGTAGATCTAATTGTGGAATACTAAGAGTATAATTGTTGATCTCTGTCACAGCAATGATTTTTCTCTTTATTCTTGGTTAAAAAAAATAGGATGGGATAATTCATGAGAACGCAATAATGGAATATATACCATTTAAGACAATTCTCAGTAAGTGAATTCTCAAGTAATAGGTGAAGCACAGGGTGTCCTACTGCATCATTTGATAAAGGATTATGGTTATTTATTTAGCAAACTTATTTAGTAATGTCTCAGTTAGCTAACTTGAAACACTGGAGATTTGGATATGGGTAATAAGAGCACCCTGTGCTTTTTTTTCTGTTGCTCTCACAGTTAAATATCACAGAGGGAAGAGAACCTCAGCCCTCTCACTTATCAATGTATGTGGAGCATCTAGCATTATGCTTGGGACATAGTGGGTGTTCACTTAATTTGTTAAATGAATTGTGAGGTACAGTGAGTGGATTTTTCTTATTTTTTTTCATTTCCTCTTCCATTTCTCTTCTAATGTGGAGAAAAGGATGAACTGAGATCAGATGGAAGACAACCAAGCTGAAATGAAAATTATTTAGATAAGATTATCCTAGCTTGGTGAGACAAGGGTTAGGAAACCTCGCGGTAGCTTTGATTTGCAGCATACCAGACTAGGACTACTATCTTAATTTAGGTATTGGAAGTAGTTTTCAGTGACTTATTACTACATATACTATAGTCTGACTCCAACTTGGAAAGTTGAGAAAATTTGTCTTTTTAGTCTCTGTAACCTAAATTCCTTAACAGTAATCGATTCTTTCTTTTCTTTTAATCCAGAGATTTAGTGCATATTTCCCTCCAACAGATGAAAGTGCCAACCCTATTGTTACTCAGATCTAATCTACCTGAAATATATTATTTTTCTCCTGTAACTTTTTTTGAATTGAAGTATAGTTGATTTACAATATTGTGTTAGTTTCTGGTATACAGTAAATGTATGTATGTATGTATGTATCTGTCTATCTATATTCTTTTTCATATTCTTTTCCATTATGATTTATTACAGGATGTTGAATATAGTTCATTGTGCTACAGAGTAGGACCTTGTTGTTTATCTATTTTATACATACTAATTTGTATTTACTAATCCCAAAGTCCTAATTAATCACATCTCCACCCTCTTTCCCCTTTGGTAACCCCAAGTTTGTTTTCTACATCTGTGAGTCTGTTTTTGTTTTGTATATAGATTCATTTGTATTATTTTTAGATTCTACATATAAGTGATATCATATGATATTTGTCTTTCTACTTCTGACTTACTTCACTTAGTATGATAATCTCCAGGTCCATCCATGTTGCTGCAAATGGCATTATTCCATTCTATTTTAATGGCTGAATAGTATTCCATTGTGTGTGTGTATAATTGTGTCTTTGTCCATTCATCTGTCCGGTTCCTGGCCAAGCTCCGCACGCCGCCCACTCGCTCTTTTCGCCGCACCCGCCGCCGCCATCGTTGTTGCTGCTCACGCCCCCGCTCTGGTCCCTGGTGCAGCCAGACCAGCACCATGTCGCTGTCTCGGTCGGAAGAGATGCACCATCACAGAAAATGTCTACAAGACCATCATGGAGCAGTTCAACCCCATCCTCCGGAACTTCATCGCCACGGGGAAGAACTACGAGAAGGCGCTGGCAGGTGTGATTTATGCAGCCAAAGGCTACTTCGACGCCCTCGTGAAGATGGGCGAGCTGGCCAGTGAGAGCCAGGGCTTCAAAGAGCTTGGGGACGTTCACTTCCAGTTGGCTGAGGTCCACAGGCAGATTCAGAATCAGCTGGAGGAGATGCTGAAGTCTTTTCACAACGAGCTGCTCACACAGCTGGAGCAGAAGGTGGAGCTGGACTCCAGGTATCTGAGCACCACGCTTAAGAAGTACCAGGCGGAGCAAAGGAGCAAAGGGGACGCACTGGACAAGTGCCAGGCCGAGCTGAAGAAGCTCCGCAAGAAGAGCCAGGGGAGCAAAAACTCCCAGAAGTACTCGGACAAGGAGCTGCAGTACATCGATGCGATCGGCAACAAACAGGGCGAGCTGGAGAGCCGCGTGTCGGACGGCTACAAGACTGCCCTCACCGAGAGGAGGAGGTTCTGCTTCCTGGTGGAGAAGCGGTGCGCCGTGGCCAAGAACTCCGCCGCCTGCCACTCCAAGGGCAAGGAGCTGCTGGCGCAGAAGCTGCCGCTGTGGCAGCAGGCCTGTGCGGATCCCAACAAGATCCCGGACCGCGCCGTGCATCTCATGCAGCAGGTGGCCAGCAGCAACGGCTCCATCCTGCCCAGCGCCCTGTCGTCCTCCAAGTCCAACCTGGTCATTTCAGATCGCATTCCAGGGGCCAAGCCCCTGCCAGTGCCCCCCGAGCTGGCCCCGTTTGTGGGGCGACTGTCAGCCCAGGATAACGCGCCTGTCATGAATGGCGTCTCGGGCCCGGACAGCGAGGACTACAACCCCCGGGCTGACCGCAAGGCGGCCCAGTCCAAGACCACGCGCCCACCCCCCACCTGGCAGTCCCAGAGCAAGCTGAGCGACTCCTACTCCAGCACGCTCCCCGTGTGCGAGAGCGTGGCGCCCAAGAGCAGCTATGCCGCCACGGAGAACAAGACCCTGCCCCGCTCCAGCTCCATGGCAGCTGGCCTGGAGCGCAATGGCCGCATGCGGGTGAAGGCCATCATCTCCCACGTGGCCGGTGACAACAGCACACTGCTGAGCTTCAAAGAGGGCGACCTCATCACCCTGCTGGTGCCCGAGGCCCGAGATGGCTGGCACTACGGTGAGAGCGAGAAGACCAAGATGCGGGGCTGGTTCCCCTTTTCCTACACCCGCGTCCTGGATAGGGATGGTGGCGACAGGTTGCACATAAGCCTGCAGCATTGGAAGAGCAGCAGCACTGGGAACCTCCTGGACAAGGAGGACCTGGCCATCCCGCCCCCCGACTACAGCACGTCCTCCTGGGCCTTCCCCGCCCAGATGGCGGGTGCTTTCAAGCAGAGGCCGTACAGCGTGGCTGTGCCTGCCTTCGCCCAGGGTCTGGATGACTACGCTGCCCGCGCTGTGAGCAGGAACCCCTTTGCCAGCGTCCAGCTGAAGCCGATGGTGACAAATGACAGTGGAACTTCATTGGATCCATACTGTTTAACATTTGTGGCTGTGATACAGCCCTGGTGACCACATTGGTGACAGCAGACCTTATCTGCCATCCTGGGCATATATCCAGAGGGAAACATAATTCAAAAAGATACATGCACCCCAATGTTCATGGCAGCACTATTTACAATAGCCAAGACATGACATGGAAACAACCTAAATGTCCATCAACAGATGACTGGATAAAGAAGCAGTGGTATATTTATACACTGGAATACTATTCAGCCATAAAAATAATAAAATAATGCATTTGCAGCAACATGGATGGATCTGGGGAATGTCATTCTCAGTGAAGTAAGCCAGAAAGAGAAAGAAAAATACCATATGATATCACTTATATGTAGAAACTTAAAAAAAAAAAAAGACAAACTTATATGCCTAGAAATTGAACAACCTAGAAGCAAAGGACAAGTTTCTAGAAACACAGAACCCACCAAATCTTTCTCTGTAAATTGAAAACCCAGGGAGATGATATTGCTATTTGATTAAACTACTGTAGTTTGCAAAAACATGGGCTATACTTTAACTTCTGTTGGTATATTTTGGGGCTAAGATGGGCTGCTGCATGATATTGCAGTCAAAGAGAGCTTAGTATATTCCGGATATTTAAAATAGTTCTGTGTTACTGAAGAGCAGGAAAGAGAGGCAACAGAATACAATGGTTAAGGTAACTATTTGGGTAATTTGGGGAAATTTTTATAGATGAAAAAACTTTTACCTCAATTTTATCACCCCAAAATGAAAACAATATCAACAGCATTGAGAAGTCTGTGAGGATCAGGTGAGATCATTAGTACACAGAAGAGTCCTGGAAACAGCAATTGATCAGTAATGCTAGTCTTATTAAATTTACGACCCTCTTTCTACTCCACAGCTTAGGACATGCTCCCTTAAAAGAGAGTCGGGAAGAAGGATTGAGAGGAGATCTGATAGGGCACTGACATTGTTTGCAATAGGGGATAAAATGTTTATTTTGAGGAGATGATGGGAAAGTCAACTGAGTATATCCAGTAGACAGACAGACAGGTGTGAGGTTCAGGAGGGGAAAGAAATATGAGTTATCATCATGGACTTGCATGGAGTACATAAGCAAAATATTAAAAGTGAGAAAAAAGGCAAAAGGAACAATTCTGGAACTGATACTCTAGGCATGAGCAGAGAGAGTGGAATCTATGAAGAATAAGACCATATAAAAGTCCAAGGGAGAAAAAAAAAACACAGAAGATACTGTTTTTATAGCCAGGAGGGGAGGAAGTTCCATGAAGAAGGCAGTACCAGAAGTAGCTACTGCTTCTGAGAATTTGAACAAGGCAAGTGACGGATACTGTGTATTGGATTTAGATGTTAATGTAGATTCTTGAAGTAAGAGTAGATTTGGGAGTACGGTGGGGCCAAAAACAACTATCAGTTTCAGAGTGAATGAGTGATAATATACTTACCTTTCAAAAACCTTGGCTATGATGGGAAAGCTAGAGATTAGGCTGTAGCTAGGCGAATAAGTATGTTCAATAGAAGCCACTATTTAAAAGGCAGAGACTCTAGAATATTTTTAGCACTAGTATAAGGAGTAAACACAGAAGGAAAAACTAAGGACATGAGCTGAAAGACGGGATTGATACAGCCAGATAGTTGAACAATCAGGAAGGCATTGGATACAGAGCATTGGTGGAGAGAGAGGCCTTGAGTAGGGGAAAGGTCTTAATCCTGAGGTAGGAGGGAAGTGAGAACAGGAATGGGAACAGGTTAGTCTGTAGCTGATACAGTAAGAAAGAGAGATAATTATTGTCTGACGCTGTCCATTTTCTTTGTAAAGCAGGAGGTAAGGTTTCTGCCTGATGCAGAAACTGATTTACAAATGAAACCAAATATAATCAGCTTTGTAATGAAAGCATGTAATACAGACTTTTATGATGAGCATTAAAAGTTTGAGAAAATCTAATTAACATTTTTGAAATCAAAGGAGCTTGGTAGCATATCAATATTTTCTCAAAATAGGCTGCACTCCTAAAACTGTGTACTTCTGTGGGAACTTTGGTGTAGAACTTTATCCACCATCTCAGCACCTGTCTTGGAATCTGGTTAATCGCATGAGAACACAGCTGGGGAAATCTGACCAGGAACATTTGATTTGTGAAGTGTCTGAGTGGTTTTTGCCTTTCTTTCTATAGTTTGGAGGTGATAATATTCACTTATTTTATGCTATTTTTTTGCTTGTTTGTTTTTAAATGGCTTTTGAATGTGCTGTCGTCCTTTGATCTTGCAATGAATGAACAGGTGAGCTTGATTAGGCAGGGGTTTGAATGAGGATACAGACAAGGCTAATTAATTAAAGAGAAGAAAATTGAAGCCAATCCGCAGAAAATCAGGGAATAAATAAGATGCATTTGGAGAAATTATCAATAATCATCCTGATGGCTTCTTAGGGGAAAACCTTAAATTTGTATCTTAGGGAAAGGAAATATAATCAGAGACAAAATGGGAAAGCATTGTATTCAAGAACCGGAACATGCCTCCCCAGAATATATAGGACTGCATAGTCAAATATTACGTTGAAGATGAAGAAGCATTGTAGGTAATAAATATTTATGGAAGAAATGAATAGGTGAATGAAAGAAGAAACTGAGTCTCAAATGATGAAGTCATTTTCTTGAAGACAGAGAACTGTTTTGTGTGTGTGTGTGTGTGTGTGTGTGTGTGTGTGTGTGTGTTTAGAAGAATAAGAAACCTTATTTTTGATTCCCAGGCCAATTGCCTTTCCATTAAATTAGGAGTTGTTTCAAGGGATAATCATGAGCAAAATAAAAATTAAAAATTGAAAGTGAGCCAGTGCAGTGATCCACAGAAGAAATAATCTGCATTATCAGGAGCTTGAATCACTAATGAATTAGACAGAAACATCCTGTACTAATGAATTAGACAGAAACATCCTGGACAGAATCCAGGGAGCTTGAGATGTTTGGACCCCTGATGTTTCTCTCTTGCCAACCTTACTATTTACACTAAAAATTAGAATGCACTTTTTATAGCAAAGCAGGGCTTACCTTCCCCCACCTCCTACCATTTTATGACTGCAGAATCTGAGTAAAATGGGGACTGAGGGTTTTTCCTAAGGGAGTTGAGCAAATTAATGTCAAAGGTTGAATTTAAACCCAGGTCTTTTGATGGCTGGCTCTTGAAGATTATTCTAACCTTTCATTGCAAGATAAAAATCAAGCAAAATATAAATATTTTTCTTTCTACCTTCTCCTTTATTTATCCAATTTTAACATGTTTGGACTAAAATAGAAGAAAATAAGGGAATAAAGGAAGACTTTGAGTTATTCTGCCTATTATGTTTCTAGTAAGAATAGATTCTTTAATAATCACTAAGTGAGATTTAAATGAATTTTGATTTACCATAAAGAAGTAAAATCTAAGTTATTTAATAACATAGTACCTAACAAATCAGACAATATGCAAGAGGGTATATATGCTCGTGTGTGTATGTGTGTGTGTGTGTGTCTGGGTCTGGGTCTCTGTCCTACCACTTTCTCTCTCCCTCTTTTATTCCCTCCTGAGATGCCAACTCCCCTGCACCCTCTGCTAGTCATTTGTCATTCTATTTCCCAGCTCAAATAATGTTTTCTAAATTTAGTTCTCAATGTTACAGCACAAAAATCTTATCCTACCATTTCTGGGTCCATCTATAATTGAATAGCAATGAATTTATATTATTTGTCTGTTATTCTTTCACAAATATTTATATAATGCTGTGACAGAAGATGAGAAAAAGTTGACAAAGATTCTATTCTCAAAAATGTATATATTTCTAAATCTAACCAAACAATCATACAAAAAATGTAAAATACTGGCTGTGATGAGTACTATAATCAGAAGTAGTGTCCTTCTAATTTGTGAGAAGATGCCCCAAAGAGATCATTTCCAGAAAAGGTACAAAGCCAATGAAATTGTTAGTCAGGAAGCTTATCTGGCGGTTCTCAGAGATACACATCTACTTACTGAGGCCAGAGGGAACATTCTGTTCTGCTCCATGGTTATCTTTGAGGTGGAAGGACAGATCTTAAAGGAAAATAAATCAACCTATCCAGAAGGATAAGTGGATAATGAATAGGAGGTTTGGTGAATTCCTATTTCAGAAAAGTTGGGAGAAATCTAATGAGATTTCCAGTTGCCATTTGGAATGCAAATCAGGTGCTTGGGACTATGTACCTTTATTATTTTGCCATGTATATTAAATTCCCCAAACTTGTTTATTTCATTGATTAGAATTAAGTCCTGAAAAAGGAAAGCCCTGAGAGAGTAAGAGAAGGACATAACAGGGAAGATTATGCCCTACTCTTAAATCAGTCATAATGATAGGCCTCCAAGAAATAGACTATGTGGCAGCAGATTCAGTCCTGGGAACCAGAGGTGAAGAACAAGAGAAAGTCCCAGGTGTCTGGCCCTGAAAACTGACCCAAGGCTAGAGCATAACAGTAGAGAGTGTGAGAGCAGGCAGATAGCTAGGTAGGAAAAGAGAAAGGGGAATGAAGGCCAAATGGCAGGAATTGGGTAAAAAAGGAGGGGCACAGGCCAAAGGCAGGAAACCCTACATCATGTAAACAACAAGGGTCCCCAGGCAGACAAAGAAAACCAGGAACCTCTGGGCTGATAAGAAATCACACATTTTGGGGTGACAAGTGCCCTGGAGGCCCACAAAGAAAAGTGGGAGAAGGCAGAAGCCTGCAGTGTCCAAATGTAAGCTTTTGCTCATTATGCCCTCATTACAATAAAATTAGCCTTGCAGATTAGAAGTAACCATCATGCACTGACTCCAGAACACTTCTGATCCAGGCTAAATAAGGGCAAAAATCCTTCCTCCCTTTGGGAAGGCGGAATTCGGATGAAAATCAGGGCATATGACCCCAAACACTTCCCTCCCCAGTAAATATTCTCCCCATTTATTTTTATACTCTGTGTAACCAACTTGCCAAAGAAACTCAGGGCACCTGCTCACCTGAGCCTGCCTGCTCTCCCCTTGAGAGTGTACTATCTACTGCTTAATAAATCTTCACTTTATTTTCTTCACCTCTGTGTCTCATCTTTGAATTCTTTTTATGACAAAACAAGAACCTAATTGCCAGCAATGAAAGGACCTAAAAGTTTCCTCATGCCAAACCTCTCTTGGACTCACAAGTTCAGCTCAGCTGCTATGAATGTTATAACTTTGGAACTTGTCAGTGGATAGTAAGATATTACAAAGAAAGCATGAGTTGGCACAAGAATTATTAACCCAATTGTGGACTCGATACCTACTTCGTAATTTTCTTGAAAATTCATGTCTAATATGAGTTCATTCTGGTGGGAGAAATATGATTGTGAGTAGGTATAAACAGTGATCATACTTAGCTTGCTTGTAGCATTTGAGAAAGGAAAAGAAATTCTTTTGGTTTGAGCCATGGCACCAGTCAAGGGCAAAGACATCCAAAGACAAGGAGTTTGCAATGGCTGCTGGCAGGTTGTCTGAGTGGTAAATTGCAGAAATTGTAGTAACAATTAATGATAGAACAGAGATGGTCATGTGATCTACGGTGGAGCCAGAATGGGATCTACAACTTAGTGAGTACAGGATAATGAGGGTATACCTCTCAAGGACACAAGATACTATACTCAAAGGAGAAAAGCAAATTCTAAACCTCGTTCATGGCAGGAGATGAGCTCTTAATATACCTTTAAATTCTACACAGGATGACTCTGTAGTTGGTTGGGGTCTACGCCAACACTTTGACTATGTTCTCCAGCTATTGCTCATCAGAGTTTTCTTCTCTGCTCTGGATAAGAAAAACAATGACAATTTAAAAAAAAATTTTACAATAGGTTCATAAGATAATTATTACTCTTGTAATTGTTTTGATAATGAAGTTGAGGCTTGAGTTTAGGTAAACCAACCAGTTCAAAAAGATTTAAATTCTGTTCTTTATGGCTGTAAAATTCCTTCTCTCTTCCTGTCTGTAGTTCAGTCCCTTATAAAACCATTACCTTGTTAGAAAGCTTCCTTTATGGAAACCATAATTGTACTTTTGCCTCACAAAAGACCTATCCCTTCCCTGTCCCACAAAAGATCTTATGTTCCCAATTGCTCTCACCAGTGGAATCCATTCTTCTTACCATTCCTTTAGCCCAGTGAGAGAGAAGGGGCAGTTGGTTATCTTTTTTGTACAATCAAAACTCCATTTATTGTCCACTCTCCATTCTTCTAAAGCCTTCTATCCATGCGAATCATTTGGCTTATACATTGCCACTTTACTCACTAAGACCCTTTTCTCTTTTTTAATAGCTTCATTAAAGTAGAATCAATATACAACAAGCAGCACAGATTTACATTGTACCATCTGGGAAGTTTTGACCTATGTTAAACCATTACCAAAATCAAGATGACGAGCATATCCATTATTCTGAAAAACGTTCTTATGCCTGCTTCGATTCCCTCCTGGCAGCCCTCCCTGACTGATGCTCATACCTGCATCCCCAGGAAGAAATGGATCTGCTTTCTATCGATAGATACTGTTTTACTTTTCCTGAATTTTTATATAAATAAAAATCATTTAGTATGTACCCTTTATCGCCTTTGTCTTCTTTAACTCAAGAGCAATTATTCTGAGATTTATCCACATCTTTGCGTGTGTCAAAAATTCTTTCCTTTTTATTGGAGGAGTATTCCATTGTATGGACATGTCACAGTTGGTTTATCACATTCACCCGCTGCGGCACGTTTTGGTAATTTCCATTTTTAGGTATTACAAAAGCTGCTACAGATATTCGTATATGAGTCTTAGTATGAACACATGCTTTAATTTCTCGCCAGTAAATGCTTAGGGTTGGAATGGCTAGATAATACAGTAGACACATGTTGAACCTATAAAAGAATCTGTCAAATTGTTTTCTAGAGTCACAGTACCAGTCACCTATTCTACCAGCAGTGTATAAGAGTTTATTTTCCATATCCTCACCAACTCTTGATATGATCAGAGTCTTTAATTTTACTCATTCTACAAGGTCGATGGCAGTATCTTTTTGAGTTTTCAATTATGTTGTTCTGTTGACCAATGTTTTGAGTGTGTTTTAATATATTTATTTGTCATCCCTGTATTTTTTCTGGTGAAGTGCGTGTCCATACTTTTTACTCATTTTTTTTAGAATCAGATTATTTGTTTTCTTAATGTTGATTTTGGAGAATTCTTTATATATTCTGTGTACAAGTTCTTATCAGATATGTTTAAGTATTTTCCCCCATCTGTGGTTTGTCTTTGCATTCTCTTAATGTTGCCTTTTGAGGACAAATGTTTTAACTTTTGTGAAATCCAAGTTATCCACTTCTAACTTTTATGAAATATGTTTTGCTATCATAAGCTAATGGTCACAAATGTTACTTTTAACTAATTACCCAAGAGTTTTGTATTTTTCAGTTTTACATTGAAGTCTATGATGAATTTTGTCAGTGGTTCAAGGCATGAATGAACATTTTTCTTGCATACAATTATCTAATTGTTCTGATAACATCATAGAAAAGACTTTTTTTCCCACTAATATGCTACTGCATCTTTGTCAAAGATTGATTGTCCATAGATCAGTGGTACTGTTTCTGGACTTACTTTTTGTTCTATTGATACATTAATCTATTCTAAAGTGAACACCACACTGTCTTCATTAATGCAGTTTTATAATAAATTCTGGGATTGGGTAGTGTTAATCTTACAGCCTTATGCTTCTTTTTTCCCAAAACGTTTTTGGCTATTCCAGGTCCTTTGCTTTTCCATAAACATTGCAGAATCAGGTTGTCCACACCGAAAACAAATTGTGTCGCGATTTGACTAGGATTATGTGGGAGCTACAGACCAAACTGGGAGAATTGACATCTAAACAATATTGAGTCTCCTAATCATGAACAAAGTATATCTTTGCCTTTATTTAGATCATCTTTTAATTTTTCTCAGCAACATTTTCAAGTGTCTACATAAATATCTTACACATTTTTCTTGATTTCTCTGCTAGAATTACACTTTTTGATGTTACTATAAATGGTATTGTCTTTAAATTTCAAACTCCAACTGCTTCTTGCTAATGTATAGAGATACAACTGGTTTTTGTATGCTGACCTTGTTTTCTGTAGACTTCTTAGATTTGCTTTTTATCTGTGTGTGTGTGTGTGTGTGTGTGCGTGTGTGTGTATAAAGATTCCTTTGAATTTTCTACCTGGATTATCATGTTGTCTGCAAATATATGATTTTACTTCTTATTTTCCAATCTGAATATTTTTATTTCTTTTTCTCCCCTTATTCAGTGGTTAGAAACTCCAAAATGATAGTGCATACAAATTGTGAGAGCAGTTTCCTAGCATTGGTTCTGACCTTAGAGGAGTAAGCTTATTAAGTGTAGCATTTTTCACTAACGCTGTATATCAGATTGAAGGATTTTACTTTTATTCCTAGTTTGCTAAGACTCTTTTGTTATAAGTGGATGTTAGACTTCTTTCAGTTCAGGTAATCATATGGTTTATCATTTTAAATTTATTAACACAATATTTGGCTGGTTTTAAAATGATAAACCAACCTTAACCTCCTGGGATAAATATAAATATAAATACATTATATTTATATGTTATATAGATGTTAAATATACATATATTATATCTATCTATAGAGATGTATAATTATATTATACTTAAAAATATGTTTCTCACACACACACACACACATGCACACACAGTTGGGAAATGACAATGGCAAAGTGGCCAGCAAACATGTCACAAGGGGCTTTGTATGCCATCCTGAGACAGTGAGTTTCATGCTCCTGTAGTGGCAGGAGATTGTTGGTTTTTACACTAGAACAGTAGCATATGAGATCTCTTGTAAGCAATGCAGAAAACTGGACTGAACTGGCAGAAAAAAGTCTTAAAATGCAGATTACTGGCCAAGTCCTATGTAGTAGTGATAGGGGTGTAAATGTATGAGAGTATGCTTTAAATTGCTCTAAAATTTTAAATTATTAGTTTAGTCCTGCTCTGGTTGATTATAAACTTATTGAGGACTTGATCCATGCCATGTATTTTTATACCTTCCGGTTTCTACTAAAACCCTTAATACACTGTGTGCTCAATAAATATTCTTGCTGTATTTACATATCACATTATTTACAAACAAACCTAACATCCCCTCTCTACACAAAAACTCTTTAAATCCATTTTGGTAAAGTTTATAATAGCCATTTCTAGACATTAGTTTCTGTTAACTCCTTTCAAACTAACTGGGAGTGAGTCATTTTTATTTCCAGCTAGACAACAAGAAGGAACTCCACAAGATTAATTAGCCAAATCACCCTTGATCTGAAAACAGCAAAAGACTTTCAAGTCAATTAAACTCTGCTCTGGCAGACTGTGGCAGTTGGGACTTCAGTATGGGTTAATAGATTTGTTCTGCAATTCTGTCATAGCATTTCAACAACACACAGTCCTAGTTAAGAATACACTACTGTATAATCATATTCAAGCCCATGGAATTACACATGCCACTGTGTCACCATGAAAAAAGAAAACGTGCTTACTTGATACTCTACCATATAGATTTTTCCAAAGAGTCATTTATGAATTCCTGTTGCTAAAGCTCTCAATACAATGACACTGAAAGTCTGGTTTAAGCAGGTAGGTAAGTAAAGTTAATAAGTAATTTCTGAACAGTGAAAATTCCATATATTTTGAATGTATATTACATATATCCAAATTATACATTTCTCTATGGTGACGACCTTGCTTTTGTCTTAATGCATTATCTGTGTCTCTACTCTATAATTTTAGCATTTCTTGAGAATCTCCCATGTGACCAGTACTATGCTAGGTACTGGAGGTATAAAGACATTGTCCCTTTCTTAAAATTTCTTAGATGTAGACAAAGTTATCAATTACAAACTTTAATACTTTTGGTGTTGTTACATAGGTGTCCATAAATGGTATACACATTTTTGTTGGAACACAGGAAGGTTGGTATGTTTCAACACCATGAATGAATGGTTCCTTGAAAGCATGCTGAAAACTTATGTTTATGTAACTAGAGTATTCTCTCATTAACCACGTGAATTCTGAATTTTGTACTCACTGTTCTATTAAAGCGGATCTCTGGATAATTGTAAATTACCCTTTTAAAGACAAATCTGTTTGTATTTTCCTTTTTTTCTCTTCCAGTTTTATGGAGATATAATTGACATACAGCACTGTGTAAATTTGAAGTATATGGCACTGTGATTTCACTTACATACATCATTAAATGTTTACCACAATAAATTTGTGAACATCTCATATAGATATAAAATTAAAGAAATACAGAAAAACTTTTTTTCTTGTAATAAGAACACGTAGGATTTACTCACTTCACAACATTCATACATACTATACAGCAATGTTAATTATATTTTTCATGTTGTACATTACATCCCTAGTAGTTATTCATCTTGTAACTGGAAGTTTGTATCTTTGATGGCCTTTATCCAATTCTCTGATCCCCCAACTCCCTCCTCTGGTAACTTCAATTTTGATCTCTTTTTCTATGTGATGTTTGTTTGTTTTTGAAGCATAATTGACCTATAGCACTGTTGGTTCCTGTTACACAATGTAATGATCCGGTATTTCTATACATTCCAAAATGACCACCACGATAAGTCTAGTTATGACATGTCACCACACAAAGATATTACAGTTATTGACTATATTCAAGGAACTGTATATTTCATACATCTGATTCATTTATTTCTCAACTGGAAGTTTGTACCCCTTAATATTCCTCAGCTTCTCCCTGCCACCTTCCTCCCTTTTGACAACCACCTGTTTGTTCTTTGTATCTAGAAATGTTTCTGTTTTGTTAAGTTTGTCCAATTGTTTTGTTTTTCAGAATTCACATGTAAATGAAATCATACAGTATTTGACTTTCTCTGTCTGACTTATTTCACTTAGCATAATACTATTTAGGTCCATCTATGTTGTCACAAATGGTAAGAAAGATTTCATTCTTCTTTAAAGGTAGATAATATTCTATTGCGTGTGTGTGCATGTGTGTGTGTATAGCACATCTTCCCTATTCATTCATCTATTGATGGGCACTTACGTTGCTTCCATATCTTGGTTATTGTAAATAGTGCTACAGTGAACATAGAAAAGCATATATCTTTTGAATTAGTGTTTATGTTTTCTTCAAATAAATACCCAGGAGTGGAATTGCTGGATCATATGATAGTTAAATTTTTAATTTTTTGAGGAATCTTCATACTATTTTCCATAGTGGCTGCACCAATTTAGTTTTCTAAGTACAGGTCTTTTACCTTCTTAGTTAGATTCATTCCAGGTATTTTATTCTTTTTGATGTGATTATAAATGGGATTATTTCTTAATTTATCTTTCTGATAATTTGCTGCTAGTGTACAAAAACACAACATATTTTTGTGTATTTATTTTATATCCTGTAACTCTACCAAATTCATTGGTGAGTTCTGGTAACTTTTTTTTTTTTTTTGGTGTCATTGTTAGGATTTTCTACATATAGTATCATGCCATCTGAAAACTGGCTTTTTTACTTCTCCCTTTCCTATTTGAATATTTTTTATTTCTTTTTCTTGTTTTATTGCTGTGGTTAGGTCTTCCAATACTATATTGAATAAACGTAGTTGGAGAGGAAATCCTTGTCTTGCTCCTGATCTTAGAGAACATGATGGCCTTTATCATGGTGAGGTATATTCCTTATATATACTTTGTTGAGACTTTCTTTCATAAATAGATGTTGGATTTTGTCAGAAGGTCTTTTGCATCTGTTGAGATGATTATATGGTTTTTATTCTTCAATTTATTAATGTGGCATATCACACTGGTTGATTTGTGGGTACTGAACCTCCCTTGCATTCCTGGGATAAATCTCACTTGATCATGGTGTTTGATCCTTTTAATGTATTGTTGATTCTAGTTCGATAATATTTTGCTGATGATTTTGCATCAATGTTCATTGGTGACATTGGTCAGCAATTTCCTTTTTCTGTGATATCTTCCTCTGGTCTTGGTGTCAGGGTAATTCTGGCTTTGGAATGAGTTCTAAGGTGTCACTTCCTTCACAATTTTTTTGGTGTTAACTCTTTTCTAAATGTTTGGTAGAATTTACATGTGAAGCCATCTGGTCCTGGACTTTTGTTCTTTGGAAGTTTTTAATTGCTGATTCAGTATCTTTACTGGTAATTTTTATGTGAACATTTTTATCTCTTAGTCCCCCAATTAATTCCTGATTTAGCCTTGGGAGATTGTACATTTCTTTGTAGAATTACTGAAATAGTGAATTAGAACATCTATGATAGTTTACTGATATAATTTTTGAAATGTATGCCATACAGTTGGTGAATACCTTCCTCATTCTGTTGAAAGTAACCTTTTTCTTTTCCCTATTGAAAGCATGGCTGTGTTACAGTAGAAATGAAAAGTGTTCCCTGGACCTGAGTCTCAGTTTGGGGCTAGATGTTTGCAGGCATTAGTGTTAAGCTTCAGGGTTGGTGTGTTGGTGTTAGTAGTGTTTTCATCTGTCTTTCCTAGATGTTTCTTAAATTGAGTTCTTCCTCTGGGAGCTCTCACTTAAAATGCCATTTGAAGTTATTTGTTCATATCCAAGGTCACCTTCATTATTTATTGAAGTTCATATTTTGCTATGCTTTTGTATCTCCCACTTGAAACCCCTCTTTCTGGATTTATCCATCTTTTCTATTTTCTTCCATGTATCCACAATGCATACCACTCAGCTGGATAAAAAATTTAAAAAGCCTTAAAAGTTCTTAATTATTGTAGAACTATGAAAGCAGCATTGTGGATGGGTAATAATCAGTATTATTATAGAACCAGGGTCATCCATGGGATTTTTCAGTGTAAGCCATGTGATCAGCAACATATGTGTGTATGTGGGTTCCTTAACTTTTAAAAATTGACTGTACCTGTAGTTAAAAAACTTCATGTTTGATGTTTGAACATTGAAACTCCTTGTGAGATTTGAATCATAAAGTTTCTGTATCTTTTTCAGTATTCTTTCTTAATCTACATTGATGCAATTATGGTGCAAAGACATGGAATAGCAAGTAAACTTAAGATTTAGTCTTGTTAAAATCTAAAGTTTACTACTTATTGAGTAAGCAACTTTATGCAAGCAACCTATCCTCAGTTTACTCTCCTGTTAAATGAGTATTTTCTTCATAGAGTTCTCATAAGTGGGAAATAAAGCACTTGGAAAGTACTTATTACCAAACCTGACATAGTTTATCATATAAATGATAATTGTTTGCTGCTTCAAATATTATTGTTACACTACCTTCTTATTTGGGCCATCAGCCCTCCATATCTATGGGCTCTGTATTCACAGATTGAATCAATCACAGGTCAAAAATATTTCAAAAAACAAATTCCAGAAAATTTCAAAAAGCAAAACTTGAATTTGCTATGTGCTGGCAACTATTTACACATCATTTACATTGCATTTCCAACTATTTACATAGCATTTACATTGTATTTACAACTATTTACATAGCATTTACATTGAATTAAGTATGATGAACAATCTAGAGGTAATTTAAAATATATGGGAGGATATGCATAGGCGGTATACAGATACTATGCCATTTTATACAAGGGACTTGAGCATCCATGGATTTTGGTATTCCTGGGGCGTCCTAGAATCAGCTCCCTGTGGATACTGAGGGAAGACTATAATTACTAAATTTAATGCCAGAAATACTTGCTAGTAAATACCTACTAATGTTTCAAGTCTATATTTCTTTTCACTTCTATCATAGCATCCCATTGCATAACAAAATATTTGGCTCATAGTGGAAGCTCTATAACATTTGATGAACTTAAAAAAAAATAGATACAGGCCTGTTAGAAAGAGATCAGATAGTCAATTAATCAGTGGTTGCTAAGGCCAAGTGGTTAAACCCCAGACTATAAATAATTTATGGTTGATATCTGTTTAGATCAATTTCTTGCTATTGTTGTTTGCTATTATTATTATTATTTTTTGCTGTTGACTTAAAAATTTCCTGTGAATTACATTTACAGGTCTGGCTGTCTGTATTTGGGATAATTGGGATGTTCAAGTTGCATGTCTATGGCTATATTTGCAGAACATTTTATCTTGTAACTACTTTCACTTTAAGATATTTGACTCATTTCTTTATGACAGAGTGTTATATATTCTAAGATATATTGTCATTTTTACTAGCTGAATATTTGGATGACAGATACAATGTTAAAGTGAATGGACTACAATTTCAAAATTCAATTCTACCTGATTTTTTAATCTTTAGCAGAAACAAATTTTACTGGTGTTTCAACTATAGGTTCAATATTGTTATAGACATAACATCTCAAATTAGAATGACATGTTTTCTCTCTCTCAGAAAATTTCATGATCTGCATAAGATAACAAGTCAAGAAGATTACTGAGAATTTTCCTAATTCTTTGAATTTTTACACAAATAGTATGTGCAGGATCGGGGCTATCACATGCATATCCACCTTTACACATATGTACACTCAGCACAATAGGAACACAACAAAATCAGTGAAAACAACGGAATGATGTTTCATGTTCATATATTTTGACCTATGGGGTGGGGAGTGGTGGTCCAGAACCTAATTTATTTATTGTATACTGATCTTTCTTTTATATCCACAATGTGAACATTTTATTCTGTTGAATGGTTAAATCAAGGTAAAGAAAATCTTCGAGTCAGATTTCTCCAGATAAATAGAAAGAATAGAAACTATATAAATAATGTGATTTATTATAAGAAATTGGCTCATGTGATTATGGAAGCTGAGAAGTCCCGTGATTTGCTCTCTGCAGACTGGAAACCCAGGAAAGCCAGTGGTGCAGTTCTAACCTGAGTTCAAATGTTTGAGAACAAGGAGAGATGACAGTGTAAGTCCCAGTATGAAGGCAGTAGACCCATGTCCAAATAAATCAAGCACAGAGAGAGAATTCTCCCTTCTTCTGCCTTTGCGATCTATTCATGCCTTCAATAAACTGGGTGATGCCCACCCACGTTGGGCTAGACAATCTGATTTACTCAATCTACTAATCTAAATACTAATCTCCCCTGGAAACCCCTCAGAGACACACCCAGAAATAATGTTAACCAAATATCTGGGACCCGGTCAAGTTGACACATAAAATCAACCATCGCAGATGAAGGAAGCCATGTTTAAAGTAAAGATACTTGGGTTAAGGTCGTGTACATTCATATGTGGAACTAAGATGACTCCTATAGAGGAGTGGAAAGCTTTGTACCAATTTAGATGGTTATAATACTTTATTATTTTTGATCCCTAACTTTAGTTTTTGCTTTTGCTCTTTTTTTCACAGCCTGATGGACACAGACAGAGGGACACAGACCAAAGGAAAGAAAAAGACAGAGAGATAGAGAAACAATACAATTTCACATGTTTGTTCTTAAAACAAAACTATTACTGTTTTCTATTTCAAATGTGAAAATGTTTCTCTTTCCTCTAATGCCAGGCATTTAAAATGGCAAATCTATGAAATTTTGAAATCCTAAAATGAATGAAAACTTGAAAAACGAAGCAATTTATATTAAACAAGCTTTATATGAATGGTTCTCCGGGCCTGGCCTATGCTATTAAACATAAATGCTAATGCTCTGACATGCCTAGCTTTTAGATTATAATAGATTCATCAAATGTTTGGCATGCCAAAGAAAATCATAATTCAATTTCCCTTTCAAAACAGACTTTCTGAACCATTACAAGCCACAGAAATATTGTCACTGTATTAAAAGCTCTGTGGTGGTTGTAAATTATTTTGAAGTACTGATTGTGTTGTGGTGCCAATTTCATTTTACAGATCTGCCTGATGTGTCTGAGAGAAGATCATTAGATTTCTGGTCCATAGATCATGGAAATTCTCTAGTGCTTCCTGAATATGCAGCCTCTTCTGTACACGCTCATCTCCCACATCCCTCCATTAATGTCCTACTGGTATATTTAGCCAAGACGACAGTAAGCAGTGGAGCATAAAGCTATTAATCTAAGATATCCTTCATGCTTAGAGAAACTCAGATCTACTTAAAGCTCTAGTCTCTTAATATCTCTTCCATATTTTAGATTTTTCTCTTAAACTTTGCCAGGAAGGAAAAGCTCAACAGATTTACATTAGCCACTCAAAAAAATCCTTGCAGTTTGTATGAAAAGTTATAAACTTGATAAATAATCCCCGAATTGGGTAGGCATCCCCCATGTAGGATAACCTATGTCTTGAAGAAAGAAATACTCTTGGAGATAGATTCATAACACATGTGTATCTCATTATGTTTTCATTTCACAACAGAGGTGGTGTCCTCTGACTTCTGGAAGGATTGACTGAGAATATGTAAAATTTGTGGAGCTTTAAGCTTTAGAATTTTTCTCACATGTTGCAGTTTGAACTATTCCATTTCCAGTCCACAGCAATGCCAACACATATTCTCATTGTCTTTTAATTGCAAACAATAAAATTCAACAGTTGTAGTATTAAGTTCTATGAATTTCAATACATGCAGAGTCATAAATTTACTGCTATAGTAAAGATACAAAGCAATTCCATCACTCTCCGAACTCCACTGTGCTGACCCTTTGTAATAAATCCTTCTCCATGCCCTATCCCTGACAAATAATGATTTGTTTTCTTGTTTATTTGTTTAACAGTTTTGATTTTTAGAGGATATTATATAAGTGGAATCACAAAATATGTAGCCTTTTGTGTCTGAGTTAGCCAAATGAATTTAAGATTTGTCCATGTCATTGTGTGAATTAATAATTGATTCTTTCATAGGTTAGTTTTCCACTGTCGGGATATTCCATAAAGGATATAGCCATCGAACAACTTGAGGACACCTGGTTGTTCCTAGTTTGGGGGAATTATGAATAAAACTTCTATGACATTCATGTACAAATTTTTACGTGAACATCAATTTTTATTTTTCTTTAGTTAACACCTAGGAAAGGGTTAATTGGATCATATGAAAACTTAGTGTAAGGTTAATTTTATAAGAAACAACTTTGTTTTCCAAAGTTGCTTATATTATTTTGTATTTTCACTAATAACTTGTAAGTATTCCAGTTACTCTCTGTATTTGTCAGCCCTTGGTATTGTCAGCATTTTTTAATATTTAACTATTCAAATATGTTTTGGTACCTAATTTTGATTTAATTTGCATTTTCTAATGACCAGAATGCCCAGCATCTTTGCATATACTTATTTGCCATCCATATAAACTGGGGAAAGATCTGTTCAGAACATTTGTTCAATTTTATTTTATTTCATTTTTTAAACATTTTTTATTGAGTTATAATCATTTTACAATGTTGTGTCAAATTCCAGTGTAGAGTACAATTTTTCAGTTATATATGAACATACATACATTCATTGTCACATTCTCTTTCTCTGTGAGCCACCACAAGATCCTGTATATATTTCCCTGTGCCACACAGTACAATCTTGTTTATCTATTCTACATTTTGAAATCCTAATCCCTTCTGTTAAATTTTATTTGTTGGATTGTTTTGTTGAATTTTGTGAGTTCTTCATATACTCTGAATATATTCTGAGAAATCCAGAATATACAAAGATATTCTGTCCTTTGTCAAAAATGTGATCTAAAATATCTTCTGGTAGTCTGTGGCTTTTTTTTTTTTTTGTCTTCAGTGTCCTTAACAGAGGCAAATTTTTACTTTTGATTCACTCAAATTTTCCATTTTTTCTTTGTGCTTTCGATGTCATATCAAAATTTTTGCTTAACCAAAGATTTTCAAGATTTCAAAACTCTCAAAGATTTTAAACCATGCTTTCTTAGAGAAGTTTTACTTTTTTTTACTTTACATGTATATCTTTAATCTATTTTTCAGTTAATTATTCTTTAAGGTTAGGGTAAATTTCTTGCATATGGACATCCAACCTACCCCTAATCCTAATTCTAGCTCTCACCTTAACTCTCAATTTCTCAATTGTATTTACATCTTTGTCAATAATTTGACTTTTTTGGTATCATTAATTTCTAGTTTCTATTCTGCTCCATTTTTCTATCTTCCTGTTATTTTATCAATACTGTGCTGTCTTGATTGCCATAACTTTATGGTGAATCTTGGAACTGAGCAGTGTGAGTTTTCCAAATTTGTCTTTTTTTTTCAAAGTTGATTATTCATGTAAATTTGAGAATCTGTTATGGTTATTCACGAAAAAGCATTATGAGATTTTGATTGGGATTGCCTTGTGTCTATTGATCAAGAGAAGTGACATCTGGGGAGAAGTGACATCTTAAGAATATTGTACCTTCCAACCCATAAAAACAATATATCTTTTTATTAATTTTGATTTTCTTTGATATCTTTCATCAATGTTTTTAGATTATAGTCTAGTGATCCTAAAAATGAGTATTTTTTCTTATTATGCTATTGATGGTGCTTTTATGTTTAAGTATCAATTTCCAACTCTTCATTGCTAATATAGACATACAATTGAATTTTGTATGTTGACTAGTATTCTGCAATCTTACTAAACTCACTCACCATCATAACCTTTTCATAGCTTCTTTGAGATTTTTTTATATTGACAATTATGCCATCCATGAATAGATAACAGTTTCTTTGTTCTAAGTTATTTCTTTTTCTTTCCTGATTGCACCATCAATGACTTTCCATACAAAGTTGAACAGAAGTGTTGAATGCAAATACTCTTATTTTGGTCCAGATCTTAAAGGGGACAGCTTTCAGACTTCTGTCATTGAGTATGATGTTAGCTGTAGGTTTTTTGTCAGTGTCATTTATCGAGCTTATGCATTTTCTAGTCTTTGTTGGCTGACAGTCTTTGGTAGGAATGATTATTAAAGTTTTTAAATAATTTTTTTTGCAAGTACTGAAAATATTGCATAGTTTTTTTCTTATTAATATGGTGAATTAAAAATGTTAATTTTGAAGTATTGAGTGAATCATCTGTTTTTAGGATAACTTGGTTGTAATATAGTATCTTTTCATATACTGATGAATTTGATTTGTTAATTTTTGAGATCTTTCATCTATGTTCATGAAGGACATTGGTCTTTAGTTTTCATTTTTTGAAATGTCTTAATCTGGTATTGCATTTTTTATAGTCAATTTAAAAGATGACAGTGATTTTTTATCTTGATTAAGAGAAAAGGGACTAGTGTTATCACTAAATAAGATAGATTGAAAATACCAGATTGAGTCAATATATATGTTAATTACACTTCAGAGCTTAAAATATTTTATTTAAAATTTTGTTAATGTTCCAGCTGAGAGTGTGTTTGTTGTTCAAGTAATGCATGAGAGCTCACTAAATTTACAAAACTAATAGTTTTTAAATGTCATAATAAAAATTATTTAGCCTAAATGCTTTTATGTCTTTGACCCCCAGAAAACCAGAAACAAAACAAAACGCACCAAAAAACTTGTAGTGTAGCAAGGTATGTTACCAAAATTGATACTTTTTATGTAATCCTACCTCTCTTTTGCTTTGCACCTGTTTTCCACAAACTAATGCCAGCTATGGGAAAATTTTTGTTGAGAAATTAGTTCAAAACAATTCAGACTACATAGAAAAATACATTTATCTATTGTTTTATAAAAAATTATCCCAAAACTTGACAGTAAAATGCAATAAACACTTATTAGCTCACATAGTTCCTGAGGGTGAGTGGTTTAGCTGGTGATTACAGCTCATCATTTCTTAAGAAATTTCAGTCAAGCTAATGGACCAGGTCTTAGTCACCTAAAAGCTTAATTGGAGCTACATGATATGCTTCCAAGAAGACCCACTTACTTGACAGTTGACTGGAGGTGTTACTCATCTCCACATGGACCTCTCCATAGAGTTGTTCATGACATGGCAGCTGGATTCACCCAGTGATCAAAGAAAGAGGACATGAGAGAAAGAAAGAGAACAACAATTAAAAAGTACAGTCTTTGATGGCCTGTTATTGGAAGTGACATATAATTATTTTTGCCATATCCTATTGGTCACACGCAGCAACCTTGGTAAAATGTGAGAATGGCTCCACGAGTGTTTAAATACCAGGGAATAGGAAGCATTGGGGCAATATTGGAAGACAGCAGTTCTAATTTAGTAAATTTTGATAGTATAAAATGACATTAAAAGCAACTTTACTCATTTTCTGTGTGAAAGTTAATCTTTGAAAAATACTTATTCTTTAACATAATGTTTTAGGGGCAGATAAAGTGATTCTATCTTTTTTTTAGTCTGATCTCATTATGTAGTTTTTAATTCAGCCTATTTTGAAAGATTCATTTATGATCACATATTGAGTAGTTTAGTGATTATTGCAGATACTATAGGTCTCTATCTCAAAATTACAAAACAACTAAATGCTCTTTCGGATCCTGGTGGGACTTTACTAATATAAAGTAGTTGATAAAACTTCAAAGTTCCATACTGACAAGTCACTGATATGCCATACCATGCTCCCATGGGTACTGGAAATGGTTCAGGCTCCTGGACACTTGCTTTTATTCTATTTTCACTGCTCTAATAACACTTAGGGGATGTCACTTGCTTTATTTCTCCTTGTTAAAAAGAAGAGAGGTCCCTTAGATAAAAGAGTGAATTCCCAGTCATATCTTGACTTTTCCACCTTAGTTAGATTTATCATGTAAAGCCTTCTTAGTCACTGGTGAGAGCTATGATATTGTTAGTTGTTTGCCATTCAGTTTTGGTTAAGGATTCCATTTTTTAAAGTAGAGTTTAAAAAAAAACAAATTTGTATTTTTAATAGAACAAATAATAGCATGATTATTAGAGAAAAATGAAATTATGTAGGTAAGTAAAATTTTTAAAAAGACCCCATTCCACCACTGAGATAGCTATACAAAGCTAATTTAATATTTTGAATGTACCTATTTATGTGGATAAAAATTTTGAAGTTATATACACAAAAGTCTTAATATTATTTTAGTCTATAGATATGTCAGATTGAATTAAATAATAATTCAAAATTGTTAGACATTTTGATATTTCTGATATGATTAGTATTAAAAACCTGAAATGAATATTCTAGAACATATAATGTATTTCTGATAAATTCCTTAAGTATTTCCTTTTAATACATTCTTAGAAATGCAATTACAACTGGACTTTCATAAATCTCTGCAAATTTGCAATCCTACCAATTTGGCAAATATTTTTGCTTTAATTTCCAATTCTTTGATAAGTAGGGAAATTAACCTTTTAAAATATCTTACATTTGTTGCTTTTATAATTTTGATTTTGTGAATTACCTGTTTATAAATTCAAATGAAAACTTGCATGTGGGTGGGGTAAATTCAGAATTACAAGTTATTAAAAAAGATCTCTTTTACCACAAACTAAAGCAAGACTGAGGAAAATATGCTTTTTATTATCCTTCTTGCTAGTTGACAGATTATTCCTGGCTCACATTCTCATCAAAGATACAGTTACATTAATTTTTTGAGGAACCTCCATGCTGAGTTCCATAGTAGCTGCACCAATTTTCAGCCCCAGCAAAATTGAAAAAGTGTTCCCTTTTGTCCACATTCCTGTCAACACTTGTTGTTCTTGTCTTTTTGACAGTAGCCATTCTGACAGGTGTGAGGTGATATCTCATTGTGATTTTGATTTATATTTCCCTGATGACTAGTGATGCTGAGCATCTTTACATCTGTCTATTGGATGTCTGTATGTCTTCTTTGGAAAAATGTCTATTCAGATCCTCTGCCCACTTTTAATCATATTGTTATACTATTTTGGTTATTGAGTTGTATAAGTTTGTTATATATATTAGATCTCAACTCATCAACAAAGATATGATTTGCAAATATCCTCTCCCTTCACTAAGTTGTCCTTTCATTTTGTTGTTCCATATTATTTCTAGTTTAATATAATCCTAATTGTTTATTTCTGCTTTTGATGCCTTTTATTTTTGGTGTCAAATCCAAAAATTTATCACCAAAACTGATGTCAGGAAGGTCTCTGCGTATATTTCCTTGTAGGAGTTTTATGGTATCAGGTGTTACATTCAAGTCTTTAGTCAATTTTGGGTCAATTTTTGCCTGTGATGTAAGATAGTGGTTCAGCTTCATTCTTTTGCATGCGGCTGTCCAGTTCTCTTAAAACCATTTATTGAAGAGATTGTTCTTTCCCCACTGTATGTTCTTGACTTGTTTGTCATAAATTAATTGATCATATATTTCTGGGCTCTCCATTCTGTTTCACTGATCTTTGTATCTGTTTTTATGCCAATACCATACAGTTTTGTACAGCTTTGGAATATAGTCTGAAATCAGGAAGTCTGTTGGCTCCAGTTTTCTTCTTATTCTTCTTTCTCAATATTTCTTTGGCTATCTAGGTTCTTATGTGGTTCCATACATGCTTTAGAATTGTTTGTTCTATTTCTGTGAAAAATGTCATTGGAATTTTGGGAAGGATTGCATTGAGTCTACAGATTACTTTGGGTAGTATGGACATTTTAACAATATTGATTTTTTCAATCCATGGGAGTGGAATATCTTTTCATTTATTTGTGTCTTTTTCATTTTTTCATCAATATTTGATAGTTTTTAGTGTACATACCTTTCACCAGCTCAGTTAAATTAATTCCTAGGTATTTTATTCTTCCTGATGCAAGTGTAAATGGACTTTATCCCCTTAATTTGTCTTTCTGATGGTTAGCTATTAGTGTACAGAAGTGCAGCAGATTTGTGTATATTGATTTTGTATCCTGCAACTTTACTGAATTCATTTTTTTAGTTCTAATAGTTTTCTGGTGGAGTCTTTAGGATTTTCTATGTAAAAAAAAATGTTACCTGCAAACAGTGAGATCTTTATTTCTTCCTTTTTGATAGATGCTTTTTATTTCTGTTTCTTGCCTGTAAGACTTCTAATACTCTGTTGAATAAAAGTGGCAAGATTGGGCATTCTTGTCTTGTTCCTGAGCTTAGAGGAAAAGCTTTCAGTGTCACACTTCTGAATATAATGTTAGCTGTGGATTTGTCATACATGGCCTTCACTATGTTGCGGTATGTTCCCCCTACACCCACTTTGTTGAGAATTTTTATCATAAATTTTGGTTGAATTTTGTCAGGTGCTTTTTTGGCATCTTTTGAAATGATCATACGGTTTTTATCCTTCATTTTATGAATATGGAATATCACATTGATCTTTCTGGATGTTGAACCATCCTTGCATTTCTGGAATAAATTCACTTGATTATGGTGTATGATCTTTCAAAAGCATTGTTGCAATTGGTTTGCTAATGTTTGATTGAGTATTTTTACATGTATGTTCGTCAGGGGTATTGGCCTGTAATTTTACTTTCTTGTGAAATCCTTGCCTGGCTTTGGTATCAAGGTAATTCTGGCCTCATAAAATGAGTTTGGAAGTATTCCTTCCTCTTTTATTTTTTGGAAGAACTTGAGAAGAAATTGTATTAATTATTCTTTAAATGTTGGGTAGAAATCACCAGTGAAGCTATCTAGTCCTGGGCTTGTGTTTGTTATGGGGGTTTTTATTACTCATTTAATGTCCTCACTAGTAATTAATCTGTTCAGATTTTTTATTTTTTCATGGTTCAGTCTTGGTAGATGGTATGTTTCTAAAAATTTTTCCACTTCTAGGTTGTCAAATTTGCTGGAATGTGATTGTTCATAATAATATCTTATGAAACTTTATATTTCTGTGTTACCAGTAATAATATTTCCTTCTTCATTTCTGGTTTTGATTTCTCTCTCTTTTTATTGGTAAGTCTATCTAATGGTGTGCTAATTTTCTCTTTTCAAAAAACCAGCTCTTAGCTTCCTTGATATTTTCTATTTTTTAATCTTTATTTCATTTATTTCCTCTCTTATCTTTTGTTATTTTCTTCCTTCTACTAACTTGCACATTATTTGTTCTTGCTTTGGTTCCTTGAGACTGGGCACTTCAACCTGTTGCCTCTTTGCTATGCCCTGGAGGTGACAGTCAGCTAAGGAATCTTTTTCCTTTATTACAGTCCTAGGGAACCCTTGAACATAAGCCCCACTGGCTACAAGATCCAGATGATCTAGAGGTTTTCTTTAGGTGAAAGCCACAAAAATTGTGATACCTGATATGGAGCCAGGCAGAGGGTGAGTGCAAAGATGTTGCCCACTGGTTTCTGTCTTTGAAGAGTATTTCACTAGGCCCTTGGATGTGTATTAAGTTAGATGCTATAAGTTAAGCAAATGAACCTATTTTCCAGAAAGTATGAGCCCATATTGTTGACTGCCTCTGTGCTCAGCCACTCCCCATGCTCAAGCCCCTTCATAACCACTTCTCAGTTCACTATGTCTTTGTGGGTCTTCTGCATGGAAACCTCATTGGTTTTCAAAGCTATATATTTTGGGAGCTCATCTCTCATGTGCAAGTCTTAAAAGATGGGGTTTCAAGTGTGGGATTCAAGTCTGGCTCCTCAGGGAGAAGATCAGGACTTGGGTTCCCTGCCATCTATGGGTTGCTGCATTGAGGGTGAGGTTGATGAAGAGATTGTGTTTTAGTCTCTCCTATCCTCTTCAGTGTAGATTTTCCTGTTTGCCTGATGTGCAGGAGTCACTTAGCTGATATTGTGTTCTCTTTTTTTCAGGCGAAATTGTTCCATATATAGCTGCATATTCAGAGTATCTGTGAGCGGAGATGGGACAGGATCCTCCTATCTTGCCATCTTGAACCAGAAGCCCTATTTTTTCCCTTTTAGTTCTTACCACTTTCTAATATAGTGTATCTTATTTATCTTGCTTATTTTCTATTTTCCCCGTTTAAAATCCATGACAGCAGAGATTTTTGTGGGTTTTGTCCCCTCCTTTTTCTCTAGTACATATAGTAGTGCTTGAAGTATAATAGGTGATCGATTAATTTTTGTTGAAAAACCTGGAAGAATGAATTAGTTTTAAAAACCATAGAAGCATCTTTTGTATGGAAGTGATCTGCAGATGACAAATATTAGAAAATTAGTGTACAGGAAATACTTTGCACTCATTGCCATTGAATCTACTTTATATTTATTTTGTTACCTACTACTTTATAACTTTTAAAATCAGAAAGCTGAGTTGCAAAGGGCAAGCTCCACTAGTGAGAGTACTCACATGAGCTGTGACTTTCCAGGTTGTCAGAACCCAAATCCTGGTTTCACCACTCGGTTGCTTTGTAAATTTTGTCCAGCTACTAACTTTTTTAAGTATCAATCTTTTAATCTACAAAACAGAAATTAAAGTCACATCTGCTGTAATTAATTAAAGACTGTGAAGATTAAATGCTGCTAACTCGATAAGTTAGTTGAAATGAAGTAAGTAGCCACTACTTGGGGGCTGCTTCTGTTGTTACTACCACTGTTATCTGACAGAGTAAATCCTGGGTGCAACCTTTTTCTAGCAATGAGTTTCTAGAGAATAGAGAAATGTAGACTACCTGCTTTTGTAAATTAAGAAATTTGTTAGAAAATAATTTGCATGATTAGTATGAAATAAATAGAAAAATAAATCTCTTAGAACCATTTTGACAAAAATTAAAAATTGTGCCCAAAATTGGAACAAATAGTTTCTAGGACATTCGAGGACAGGTCATCCACTTTCCCTCAGAGATTTAGTTTTTCAAAACAATCCTCCTTTGGCCTGGCTGGAAGCTCTCTGTAAGGTTTTCAGCTCTGATCTTTCTCTGACAAGATTACTGTAACCATTTCCCTGTGGTCTTCAACTACCCCATGGGAGGGTAGAGTTTGAAAGAAGTAAGAAATCTCTTGATTCTAAAAACTGGCCTCATAGTTAAAACCTGAACACCATTGAAAGTAGCATGGTTATTTGTACCAATTCTAATTTTTTGAAAAAATGTTTAGCTTTCCTTTGGTAACTCTGCCCTTAAGAGTGAGAGATGTATCAATAGCCTCTTGCTTTTCCTATCACTGCTCTCTTCCACTCCCAAGAAAGCAGAACAGGAAACAGCATCATAGTATCAATCTTGCCCCTTAATAATCCACCTCCTTGCATAGTTCAGGGGTTGTGTAGATGGAGAGGAAGTTCAAGGTCATGGATGGCACCTTCCATGCGCAGGCAGTACAAGTATCACATGGTCTCAGAGTCTGAAACCCAAGAGTATCATTTGTCTAGCTTACCTGATGTTGCCATATGTAAGCACAAGGCCAAGGTGTAGAAATGTGGGAGAGAATAAGTGTGGCTAAAAGGGATTTTGTGATCCAGAGAAATAAACCTAGGTTCTGAGATGAGTTCTATGTGCACAGGCGAGATATCACAAAATAAATTTTAATTTGGGAAGTATAATATGAATATATCAACATATCCCAAGGATGAAGCTAAAGTGTGGCAAGGCCAGAGCACAATGTGAGTACTGAGAAAATCAGACAAGGTTTTATTAGGACAAGTCCCTCTTGTTATACCGTCTTTCTTCAGGGCCTGCTGCCCATGTTACAGTAGATCTTAATGACATTATATTCAGATTTTGTTAGTCTAGTTCTTGTTCTCTCTTCCTTCAGCATCTCAGACCTAAGATTATATAACAGCCATTTACATCACTGGTTTGTACCATTTTTGCATGATTCTAGTAAATCTGAAACATTTTTGAGGGCCTACTATATCATTGCATTTGTTTAAAATTAAATACAAGTCATTGCCTTCTGTGAGTATAAACTATAATGGGGGAGTTCCATCATGAAATAAAAACTGATTTAAGATAGACTGAGATAAATATTATAATTTTTTAAAAAGGAAAAGAACTATGGGGCTCTGAGAATATTAACATTGCTTAAACCTCTATGGTGATTTATAACAGATTATTTATCTTGTAAAATGGAGATAATAGGACCTCATACATTGGGTGGTGTAAGGATTCAATGAGATAATATTCACCTGCTTAGCCTTGTGTCTGGACCAAAGTAAACAGTCAATATGGGCTTTTACTGGGTTTTTTGTTGTTGTTGTTTAATTTTTATTTTGGAAGGGTTTTTGGAGGTGGCTCTTCTATTTTTAGAAAGACAAGTAGATTAGAGGGCCTTCTCCTTTGTGCTTCTGTAGCTCCTTGTACGTGATTTCACTGTGACACTTACCACACTACTGTAATTGTTTAATTGTCTGTTTCCACTGATGGGATGCAGGCTTCTGAAGGAGAGGGATCGTGCTCTATTTGTTTTCAATCTCCAAAATTTAGCACAGAGCTTGGTACACAGTAAGAGCTTAATAAATGTTAAATGAATATTATTTAGCTTCTGTAATTGTGCGCTGTTTTCATACAGAGTGGGCCAGAGTGGCGTAGGTTGCAATATGTCTCCAAAGCTTATTGGCAGAGTTGTTTTGCTGTCATCTGTGGCAGTGTTTCAGAGATTCAGAAGTGTTTTCACACTTCATTTCACCCTGTGAATAATCTATCCTTTATTAGCTCACCATAAAGAAATAACTTTGGAATGCAGCTGGTCTCCAGTTGTCTCCCATACTCCTCTCACTGAAGCTGAATCTCCGTGAATATTGTCCTCTCTTCAAAGGTGAGCGGATCTCTGGAGCTTAGTTCAGGGACAGAGGGCAAGCAGCAGTGCCAGAGAATGGGAGGTATGAAACAGGAGAATCCAGTTCTTTATTTTAATGAGTTATAGTCAGTTTACAATGTTGTGTCAATTTCTGGCATACAGCACAATTTTTCAGTCATACATGAATGTGTATATATATATATATATATATATATATACTCTTTTTCATATTCTTTTCCACTATGACCTACTACAAGATCTTGTATATATTTCCCTGTGCTATACAGTATAAACTTGTTTATCTATTTTATACATACGTGTGAGTATCTACAAATCTCAGTCTCCCAGTGTGTCCCTTCCCACCCCCCTCTCTTGTGGCAACCACAAGTTTGCATTCTATGTCTGTGAGTCTGTTTCTGGTTTATATTTAAGTTTATTTGTCTTATTTTTTTTTAAGATTCCACATATGAGTGATATCATATAGTATTTTTCTTTCTCTTTCTGGCTTACTTCACTGAGAAAGACATTCTCCAGGGACATCCATGTTGCTGCAAATGGCATTATGTTGTCATTTTTATGGCTGAATAGTATTCCATTGTATAAATTGACCACAACTTCTTTATTCAGTCACCTGTCGATGGACATTTGGGTTGTTTCTATGTCTTGGCTATTGTAAATAGTGCTGCTATGAACACTGGGGTGCAGGTGTCTTTTTGAATTAATGTTCCCTCTGGATATATGCCCAGGAGTGGGATTACTGAGTCATATGGGAATTCTATTAATAGTTTTTTTGAAGAATCTCCATACCGTTTTCCACAATGGCTGCTCCAAACTGCTTTCCCACAAACAGTGTAGGAGGGGTCCCTTTAGGAGAATCTAATTCTGATCCTGGGGAGATACTCCAGAACCTCATGAATCTTAGTTTAAATGAGAAACCCAGGCAATTCCATCATGCCACACTGAATCTTTGGTAAAACTGGAAAAACTGGAAAGGCTTATTTCCCTAGACTATTTTAATAAAATAACACATGTAAAATATTTTGTGAAATATGAAACAGTAGAAATCACAATGTAGCATTCGTTGTTATCAGTCCACCTCCGTATATGTCCCAGTCTGCTCTTGAAGAAAGTGTTGTCATTTGCCAAATTTAAAACTTACCTCTCATTATGTTTAAGGTCCCCAGGCTTATTCTTGCTCAACTCCAGACAGTATTTGTGAGGTTCTGCGGGGCAGAGTGACTGGGCTACTGGTGGCTGCTGCCCTGGTCATGGAAAGGCCTGGCCTCTGCAACGCTGGCACAGCTACTGTGAGTCACCTGCTGCTCAGCAGACCAGTGGGTCAGTGGTGAATGAGCTCTCTGGATGCCACACTGGATAACGGCGTGTGCTGGGAGAAGTGGATTTCTCCCTTTTGAGTTCCATTCTTCTTAGAGGGATCTTGAGGTGGCAGTTTGTGCCCACTGCATTGTACAGATTCCTGCAACACTCAGAGTGGAGAGCAAAGCTCTGGGGATTGGATTAGGTGAAAAGAATCCTTCTGATTCTGAATCCCACCTCCTCCATTTTGTTCCTGAGACAAGCTGTTTATGGCTGGATCATTTTCTACTTAAGAGGAATAGTTCTATCCTAAGACCCCCTTCCATCCCATGCCTCACCTTCTCTACCCTCTAAACAATTAGAGGCTGGTTGCACAGTGTAGACAGTCATATCTAGGTTATATTTGACTACTTTGCAACTTTTCTTTGGAGTCATTTCAGAAAGTGCAGTCTTTTGTAAGGCTTGTCTTACCAAGTCAACCAACATACCTTAAATTTCAACACAGCTTTAAAGTTAATGGCTGATGGATGTACACTGGAACATATAAAAATGTATAAAGATTTATAATATTTTTCAAAAGTGATGTTTTACTTAATAATATTCATTCACACCAAAGGATGGGAGGAAAAGTCATTAGAGAACAGTCTATATTAATATACCAATGTACAGAGGTATTGACCAACTCTATAGATTTGGGAATCTTCAGTGCTGCTTGCCTGACTCTGTGTGTATACACAAGAAAGTTAAGCAGTGGTAGGGAATGGCTTATTATCTTTATTAACAGCAGCCAATCGTAAGCCAAATCTCAGGACTTGCTGAATTTAATGATGAAGCTAATCTCTCTCTGTGAGTGCCTGTTGCCCCAATAATTTAATAATATGGTCTTTATATTAATAATATTGCATATCTCACTTCTGATACATGTGTATCGATCTTTTCTACTTGCCTTGGCTGTAAAGTGCAAAGAAGAATTCCATTTCCCACTTCTGTGTCTCCCAGACACATAATGCATTCTACATAGTGTTTTGCCTACTGCAAACTGACCTGGTTACTCTTGTCCTAGGAAAATGTACAAAGTGCCTATTGATATTTTGCTTTTGAGGATATTCTGAATACACTGAATATTTCTTAAAAGACTTAAATCTGTAGATCACACTCTTATGGGGAGAAAAAATTTTTCTTGGGATTATGTCATCCTACGCATAATGTTTAGAGGCAATTAGTATTCCAAACTCGCTTGTGTTGCTATGTAGAACAGCTGTGCCTCCAAATTTGCTGTTTTGGTGACATTGGCCATTTTGATGAGCCTGCAGAAAGAAAAAAAATATCATGCCAAAGAGAGTACAAACTCTTAAACAAAATGTACTTCAGAATTATCAGTTTGACTTTGCAGTCTTTACTTTCAAAAGAGAACAACAGTAAGGCAAAACAATTGAAAAAGTAAATATATTTAAAATTTTTTTTTAGGGATTTGTGGCAATCCAACTGTAAAAGCTGTATAACCACAACATTAAACGGAGAATCTTTGTTAATTACCATCCAACGCGCAATCTATTGGGGCTGATTACCTCTTTGAAACAAGGCTTTTATATTCTGTTGATCATTCTTTTATTCTGAGCTGCTACCCCCGAGGAGCAGTGACAGTGACTCACACAGTCAAGTTGTTTTAGCATAGAAAGATTATGTCACATCTAGATAAGTATGGTTTATCATAAGCATAAAAACCACTCAAGATAAATACAACTTGTACATTCCAGTCACAGTCTCTCCCAAACTGCAGAGCGAGCCCCTGAAGTGATGTTATGGTGACTTTTCTAAAAAAAAAGTTCTAGAGAAAAAATATATATCCTTTCTTAAAAGGAGCCTTTGATATTAAAGAAACACTTCATGGGATAAAGGGCATCTATCCACTTTTGAAAAGTACTTAAAAAATATATATATACATCTGGTCACTTAACAAAATTTTGCTACTTCAATTTATGAGTGTTGATATAGTAAAAGCAAATAGTTTAAGGATGCTTCAGTATTTATATATCCAACTTCAGAAGTTTTCAAGGAGTATAATATACCTTCATGCATTTAAATTATGCATTATATCATACAAAGTGGGAACGTTCTGAAGGGATAGTAAATGAAACCCCAGCTTCAGCTTTTGGATAATGAGGTCATTGAGTAGAGAGGAGAAATTGAACGAATTATCTTGAGAGTTGAAGTGATGTGAATTTGCTTTTTCTTCCCCCACATGATTCACTTAAATTTCAACCCCTTTCAGACAGAACAGAAAGAAAGAACCTATAAGAGAATTTTAAGAACCTAACTAATAATTATAGTGATAGGATATATAAGCCCCAAACCGTGAATCTAAGACCATTTGTTAAGTGTAGTGGACTCATTTAATATGATTAACTAACCAATAATAGTATTATTTTTCCTTTAAGCAGCATAGGTGTTTTTCATCATATTTGTTTGTAAATATTGTTAATGGTATTTTAGATGGCCAGCACTGAGGAAATATTGAACAATACAATTCAATACATTATTTGGAAAGCATGCTACAAGAGGCTAAACACTTTGCTTGGTAAGTAGGTAGGAAATGTAGTGTTATCAACACAGAGGAAACACAATCTTGCCCTAAAGAAATATGTGATTTTAAATGGGAGAGCGACAGCACACTGCAAAGGAGAATCCAGTATGCAAAACACATGCAGCCCAGAGGAAGGGGAATATTATCTGAATTATTCAGAATATTTTATCTACCATCTTCATATGAATTTTGCAAGGTTATCTTCTGGGAACAAATTTCCTCTCCTTTGATATAATGTTGAGAACATTTTGGGCAGGGAAGAAAATCCCCCAATAGCCTTCACCTAGAATATCTGTTGCTAACTTTACTGAAGATTTTATTAATGAGACTACCACACCAGCTGTCCATTTTATTTGCCAGCATAATCAGGTGAACCACGTAATTGCTAAAAGCACTGTTTCATAAGTGCTTCATAAGAAAGCACCTAAAACGAGTATAAGGCATATCTGTTGTTGTGGATCATTCCTAAATATAGTTATCAAATTAGTTTAACATAATACCAATCTCTTTCTTTACCTAATTCTCAAATTTTCTGCATATTCCTTCCATCTGCAGCCTCCTGATGTTTAATAAAACAGGTTTGAACACCTTTCCCCTATCTCTTTTCTTTTTGGATTTTGGTGACTCCTCACCAGCATCGGCAGCTTTTGTCAGAGCTGGGCTCAGTTCCCGGCAGGTGGGGATCATAAACTGACTTGGAAATTTCCCTGAAGTGCTTGGGTTGTTAGAATGTGGGCCAAATGGACGTCACACGCCATTGTGTGGTATGAATCCAAGCCCTGCATTCGATCTTACTTTGATAATGAAGAATAGCTACACAGAAACAGACACAAAAATGCTCCCGTGAGAAATAGACATTCACAGCCAGCTCAAGCTGATAAAAAACTAACAACTGTGGTTATAATTTCAAACTTAGAATATGATCTCTAGTTTAATTGTCTTGGTATCTTTTAATAAAGCCCTAGCTGTTTCCCCATGTTATATAATAGAGCTGGTCTTAATTAAGTCACCAAACATTATTGGTCATGTCGGCACAAAATATTTATCTGGTCAAAGATCGATATTTGATTATCATCTTCTGTATTGTTATGAACTAGTATTTTCTTTTTTGTATGTCTTTGTTGTAGTTTTTATGAGACCACTGTTTTAAAATTATATTTACTTGCAATATTAAGGGCTGGACTAAGTTCAGAGCTGCAATGGAGAAAATTATCTTTTTATGGTTTTGTTTGAGTATCATATTTTAAAATAATTTAAAGTTCGTAAGTGTTATATACTCAAGACCTTTAAAATGAATAAGGATAAAAATTTATGTCAGCAAGAACATAAGAAGAAGCATGTCTATTTTAGGCTGAAGGAATACGATACCAAATGGAGATGATAAATCTACACAAACAAATGAAGAGATCAGAAACTGTAAAAGTTAAGTAAATGTAAAAGTCCAGTTTCTCCCATTTTAACAGCTTTATAAGATACTTGACCTTCTAAACAATAAAAATATATTGACATTTTTATAACATACTACATAGTAAAATGTATGACAATAACCACACAGAAGATGAGAGAGAGGAGACGGAAGTACAGCATAGTAAAGTTTTACACTATGTGTGAGCTGCCTTGAGATGAGTTACGGCCGTGGGACCCAAGGCCACGATTAGTATGAAGTAAATAGTGATTGCACACATGCACCTGTTACGTAACTTTTAGAACAAAGAAAACAGAAGTACGCGTGCACTTACTGATGTTTTTGTTAGCCTCATGAACACAGAAAACCGCACTGCACACGTGTAAGCAGAGAGCAGGTAAAAAGCAGGACAGCTGCGCATCATCCTGCGGCAACAGAATAAAGTGGTGTTAACCCCATGGTGTCTCCTGCTGAAGTCTGTCTGGTGGTTCGGCAACGCCTCGTGCATTTTTTCATTGGGGCTGCTCACCTAGAACCCCGCATCAGCCCCCAATGGCTGACACTATGTCTATTTGAAAGTAGGTTATTATAGTTCACAATATATAAACACTAGCTTAACCACTAAATCAATAAGAAGATATATAACTAATAAGCCCATAGTGGATATTAAACAGATTCTTACAAAATCCTCGATCTAAAACAAGGGAGAAAAAGAAGAAGTAAGGAACATAGAAAAGAGAATACTTAGAAAACAACGGCAAGATAGTAGTTTCAAATCTAAACATGTCAATAGTTGTGTTGTATTAGATGTAAATGATTGAAAACACTGATTTGAAGGGTAGATAGTGTCAGCCTCAGATCTAGTTAAAAAAGCAAAATCCAAGTATGTGTCTTTTACGGGAAGCCCACATTAAATATTGAGGCAAAGATAAAGACAATAAGATGGGGGAAAAATAGCCCACAGAAATACTTATTAGAAGAAGCCTGAAGTGTCTTTATTATCACATGAAATAAATTTCAGGGTAAAGATGAAGACAGACATTATATAATGATAAAGATGAAACAGCAATCTATTGGGAACAATGTGTGTTCATCTAACAAAATACATAAAGAAAAAGGTTTTTAAAAAGTGATAGAACTGAAAAAAAATAAACAAATGGACAAATCCACAATTTATAGTTGGGGACTTCAACAGCTCTCTGTCTGTAATTGAACAAAGTAAGGGTATAGAGGACTTGAGCAGCACTATCAACCATATTCAGAACATTCCACACAACTTCAAAATGTACATTCCTTTCAAATGAAAACAGAATATTTATCTTATATAAGATAGATCATATTCTGAGCCATAATACAAATCTCAACACACGTAAAAGAATAGAAAAAAATACACAGTGTATCCTGACTGAACAAGAAAGAATTAAGCTAGAAGTCAACAACAGTGTCAACTGGGAAATCTCCAACTATTTGGAAATTAGACAATAATAGCATACCACATGGATAGAAAAACAAGCAATCACAAAGCAAATTAGAAACTGCTTCCAATCTCAAAAATGAAAACATGGCATATCAAAGCTTGTGGGATGCATTTAAAATAATGCCTGGAGGGAAGTTTATAGCAGTAGGTGCTTTGTTAGAAAAGACATGAGTGTCATACATGTACAAAATACACAGTGCTTTGCATTATTTTTCCTGATTTGTAATGACAATTAGGAGTCAAGAAGCAATATCATATCAAGTTTATAGATAAGGGACTGAGACTCGAAGAAGCTCAATAATTTGCATAATGTCAGTTAGTGGTAGGAGTATGATTCAGACTCATCCATCAATAACTATTAGAAGTGCACTAATAGATATGGCCAAATAATTCAGGAGTCAAGCGGCACCAGCTCTAAAAAGCAGCATTGGAAATCACTGACTGTAAGGTTGAGAGGCAAAGCACAGAATATAACTCTGAGAGAACATAATTCACGATACAGAAAAGTGTTGATAAGCACATCTAATTCATTAGTGTGTTATGTTAGGACATGTACAAAGCTATTTATTAAGGCTTTCCCCCCCATATTTCAAAATTGTGTTTATACTCTTCCCTGAGTCATCACTAGAATTTAGAACATTTGCAGTCTCCCATTTTAGTTTCCTTATCTCCATCCATGCAATACATTTATAACTCAAACCACAATCGTTAATTAAATTCACGTATAATGTTTATAACTTTAGGATTATGCTCCAACTTTTTGTTCTTTTTTTATTGTAGTATAGTCAGTTTACAACTTTGTATCAATTTCTGGAGAATAGTACAATGTTTGAGCCTGAAACAAAAAGACAGAAATAAACTTATTTACAAAACAGGAACAGAATCACAGACATAGAAAACACTTATGACTACCAGTGAGGGAAGGAGGTAGGAAGGGATAAATCGGAAGTATGAGATTTGCAGATACTAGCTACTTTTTTTTTTTCTTGGTTATGTTTCATTTAGCTACTACATTCTCCATTCTGTTTTGATTATGGCTTACCTTCACTGCAAAACCTTTTTTCCTGTATATTTTTTCTGCTTGGAATGTTATCCCTTTTTCCAACTCTGATTCCGTACTGGCTCCTACCACCTTACCTTTATCTATGGCTTCATGTGCATTCTTCATGTCCTGAAAAATTTCACTTCAGCGAAATTTTCTCTAACACTCTCTGCATTTTCCTAGCCTATTGTTAGCTATCATAGCACCTCCTCTTTTTCTCTCTTTCTCTTATAATTGTGCTCTTTTGTCCACATATATATATAATGATATTCATCCTAGAATCCAGCACATAATTGTAGCTCAGAAAGCTCCAATAAATTGATGAGTGAATGAACAAAGGAATGCATAGTTAAGATTGCTTGATACAATCCAATGGACCCTGGAAATAGATCAGAATTTAGGTGTAAGAAGATCACAACTACTCTGGAACTCAAGAGTGTAACATGATGATTATGATTTGCAATATGAATTTGAAAGCAGATTCAAGTTTTTTTCTTACTAAAATCCATTTCTATCCATTTTGAATTCTCTTATCAAAACATTTATCTATCTTTTCCCTACCCCAAATCTAATGTTTTAAGTCTCTTTAACGTTTTTGAGGCCTGAGAAAGATGATTTTATGGCAAGTCTGTGTTAGAATAAATTGAAGTTAGGCTTTAAGAATTCTCATAAAATGTGGTCAAAGATTTTTGTCAGCTAGGGAGAACTCTTCTTTCCCTCTGGAAAGTACATTGGATTCTTTTGGGTTTAACTTCAGTCACAATTTCATTAAGTTCCTCTTCAGCAGTTTCCAGTAAATTGTGCTGAAAATTAGCAAACATTTAAATAATGCAGTCTGGGAAATTCAGTATATAATTTTAACATATTTTGTTTCAATAATAAGGTCTTGACAATTTTGCTTTTGCTTAGCCTTTACATTCTTTGTTGATTTTAATTGAACACTGACAAGCTTGATTGCAGGTCAGAGCAGTAAGTCCCAGCAGTAATGGACTGAGTCGTTTGGAGAATTGTACCACTGGAAACAAGGAAGTACCGAAAATAGGCCATTGTAGAAACCCATTAAAGTCATATAAAAAGAAATTCTAAGTGCATTACATTTTATTGAAATACAACATAAAAACAAAAATGTGCAAAAGTCATACGTGTATAACTCAGTGAATTTTTAATAGGTAAATACATCTATGTAATAACCAGGTGGTTCAAGTAGTAAAAACACTGCTGTCACCCAGTATCCTGAACTCTTCTGGTTATTACCCCCATCTAAATGTAGCGACTATGTGCTTTATATCAAAATAGATTTATTTTGCCCATTTCTGAGCTTTGTGTAAAAGGAAACCCATAGTAAGTGTCCTTGTGCTCAGTGTTTCGCTCAGTGGTTGTGTGATGCTAGGCATAGTAGAGTTTTTTGCTAATCTTCATTGCTATGTAGTATTTAATTGGATGAATATACCATTATTAATTTAGTTATTCTATAGTTAATGGGCATATAGGTTATTTCCAAGCTCGGGGAAATTATAAACAATGACATCAACATTTTCATAAGTATCTCTTGCAGCTCACAAATTTCTTTAGGAGGATAATTGTTTTATAATAGATTACATGGACACTCAGTTTTAAAAAAAATCTGCTCCATAATATTTCCAAAATTATACAATATTTACTTTCCTGCCAGCAGGGCCTGAGAGTTTCCGGATGCTTCACAGCCTTGCTGAGACTTGATATTTTTCATAGTTTTTATTTTTGTCATTTGGGTGCAAGGGTAGTTAGTTATACCCCACTCTTATTTAAATTTTGTATTGATAATTTCTAGATCATGCATTTTAGAGCTTATATTTTAGCCTTTATCCATACTTAAAAATAGAATTTCCTGTCTTTATCTTATCGACTTGCTTTTATATTCTGAATCTGGGCCGGCTAATTTGGTCAACACTAAACATAGGTGGCTACTGAGCAACTTAAATGTGGCTAGTTAGAACTGAGATCTCACATTTTATTTCTATTGGTCCATTCTGTTCTTGAAAAAAAAAATCTTGGTCAGCTACATGGTCTATAGATATTTTTTCCCACTATGTAGCTTTCATTTTCACTCTTAATGGTTTCTTTTGCTTAACAACAATTTTTAATTTTAGAGAAGTCCAATGTTTCAGTTTTTTCCTTTGTGATTATTACTTTCTGTGCCTGTTTAAAAATTTTATCTACTTCAATAACATAAAAATATTTTTCTATTTAATCTTCTAGAGGTCTCATTGTTTTGCTTTTTATATTTAAGTCTATAATCCACCTGTTAGTAATTTTATCATTTTACACAGATGATATGATACTATATATAGAAACACCTAAAGGCTCCACACAAAAACTACTACAGCTAATGTAAGAATTTGGCAAGGTAGCAGGATGCAAGATCAACATACATAAACAAGTTGCATATTGCAACAATGAAATATCAGAAAAGCAAAGTATAAACAATCCCTTTTAAAATTGCATCCAAAAAAAGAATTCCAAGGAATAAATCTGACCAAGGAAGTGAAAGGCTTATAAACAGAGAGCTACAAAACACTGACTAAGGAAATTAAAGAAGATTTTGAAAAGTAATCTCTTCTTTAAAGAAATGGAAAGTTATCCCATGTTCTTGGTTTGGAAGAATTAATATTGTTAGAATGGCCATACTACCCAAAGTAATCCACAGATTTAATGCAATCTCTATCAAATTACCTAGGACATTTTTCACAGAATTAGAATCATGGAAAGACCCAGAATTTATATGGAATTTATATGGAATCATGAAAATTTATATGGAATCATTAAAGACCCAGAATTGCCAAAGTAATACTGAAGGAAAAGAATGAAGCTGAAAGAATAAACCTCCCAGACTTTAGACAATACTACAAAGCTACAGTAATCAAAACAGCATGGTATTGGTACAAAAACAGACATATTGATCAATGGAACAGAATAGAGAGCCCAGAAATAAACCCACAGACTTTTGGTCAATTAATCTTTGACAAGTAGGGCAAGAACACACAATAGAGTAAAGCCAGTCTCTTCAGCAAATGGTGTTGGGATAATTGGACAGCTGCATGTAAACCAATGAAGCTAGGACAATCCCTCACACCATACACAAAAATAAACTCAAAATGGCTTATAGACTTAAACATAAGACAAGGCACTATTAACTTCTTAGGAGAAAACATAGGCAAAATGTTTTCCAACATAATCTTAGCAATGTTCTCCTAGGACAGTCTACCTAGGATAGGCAATAGATACAAAAGCAAAAATAAACAAATGAGTCCTAATTAAACTTATAAGCTTTTGTACAGCAAATAAACCATAAGCAAAACAAAAAGATAACCTATGGAATCAGAGAAAATATTTGCAATAGATGAGACTGACAAGGGCTTAATTTCCAGAATATATAAACAGTTCATGCAACTCAATAAGAAAAAACAAACAACCCAATCCAAAATTGGGCAGAAGACCTAAACAAGCAATTCTCCAATGAAGATACAAATAGCCACTAAGCACATGAAAAAATGCTCATATTGCTAATTGTCAGAGAAATGCAAAACAAAATTACAATGAGGTATCACCTCACACCAGACAGAATGATCATCATTAAAGTCCACAAATGATAAATGCTAGAGAGGGTGTAGAGAAAAGGGAACCCTCCTACACTGCTGGTGGGAATGCAGTTTGGTGCAGCCACTGTGGAAAACAGTATGGAGATTCCTCAAAAGGCTAGGAATAGACTTACCTTATGATCTAGCAATCTCACCCCTGGGCATATCCAAAGGGAACCTTACTTCCAAAAGATACATGCACCCCAATGTTCATAGCAGCACTATTTCCAGTAGCCAAGACATGGAAGCAACCTAAATGTCCATCGACAGATGGCTGGATAAATAAACTGTTGTTTATTTAAATAACAGACATAACAGACTACTATGCAGCCATAAAAATAATAAAATAATTCCATTTGCAGCAACATAGATACACCTGGAGATTGTCATTTTAAGTGAAGTAAGCCAGAATGAGAAAGAAAAATACCATATGATATCACTTACATGTAGAATCTGAAAAAAAAAGACAGATGAATTTATTTACAAACAGAAACAGAATCACGGACGTAGAAAACAACCTTATGGTTACCAGAGGAGTAAGGGGTTGGGTATGGATAAACTGGGAGTTTGAGGTTTGCAGATACTAACTAATATATATATATATGAGTTAAGCAACAAATTTGTACTGTATAGCACAGGGAACTATATTCAGTATCTTGTAGTCACTTACGGTCAAAAAGATTATGAAAACGAATATATGTATGTTTATGTATGCCTGAAGCATTATGCCATATACCAGAAATTGAAACAACATTGTAAACTGAGTATACGTCAATAAATATATAGATATATACAAAAAATAGATAAACAATGAGGTTGTATTGTGTAGCACAGGAAACTATATTCAATATCTTCTAGTAGCCTATGATGAAATGAAAAAGAATATATGTATATATATATATATATATATATATATATATGTATAACTGAAACATTATACTGTACACCAGAAATTGACACAGCACTGTAAACTGACTATATTTCAGCTAAAAAAAAAGAGTAAAATGTAACTGCTTTAAGTCCCTAAACAAACAAACAAACAAACCAACAAACCCTATTTCAGTGATGGGTAATCTGAATTGCAGGTCAGTTTTACAACTAACTGATATCTACTTCTACATTTTGTTTCTACTATTTTAGAAAATTCCCACTCACAACTTTGCATTGCAGGGAACTCTTATTTCAAGACATTATTAAATAGCTTTGATATTCAGATAGGAAAATCTAGCCAGAACATATGGAGAGCTGTTTCATGGAGTTTCTTTCAACAATTCATCAAATGAAAGTCAACAAGCATACTAGCCTCAAAAGCAGTAAAGCTGAATTTTGCAACTAAGGAGATAAAGTGTCAATGTGTTCTTTGATGGCAATCGAGGTGGTAAGTATTTCTACATGTTTTTGTAATAGTATAGCAGTGTGTTTTAAAATATGCCCTACAGCAGTATTTCTTTGATTTCTTTCTTTAACAAGTGAAGAAAATTATTCATGAGAGTCAAATTTTTGGCAGCTGAACCACTTGTCCCATAGTTTGGGTCATATTTTAAAATCTTGGTATTCTATTCAAAACATTTAGCCTTGTGGCATTTTAGCCCTGAAGACATAAATTTGGACTACTTAGTTTCTGAATATGTCACTGAGATATGTTACTTGAACAAGTGCTGAAATGATAGATGTGAGTTTGAAGCAGAATATTTTTTATCTTATTTCACACTCTGTGAAGTCAAATAAGCACCTTTCCCTGTGATAGCCAGCATGTCTGACCCATAAAAATGAGTCATATACTTACTGCCCATTTCTCTGCCCAATATACTGAAAAAGGAAATAGAAATTCTGACTGAGCACAGTCAGATTATTTTGACTGTTTCCTTCAACACTGATTCAACTTGTGCGGGACATTGTTGACCAACAACCATTACCACAATGAATAAATCAGCAGGTGGACCCGCCTACAGAAGCAGCCTCTCTTACCTGAGTATCAACACTATTCCTTGCTGCTACACAGTGGATGCTTCTTCAGAACTGAACGAATCTACTTGTCTAACCTAAGTCACATTTCATGGAGTTAAGTTGACAAAAACCCAATACAGAGTTATGTTTTTCAGTAATTAAATGAAACAAAATACACAACTATTTCTTACTCTTCATTTCTTCGTTCATTCATCAAATATTCATTGCTCGTCTGCTGTGTAGTAGACCCTAAGGAGGACAAAATTAGACACATTTCGCTTGCTCATGAAGCACACACAGGGCGTATCATCGTGCTTTGCGTTTTATTCATGTTACTTTTGAAGAGATGCTGTTCTCTTGTGTTATATGGTGTCAATTTTGTATAACCACTCAACCCTCTTACATGATGGAGAACATTTGTCAGTGGTACATTCTGCTCTCTCTCCCTGGAGAATATTTGAGAAATACTTTGAGGCTTGTTTTGTACGTTTCTCCACAATAGTATGAATTAACCCTGGCTTTGCAATGAGTAGTCTCCTCTTTCAGTGGCATCATGCACTGCTGTCTGGGCATTCTGCCAAGTACTGAAGTCACAATAGTAAAGAAGGTAAAAATGTTCCCTGCACAGTCAGTTTATCAGCATTTCCAGTTGTTTCCCTTTCTTAAACACACCACAGTTTTGTTGATTTTTCTCCATTTATGCAGTTATCGCCTTGGGTCATTTGGATTACAGTAAAACTTCCTAATTAGTTTTCTTGCCTCTACATTTATACTGATATTCTATTCTAAGTAGGACAGACTGGTAATTTTTGAAAAGTATACATTAGATTGTTTCATTTCTCTATTTCTAACCCCCCTAGTACCTTCCCATTACAATTATACTTCAATTTAAACACTTTTCCAGTGGAATTCAAGGTTCCATGTACCATTTTCTGTCTGGCCTCATTTCCTATAATTGTTTTTTCTTTTATTCATGGTAAAATAGCTGCCCCAGCCTTCTCACACCGTTTCAAAGCCTTCACAGTTGCTTTTCCTTCTCCCTGGAAAGTTCTTCCCTCACTATTTCCACTTGACTCTCTTTTTGCCATTCTTCAATGCCAATTTGATTGCAATGTCTTCGTTGAATCCCTCTCTGATGATCCTGCTAGTCAGGAGCACATACTAGATGCTCAGTAATTGTTGTAAATAACAAATGAAGTGAAAAAAAAAGATGGTGAATTACGATAAGAATGAAACAAACAGAATAATTCGGGGAAGGACACCACTTTACACAATACAGTCAAGCCAAGCTTTTGGGAGACTTTACAGTTTAACAGAAGTCACAGATAAGACCTAAAGGATAAGAAAGGGCCAGAAAGGAGCATTCCAGTGGAGGCAAACAGCAAATATGAAGGCCTTAAATTTGGAAATTATTTGACACTAAGAGTACTAAGAAGTCCAAGTTGGCAGAAAGGCAGAGAGCGAGGGGAGAAACAATGGAAGATGTGTGTAGGGTCTAGCTGATACTTACAGAACATTGTAAGGTGTTACATTTTATGCTAAGTGCAATGAGAAAGTAAATGAAAGATCTGTGAGCAGAGGAATAATGTGATTTTATTAATAATAATAAATAATAATAGTAATAATAAAGAGCACCCAGTTGATCTGTAAGAAGAAGGGATTAAAAAGAACTAGAATTCCAGTTAGGAATATGATAATTATATATACTATATATATATATATATATAGTTCATTGAATCCTAATATTTACAGAAAAGAAATTGCATGATCTTTTTCCTGTTAACAACAGTTTATCTGATTGGAACTATTAATTTGATTTATAAATTGGGAATATACCTAGTTTTCCCAAAAGTTCTGGTTTATATCTTCTATTGTCCCATATAATTATAAAATTAGCTCTTTTTATTTCCAAAATGTTCTGGTTGGTATACTATATGACTACTATGACTACTGTAACGTAATAGTAGCAAAAAGGTTAAATTAAAAGAGACAAGTAAATGCATTCTATGCATTTATGCATATATAAATGCAAATAACTGTGTTATGCAATATTTGGGAATTTATATAGAATGTGCGGGAACCCAGAGGCAAGGTGGGAAATAATCAGCACAGGCCTTTCAAACTCCAGAAGCTGTAACTGACCTGTTTCTAGCTGTGGGGCATCCATAAGAAGCTACATCTCTGAGGTGGCTTTCAGGCTTTGGGTAGCAAGGAAGACCACTTTGGCCTATGTCTGTATGCCACCCCACCACAACCAGAATGGCTATGTGTTTTCTGTGTATTAAATTTCCATTAGCCCAGGGAGGCCAAGTACAGAACATTGCATACTGTTACCATGTACTTCTGGTCCTCAGGAGATCAACAATTATCCATCCCTGCCCTCTGATACTAGAAAAGCTTTCAAAATCCTCTGAACTTCCTGGCCCTCACGATCAGTTAGAAGAAACCTGTTTGCCATTCACAGATTCGCTCATTTGACTGTCCACTCCCTTAATGCTGTTACATTTGAGAAGTGAAGAGAATTTGTAAAGCAAGTAGAGACATGCATATATTTGGACTTGATATTTGGTATATATTATAAAGATATTAACTTTAGCATAGACTGCTTTACATTTCAAATGTTTGTAGCATTTGTCTTCACAGCAAACAGGTGTTGAATTTTGACTTCCACTAAGGCACATGTTGAGAGGAATTTTAACTTTTTTTCTGTGAAATTAGAAAACAGGCCAGTACACTGATTACTTAAGAGGATTTCAAGGGTTCTTATATCTTCTAACCTCTTTAGTGGCTGGGCCACTTCTCCAGTATCTGTGCTGTCATGGTTTTCTGTTCCATTAAAAGTAAAATGAAAATCTTATGAATGACTTACTACATCCAGCAATTTCCAGGTGTTTTCCTCTTGATCTATGTAGCCTGTTGCAATAATGCTCTAGAGAGATTTTTTAAAAAATAATGTCAGAGTACTCTTATGGAAAGCTGATTGTTCCCTGTGGAAAAGCTGGAAGGCAAAGGGAAACATAATTTTGCTCCTGTGTACAATATGAAAAAACATAGGCATAGAAAGTCTATATTTTTTGGAAAGGATTTCTTTGTTGGGGGTTGCCTGGAAGGGGCAAAATATAATTTATGGCAGCTGTCATATATATATATATGTATATATATATATATATATATATATATATATATATATATATATATATATATATATTCTTCCTATCTTTCCTTATAGCAATTTTTTTTATGCTTAGTACGCTTAATACCTCATACCCTTACACCCCCTACATGCACAGATATAGGAGGAAGGGGATTTTACGTCTGGTCCATGAAGAGATAGATGATTCTGCAGCTGCTTTTGTTTTATGCTTTGTGCAACTGATGTCCAGACTAAGACAAAAATTAAACTAAAAAAAAAAGGGAACTATTTATGCTGTGCCTGAAATTATGCCAAAAGAGGAATTACTATTGCTGCTTCTTAGGAAAGAAAGGAAAACATTTTTCATCTCACCTGAAATTCCTTGCAAAAACATCCTGCTTTCAATTATGACAAAGAGTATGTTCTCCCATAGACACAGCAGGGAAAAAGTGGTAAGCCATCTCACTATTTCTTTTCTTATTTTATTGAGTTACAGTCAGTTTACAATGTTGTGTCCCTTTCTGGTGCACAGCACAGTTTATCAGTTTACATGAATATACATATACTCGTTTTCATATTCTTTTTCACCATGAGCTACTACAAGATTTTGTATATATTTCCCTGTGCTATACAATATAAACTTGATTATCTATTCTATATACACCAGTCAGTATCTACAAATCTTATACCCCCAGTCTGTCCTTTCCCACCCCTGTCCCCCCGGCAGCACAAGTTTGTATTCTATGTCTCTGAGTCTGTTTCTGTTTTATATTTAAGTTCATTTGTCTTCTTTTTTTTTTTTTTTTTAGGTTTCCACATATAAGCGCTCTCATATGGTATTTTTGTTTCTCTTTCTGGCTTACTTCATTTAGAATGACATTCTCCAGGAGCATCCATGTTGCTGCAAATGGCATTATGTTGTCATTTTTATGGGTGAATAGTATTCCATTGTGTAAATACACCACAGTTTCTTTATCCAGTCACCTGTTGATGGACATTTAGGTTGTTTCCATGTCTTGGCTGTTGCAAATGGTGCTGCTATGAACATTGGGGTGCAGGTGTCTTTTTGAAGCAGGGCTCCTTCACTATTTCTTGATTCCAGCTTTCATGTTCTAATTTGGGATCAGTCACAAGCTTCACAACAGGACTCTCAGCCTCATTAGCTGTAAAAGAAGAGTTAATCATTGTGTGTAATACTCTGTCTAATAAAATGCATGACCTCTTCATGTGAATACAGAGTGTGTGTTGGCTGGGGATGTTCATCCTTGTAATCCCAGCCACCATGTTTTAGATGGCATCCAAGGACACTTTTAGACCAAGAGAGAGGAGGGAGGTACCTGGAAGAATAAAATGACCTGAAGGTAAGACCCAAGGTAGAGTAAGAGGATGCCTAGAGATGAAAACAAGCAGAAACCCTAGACTCCGCTGATCAGCTCTCTCTGTGTTTTTGGTATGATATGGTGATATCAAAAATAACTCTTGCTGTTTGCTATCCTTATAAATACTTTGAGGAAATGAAAATAAGATAAATAATCATAAAATAATCATAGCATGATCCTGGCTTTTAAACTAGATGTACCAAATAGACCTTATATCATTTGTTTTGGGGATTGAACTTTGACACTTGCATTAGGGTAAACTAAATGCTGTAAACTCCAGATCTCAATAATTAACACAATAAAGGTCATAGCTGACTGCAAGTCAGCAGGAAAGGTCATTCAGGTCACAGTTGAGTGCAGTCATCGGGAAAGCCATTTCTAACTTTGGCTTCAAGTCATAAGAGAGGAAGAGTATGGATGATCTTACAAGATGGTTTAGGAGCCAGGTCAGGCATCTCTAATACCCACCCATGTTCTCTTGCCAGTACTCATGGTTCCAGCTACCTCTAAGGAGACTGGGGAGTGCCATTTAGCTCTGTTCCCAAAAAAGGACCTAATACCAGTCTGCCACAGCTAGTTATATAGTGTTAGGCACTGAAAAGTAAACTTTTTATGACCACTTACTGGGTTTGGGTTATTACAACATTCTGGCATTTAGCTCTTTGTACTGCTTTACAAAAAAAAAGGTTAAATTTTTTTTTCTTATTTGTTCATCATTTACCTGGATTTGGATGACAAGAGGGTATATGTTTACATACATTTCACATCTCTTTCTACTAGTTTCATGAGCTTCTGTTTACAGAGTTTCACACCCCTATTTACCAGAAATATCAATATTTTGTCATAAGACAATGTCCTCCTTTCTTTAATGCCATTTAATGTTTTCCTGTTACCTACAGGATGGAATTTAAGTTCACATATATGACACACGTAAGTGAACACATACGTGCGAACATGTTCTCAATTCTGTGTTCTCCTCTTAAGCCTCTTGCCCTTCTGTGACTCAAACACTGCTCTAGTAACATAAAAATATTGTGTGTGGCCCCAGGAATGCAGCATTGTTTCTTAACTCGTGCCTCGGCTTTGGCCTTTCTGCCTGGTTGCCGTATCTCATCCACTTAATAAATTCCTACTCCTTCTTTCAGACTCACTCAACAGAAAACCTCCCCACTTTATCCTTTCACTATGGCTTAGTATTTTTTTTTTTTTAGTTTTCTTCTTTGTACTTCCAAAATGATTATATTTGTTTTTTTAAAAAATTACATTTATCAACATATATTACAATTACATATTTTTCGCTCTATTTCACCCACTCAAATATGTGTTTTTGAAGACAGGAGAAGTGTATTAATCCTCTTTTTATTTTCTGTAACTAGCCCAATCCATGATACATGGTAACTACTCTATAACAGTTTATAACAAATAAGTGATATTCCAAATAGTATTTCCCCAAACTTCAAAAAGCAAGGAGAACATGGGGAAAGATACAAGACTGGATTACCTTTCTGCAGGTACCGAACCTTAAAGCAGTGGATTAGAAAACTGTGGTTGCTCATTAACATCACCTAGAGAGCTTTGAAATATTATCGGTAATTATCAGTATACCTTAGACCAATCGAAACAGAAACTCTAGAGGTGGGGCTTAGGAAGTGGTATTTTTTAAGGACTCATACTGATTCTAATATGCAGACAGGGTTAAGAACAATGAGTTAAAGTAAACCTGTGATGCACAGATAGATGTTAAACCTAAAGTTAAATAAGCAATATGTCAGGAATCCAGGGAAAAAATGCTTAGAATAAAATAATGTAACTTGGGAGATAGAGTGTTCTCCCACTGGAAGAGCTTAAATGGGCTGCTGACCACTTGACAGAGTAAAGAAATCCTTCCTGTTTAAAGGAATCCATGAATTAGATAGCTGTTTACAGATCTAGCTTGAGAATATCAAATTCACGAGAAGCTAGACTAGATAGACAGACTAAGGAGTTCCTTCTTCACTTGGTAGTTTTTGTCCAGAAATTCTGGGCTTGGTATTTAGGGAAACATGAAGATAGATTTAAGCCCTCCTTCCAATCTTGGAGCCTGTATGAACATCGCATTGCTCCTGCTAATCTAATCCCATGTATATAACCATTTCCTCGAGTTCCCGGAGCCTGTCTACCCTCTGGGTAGTGTAGTCTCTTGAGTGAAGATCTAAAGCTCTAGCCACATGGTTAAGTGAGCAGGGGGTAAGGGGAGTGTGGCTGGGAAGCTAATGCTTAACATCCTTAAGCCCTTTACCTGGGGTTGAGCCTCATTCCAAAATGCCACATTCTTTCTTTCAATTAGATTTCTTAGATGTTATAAAAAACAAACCCACCATAACCCTGACTTCAGCATACCCTCTAAAATTCAGCACCCTGGACAGTTTATTCTTTTCTGGGTTGGAGAAATTAAATGGGGAAAATTGACTATCAATGTTACTATGCTGAGTATTTCCTGTAGTCTTTCCGAATGCCTATCTCATCACAGTCCATCTCCCCACCCCATTCTAATGGCGGTTTATTAAAAGATGCTTCTTTTTACAGAACATGGGAACACTAGGTTGAAATGAGCAGTGATGAAACAGATCTAATGCAAGCTGCTTTAATCAGATATATTAGTAATATGCAGATCTTGCCAATATGGGACTGAAATAAAGATGACAACTCAGGATCAAAGGTTCAAATTTGATAGTTAGCCACTTAAACATAATAATTGAAGTAACAGGACTGAATGTTCATGTAAGGGTGAGATACTTGGGCACACTCACAGAATAAACAGAAGGAGGGAGGCAGAGGAAATTCCAGGAACTACGGTCAATATCCTGTAGTAACTTATGGTGAAAAAGAATATAAAAATGGATATATGTATGAGCTACTACAAGATCTTGAATATGTTTCCCTGTGCTATACAGTATAAACTTGCTCATCTATTCTATACATACCTGTTAGTATCTACAAATCTTGAACTCCCAGTCTGTCCCTTCCTACCCCCGATTTTTTTCAATTGAATTGTTTTTATTCTTTTTTTGTAATTGAAGTACAGTCAGTTACAATGTGTCAATTTCTGGTGTACAGCACATTGTCCCAGTCATGCATATACATACATATATTTCTTTTCATATTCTTTTTTATTAAAGGTTATTACAAGATATTGAATATAGTTCCCTGTGCTATACAGAAGAAATTTGTTTTTCTTTTTAATCTATTTTTATATATAGCGGCTAACATTTATACATCTCAAACTCCCAAATGTATCACTTCCCACCCCCTTTCCCCCACTGGTAACTATAAATTTGTTTACTATGTCTGTGAGTCTGTTTCTGTTTTGTAGGTGAGTTCATTAGTGACCTCTTTTTTCTTTTTTTTAGATTCCACATATGAGTGATATCATATGGTATTTTTCTTTCTCTCTCTGGCTTACTTCACTTGGGATGACAATCTCCAGGTCCATCCATGTTGCTGCAAATGGCATTATTTTGCTCTTTTTATGGCTGAGTAGTATTCCACTGTATAAATATTCCACAACTTCTTTATCCAGTTATCTGTTGAAGGACATTTAGGTGGCTTCCATGTCTTGGCTATAGAGATTATTTAAAAGAAAATTTCTATGGTTCAGATGAGAATATTGAGGTCCTGGTATTATATTGTGGATAATAATGAAGAGAAAGGGGCAGATTCAAGAGATGTACAGGATATAGTATTCAATTGGTTTGATGGTGGTAAAGAGGGGGAGTACTCTTGAAATGACTTTGGTTATACATATGAAATTTCCTGTTCAAATGTGCTATCAGTATTTATCAACAGTATTTATGCATATTTAAATTTTCTATAGGTATTTGCAATTATCTTATGTCCAATCTCCTTCTAGCCCCTCTGAAAGAATTTATAGGGCATATAGCCTTTTTTATATATTCAAATCTCTTAAATTAAGTGGAAGTCATTCCATATTCTCTTGGCCACTTTGCCCCGTCTCTGCTTCTCTTCATTACCCTTCATTTTTCTTCCCAGAAGTCCTAATTATGTTTATATTACAGTTTTGTGCCAACTTTACTCTGTATTTTCCTACTTTACAAAATTGAAGCCAAAAAGACTAGGACTGACCCTATAGCTTTTATTTACTGTTTTCTCTCTATTGGATAAAAATTGTACATTTATTATTATATTTAATAGTTAGAATAACAGAAAATATTTATTGAGCTCCTCCCATGTGCTTCAGTAGATGCTATCATTACCTGCTTTACAGAATTTAAACCAAAGTGTGGAATGCTATGCACAGTAATGTGCTCAGGATCACACAGCTAGTAAGTGGTGAAATGAAAATCAAACCTGGGTGTACTTGACTCCAGGCTTAAACGTTTAACCACTGTGCATGATGCCCTCTACTTTACCCAGAAAAAGTAGGCTGCAGGTGTGGCATATGGTATCTACACACTAAATGCTTATCTAACAGAGTCATGAGACATATATGAGAGTCTGGATTTTTCTATTGAGCGTTTGAGCAGAGTGGGACACATCGCTTTGAACAATTAATGATAAGATTAATGGTCATAAGACTTTGACCATTCTAACCGTATTTTTACAGAATTTTCAGTTTTATTTCTGTTTGGAACTATTGTCATACCTTTTTTTCACCTTTTTTCATTATTAATACTATTTAATGTAGAATTATTTTTAAAATTGACCCACGAAGAGAGTAATCCAGAGTCAAGAGTTTGTTTTTGCACCGTCATTTTCACATACGTACCAGAGCCTGTTCAGTGTGAGTTGCTAGTTCTCATTAATTTTGCTTTTAATTTATGGTCTTCACAAGTGTGTAATTTTGCACAATGCCCGGTGAAGGATAGGTTTTAAAGAATTAACATATGCATTAAAGGTGATAATTTTGCAGAACAAAACTACGAGGAAACTAATTCTTGTTTAGAATGTCTGCAGTGAGTGATTCTTCATATTTTACTTCATAGGATCAGACACATCTCTAACATAGCAACATTTTTATTCTTAGTATTTATAAGGCTACTAAAAAAATGAGCATTTAAGTTTGGGGATTAATGTTGCTAGCAAGATAAGAATCAAAGGGCATTGTGACTCCTACATTCACTTATCTAGATAAATATTAAGAACAAGATTCATTGGTGATGAAATTTTTAATTTTCCTCCACGTAAATACTATTAATATTAAACTGAGATTTAATAAATACTGAAAACAAATTACTGATTCTTTTCTCCTGTGCAAAGTCTTCTTGGTTTTCTCTCCCAACGGGTTACTGATTTGGGGAGATATATATATATATACACACACACACACACACTCCAAATATATCTATGTATCTATCTACTTATATATCTAAATATCTCCAATTAAATATATATGTAATACATTTGACCCTTGAACAAAGTGGGGGTTAATCCACGTATAACATATTATCAGCCCTATCTGTAGTTTTTGGACATCGTCAGATTCAACCTACCATGGACTGTATAGTACTGTAGCATTTACTATTGAAAAATATTTGTGTATAAGTGGACCAGTTCAGTTCAAATCTGTGTTGTTTAAGGGTCAACTGTACACACACACACACACACACACACACACACAAAGTGTATGCATGTATGTGTATGTATATACATATATGATATATATATATATGTATGTACTTTTTAATGACTATATTCAATTGCCGTCTATCCAAATGACAATAGAAGAAAGCGGCCTATTCCAGGCTAGTACTAAAGTGAGCATTCATTGTAGGTTGATTCTCTTGGCAGGAAGAGCTGCAGTAAGAGACTTCTGCATTGGACTATTATTTAAAACTCACTGGAACTCAACTAGAAGTCGCTGCCCATGCACTGAGTTGTCACAGCTGTTCAGTGCAGTCAATAAACCTGCAGTCACCATTTTAGTCTTTCCATATATTTTTCTCTAAAATTTCAATATCTGAGATCGCAAAAATTCAAAACCAAAGAAGCTATGTTCTTAAGATATATGTAACTTTCAAAAATGATTCAACCTTCTACGTTTTGTACTTTTTAAAGAGATAATTTTTATGTCCAGAAATCCTGCTTACTAAGGCACAAATGAAGAGTTTCATCTTTCATAAGTAATGCCTATACTGTACTTTATACAGTTTATACAGTCATATTGCAATATCTTTTAATTCAAAATATTTAAAATTTCCTGCTATCTTGTGTGTGTGTTTGTGTGTGTGCACGCACACGCATGTGTGTGCGTGTGTGTTTATGTACTCTTTTTGTACATTTCCCACTTGGATCCTTCTAATCCTGTGAAAAAGCTTGCTGGTTTTCAAAATTTTTGCTAAGCTTCAAATATTGCTATAACTTTTCTCCTTATGTAGCCATCTTTGCTCTAATCAATTTACTGCTAAAACATTTCATATGCATACCCAAATTGATTCAAGTTCAGGACTATGTTAGGATCTCGCGTAATTGCCAAAAGCAGCAGCTCTAGGTATGATTTCTTCCTTGATAAGTAATTACACGATGTCAATGATTTAAGACAACTGTTGGGAGGAGTCTGTCTTAATGAATGAGTCTATTATTTAAGGAGATTTAGCAATTATGCATTCTCTAATATTGATTTCCACTATATCCTATCTTGAAATTAAAAAGATTGATAATAAAAACTTTCATTCCTTTCTACCACAGTAGATTTAATGAATAAATTGGTTGCATGCATAACCCCACAACTAGCTTCATTTAACAACAAATGACACAGTATAATAGAAGGTGTTATAATTTCAGTAACAAAGAAAACACAGGTGTGGTTGAATTCAGAATATGGTAATCAAGTATGAAAGAAAGGAGAAGCATGCTATGCTGTAGCTTAGTTTCTGTCACTTTTATACTATTTGACATTTCTCTTGGGAATATATTTTCATATTTTATACAGTTGAATTACATCTACCCATTATTGTGAGCTGCCATCCATGAATAGGTCCTTAAGGAAAAATGCCATAATAAAATGAGTAAAGTAAAAAACCATGAACTTCAATAATCTAATATGTAGGTATGACATATTTGATGAGAAACTGCTACTTTGAACTACTTTAGAAAATATATGCAGAGTCAACTTCCATGAAGAGGTGAAGACTGAAGATAAATTACTTCTCTGACTTGTTACCACCTGTTAAAAACTAATTGATTTTTAGTCCCTTGGAAACATTGCTAAAGTGTTTCAATTTATAGTATATATCTCATTAGTATTTCAGATAGAGACTTTATTCTACAGGCCACCTTCTCTCTTTGGGAAAATTAACTCATTCATTTATAAGATCAATGAGTTTGAACAGATCTGATAGTCTTTAAAATCTCTTGAGTTTTTGTGCCTTGCATATAGTAATCCCTTAACAAATATTTCTTGAGTGTATAAATGAATGAAATATGTTCCACTTTTCAACACTTTGTCTTTATTGGAGAAAACGAGGTAAGAGAACAAATAGCTATAATAAAATTAAGAACAAGGCCAGTGTCAGAAGACAGGCAAACAAAATGCTATCAGTTGGTGATCAAGAGAGGGCATAGCATACCTGGTTGAGAGACTGAGTTAGACTTGAAAGATTATTTTACACATATATGTACTTTTCACATAGTTTAAAAGTATTCTGTGAGAACACTTGTTTTGTTTTGCTTTGTTTTGTTATATCCCTGCAGAAAGAAATCATTTGGTAGTTGCTAAAAGGTGATACAGTTCCCTTCAGTCTGATACAGAACAAGTTCAGTGGCAGGCACCATAAATTTACTAGGGAACTCTAGTCTTCCTACCCAAAGTATCTATATTGCTTCTTTCTAAGTTCTAAGTGTGCTTCCTACCAGATGGGAGTTGAATAAAGAATAGGTGTAGGTTTCACTTTCATTCTGGTTCTAAACTTCCTTGCTTTCCTCACCAGAATCAACAGCACACGGACTCAGTAGAATCATCTGTATTTTTGCTTGGTAGAGATTTTCTGCAGTCAGGTTCCTTGGATTATTGAGAAATTTGTATTCCAATTCTTGCCATTTGGGGGAACACATCAGACATTTTAAATTATATGAACTCCTTTAAAGAGTTCGGGGGGGGGGGATCTCAGCCAAGAAGAAACAGCAGCTTTGGTGACACATTTAATCAAACGAGAGGTTCTGTAATGGACTTTGGAGTCAGAGGAGGGCTCAATTTTGGCTTTGCTGCTTGATATATGTGGATGCTACATTATTCCCTTACATATGTTATAGGATGTACTTATAACAGCCCAAAGAGGTACACATTCATCTCCACTTAATCAAATGTATTTTCAGGTCTGAGAAATAAAGTAACATGCCCAGTTTTGCACAGCTACTAAGGGCTAAATAAAGGGAAGCTTTAAAAAGTGTCTTGTGAAGTCACATTGGATTTGCCATTAAGACAAACCTTATCACTTTTCTTCTGTACATAAAATGCAGCTGGTGTTGTTCAGACAGAACCTCAGCATATTACTTGTTCAGAATATTGGTTATGGTATCTTAAGATTTCCAATGTCTACTACTTGTGCAGAAACACATGAATATTTAGTTGATAAATAATAATAATTTTAAATAATGTATAATGATTAAATATCTTTATTTCCATCTAACATATGAACTACATAAAAGTTACTTGATAATGTTTAAAGATTTAAACATAAGACAAGATACAATAAACCTCCTAGAGGAAAACATAGGCAAAACATTATCTGACATACATTTCAAAAATTTTCTCCTACAAGAAATAAAAGCAAGAATAAACAAATGGGACCTAATGAAACTTACAAGCTTCTTCACAGCAAAGGAAACCAGAAGTAAAACAAGAAGAAAACCTACGGAATGGGAGAAAATTTTTGCAAGTGAAACTGACAAAGGCTTGATCTCCAGAACATATAAGCAGCTCATATGACTCAATAAGAAAAAAATAAAACAACCCAATCCAAAAATGGGCAGAAGACCTAAACAAGCAATTCTCCAAGGAAGACATACAAATGATCAAAAAGCACATGAAAAAAAATGCTCAATATCACTAATTATCAGAGAAATGCAAATCAAAACTACAATGAGGTATCACCTCACACCAGTCAGAATGGCCGTCATTCAAAAATCCACAAATGACAAATGCTGGAGAGGCTGTGGAGAAAAGGGAATCCTCCTACATTACTGGTGGGAATGCAGTTTGGTGCAGCCACTGTGGAAAACAGTGTGGAGATTCCTCAAAAGACTAGGAATAGACTTACCATATGATCCAGGAATCCCACTCCCAGGCATATATCCAGAGGGAACCTTAATTAAAAAAGACACCTGCACCCCAATGTTCATAGCAGCACTATTTACAATAGCCAAAAGATGGAAACAGCCTAAATGTCCATCAACAGGTGACTGGATAAAGAAGATGTGGTATATTTATACAATGGAATACTACTCAGCCATAAAAACCGACAACATAATGCCATTTGCAGCAACATGGATGCTCCTAGAGAATGTCATTCTAAGTGAAGTAAGCCAGAAAGAGAAAGAAAAATACCATATGAGATCGCTCATATGTGAAATCTAAAAAACAAAAACAAAAACAAACAAACAAACAAAAACAAAGCATAAATACAGGACAGAAATAGACTCATGTACAGAGAATACAGACTTCTCGTTACCAGGGGGGTAGAGGGTGGGAAGGGATAGACTGGGATTTCAAAATTGTAGGATAGATAAACAAGATTACACTGTATAGCACAGGGAAATATACACAAAATGTTATGATAAATCACAGAGAAAAAATGTGAAAAAAAAATTAGTGGTGCGGATTTCATTTTTATGTAATAAGTAAACATGTGATGTAACATTTTATCAAAATGAGTTCCTCGTTGTGTTAAATTAAGTACTTGGTAATATTTATGTTTATATTCAGAATGTTTCTATTACCTTATAATTCACATATTATACTGTGATGTTTTATAAAAATATGAATGCCGCTTATTTTATGAAGGTATTCTGCGATTAATGTAGTGAAGCTACTCCATTAACAAAAATCAAATGCAGATAGGGTGAATATTCATATCTGCAATTGCATGTAACTCTTGCATTTTGTTTTACTTTCATGGAGAAGATATAAGAAAAAATTTTTATACCTGGGTATTAGAGATTTTATAATGCTACTATTGTCGGGAGGTAAGGAAAACTACACTGTGGTTTTCCCATATTACAAACAGAAGGTCCTTGTAGGCATTTGGGGTTGATATTTAACTGATTAACTCAAATCCATATTAAAGTAATGTGTGTGGAGAGTAACAAGTGATAGTTAAAGTAACACTCCTTTCATTTGAAAATTTCATGTGGCAAATGACTATGTAGAAGCCATTATAAGTAGCCCAAAAATAGTTTCTCAAAGCAACATATTTCCTTGAAGTGGAAAGAATATAGAGAGACAGACTTAGGAGCCTGAGAAACCTAGTTTTGAATGACTAGTGTTGTTAATTGGGATAAGTGACTTAGCCTTTCTGATATTTTCTCATCTTCTAAAACGGTTTTGTAGTGAGTTTTGTAGTAATAAGTAGACCGTGTAAAGACCCTAGCTCAGGGACTGACAAGCAAAAGGTAATTGGGAAATCACAGATATTAGCAAAGTCCAAACACTTCCATCTACCGCCTATGATTAGATAGTAGGTGAACTTTTGTGCCATTATTTTTATGTAAAGCTATGTACCTTGTTTCCTGCTGTAAAATACGGTTGAGCATTTGTTTGACCAGCCTACTCAATAAGCAAAGATGTGTTTACTAGTATAATTTCAAGAATACTCTAGATAATATTAGGCTAATGCTATAGATTGTTACTATTTTTTTTAAACTAGGGCAGTTTTTTTTTATTGAAGAATAGTCAGTTTACAGTGTGTCAAATTCTAGTGCACAGTATAATATTTCAATCATACAAATGCATACATAAATTCCTTTTCATATTACTTTTCTATAGTTTACTAAAAGATACTGAATTTAATTCCCCTTTCTATAGAGTATAAAATTGTAGTTTATCTATTTTAAATGTAGTAGTTAGTCTGAAAAATCTTGAACTCCCAATTTATCTCTTCCCATCCCCTTCCCACCTAGTAACCATAAGTTTGTTTTCTATGTCTCTGAGTCTGTCTCTGTTTTGTAAATAAGTTCATTTGTGTCTCTCTCTCTCTCTCTTTTTAAGATTCCACATATAAGTGATATCATACGGTATTTTTCTTTCCCTTTCTGGCTCAGTTCACTTAGAATGATGATCTCCCGGTCCATCCATGTTGCTGCAAATGGCATTATTTTATTCTTTTTTATGGCTGAGTAGCATTCCATTGTATAAATAAATATACCACCTCTTCTTTATCCTGTCATCTGTTGATGGACATTTAGGCTGTTTCCATGTCTTGGCTGTTGTAAACAGCGCTGCTGTGAACATTGGGGTGCATATATCTTTTTGAATTAGTTTCTCCTGCATATAGACTCAGGAGTGGTATTGCTGGACCATATGGTAAGTCTATTTTTAGTTTTTTAAGGAATCTCCATAATGTTTTCTATAGTGGCTGCACCAAATTACATTCCCACCAACAGTGTAGGAGGGTTCCCTTTTCTCCACACCCTCTCCAGCATTTATCATTTGTGGATTTTTAAATGATGGATATTTTGACTGGTGTGAGGTGACACCTCATTGTAGTTGTGATTTGCATTTCTCTGATAATTAGTGATATTGAGCATTTTTTCATGTGTCTGTTGGCCATTTGTGTGTCTTCATTGGAGAACTGCTTGTTTAGGTCTCCTGCCCATTTTGGGATTGGGTTGTATTCTGTCGTTGTTGTTATTAGGTTGTATGAGCTGCTTGCATATTCTGGAAATTAAGCCCTTTTCAGTCACATCATTTGCAAATGTTTTCTAAACTAGGGCAGTATTGACCAGTAATTTTAAATTACCTTTGAGAGAAAAGTGGTGCTGGAGACGTGGCACACTCCCTTGTGCTCTCCTGTCTGTTAGATGCATTATTCTTATTTTGGCATTACCAACTTTATCACCTTTTTTTTTTTTAGAAGCAGTACCTCAGGCTCTCTCTCTCTTTCTCTCAAACACACACACACACACACCCCTTAACTGGTTGAAGCAAAAAGAATAAATGATTGGCCTGAGTAACTCAAAAGTCTTACTGCTGAGCTGGCTTATTGTATCCCTTGATGCAAGGACTGAGACTCTGGCCCTTAGACTCAGCCTCTATTTCCAGTCCTCAGTCCTGCTCCTTCTGGATCAAAGAGTCTACAACCATTAGTTGTAGCTTATGTGTAGTTGGTGTTTATCTGTCTAAACTTCCCAAGATATTCCTTTTCTGAACTATTATCCATTCATAGGGAGAGAACAGCTAAATTCATAGACAGTTAGAGCACAGACAACATTCAATTATGAGATAGAATGTTTCCATAAAAGTGCCATTGGGGAGAGTAAGAAAAAAACACTTCTACTTTTGTGAATTCTGGAATAATGACTCTGGTTTATCTTTTACATTGCTGATTAGATTGTCTGCAGTGCTTGCAGGCTGATTATCATTCTATCATATGGTTTCCTCAAAAGATTTTCTTAGTTGACTTGGTTTCTTTCCATCTCAACTTTTACTTCTACTGGATTTCCATCACACTTATTACTTCTCATTTTTTAGGTTTATTCTTTCAATTTTATTGGAAGTAAAATAGATGATTTCCAAAATGTTTATCAGTTTTCCATAGTAATTATTGTCACTATTATGCTTTTCTTTGACTTCTTCAAAAAGAAGTTTTTTAAAACGGGTTTTTAAAAAATTTTATTCTGTTTAGAATGCTTTCATGACCCCATGATGTTGTCTTTTCTCTCAGTTTCTCTATCTTCAAGTGATGCATAAAATTCTATTACCCCTCTTCTTGTTTAGTGTAGTATTTAGAAAAAATCCTTTTCTGATGTCATCTGGATGATAAAAACACTAGTTCATTAAATCAGCACACTATGATTTAGGGAACAGTCAAGAAGTTTTAAACATACTAGTAGAGCTAGTGTACTATTTTTCTGTTACTTAGCAACATTATTTCTTTAGTGAAAAATGCTATAGAGAGTTTAAAATGATTTTTAAAAACCGAATAGTATAATTTCCAAACTGCAAAGGAAAATGTAAGATAAAGTAGGTAAGAAATCCTAAAACTTCTTTACATTCATAGTCCTTCTCCTATGAATCGGTGCCGTATCTATTTTTAGTACATTTTCACACTGTGTTCTAAAGAAAGTTGGTGATACAGCACTTATTTAAAAATTGTTCACTATTGTCTCAGTAAATGTTTTTTCCAAACAACTGACAGCTATTCTGCAAGTTTTAATACTGGTGCTTTCCTGAACTTACCAGAAAGTGTTAGTGAAATTTTTCAGACAATAGCCTGGATATAAATACAGGCATACTCCCTAGTCAATCACCCTCAAATGCTTGCAAGTCTGAGCATTTGAGGAGCTCCTGAATGGCTCCAGGAATCTCCACCAGGCTCACACATGGACAAGTAAGTTACAACGGCACCAGGAGTATCTCTATGCAAACAGAGACTGTAAAATGCTGTAGATTATAGGATGAATTTTTATCTCAGCAACGATTTTTAGAAATGTGCATCTCGGAATTGATAAAATGTGACCTTTATATATTGACATCATGTTAACTAACCAGATTTATGGAACTGGTTCTACCTAGGAAGACAGGAGACATGTTTGTTGTCTTCCAATAAACTTAACTGGAGACCTTTCCCCTTTTAATAACCTGTATGTTATTTAGTTTTGCAGTAGGGTGAAGGGATTCACTTGGGTGTATTCCCTCCTTAATTTAATGATGCAGGAGAGAATGCCCCTCCATGTGGCCAGAGGTGACCACAGGAACCTCTATACGCTTAGACAGGCAGAGCCAAGTTCTTTGCCTCCTTAAGTGTTAGGTGAGACTTCCCTCACGTTGGGCCTCTTCCTCCTCTTATTCAAAATTTAATCTTGTATGTTTCCATGTTTATTTTATGTTACACTAATGTCCATGGTAAACTACTATATTAAAATAGGAATAAAAAATTTAAAGATAAAAAAAGTAAAAGACACTAGAGAAAAGTCTTGTTGCTTGTTTGCTCTCATTGTTCTAAAAACATTTCCAGTTCAGAATGGGTTTGAAATAATTAGGCCAACTGCTATTAGATTTGGGTAAATCTGATGCTTTATCTACTGATTATGACATCAAATTCACAAAGTCACCATTTGCAGAGTATTTCCTTTAAATAATAAGTCTGACTTTAGTAAGTGTGGAGATTGGACATTTTGTCTTCAATAGCGATGTTTGCTTTCATTTAGATGTTAGTGAAAGAAATACCTAATTTTACTCATGGCAATGCATAGATTCTTTGTTATTGCATTAGAAAATAAGAGATAAGCAACTTAAAATAGTCATTCATATATATAAATATAGTCTGTAAATATACATAGACTCCTACACAAAAACCTCACGGCAACCACAAACCCCAAATCTGTAATAGATACACGCACAGAAAAGAAAGAGGAATCCAACCATAATACTAAAGGTAGTCATCAAATCAGAAGAGAAGAGAACAAAAGAAGAAAGAAAAGAAAGAAAGAAAGAAAGAAAGAAAGAAAGAAAGAAAGAAAGAAAGAAAAGAAAAAGACCTATAAAACAATTAACAAAATGGCAATAAGAACATGTACATCGACAATTACCTTAAATGTAAATGGACTAAATGCTCCGACCAAAAGACATGCAATGGCTGAATGGATATTAAAGAAAGTCTCCTATATATGCTGCATACAAGAGACTCACTTCAAATCTAGAGACACACACAGACTGAAAGTGAGAAGATAAAAACAGGTATTCTATGCAAATGGAAATCAAAAGAAAGCTGGAGTAGTAATACTTACATCAGACAAAGTAGAATTTAAAATAAAGACTGTTACAACAGACAGAGAAGGACACTACCTAATGATCAAGGGGTCAATTCAAGAAAACATAATAATCCTAAATATATATATGCACCCAATATAGGGGGACCTCATTTTGTAAGGCAAATATTAACAGACATAAAAGGATAAGTTGACAGTAACACAATAATGGTAGGGGACTTTAACACTCCACTTACACTGATGGACAGATGATCCAGAAAGAAAAATCAGTAAGGAAATATAAGCCTTCAATGACACATTAGACCAGATAGTCTTAATTTATATATAGAGAGAGAAGTCCATCTGAAAGCAGTAGAATGCACATTCTTCTCTAGTGCACATGGAACATTCTCCAGGACAGATCACATGCAAGGCCACAAAATGAGCCTCCATATATTTAAGAAGATTGAAATTATGTCAAACATCTTTTCTGACCACAACACTATGAGACTAGAAATCAACTACAAGAAAAAAAAAACTGCAAAAAACACAAACATATGGAGGCCAAAACAATATTCTGCTAAACAACCAATGGATCATTGAAGAAATTAAACAGGAAATCAAAAAAAAAATACCTAGAGACAAATGAAAACAAAAACGTGATGACCCAAAACCTACGGGACACAGCAAAAAAACAGTTCTAAGAGGGAAGTTACAGTGACACAAGTCTACTTCAGGAAACAAGAAAATTCTCACGTAAACAACCTAACCTTATACTTAAAGGAACGACTAGAGAAAGATGAACAAACAAAATCCAAAGTTAGTAGAAGGAAATAAATCATAAAGGTCTGAGCAAAAATAAGTGACATAGATACTAAGAAAAATAGAAAAAAATCAATGAAACTAAGAGCTGGTTCTTTGAAAAGATAAACAAATTTGATAAATCCCTAGTCAGACTCATCCAGAAACAAAGTGGGGAGGAGAGACTAAATCGATAAAGTTGGAAAGGAAAAAAAAAATCTAAATACAAAGGATCATAAGAGACTACTATGAACAATCCATAGACTCTTTAAAGACTTCTTTGGTAGTCATTCTAAGAAATAGATTTCTTCTGTAAAAGGAAGTACATGAATTCAGGGGAAATAAAAGCCTTCACTTAACAACAAAGAGACCAATGTGAGCTACGTACTAAGGGACTTTGAGCAACTACTTCCACTCTCTGAACAAAATTTTTGCCATCTGCAAAATGGAAAGCAAATATTTATCTCCAAGTTCACAAAAGAATAGAAGCTTACTGAAGGCATGGTCTTTGTCTGCTTTGTGTACTGGTTGACCAAGTCCCTAGAACAGCCCACAGGATGGTTATGCATTACTCAATGAAGAATGAACTTTGAGACCTAGAAGAATTGTGATTATAAAGTATCTTGTATATAGTAAATGCTTAATAAGATAACTAGTTTCCCAATTTGCTTAGACTGTCCTTGTATTCGCACTGAAAGTCCTGCCTCCCAGGGAACTTCTCAGTCTTTGGCAAATTAGGGGAGTTGTTTACCCAAATTAAATCAATACAATTTGGGCACTGTGAAAACAGCAAAGATAACTGAAACACTATCTAAGAAGCTCGATAACTTACAATCTAGTCAACAAAACAGATGCAGAAACAGATACATTGCAATCTAGCAACAAGTGTTTTAAGAGAATTTTAAATCAAGTGCTGTGGAAGACCAGAAGAAGGGATGACTGTGATCTGAGGTTGTTGAGAAGTACTTCACAGAGAGGTGACACTGGGCTGCATCTTGAAGGCTGAGCAGGAGCAGAGTCTGGTGGCTACGTGGTGCTCAGTTTAATCTCCCCAGGGGCACATATGTTGGAGATTCATTGTCTCTAACATATCCAGCAATTGCAAATAGAGCAAAGTAACATAGTAACCACCTCCTAGAGATGAACCATGACAAAACATAGAAATAGTTTAAGAAAGTGATTTAACTGCTTTTTGTATTCTCAATCATGTTCAGCAAAACACATATTTAGAGTAAACCAACCTACAGTGTTTACTGTGCACATCTAGTTGAAGAGAAACAATGGTGGAATTCAAACACTGTTATTACACTACATGAAAAAGATAATTTTTCTGTCACAGAGTTTTTCATGTTGCTTAAAATGAACAAAATTATTTAACTCTTAATATTTCTAATTTACATGTATAATAGAGTGAAATTTAGGTTTTCAATAAAAAAGATGAAGAGAGAAGGAACAGGGGAAGATAATAGCTATGCTGAGTTGACAAATAACATTGAAAATGCAGCCTGTTCAGTGGAATATTCAAATGTGTATTTCTCACACATGGGGATCAGCACATTCCTTTTCAGCAGTTTCTTAGCTCCAGTCCCCTTTTCAGATCATTTCTCTATTGAAGAGGTTTTAATGAGTAACCTAGTTTGGGATCCCTTTCGTTAAAAAACATAGTGTTTGCAGATTCCTTCTCCATGAATCCCACATGCTTAATATCAGACTGTAGCAGGAAACTGAGGGAGCATATGTGACCCAGAAAACCTCTATACCAAGTCTATTTAGAAACCATAGACTGCGATGCCCAGTCTCTTTGCTCTAATGGACTTTGCAAATAAGATGAAGGAATGAGGGTCAGAATAAATGCCTAAGATTCTTGGTAAGGGGGGAAAATCCTATACTGAAGTTGTCATCAGAAAATCTTGTATCAGAATTTCCTTCCGTTCTGGGTAAGCTTGAGCATGTGTGTAAATGTATTGCACAAGGTGAGCACTATGGACTTAATTTGAATGAGGTGGACTCTGATGATTTTCTTTTAAACTTTTGGCTTATTTAAAGTGTACTCATAAGCACTGAGGTAACACTCAGCTTGTCAATTATTTGTAGCATTTTGAAGTGTAATGGATATTTATTTTATGATTAAATGGCAAGAAGTAATTTGCAATGATACAAGGATCCAAACATGGGGACTTCCATCACTTTTCCTCTTATGCAGCTCCAGCCTTCCTCAAAATACCCCTGAAGAAGTAGTTAAAACCCATTAAAATAGGAAAATAATGTTTAATATGAAAATTACTTTATTATGAAAAGAACAGAACTATAAAACCCATACCTTTCCCCCATTCTTTGCATTTTTTGTGTGTAAGATGTCTGAAATGAGGATATGATTTGCATCATTGCCATCAATGGCCAGAGGGGTAGCTTGGGCTCTCTACCTGGGATAAGAGTGGTCAAAACATTACTCCCTTTTTTTTGTGAAAAACTGAAAACCTTCCCACTAAAATCCAGGACAAGATTGTCCACTCCCACCACTCCTATTCAACATAGTCTTGGAAGTACTAGCCACAGCAATCAGGCAAGAACAAGAAATAAAAGGGACCAGAAATTGATAAAACAATACCCCTTTGACAGGCTTTTCTCTCTGGAGAAAAAGGATAAGAAGACTTCAGAGGAAGGAGGCTGTGGGATGTGGGTTTGCAAGGAGGCTTAGCAAAAGAATTTCAAAATCTGGGGGCCTGGAAATGTAATTCAGAGAGGCTCTTTTGCAGGAGATAAAGAGGAAAGAACTCTGGTGTCTATTTCCCTTTCCTTCCCTCACCTTTAAAGGTTAAATATGCTGTGAACAACATTTAGTAAGGACATAGTGAGTGCAAACAATTGTAAGGTACATAAGATTAGTAAGCCTCAGTTTTAAAAGCCATAGAAGATACTGTGAAGTCAGTCAACTTCCTCACAGGTTCTCATGGGTGAGGACTGGGGATCTAATTAAGGTGGAACAAACCCCAAGGAAGATGGTCAGGCTGGAGAACTGAGAAATTAGTCCAAGTCTTCCATAAAGCCAACACCAAGATGGGATCAAAAAGGTAACACATTTATTTCTCTCACATCTGTGAAAGGAAATAGAGAGGGAGCCAGAAGATACTGGAAAAACCATCAGATTGCAGTGTAAGTCCGATTCTGATGCAGGTATGAAGTATATAGAAAGGAGTAAGAAAGACAAGGAAGGAAGGAAGGTAGATCAAGAATAATCAGTATAGTTCTAAGGACAAGTTGCCAAGGTCTTTGGTGGGGGTGTGGGGGACACCTGAGGTCTCAGTTGACCATCACAGTTGTCTAGCACCTCCCTGGAGTGGATGTGTCTCAGTATCCCTGCTCTGCTCATTAGCTGCCTGGGAGAAATGTGGCCTTAACATGAACTTAGTGATGGATTTTTGAGAACATAGCGGATGAAATCATTGGTCATTTATTCTCCCTGCATTTGGAAACCTGAAAGATGCATTCTCATGGCCACTACACCAATCTCTGCATCTGAAAATTCCATCTCACAGACTGAAGAAGAAAACTAATTTTATTTCTAGGAGGCATGAAACCTTAGGCTTGATTCAGATGTATTTTCTGTCTTCCTTCCTTCTTTCCTTAAAACCATTGACTGAGGACCAACTCTGACAGGTTTGCACTAAATACTTGTTAATGTAGAAATTCAAGCTGGTACATACCATAGGAAATGTTGACCAGGCAACAGTGCTTCAGACAGGCATCACTGACTATTTGAAGCAGTTCAACTGCTGCTTTTAGGCATATGAGGAATTTAATATATTTATATCCCAGTGAAGAAGAATGACTAGAAATAGCTACGTAGAAAATCATGGGCCTGGCCAAATGAAGTGTGGTTGGAGGTGAACTAAATAGCTCAATCATGAAACCAAAACAACAGATTAATTCAGCAGTTCTGAAATTTTTTGGTCTTAGAACACCTTTACAGTAAGTTTACATTGCTATCTACCATGCTGTAAATTAAAATAGAAATTTTTACAATGCAAGAACATGTAAACACATACTCCATTGACCATCAGAATAAAAACGTCAGACCAATGATGTTACCCCAGGCCTTGTAGCGTCTTCAGAACTCCACTGTATACTTGTGAGATTGAGTGCAAAAAGCAAACATGTTAATATATTTATGAACCTGAAAGTGTCTTCATGGCTCCCCAGATGTCTCCAGACTACATTTAGAGAAACCCTTTTCTAATTATACAGACTGACCACAAAATACTGCTGGGTTTATTCATGCCTATGAACAGCAACTATTAGATTTAGGATAAGCCCTTCCCCAGTGAGAATGGGACGAAAGGGCTCCTAATGGATTATCTGCTTTGTTTATGTTTGAACAAGGAATTGTTTGGGATTAGAAGTCTATGGAATGACAGTTACCATGGACTTTCCCAGTTGCACCTTTTCTGCTTAAAGCAAGTAAGGGAGAGAACAATCTGGGAGAATTTGGCACAACCTGGGCACCCATCTTTCGGCAATGTGTAGGGTCTGATCGCTCAGCTTCAGATATTTTGGGGACTACATTAGTTCTCAGCTAAGAATGGTAACAGAAAGGAATTTAAATAAGAATAAAACTTGTATTATTTTTAGTGATTGCTGTTTGATTAATTCATATATTACTGGTTAAATTGTGAGCTCCGTCTGGGTAGGAATCACATTTATCTTGTTCGCTCTATCTTGCTGAGACCCCAACGCAGTGCTCAGCACAGAGCAGATGCTTTCACTTACCGAATGAATGAGGAAATGAAATGCTCACTTCGGCACTGAACAAAATGTTGGGTATACACTGGTGGGGGAAAAAAAAAGACATGAACCTATTTTTGTGTGAAGATTGCAGGCAAATGAGGAAACGAGAATAAGTAAAACTGACCATCCCTCAAATGGGCAAGTTCTTATTTATTCTTCCTTCTTTGAACATCCTTTGAATGTTTTCTCCGCCTGGATGTCCTTCCCCAAAAGGAGCTTCTGGTGAGAGGCTCCAGCTTACTGATTATAAAATTACATGTTAAAGTGGTCCTGTGAGCAGGTCCACTGATCTCCTTTTGAATTGTTAAATTCCTTGAGGATAAGGGGTAAACCTGTTCCACTTTGGAACTTCTGGAGCTTAGTTCAGAAAAGGGTAAATGAGTGGATAATTTCAAGAAATATATGTACAATGAATACATATATGTTCGTGTATAACTGAAAAATTGTGTTCTACACTGGAATTTGACACAACATTGTAAAATGATTATAAACCAATAAAAAAAGTTGAAAAAAAAAGAAATATATATAAAGGTAATATGTCAAAGAAGTGAATTGATGTTTATTACATTTTTCCCTGGTGTCCTCTCACCAGCCCACCACTGGCTTTCTCAATTTTAATCATTGCCTTGATTGTGGAGATACTAAGTTAAGCATTTTATGAACAAGGGAGTCACAGACCACAAGAAGTAAGTTTTATAGGACTTTATAGACCAAAGCAGAGGAAAAAAGGAAGCTTTTTCTTCTCAGACTTTTCTGTTTCGAAAGCCTAGAACCAGACATAAAAAGCCACAAATTATATGATGCAATTTACTTGAAACTTCCAGAATAGCTAAATTAATAGAAACAGAAAGCAGAGTGGTGGTTGCCAAGGGTTAAAGGCAGGGCAGAATGGAAAGTGACTGCTTAATGGGGACAGGGTTTCCTTTCAGGGTGATGAAACGTTTTGAAACTAGATCCTGTGGTGATGATTGCACAACACTGTGAATATACTAAATGCCACTAAATTGTACACTTTAAAGTGGATAATGGTTAATTTTATGTTATATGAATTTTACTTCAGTTGGAAAAAAAATTAGAGGGTCCAAGTTTGAGAGCTCTTTACAAAATTAGGTCAGACAGTTGTTTGAGTTTTTGGTTGGTTGGGAATACCCTTGTACCACATTTTCTGCCTTATTTGTTCCTTTATTCAGCAAATAAAAGCGAGTGCTCTGAACTGGGCACTATACTATGTTCTCAGCACAGTGTGAACCAAACTGACATGGTCCGTACCCTTCTGCAACTTACAGCCCAGTCAGGATCTATACATTAAGTGATTTTAATACAATCTCATCATTATCTTCACATGATTGTATGATTATACTAAATACGACTTTTAAAAATAGATAGAAAGATGTCATTTTTGGAGAAGGTACTCTGATCAGTTCTGATTAGTACTTGTTTGTAGCAATCCTATTGGAAAGAGCGTTAAATATATTTTTCCCTTTGTAAGTACAGATCTCTCCTTACCTGTTACTTAAATTAAGACACTTAGAGCCAAATATATCAAATACTATATTTTAATTCAATTTTTCTCACTATTGAACTTATTTTCATGCATATGTTTTAAAAATAACTACATTGTGATTATTTTTCAACTTCTCAATTATGCAGAATCAGTTGATTATCTAACTTGTGCAATCTAAAATCTGTAGCCATAAATATATTTCTAGTTCTTTTTTTTAACATTTGAACAGTAAAAAAAAAGTATGGGAATTTTAAAAGAGTGAAATTCAATATGGATTTATTAAACACATACTAAATGATAGGTCCAGCCCAAGGTCCTATGGTAGATATTCTAAGAATAAGATTTAATCCTGTACAGATGACTTTCCAATCTCATGATCAAATATGAGAAATATGATAACCACATAAATAAATAAAACAGGAAATGCACGAAACAAAACATCTTAAAAAGTATGCAAGCCTGAAATATAGGTCAAAAAGAGAGAAACATTCATTCAGTGACATAATGACAGATTTCATGGAAGGAGTGATGTGTTTGGAGGCTGGTGACAGAATTTTGAGAGGAGATTTAGCACAGGAGAAAGAGGCTATTACAACAGTAGGGAGAACCATGAGCAAGTACAGAGATGAGAAAAATAAAAATGAGCATAGGGAATAGGGCGTAATTTAGAAGTCTGCTACAGTATTTTTTAAATGTAGGTCATATGTGTCTTTCCTTATTGATTTTGTCAGATTTTTCATGTTTGCATATGCATATTTGCCATGTTTGCATGTTACTTCTCTTTAAAACTATTTTAATATTATTAAACTATACAATTTTCTTGCTAAATATACTTACTTTTGAAATATGCTTCTTATAATGATTTTCAAAACATCATTAATGGAATATAATCATAAAATTTAACTTAATTAAAAACAATGTTATTCAATCTAAAATAGTAAATTTAAGAATACATGACAAGCAATAATCTGCAAAAAATTACCAAAACTAATTGACTTATAAAAACAAATATATTAACTCCAGTTTTTTATGAGAAGAATAGAATATTTTATAGTTAGTTGGAAGCAAAAAGATATCTGATAATGCTTAGTTTAAAGCACAGGTAAAAGCTCATATCAATAAAATAACCCAGCAGCTGGTTGAAAAAAAGTAAAACATTTTAAATACCTTCCCTTTCCTGGGATACTAAATATTGATTTTTACTGAAAACATTTATTGAAAACATCTTCTAAAAATGGCATCTTTTGCATAGCTTTTATAAGTTGATATGCTGACATAATTGATATTAAGACTGACGGAAAGGCATTAGAGCAAGCTATGTGATGTATGACTGGAGGGAAATAAGAGAGGCATCAAGGGTGGTACCTTTCTCTTGGGCTCCTTACAACCAAAGATTTGGGCCCCAGGTTGGTCTTGCCCCACAAAACTCGCACTTTGAGTTGGGAAACCAGCCAAGTCTTGATAAACTGGTAGGAGACCGTAAGGGCAGGGGAGTGAACAGAAGCTAATTCTTTGGTTTGAGATCTCCATAAGAGTGTCATTAATAGAAATATTTGAATCAGAGTCTAGATACTTCTAATGGTTGTTATCTCAGGTTTTAAATCCAAGAGCAAGCCATAAAAGTAGCACAAGTGAAAACACAAGGTCAGAATATGATACACGGAGTTAAAGTGTGATATATATATATATATATATATATATATATATATATATACACACACATATATATGTGTATATATATATATGTATATATATATAACATATATGTTATAACATATATAACATAATATATATATTATATTTGCCAAATACTTGTGTTTACTTCCCGTGTTCTGCACACTCATGGAGCCCTTGTTTTTTGCCTTGAAATAATGTCTTCAATTTCCAGATAAACTCTAACTGCATTGTGTAATTCCATAGCTGACTTATTAAAAATGGAATCCAGTCACTTTTACCTGTGAGAGAGAAGGGGCAAATTAAAGTGATAGTCGCACACTGCTACCTATCCTTTGCTCCAAGGGGGACTGGGAGGCAGCAAGACTGAGTCAACATTGCTTCTTTTGCAGCTGGCCCCTCTTGCTGCTCATTTTCCTATCTCAGTCTCCCCCCCAACCGGATTATATGATGACAGCAATGTGTGGTTATTAAAAGCAGCATACCTACTGAAATACCAGATCAGACAGCCAGAAAGCAATCTGGGATAATTACCCAGGCAGGAGACAAAGAAGGACACAAGTGAAGGGGCGAGGGTGTCAAGATGCAGCTGGCATCCCAAGTTAATTATTTTGAGAATAAGGGAAGAGCAGACCACACCAAGCGTGTATTTAAAAGAACACTTACTCTTCATTCAAACTCTGGACTGAAGAACGGAGGCTGGGGCAGCTGTCAGATCATCTTCTACCCCCACAGAATTATGTAACTGACACCAAGTTTTGTATCTGAAACTAAATGAACGGTAAGTCTAAACATCAGCCTACCTTTGGAGCTCGCTGCACGTTGGTTTGTTCCAACGCTCCCTTTAAATTTATCTTGCCTTCACCTGTGGTGTCGTCGCCAGGATTCCTCACTGCAGGCTGTTGATAGCATAGAACTCATAACCTCAAATAACTTCCATTGTCCCATAGATGCTAAAATATAAGGGACAGGAATTATGTAAATAGATTGCAAAGAAAATTGTAATTCCAGAGACCAATAGAGCATAATAGAAATCAACTCTAAGAGCAACTAATAGTCGTTTACATATTTTGTTACATATTTACAAATCGATTCATATATGTTATCCCATATGAAAGAATGACCATGTGAAGAAGATGATATTCATACTATTTTAATCATTTGAGGATCAGAAAAATGAACTGTTCAAAATATAAAATACTTGATAGTGACAAGGTAGGTCTTTTAACTAGGGTCTAATTTCCAGTCCCATGCTCTTTCCACTATGTTGTGGATCTGAACTGTAATTTAGATAGGAAGAGACAACAATACATACGTTTTGGCAGGGCAAACCATAGCTGAAGTACTGCTTATATGAACGTTGTATATGTGAACACTGCTTCCCTACTCAGTTATGCTTTTCTGTGGTGGCTCGCTCAAATCTCAAAGACGACACCAAAACAAAAATGTTCAAGGAAAGCTGAGTTTATTGCTTACTGCAGACAGTGAAGCCATAACCTTCAGAATATTAGTAACTCCTTAAAAGGGGCAGTCAAAGGAAGACTATTTATAACATTTTGATTTAAGACAGTTCTTTCAGTATGAAAGGTCTGATTTGAATTTGGTATATCATATTATAATAGTAACCATATCTTTGAAGAGTAACCAGTTTCTTGATAAACCTAGGTGAGCTATTTACTGTTCTGAGAAGGGAGGGGGTTAAGTGATAAAAGAAAATTAAGTAGCCTGTTCTTTGTTTTTGTTTTTTTTAAACATTTTTATTGATTTATAATCATTTTACAATGTTGTGTCAAATTCCAGTGTTCAGCACAGTTTTTCAGTCATTCATGGACATATACACACTCATTGTCACATTTTTTTCTCTGTGAGTTATCATAACATTTTGTGTATATTTCCCTGTACTATACAGTGTAATCTTGCTTATCTATTCTACAATTTTGAAATCCCAGTCTATCCCTTCCCACCCTCCACCCCCCTGGTAACCACAAGTCTGTATTCTCTGTCTGTGAGTCTATTTCTGTCCTGTATTTATGCTTTGTTTTTGTTTGTTTGTTTGTTTTTGCTTTTGTTTTTTAGATTCCACATATGAGCGATCTCATATGGTATTTTTCTTTCTCTTTCTGGCTTACTTCACTTAGAATGACATTCTCCAGGAGCATCTATGTTGCTGCAAATGGCATTATGTTCTTTGAATAAATGAATTGCAAGAAATTTCTGAAATGGCAGGTTTGTTTGTAACTTTATCTTCCTAGACGAGAATTTCCTGGAAAAGTAAAGTCATGTAAGGTAGATTGTCTAAGAGAAAGCTGAGTGGATATAGATGTTTCATTTCTTTTTCACAAAACTATTGTGGCACTCAAAAATAGAATAGAGGTGATGTATCTTTAGCTCATTACCTAGCCCAAAGTAGAATTTAATATTTGCCTTGAGCAAATAAAAAAAAAACAGTAAATTAATGTGAATTGATAAACCAGGTCTTCTTAAAATATATTCCAAGGAATATTGGTTCCCACAAGATATCTTTTGGGCAAAAGGTTTACTCAGTCAAGAATAGGCTTGGCAAGTATAGTATCCTGTATCATTTTATCAATAAGTCATATAATATCCATAATATTGAAGTATTTGACTATGATGTCCTGCTGTAAAATGAAGCAGTCCTTTATGTAGAGTGATAAGGCCTGTGGCAAACTGAAAAGCACATGGCTTTCAAATTTGGAAATATAGCATAGGGTGAAACATAAGGAGAGGAAGAGAGAAAGCGAGGAGGAGGAGAAAGAGAAGGTGGAAGCAAAAGACAGGAGCAAGGAAGGAAACTATGAGCTAGATTCAGCCCTAGGGCTAAGAAGTAAGAAGGGAAGATTCAGAGTCTTGTAGTAAGCGAAGCTAGCTTCCTTTGTTAACCCTGTGTTTTTCAAATTTACTTGAATAGTGAATAAGATGACTATATATTTCATTATCTACACTAGGACACTTTGGAGTGTGAAAGGAGGCTCTGCCAAATTACACCTGAGCAATATGCATAAACTGGAACAATCTTGGGAAAACAACCCTACATGTTTTTACACACTACACACTCGGAGTCCATATTCCAAGTGACAGCAGTGAGAAATACTGAGAATGGTCAAAGTGATTTCTTAAAAGTGACCCCCATCAGAATTCTGTAAGAATTACTATAGCTTTGACAAACATGGATTCAGTTTTGGTCCCTAACACCAGGTCACCTCGGCCAAACTAAAATTCTCCAGAAGAACTTCTGGAATACTTATTTAAGTATTCTCTGCATCTATGTGCAAAGAAAAAGGAGGTAAAAATTATGGTTTCTTGGCAATTGTATTATTTTATTATCCTCATAAAATGAAAGGTTCCCCACTCCCCATAAACTAATGGCAACCTGTGAAATCACAACAAATAGCCAGATCAGTTAGGAAAGCTAAAAGATGTGGGTCTTTATTGACATTTCTTTAGATTTTCTTAGATCATTTACAACAAAAATCATCAGATCAAAAGGCATCAGAGTGGCTACTCTTTAGCTCCAGGTTACTGTTGTCATACAGGAATATGGTGCAAATACTTACAGATATTCTACATTTTCTGAAAAGATGGACATCTTTATTTTATTGTAATTACCTGATTTAAAAATAATGGCCCAGTTTTAACAACAAAGACAGCATTGGCCAAATAAAACATCTTTATAATAATCGGGGCTTGTGGGCCTCTAGTTATCAAACTCGTATGTAAAGATTGATTAGTCTTATTAAAAAAGTAAACATTTAATCATATATTATGTTTTTATCAAAATTAATCTGGCTTCTTATGAAGAGAAGTGGTTGTTATCAATTGAATTTAGTGTGGTCATCATTTTGCAATATACAGATTTATTAAAGCACTATGTTGTACACCTTAAATGTATACAATGTTATATGTTAATTATGTCTCAATAAAAATAGAAGAAAAAACATCTAATCAAAAACAAAGTTAGTCTTGCTCACCTTCACAATTATATTCTTTCTGAGTGCAAGGAACTGGTCTTAAACCACTATATCTGTTACACTGATAGATGGATATGCAGCAGGAACTGAATGAATATTAGTTGAGCGATTAAGGTCAAGATGCAGTGTTAAAATTATTAAGGTAACACAAGATACAGCTTGCCTCATTCGGGAAGAGACCTGATCCCTTTGAGATTTCTCTGTTATATTTGGATGTATATAAATATTGCCTTACTTTATATGAGAAAACAGTATTATGAAAAAGCTGGTATTTCCTTTAGTAACGCCAATTTGAAAGCTGGTTTTACATCATGAGACCAGTACATACTGAGACAACAAGCTTTTAGGTGATCCCACCTTGACCATTGTCAGGATTGCATACAAGTAAAGGAAAAATTGACAAATTTAGTGGTTCATAAAAAAAAATATGGAAAACTCATGGCCCAGAGTGATTATCTTAAAAGATTTCATGTTAGTTGTCACTTCCCGCTCGAATTCACAAAACTGCTAGGCTAACAATATTTTTACTGCCTTTGCATGTCTCCATAATTGTGTAGCTATTTGAGAAGAGAGACCCTGAATAATACTACCCTGTCTCAGTGCTACGATGTCTCAAAGTTTTGTTCACAAGAACTTCTGGACATACCACTGTTACTTGGCCTACTTTTATTATGTTTGTTTTTTCGCCGCTATAAACTCTCCTGTTCTGTGACCAGCCCTCCCTCTTTTCGTCCCTGTGGAAGGTGACTCAGAGAGTGATGAGAAAACCAGAAGAAAGCAGGGGGCTTATGCGGCAACAGCAGGAGATGGCAAATCACAAAGGTTTTGGAGAAAGTATCTTTGCTTTTTCTTTGATTTTCTTAATAATATATTACTGGCATATAATCTACCCTGAACAACGGAAGAAGAGTCAAGGATATACTAAGGAAGGGCAAAGAAGCAGGTTGTGGAAATGTCTTATAGTCTCCTGCTCAATTAGTTATCCCTATAAAATATGCAACCGCAGGGGTGCTTTGCATTTGCGATTAATTCCACTGAATGTTATTGATGGGGCATAGCAATAATATTTGTTGTGTGGTCGTTTATTTATTTGTATTTCAATTAAAAGAAAACTAACAAACAACTACAACCAGGCTAAAGGAAGCAGATAGAGAAATTAAACATAAGAATAATGGCTTGAGAGCTGAGAACCGGATGCTGTGGTAAATGGGGTCTTCTGTCTTTATTTAAAGGGTTTAATTAATAGAATAAAAACAGAATTAATAACTACTTCATCTCATTCTAAATAAAAAAAGCAATTAGAGTTTAAGAAACTTCATTAAAATGTCCTGATTCACAGCCTCACATTTCTCTTTATGAAATGTATTTTTTCCTTCCCTATGTGTGCTACATGTCATGTGTGTGCTCATGTGTATCATAGGACACGGTTACGGAGCTGACATTTTTACACATGGCTGGGCCAGCTTGAAGGAACTTAGCCCTCATTTGACAAGGGCTACAAAAAGCAGCGAGTCTCACTTGCATCAGCAGCTTGGTAAGGGGTGAAAGGTAAAGGAATGAGAGGTCTTCTGTTCTCTAACCAGAGCACCTTTAGCCATTAGGCACCTGCAGTCCAAAGTTGTTTCCAACGGAGAAAATTCTAAGCACTAAACGAAGTGTTTTTAGCTCTGATGATTTTTCTTCTCTATCCTGCCCCTACCTTATCAAGGATATATTTCATTAAATGATTTTGTATCTCAGCATCGTTTCAGTATATTTTGTTATCTACATCCATGTTTTTTTTAACTGACTTTCCTTTGCCTCTTTTACTATATTTGACAATACATTTTTCTAGTTTTCTTGCTTTTAACATTTTTTATCTTATTTTGTTTATTTTATACTTTCAAAAGCTTATTCTTTCATATTTAATGATTTTGAATTATTTTTTCTGGACTGATTTTTATTATTCATCTTTCATTCAATTTATTTCTTTATAATGCTTCTTTAAAAGTATTAAAAATTGCCTTTATTTTTTCTTAAGTTTTTTATATTTTAATTTTTAACCTCTACTATTAGTTTTATTCTCTTATTTTGTTGATTTTATAATAGTTTACACTTATTTATACTTCCTCAACTCAGTTTTAATTCTTATTTTAAGAAGTTGTTTTATTTTTATTCTATTTTAAATTGTGATTGTCATTATGTTAATTTAAACATTTTTAAACTCCTTTATTAAAAATATATCTACTTGGTCATGCTTTCTTTTCTCAGTAGCCAGCAAGAGGCTATGGCAGCCAGGTGGTGTTGCAAAGTAGTTAGTAGGAATTCACATTAAAATAGGCTGTGGTTTGGCAGGGTAGGTAATAGCTCAAGTGGTATCATGCACACCTAGCATGCACAAGGTCCTGGGTTCAATGCCTAATACCTCCTGTAAGAATAAACCTAATTACCTCCCTCCCCTCTGCCAAAAGACAAAAACAAACAAGCAAAAAATCCCCAAAACATGTAATGCATTTATTATTTTTTATTTTTTATTTTTCATTTATTTTTTATAGAAACATTTATTTTTATAGGATAAAAATAAATTCTCATATTACTTTTCTCATATTACTTTTAACCATAAGTTACTACAAGATATTGAATATAGCTCCCTGTATAGTTTATACTATACAGTATAAACTTATTTATCTATTTTATATATACCAGTCAGTATCTGTAAATCTTGAACTCCCAATTTATCCCTTCCCACAGCCCTCAGTAACCATGTTTGTTTTCTATGTCTGTTAGTCTGTTTCTGTTTTGTAAATAAGTTTTGTTTTGTTTTTAGATTCCACATGTAAGTGATATTATATGGTATTTTTCTTTCTCTTTCTGGCTTATTTCATTTAGAATGATATTCTTCCTGTTATTTTAATACTATTTCCTTTGTGTAACACTTCTAATGCCTTAATTTATTTAAGCATATTAAAACATTTATATTTTATATATAACAATTCCAGTATTAATCATTTTTTTCAAAACTGACTTTGAATGTCTTGTTTATGGCAATGGATTACCTTTTATGTTTATGAACTCATAAAAGGCTATGAACTCATAGTCTTTTAGAGTTTAAGTATAGACAAATTTTAAAATGCTTACACTAAACATACTTGTGTTTCCTCTTGCAACTTCTGAGGGACACTATCATTTCAAGACCACTTTAAACTAAGTTTTTGGCTTAAAGATGTGTAAGTGTTGGCTGGTGTCATAAGTTCTCTGTGTAGGATGTTTTCTTTTCTTTCTTTTTCCAATTTTACAAAGACCCAAGACAAAAGACAAAGACTAACAATTATTCTTACTGTCTTTACCTTCAAGGCAGATCTTTTATACTTTTTTATTCCAACGTGCATATTTTTGCATCATCATTCATGGATCCTCACTTTACCTGGTGTTTCCTGATCCAATCTTCTGGCTTCCCCCTACCCCCCACCAACACTGACCCTGTATACATAGATATACAGGTTTAAAGGGCACTCAAAATCAGCAAATAAATGTCTCCAGATGAAAGGTCTAACCAAATGTTGCTTATCTTGTATGATTCATGCTTTCATATTGTTTATAGACACTAGAAATCCATTTTTTTATTTTAACTTTTTTCCGTGATGTTATTTTTGGTTAGGTTTTTACAAATGCCCAGTTTATCATATTTCTGAAAAAAGAGATTAAGATTGTTTTGCCATTAGTGTTCCTATTAAGAATTAAGTGCCACTGAATGGTGGCCCTGATAATTTTAAATGTTTTATTCTGTAAGCTTTCTACAAATACTTTCCCAAGTACAGAAATTCAGAATTTTAATAATCTTGTTTTTTTAAAGACTAATTCCTTCATGTCCCCCAAATATCAAATTATCACCTAGGATTATTTAACACTAGGAAGGATGTTCATTTGCTAAGTTGATAGTCTGATTTCTCTGTTCTATACCTGGAATGCAGTTATTACTATTTCACAACTGTTACACGCTTCCTTAAAAATTTGTATGGAACGATAAGTTGACTTTTTAATATCTTCACTTAACTTTTTCTTGGATGTTAAATCTACTTGAAAGAACTAGCTGCAGTCTCAGCATAAACCTGTGGATGCTGAATTTTATTTATTTATTTTTGTACCAAACGCACATTTAAAAATGATGATAGACAGCAAAGGTCATCAAATACCTAAGAATATATATGTATCTAACAAAGTCTCTGTAAGCCGTTTATGCTGAAAACCACAACACATTATTTAGCTAAAATTTAGACATAATAAAATGGCATTTGTGCAGGGATAAACAAATTAAGCAATGGGATATAACAGAAAGTCTAAAACCATATTTTTGTTGATAAATGACTGATGTCCTTTCCAATGGCTGCCTGAATTTGGCCTATCCAATAAGTAAAACTGTTATTTACTTTTTAAAACAGGACTATGGAGGCACTTCATTCACCTACTGATTTTTGATTAAACCAGTGTACAGCTTGAGTAATTTCCTGACAATGTAAGTAAAGGTATTGCTGTTATTATCAGTTTTATTCTGTGTCATTGTATATAGGGGTCCAATCTCCTTCATCTGCATTAAACTAAAGGGTTTGATTACAGAGTAAGTCTGGAACATGTCCCAAATCAGATTCAGTACCATTAAATTTCTCTATGTATAGGGAGAGGTTATCAGTAATGAAGTTTACAGTGGTTGGACTCTAAGGCTTCTTCCCAGTGTCAGATTAATTGTCCACTAAGTATTAATTGAATGGCCAAAGGAAGGATTCTAGACCCTTTCATAAAGCCAGTTTCCTGAATTGGTCATCCAAGTACATATAAGAGCTGGTTCTAATATTAATTGGGAGTCTTCCTGAAGATTTAAATGGCTACATAACCTGTAATCATTGTGATTAGTAAAAGAAGCTGTTGTTGGATGGTGAACCTTAGTAGGTTGTCAGTCAAGATGAGAAAAATTCCCAACATAAAGAGAAACATAAGTTGAAATATTTGAATTAGTTTGCAAAGCAGTAATAAATAATTGTTATAAAATTAAGCCCTGGAAATAAGTGGCGACTTTGGTAAAATTTTATTCTGTGACCTTGGACAGAAGCTGTCTACACCATGCTGTCTTCTGCTTCGGGGAAAGACTTTTTTCTGAAAGTCATTAATTTTAAGCCAGGTCAGCTATACGTTGGTAAGTCCAAGAGTCTGGGGACCTCTCTTTAACTGAGAGACATGGGTCCATGTTTTAATATTCCGTAACTTAATTTCTGTGTAAGGAGATAAAAGAACCTGGTAGGGCTCTTTCTAATGAGGTTCAAGTATCATTTTTTTTTTGATATGTCTTCCAGAACAAAGTCCTCAATGTGTTAAGGAGTGGGGTGCAAAGTCCTCATTGTGTTAAGGGTCTCTGAATACCTCTTTGCACTGTAGAAAATAAGCTTTAGAATATTGTATTAGGAGCTTACAGTTTTAGTTCATACTAGAATTGACAAAGGCAGGGTGTGCATGGAGTTCCATCTCAAAGGTATGGATTGCCCACTGATGATTTCATAAGATGTCAATTTATGTTTTCCAAAAAGGTAATCTTGTGGTTTCGGTTAGTTTTTCCAGTTTCAATTTTGGAATGCCATTGGTACATTTAACTTGCCCTGAAGGCTGAGGATGATGGAGAAAAATGGTAAGAGAAAAATGGCACTAATGATAGTGCCAGTGTGTCTGAATAACCTTGTTTAACTGTTTTATAACCTATTCATTAAAGTGAGTCCCTTGATCACTTCAAATTTGGCTTGAAATTCTCCAAAGTTGGGAAGTGTTTTCTAATGATTTCTTTGCTACATTAGTGGCACCAGCTTTCTGACGGGGGAAAGCTTCTGCCCGTCTAAAAAGAGTCATATCATTATAAGTACATAGTGATAACTCATAGAAGGAGGCAAAATTAATTCCCTTTTGATATTTGAATGGTATGGTTGATGGAGAAGCAACCAACCCCTTAAGCTACTTCAATAGTTTTACCTGGCTTATGTGATTAACATGTTAAACATTGATTATAAACTTGTGCCAATTTAGGGTAATCTCCACCAATATTTTTTCACAATTTGAATCATTTTTTCAATTCCGTGGTGGGTAGTCACGTGAAGTGCTCACAAGAGTGAGTATCTGAGGGGTTCAGAAAGCTATAGATGGCGGTTTGGCCTTCCCAGAATCCCCGTTTTATGTTAAAGTTGCATCTTTTCTGGTGCCGTTTCCATTTTCACTATCTGACACAATTTTTTGTCTGTTACACAGACATAAGTAACCTCATTTGGATCTATGCTATGAAGTTCATTTAAATTATAGTTTCAGCACATTAAAAATTTCTTGAGGGCCCCTCCTACGGCTGGTGCGCATGCGCGGGAGGATGTCTGCGTAGGCGGGAGTGCGTCAGCATGCGCAGGAGTGCTCAGGCGCTCGTGGGAGTGCGTCCGCGTGCATCTTGCCTTTTAGGAAGCAGCCAGCCAGCCCTGGCGTGTGAGGGCCGAGTGGAGTCGCGGATTTTTAGTTCTGACGTGATTTGCAGTGCAAGTGCCCTTCCTGAGCTGGACGGCGACTTAAGGAGGCTCCTCTGAACCGGCTCCTGTGATTGACCGGAGCCCGGGCTGGCAGCCATGCTTGTAGGAACTGTGAAGAAAAGCATTCCCACCTGTCTGGCCTGACGCGACCCGGCCTGGCGCCCATCCCCGCGGCGCCTTTGCGTCTGAAGTCGTGGAATCTGACCCACTCCGGATGCTGCAGACGCTGAACCGGTGAGTCAGCCCTGCTGAGGGTGAGTGATGTGTTTTATCGTGAGGTTCCACATGTAAGGTATCCTGTGATATTTGTCTTTCTCTGTCTGATTTACTACAACTAGCACATAATCTCTAGGCCCATCCATGTCACTGCGAATGGTATTGTTTCAGTCTTTTTTATGACTCAGTAGTGTTCCGTTATATATATATATACCACAGCCTCCTTATCCAGGCGTTTGTGATGGGCGTTTAGGCTGCCTCTGTGTCTTGGCTACTGTACATAGTGCTCCTGTGAACACTGGGGTGCCACCTACTGATTTCTAAGGTGTGCTTTTCAATCCTTGGGAAGCCAGATGAGCTGAGCCTTCCTTCCTTGCACCCTCCCCTGTCTGAGTGCCCTTCATCCTCATGGGGCTCAACTTGGACTGGACGCATCACACCTCCCTTTCTCCTTCCTGCAGCAGAGAAAACAAAATCTATAGCAGAGCACAGGAGCACCTGTGAATCTCCTTCTAATGAGCTGGGCCCACAGGCTGAGTCACAGACGAAGCTGCTGTTCGCGTTGCCAGCATCTATTTAGAGGCTGCTTACTGTCGTCGGGGGCAGCGGCCAGGGGTTGGCTCCGAAACGCCGTATCTGTGCCACCTTTACCATGGCCCAGAAGACTTTGTCAGGATCTACAGAGTTTCTGGGATGGTTTTCTTTATCTCACACACACACACAACTTATTTGTTCAATCTTCTGCATCATTATACATCTTCAGCATGACACAAATCATTTTGATTTTTGTTGCTTTAATCCCCTAAAAGGGTGAGTTTCAGCTTTCTGGCAAACACAGATACATAAGACAACATGCAGATGTGTGTGTGTGTGTGTGTGTGTGTGTGAGTGAGTGAGTGAGTGTTACAGATGAGGAAGTTCCACTGGAGGCCCGGGGCTCTGATAGGAAGAGGCTTTTCTTTTAAAACTTTATTTCATTTTAGGAGGAGGCAGAGATAATTAGATTTGCTTATTTATTTTTTAGTGGCAGTCCTGGGGATTGAACCCAGGACCTGATGTGTGTTAAGCATGTGCACTACCACTGACCTCCACCCTCCCTGCCAAAGAGGCTTTTCTGCTGTAGGTCTGAAGTCTGGGCTCATTTCAGCCTGGCTGTGAGATCTCAGTACCCCCTGCTGGGGCCCGCAGACCTTTGTGACTGTGTTACCTAGATTGGTGGAGTGCCCTTTAAAGTATTTATGTGTTTTTACTTTCCCAGGCCCTGCCAGTAACAATTGGATGTTCTCTGGTTTATGTTCTGGCAAATGTCAACAAAACAAAACACAAGGCAAATACTGCATTTCTGAGGCAGCTGAAGAGGGGAGAGGAAAAAGGGAGTGTCTGTACATGTGCTTAATGGTTGGATTTTCATCTGATAGTTATGCTTCAGAGAGAAGCGGGAGACACTTGTCAGTGCCTTGGGACAGGGTGGCATGTGCCCAAGAGCAGGACGAGTGCACTTGAACTTGGGGGTATGAGTTTGTGCACCTCCATGCCCAGGCATTTTGGACCTGAGGCATGAGGAAAATTCAGTTATGGTGATCCTGTTTTTATTTAAAATTTCCATAATTTGTTCATTGTGGATTCTTTTGTATTAATTTTTATTTTTATGATGTTGCATTAGTTAGAGTTTCTTTGTGTGTGTGTGTCACCTTCAATTTTGCGCCTGAGGTGGTAGCCTTGCTCTCTCACCCTAGTCTGGCTTTGAGTCTATGTACAAGTCACTGACGGCCACAAGCCTGGAATCTTCAGATACTACAGATGGTCCAAGGGATGATGGGATGATGGGTTGATGGGTTATGATGTGATGCTTTGGGTCATCCTTTATGATGGTACCAACTTAATTTATGGAGCGCTGTGTCTCTGTTGGGCTTGTCTCCTTCTTCACGCTCCACGAGAGTGGAAATTATCTGGTGTATTCACTGTATTCTCTAAGTCCCTAGTACCTCTTGGACAGTCAATAAATACTTGTTCGAACAGAAAAATTTTCTTGAAGTTGGCATGAAAGTGACTCATACGTATCCCTGATACTGAGGGTCTGATTGGTGGGTAGGAGCCTAAATTTTGATAACAGTCATTGTGTACATAATAACAGTGCAAAGAAGAGATCATCAACCTGAAGTCCACTTTTTATAGCTGCATCATTTGGTGCTGAAAGTCATCTCTGTTTCCAGAGCATACACAAGTCATGGACCACTCTGAGAGCATAATTGCTGTGAGTGTAAATATTTTCAGTTTTTCCATTTGCTGATTTACAGGCTTTAGTGAGGGGAAATGTACAGATTGAGCTGAGTTAAATTGAGGAAGGACCCCTATTTCTAACAATTCATACTGAATAGTTGCAAAACATCCAGTTTGATATTTTCCTTCAGAATTTTTTGCCATTAAAGCCTTCAACATAGAGTATTAAATCTGCGTTGGTTATTGAAGTTTCTTGTAAGTCTAACCAGGGAGTCAGATTTTGAAAGACCAATTCAATAAAATTATGAGCTTCTCCTTCATCAGGTAAGGGTAGGAGGGTAGTAGAGTTTAAGGAGCTGCAGCAGAGTGTGCGCAGATTTGAAGTCTAACCAGGGAGTCAGATTTTGAGAGACCAATTCAATAAAATTATGAGCTTCTCCTTCATCAGGTAAGGGTAGGAGGGTAGTAGAGTTTAAGGAGCTGCAGCAGAGAATGTGCAGATTTGTGTAGAATCTCATAAGATGTTAGTCTATTAGCTGATAAATGCTGAGAGCTCTCAGTATTTAGCTAACTTTCTGCAGCATCAGGAACTTGCAGATTTAATATACTTCCTTGAACAAGTTATGAAGAGGATTCTACCATTTTAGCAGCTGCAACAACTGCCCTTAAGCAATTTGGACATGCCCTGGCTACCAGGTCAAACTGTAAGCTATAATCAACTGTAGATCTAATTTTTCCCTCCATGTTCTTGCCAGAACTCCCAAAGCCTGATTACTACACTCATGAGCAAACAATGTAGAAGGTTTGGTATAGTTAGGGAATCCCAATGCAGGAGGATTTTATAAGGCTCATTTGACTTAAATAAAGATTCTGTCATATTTTATTTCCAAAGGAAAAATTTCCTGGATATTACTTCTAGTCAGGTCATAAAGTGGAGAGGTCAATAAGCAAAAATTGGGGACCCTGGAACAGCAAAACCCTGCAAGCCCAGGGTGGCCTCTGAATTATTTCTTAGTTGTATGCCAGGGGTGATTGCATAGTATTTGATTTTTTGGGGAAAGAGTTTTTTTTTCTGATAAGTCATGACCAAGGTAGTGTACTTTTTCATGTATAAACTGAGGTTCACTTTAAGAGGACTTATGTTCTTATAAACTAGCTGTGTAAGATATTTTGAGTTAATTTCTGAGTTCTTTCTGGATGAGCAAAAAAGGAAGTCATCTACACTTCGAATTAAGTTAGAATTTCAGGGAAATGGTAGTGTAATTTTATTTTTTCCTTTTTTAGTAATTTATTTTTATTGTAGTGTAGTTGATGTACAATATTATATAAGTTATAGGTGTACATGAGAGTGAATCACAATTTTGAAACATGATACTCCATTTATACTTATTATAAAATACTGGCTACATTCGATGTGTTGTACAGTATATCCTTGTAGCTTGTTTTATGTATAATAGTTTGCACCTCTTAGTCCCCTGCTCTTACATTGTCCCTTCCCCGTTCCTTCTCCCCACTGGTAACTGCAGGCCCCCGCCTGAAGGCTCTAGAGAATACGCCGTGGGTTGAATGAATAAACAAGCCGTGAGAAATGTCACGTAGCTGGCTGGATAAGAGATGGCCAAAGTAATGTGTCCAGTATGGACGACTGGATGGCCAATGACGGGTAAGCTCCTCAGAGGAGGACAACCTAAGACAGGTGCAGCCGGCTGGGTAAGAGATGGCCTACTTAATGAAGTTTCGTGACGAACTTTAAAACAATCTGTCCTTGATCATGCAACATCCTGTGCTTATTACTGCAGGAGCCTGGGAACCTAAATAGCTAAAGATTATTAACATCGTTATAACTTAGATGGTATGTGAGGCATCATGCATGTCCTGTATAAACCCTTTTACAAGAATCAGTAAACAGAGAACTGCTTCACTTCTCTCCGCGCGGTGTTCGTGTGTACATGATATCGTGCCACCATCAGTAACCACAAGTTTGTTTTCTATTTTAGTGAGTCTATTTCTTTTTTGTTATTTTCAATAGTTGGTTGTACATTTTAGATCCCACAAATAAAGGATGTCATATAGTCTTTGTCTTTTGCTGTCTAACTTATTTCACTTAGCATAATACCCTCAGTGCCCATCCATGTTGTGGCAAATGCAAAATTTCTTTCTTTTTATGGCTGAGGAAGTACTTCATTGTGTGTGTGTGTGTGTGTGTGTGTGTGTGTGTATACACACATTTTCATCCATTTGTTGATGGACACTAAGTTTGCTTCCATATCTGACAATTGTAAATAATGCTACTATGAACATGGGAGTACATGTATATTTTCAAGTTAGTGTTTTCATTTTCTTTGAATATATACACCCACGAGTAGAAATGCTTGGTCACATGGTGCTTCTACTTTTAATTTTTTGAGAAACCTACATGCTATTTTCTCCAGTCATTGCCACAATTTGTATTCCCACCAACAGTGACCTAGGGTTCATTTTTCTTCACATTGTTGCCAATATTTGTTATCTGTGTTCTTTTTGACTCTGTGAGGGGAATAGCTCATTTTAATTTTGATTTGCATTTCCCTGATGACTAGTGATTTTGAACATCTTTTATGTGCATTTTGGCCATTTACATGTCCTCAGAAAAATGTCTCTTCAGGTTTTCTGCCCATTTTTTAATTTGATTGTTTGATTTGATGCTATTGAGTTGTATGGGTTATTTATATATTTTGAACATTAACCCCTTATTGGTCATATAAATTGCAAATATTTTCTCCCCAAATCTGCAAGTCTGTCTTTTAGTTTTGTTGATGGCTTTCTTTGCTGTGCAAAAGCTTTTAAGTTTAATTAGATCCCATTTGTTTATTTTTGCTTTTATTTCCTTTGCTTTAGGAGAAAAATCCCCACAAAATGCTGCAATTTATGCCAAACAGTGTTCTGCCTATGTTTTCCTTTAGGAAATGTAATATTTCCAGTCCTATATTTAGGTCTTTAATCCATTTTGAGTTTTTTTTTTTTTTGTATATAGTGTTAGAGAATGTTCTAGTTTTATTCTTTGACATTCAGCTGTCCAGTTTTTCCAGCACCACTTACTGAAGAGGCTGTCTTTTGTTCTTTGTAAATTCTTACCTCCTTTGTCACAGATTAATTAACTATAGGTGTGTGGGTTTATTCCTGGATTCTCTATTCTGTTCCATTGATTTATATGTCTGTTTGTGTGCCAGTACCATGCTGTTTTGATTACTGTAGCTCTGAAGTTGGGCAGTTTGATCCCCTCAGCTCTATTCTTCCTCAAGACTGTTTTGGTTGTTTGGGGTCTTCTGCATTTTCATTAAATTTTAAAATAATTTTCCCTAGTTCTGTGAAAAATGCCACTGGTATTTTGAAAGGGATTGCACTGAATCTGTAGATTGCCTTGGGGAATAGGTCACTTTAACAATAGTAATTCTTCCCATCCAAGAACACAGTATATTTTTCCATCTGTTTGTATCATCTTCAGTTTCTTTCATTAGAGTCTGATAGTTTTCTAAGTACAGGTCTTTTACTTCCTTATGGAGGTTTATTCCCAGTTATTTTATTCATTTTGATGTGATAGTAAATGGGAATGTTTCCTTAATTTCTCTAATAGTTTATCATTACTGTATAGAAGTGCAACAGATCTGTATATTAATTTTACACCTTGCAATTTTATCAGATTCATCCATGAGCTCTAGTAGTTTTCTGTTGGCATCTTCAGGATTTTCTATGTGTAGTATTGTCATCTGCAACAGTGACAGTTTTACTTCTTCCTTTCCAATTTAGAGTCCTTTCCTTTCCTTTTCTTTTTCCTTTCTCTTTTTTCTTTCGTTCTTCCTTCCTTCCTTCCTTTCTTTTTTCTTTCTTTCTTCTCTCTCTCCCCTTTCTCTCTCATTGCTCTGGCTAATTGTGGACTTCCAGTACCGTTTTTTGAAAACAGTTCCAAGAGTGAACTTCCTTGTCTTGTTCCTGATCGTAGAGGGAGTGCTTTCAGCTTTTCACTGTCAAGTATGTCAAGTAGCTGTGCATCTGTCACATGTAGACTTTATTATGTTGAGATAACGTTCCCTCTGGTGCTCACTTTCTGAAGAATTTTTATCATAAGTGGATGCAGAATTTTGTGAAAAGCTTTTTCTGCATCTATTGAGATGAACATATGGTTTTTATTCTTCACTCCATTAATATGAAGTATCACACTGATTGATTTGAGGATGTTGAAAATTCCTTGCATTCCTGGGATACATCCCACTTGATCACAGTGTATGATCCTTCTAATATATTGTTGGATTTAGCTTGCTACTATTTTGTTGATTTTTGTATCTCTATTCCTCAGTGATAGTGGTCTATAATATACTTTTTTGTGATATCTTTGTCTGGTTTGGGTATCAGGGTGATGCTGGCCTCATAGAATGGGATGGGAAATGTTCCTTCCTCTGTAATTTGTGCAATACTTTGAGAAAGGTAGGTGTTAACTTTTCTCTAAATGTTTGACTTTTGTTTGTTGGGAGTTTTTAAATTACTAATTCAATCATTATTGGTAATTGGTCTGCTCACTTTTTTAAAAAATTTTTTATTGATTTATAATCATTTTGCAATGTTGTGTCAAATTCCAGTGTAGAGCACAATTTTTCAGTTATACAAGAACATATATATATTCATTGCCACATTTTTTTCTCTGTGAGCTACCATAAGATCTTGCATATGTTTCCCTGTATTATACAGTATAGTCTTGTTTATCTATTCTACAATTTTGAAATCCTGTCTCTCCCTTCCCACCCTCCACCCCCTTGGCAACCACAAGTTTGTATTCTATGTAAACGAGTCTGTTTCTGTTTTGTAATTTATGCTTTGGGGTTTTTTTGGGGTTTATTTTGTTTGTTTGTTTGTTTTCTTAGATTCCACATATGAGCAATCTCATATGGTATTTTTCTTTCTCTTTCTGGCTTACTTCACTTAGAATGACATTCTCCAGGAGCATCCATGCAAATTGTGTTATGTTGTCAGTTTTTATGGTTGAGTAGTATTCCATTTTATAAATATACCACTTCTTTATCCAGTCATCCATTGATGGACACTTAGGCTGTTTCCATGTCTTGGTTATTGTAAATAGTGCTGCTTTGAACATTGGGGTGCAGGTGTCATCCTGAAGTAGGGTTCCTTCTGGATATATGCCCAGGAGCGGGATTCCTGGGTCATACGGTAAGTGCATTCCTAGTCTTTTGAGGAATCTCCATACTGTTTTCCACAGTGGCTGCACAAAACTGCATTCCCACCAGCAGTGTAGGAGGGTTCCCCTTTCTCTACAGCCTCTCCAGCATTTGCCATTTATGGATTTTTGAATGACGGCCACTCTGACTGGTGTGAGGTGATACCTTATTGTACTTTTGATTTGCATTTCTCTGATAATTAGTGATATTGAGCATTTTTTTCATGTACCTATTGATCATTTGTATGTCTTCCTTGGAGAATTGCTTAATTAGCTCTTCTGCCCATCTTTGGATTGGGTTGTTTGGTTGTTTCTTATTAAGTCGTATGAGCTGCTTATATATTCTGGAGATCAAGCCTTTGTCAGTTTCATTTGCAAACATTTTCTCCCATTCCATAGGTTGTCGTTTTGTTTTACTTATGGTTTCCTTTGCTGTTCAGAAGCTTCTAAGTTTAATTAGGTCCCATTTGTTTATTCTTGCTTTTATTTCTATTGCTTCCGTAGACTGCCCTAGGAGGACATTTTTGAGATGTATGTCAGATAATGTTTTGCCTATATTTTCTTCAAGGAGGTTTATTGTATCTTGTCTTATGTTTAAGTCTTTGATCCATTTTGAGTTGATTTTTGTGTATGGTGTAAGGGAGTGCTCTAGCTTCATTGCTTTACATGCTGCTGTCCAGTTTTCCCAACACCATTTGCTGAAGAGACTGTCTTTATCCCATTGTATATTCTTGCCTCCTTTGTCAAAGATTAGTTGACCAAAAGTTTGTGAGTTCATTTCTGGGCTCTCTATTCTGTTCCATTGGTCTATATGTCTGTTTTTGTGCCAGTGCCATGCTGTCTTGATGACTGTAGCTCTATAGTATTGTCTGAAGTCTGGGAAAGTTATTCCTCCAGCCTCTTTCTTTCTCTTCAGTAATGCTTTGGCAATTCTAAGTCTTTGATGGGTCCATATAAATTTTATTATGATTTGTTCTAGTTCTGTGAAGTATGCCCTGGGTAATTTGATAGGGATTGCATTAAATCTGTATTGTAGATTGCCTTGGGCAGTGTGACCATTTTAACAATATTGATTTTTGCAATCCAAGAGCATGGGATATCTTTCCATTTTTTAAAGTCGTTTTTAATTTCCTTCATCAGTGGTTTATAGTTTTCTGTGTATAATTCTTTCACCTCCTTGGTTAGATTTATTCCTAGGTATTTTACTACTTTGGGTGCTATTTTAAAGGGGATTGTTTCTTTACTTTCTTTTTCTGTTGATTCCTTGTTAGTGTAAAGAAATGCAACTGAGTTTTGAACGTTAATCTTGTAACCTGCTACCTTGCTGAATTCTTTGATCAGCTCTAGTAGTTTTTGTGTGGACCTTGTAGGGTCTTCTATATTACAGTAACATGTCATTGGCATATAGTAACACTTTTACCTCTTCTTTTCCAATTTGGATCCCTTTTATTTCTTTCTCTTGCCTGATTGCTGTGGCTAGGACTTCCAAGACTATGTTGAATAGGAGTGGTGATAGTGGGCATCCTTGTCTTGTCCCAGATTTTAGTGGGAAGCTTTTGAGTTTTTCACCATTGAGTACTATGCTGGCTGTAGGTTTGTCATATATAGCTTTTATGATGTTGAGATATGTTCCCTCTATACACACTTCGGTGAGAGTTTTTATCATAAATTGGTGTTGAATTTTATCAAATGCTTTTTCTGCATCGATTGAGATGATCATGTGGTTTTTGTCCTTTCTCTTGTTGATGTGATGTATTACATTGATTGATTTGCGTATGTTGAACCAGCCTTGTGTCCCTGGGATGAACCCCACTTGGTCATGATGTATAATCTTTTTTACGTGTTGTTGGATTCTATTTGCTAATAATTTGGTGAGGATTTTGGCATCTATGTTCACCAGTGATATTGGCCTATAATTCTCTTTTTTTGTAGTGTCTTTGCCTGGTTTTGGTATCAGGGTGATGGTGGCTTCATAGAATGAGTTTGGGAGTATTCCCTCCTTTTCAATCATCTGGAAGAGTTTGAGAAGGACTGGTATGAGTTCTTCTTTGTATGTTTGGTAGAATTCCTCAGTGAAGCCATCCAGTCCTGGACTTTTATTTGTAGGGAGGTTTTCTTATTGCTATTTCAATTTCATTTCTAGTGATCGGTTTGTTCAAGTGGTCAGTTTCTTCTTGATTCAGTCTTGGTGGACAGTATGTTTCCAGAAACTTGTCCATCTCCTCTAGGCTATCCAGTTTGGTTCCATATAGTTTTTCATAATATTCTCGTATGGTATTCTGTATTTCTATTTTATTTGTTGTAATTTCTCCATTTTCCTTTCTTATTTTGCTAATTTGTGCTCTCTCTTTTTTCTTCTTTGTAAGTTTGGCCAGAGGTTTGTCGATTTTATTTACTTTTTCAAAACACCAGCTTTTGATTTGATTAATTTTTTCTATGTTTTTTTAAATCTCTATTTTATTTATTTCCTCCCTGATGTTTATAATTTCCTTCCTTCTGCTGCCTTTTGGGGTTTTTTGTTCTTCTTTTTCTAGTTCTTTTAGTTGGTGGATTAAATTGTTTATTTGAGGTTGTTCTTCTTTTTTGAGGAAGGCCTGTATTCGCTGTAAACTTCCCTCTTAGCACTGCCTTTGCTGTGTCCCATAAATTTTGTGTGGTTGTGCTTTCATTTTCAGTTGCCTCAAGGTATTTTTTAATTTCAGCTTTGATTTCCTCACTGACTCATTGGTTTTTTAATAACATATTGTTTAATCTCCATGCTTTCCTTTTTTTCTCCTTTGTTTCTCTGTTGTTGATTTCTAGTTTCATGGCATTGTGGTCAGTAAAGATGCTTGAGATAATTTCTATCTTCTTAAAATTGTTGAGATTTCTTTTGTGCCCAAATACATGATCAATCATAGAAAATGTTCCATGTGCACTTGAAAAGAATGTATATCCTATTTTGGGGGGGTGTAATGCTCTGAAAATACCCACCAAATCTAATTTTTCTATTGTATTATTTAGTTTCTCTGTTGCCTTATTTATTTTCTGTCTGGAAGATCTGTCTAGTGATGTTAATGCAGTATTAAAATCTCCAATTATGAATGTATTCCCATCAATATCCCCCTTTATCTCTGTTAGTAATTGTTTTATGTACTTAGGTGCTCCTATATTGGGTACATATATATTAATGAGTGTAATATCCTCATCTTGTATCACTCCTTTAATCATTATAAAATGTCCTACTATATCTTTCTTTATGGCCTTTGTTTTAAAGTCTATTTTGTCTGAAATCAGTACTGCAACACCTGCTTTTTTGTCTTTTCCATATGCATGGAATATCCTTTTCCATCCTTTCACTCTTGATCTGTATGTGTCCTTCTCCCTAAAGTGGGTCTCTTGTATGCAGCATATTGAAGGTTCTTGCTTTATTATCCAGTCTGCCACTCTATGTCTTTTGACTGGAGCATTTAGTCCATTAACATTTACAGTAATTAATGATAGTTGTGTATTTATTGCCATTTTGAACTTATCTTTGCAGTTGATTTGGTATTTCCTCCTTGTTCCTTTCTTCTTCCTTTTGTGGTTTGGTAATTTTCCTTTGTATTATCATGGATTTTATTTAGTTTTTGTGAGTTCCTTGTAAGTTTTTGGCTTGTGGTTACCCTTTTCAGTAAGTCTGTTAGCCCTTTACTATATCTCAAACCCATCCTACCAAAAACAAAAAAAATTAAAAAAGAAAGGACAAAATTCTCTGTATTTTCTTGCTTCCCTCTCCCACTCTTAATGATTTTGATGTCTTTTACAAGTTTGTGTTTATTTTATTTGTAATTCATGAATTACCACCTTTCTAGTTATGAGTTTCTCATTTCTGTAGCATCCTGCTGCTTTTCTATTTAGAGTAGACCTTTCAATATTTCTTTTAGCATGGGTTTAGTGTTGCTAAATTCTTGTAGATTTTTCTTGTCTGTGAAATTCTTTATGTCTCCTTCTTTCCTAAAGGATAGCCTTCCTGGATAAAGTATCCTAGGCTGCATCTTTTTTTTCATTCAGTGCTTTGAATATATCTTGCCACTCCCTTCTGGCATGTAGTGTTTGTGTAGAGAAATCAGCTGAAAGCCTTACGGGGATTCCCTTGTAACTCACTCTTTGCTTTTCTCTTGCTGCCTTTAGGATCATTTCTTTATCCTTGACTCTGGCCATCTTGATTATGATATGTCTTGGTGTGGGTCTATTTAGATTCTTCCTGTTTGGGACCCTCTGAGCTTCCTGTACTTGGATATCTGATTCCTTCTTTAAGTTTGGGAAGTTTTCAGTCATGATTTCTTCAAAAACCTTTTCAATCACCTTTGATCTTTCTTCCCCTTCTGGGACCCCTATTATGTGAAGATTGGCATGCTTTATATTATCCCGTATGTCCCTTATGTTGCTTTCATTTGTTTTTATTTGTTTATCTTGCAGTTGTTCTGATTGGGTGCTTTCTGTTGTCCTGTCTTCTAGGTCACTAATTTGTTCCTCTACATTATCTAGTGTGCTTTACACAGCCTTTAAATCCATTCTAATCTCAGCCAGTGAGTTTTCCAGTTCTACTTGGCTGTTCTTTATAGCTTCGATTTCATTTTTGACTTATTTTATATCTCTAAACACTATCTCTTTTAGTTCCTTCAGTACTTTGATCACTCCTTTTTTTGAAATCTTGATCTGGTAGGCTATTGATGTCTATTTCATTGATCATTCTTTCAGGGGATTTCTCTTGTTCTTTTAATTGGGAATGGTTTCTCTGCTTCTTCATCTTACTTATATCTCTCTGGCACTGTGGCTTATTGAGTATCAGTTATTTACTGTGGTCCTTAAAGGAGTTTATTTATTTATCTATCTAATGCCTATGTAGAAATGAAACAGATTTTTGGCATCTTTGTCTTTTGAAGAGGACAGTGTTCTGTTGGAGTTCCGCAGGTGCTTTGGTTGGCTGAGTCGGTCGGTGGATGTGAGTCTTGGTGTATCTGTGTGAGAGGGTGAGCTACGAGTGTCCTACTACTCTGTCATCTTGGACTCTTCCCCCTCTGCTCACATTTTTTATTTCTTCCTGGTTCAGTCTTGGAAGATTGTACTTTTCTAAGAATTTTTCCATTTCTTCTAGGTTGTTCATTTTATTGGCATGTGGTTGTTCATAGCAGTCTGTTATGATCTTTTGTATTTCTGTGGTAGCAGTTTGTATCTTCTTTTTCCTTTCTGATCCTATTGATTTGGGCCCTCTCTTTTTCTTGATGAGTCTGCTTAAAGGTTTATCGATTTTGTTTATCTTTTCAGAGAACCAGCTTTTAGTTTCATTGATCTTTCTTTTTTTTTTTTTTGTTAGTCTCTATTTTACTTATTTCTGCTCTGATTTTTATAATTTCTTTCCTTCTACTGACTTTGTTTGGATTGTGTTTGTTCTTTGTGTAGTTCCTTTAGGTGTGAGGTTAGATTATTTATTTAAGATTTTTCTTGTTTGCTGAGGTTAAGTTTGTATTGGTATAAACTGCCCTCTTAGACCTGGTTTTGCTGCATCTCATAGGTTTTTGATTGTCATGCTTTCATTTTCATTTGTCTCTAGATTTTTTTCCTAATTTCTCTTTGACTTTTTTCAGTGATTCATTGGCTTTTTAGTAATGCATTATTTAACTTCCACATTTTTGTGGGGTTTTTTGGCATTTTTTTTCCTTGTAGTTGATTTTTAGTCTCATAGCATTGTGCTTGGAAAAGATGCTACATGTGATTTCTATTTTCTTAAAGTTTTCAACTTTTATGTCTTTAAATATGTTCTCATATTTCCCTATTTTCCTTCTGAAACCTTTGTAATTTGAGTATTAGTGCATTTGTTTTTGTCCTAGAGGTCTCTTAAACTGTCCTCATTTATTTTCATTCTTTTGTCTTTTTTTCTGTTCAGCACTGTTGATTTCCACTACTCTGTCTTCTAGTTTGCTGGTCAGTTTTTCTGTATCATTTAGCATACTGTTGATTTTCTCTAGTGTACTTTTTATTTCAGTTATTGTATTCTTCATCTCCACTTGATTGTTCTTTATATTTACTTAACTCTTTGTTAAAAAATTCTAACTTCTCATTCTGTACATCCACTCTTCTCCCAAGTTTTTGATCATCTTTACAATCACTAACATGAACTCCTTCTTGGGTAGACTGCCTCTCTCCACTTAGTTCTTCTTCTGGGGGTTTTATCTTGGTCCTTCATCTGGAACATGTTTCTCTGTCACCTCAAAGTGGCCTTCTGTGGAAGATGCCCTATGCGTACCAGCTGTGCACTCCCCTCATCACCCAAGCTGTTTGCTCTAGGGGTTCCCCTTATGTGGGCTGACTGGGCAGTCTGGCTGGCTTGGCTGGCCCCTGGTCCAGTTGGTCACCAAGCCCTGCCTTGTGCAGAAGCTGCCAACTGCTGTTTGTCAGGGCCAGGTCATGAAGTGACTGAATGCGGAACCCCAGGTTGTCCCAAGGTTAGTGCTGGCTCACTGCTGGGTAAAGTCAGGGTCCAGAAGATTCCAAGGCTGTTGCCCACCACTGGTGAAGCCAGGTCCTTGGGTTAGTCCTGGACTACTGGCAGGCAGAGCCTATTTTGGAGTCTAGTTGCAGGGCCCAGAGGTCCCAGAGCTGTTGTCAGATCACTGGTAATGAGTGGTGTTTTCTTACACAGTTGGTATGGTGTCTAGTGTGTCCCAAAGCTTGTATTGATCTGCTGATGGGCAGGGCCAGGGCCCAGCTGGTCCTGGCACAAGTTCTGGCCTGCTGGCAGTCAGGCTGTGTCCCCAGGCTGTGGGATTTTGCTTTTCTTGCGTGTGGTGTCTGCCCATTGGTGGGCAAGTCTGGCTGGTCCAGAGGCTAGAGCAGGCTAACTGGAGAGTAAGGCTGAGGCCCAGGTTGTTTCATGACTGGTGCCTGCCTACTGGAAGGCAGAGCTGTGCTCCGGGCACTCTGGTGGGCAGAACCATGTCCAGAGGCAGCTGTGGGCTCAGGGTGTTTTAAGGCAGCCTGCCTGCTGGTGGGTGAGGCTGTGTCCCCACCAGGTTAGCAACTCAGCCTGAGGCCTCCCAACACTGGTGCTTGCAGGCTGTGAGGCCTGGCCAGGGTGGGCCCTGGGGCTAATAACCTCGGTCTGACTCAGTGTCTTAGCAAATGACTGCTTTTACCCTTGGTCCCAGAGTGTGTGAATTTTTTTGTGTGTCCTTTAAAAGTGAAGTCTCTGGGACTCCTGAAGTTAAGCCTTGTTGCCCTTAAAAGCCAGCTGCTCCAGGGGCTTGCATCCCGATGCAGGACTCCTGGGCTGGGGAGCTCAGCATGGGGCTCAGGACTCTCACTCCTGCGGGGAAGGCCTGTGCAGTGTCCTTATTCTCCAGTTTGTGCGTTTCCCACTTGGGGGTGTGGGACTTCTTTATATTGAAAGTCTGTCCCTTCTACCCATCTCATTGTGGTTCCTTCCTTAAGTCTTTAGTTGTAGAAGATCTTTTATGGTAGGTTCCAGTATTTTTCATGGATTGTTGTTTGCAGATACTTGTGATTTTGGTATGCATATGAGAGGAGGTGAGCTCAGGGACTTTCTATTTCACCTTCTTAGGCAATCACTGAAAAAAAAAATAGTGTATTTAAAATCCTGATGCAGAACTTGTGAAAAATATGAAGGAGACTCAGAGAGTAATTGAGGCATAACTATCCAAATATACTCTTTGTTTTTTTCCATGTGAAAGCAAACAAATAGTACTTTCCTTATCTACTGGTATGCTGAAGTATGCAGAACAAAGGTCTGCCATCACAAACTGTTCAGATTTGGTTGGAATGTTGCCAGTAAAGTGTTTGGGTTGAGTACTGCAGGAAACCTTGGAATAAGATTTTTGTTTATGGCCCTGGGATCTTGTACAAATCCCCATCCTCCACCATGGGGCTTTTTTAATGTATAGAACAAGAGTGTTGCAAGGACTGGTATAAGGAATATTTTAGTCTCTGATATATTAATTTCTTTTTATTGTGGTAGGGAGCCCTTGTATGACCAGGTTTTAATGGAGACTGAGCAGTTTTGGAAAAGATTTCGAAGGGTCATTCTGATTTTTAGTTGGTTCAGCCTCAGTTTTTCCCATATCTGTGGAAAAAGAGGCCCATAGACTGTTAGGGGCTTCAGGCGATTTGTTAGCCTCTTCAGGATGATCAGCTTGGGCTTACAGAAAACATAACCCTTCAGGCAGTTGCTGAGTTTGGCAATTCCAGGGTAACTTCTGCAGCAAAATTTATTTGGCCTCCTAATTTATAAACTAGATCTCTTCCCAGGAGATTTACAGAAGCAGTGCCACATAATAGAAAAGGTATGGTGTTCATAGAAGTGACTAAGTGAACATTTATAGGCTCTGATACAGTCACCCTTTGAACTTGACTGGACATTCTCACCATGAAACATTTTTATTATTCCAGGGAAGTTACTGATGTATCATAGTGGAGTTTAAAGTGGAAAGAGTCATTATGGTATCTTCTAGCACAGTACAGATTTCTCCATTCATTTCAAGTTTCATTTCACCCTGATGATTTATAAAAATTATTGCAAATAGCTTACCAGGCAGCCCCTTGGAGCCCCATCAATGTTGAAAATTATCTTGGAGATCTGATGGTTGAGTGTTTCCTTCTTGTTGGAGAGTTATATTGTTTGAAAGGACCATCCCTTTTTCCATGTTCCTTCTATTTATAATATTGACAAGTATGCTTGTCAGCAGGGGCAAATTAGTTCTAAAGTTTGGTTGAGGCACCTACAGTTGCTGTAATCATAGAATCACAAGTTTATTTACTGAATCACTCTTTTTCTGTTCTTAACTTCTTTAAAAAGGGTCAGCAAAAATGTTGGCACACAGAAAGGGGAGTCATCTCTCATTCTAATTTATTCTTCTTTATTAAATTGTTAAGCTCAGAGTGAATCCCATTAACAAAATGAACAGACAAGGCAATATTAGCTTCAGATTCCCTGAGACAAGAATGCTGTCCAAATATTTCTTCTCAGTGAATTAAAAATGCAACTAATCCATTCCATTTTTATTTACAAGTTTGTATTATGGCCAGTTCTCACAGGGAAAATGGTATAATTTCAAGGAGTGATTGACCTACTTTTCTTCTGAGGCATTCTTGGTGGGATCCTCAAAGTCTGTAGAGGGATAACTTTGAGCCACCTTTGAGCATCCCTAGACTTACCACCACATAAATGAATTGGTACAAATTAGGGAGACCAGGGACATAAGCTCCAAGAATCTTAAATTCTTCTATAAATTTAGTTCAGTCCTTCTTTGGGACTGAAAACTTTATAATTACTCAGAACTCAGGTCAAGACCAGGGTTTACATTCTGTTGCAGCTGGGACCCAGGTTTCATGGAAACTCTTACTTTCAAAAAACATCTGGAGCTTAGGAGATTGAGGGGAAAGGGTAAAAGATCAAGTGGATTATTAGAATCAGAAAAGCCAGGTGATGGAGCATAACAAGGCACAGAAGGGCTTGTTGGAGGGCCTGACATGTACTTCATCCCAGTCAGGGCTTTTGTCTTAAGTTTGTCATTGGCTCTTTATAATGAATCTATGAGAGAGACTGTTTTTAGAGTCACTCTGTCTTCTGGAGGCCTCTGTAAACTAATCCAAAAATGCTTTCCATTGTTTTTGAGAGATTCAGGATCCCTCTTTTTCAAGGATGCTCTTAAGATGGATCATCTTTTCTAAACTGTGTTCCCAATGTGGCCACTGCAATTCCAGATTATCTTTTGTAAATTCACCTATTTTTTCAGAAAGGCACAAGAATATGGTACACAGTAGGTATACACATAAGAGGCAATATTGTTTATGGGAGGGGGAGGAGATTGAGACCACGTGGAATCCATTTCTGTCTTTAGATTCCCTAAAACAAATAATCTATGGAGAGCCTAGTAATTCTACCACTGCGTAAAACCCAGGGAATCATGGATTTCTCCCCTTACAAACACAAGAGTGTCTTACCAAGAAGATTCAACAAACAAACACAAAGTGAGTATGCACAATAAAGTTGAAGAGCTTAGAATGCAGAGAGCCAAGCTATGATCCAAGAGTCATTTAACAAAGAATTCTTCAGGTGGCAAGAAATCAGTGAGCCAGAAGGGCTCTGGATACTGGTACATGGTTTGCTCACTGGCCTTGGGGTCGCAGGGGGTTGTCCTCTAAGTATCCTGCATCTGAAACCATTAACTGTCAAAAATTCATTAAAAAACAGAGGTAAAACCACTCTGAGGTACTAATCACTCACTTAGTAAAAGTTTATTGTGCGTACACCAAAAAGACAGTTTGCAAACTAGAAGCACTCAAACCAAAACATGGGATGATGTTCAGAGGTGTATTGTTTTAAAGCTGCCTATATAATGTAAAGGCAGTGAGTGTCTGTTCTTTATAGTGATTGGTTACACTGTGAGGATTTTCTTAAACAAGAGGGAATTGGTTAGTGGGGTTAGCACATTATCAATTTTGGAGAACAATTTATGATTTTAGAGGCATAAGCAAGAAGTGACACAGGTCAAGTTAACCTTGCTTATTTTGCAAAATAAGCTGAATTAAGCTTTACTTGTATGACTATCTGGTTTTGCCTCCTCAGAGAATTTTCAAGTCTGGTTGCTCTTTGTGTTTGATATTAACTACTATAATATTTTATTGTCACAAACTAGGTTGAGCCTCAGTGGATCATTGTCTCACTCTTTATTGTCAGAAAGAAATGTTCAAAGAATTATGTGTTAAGCCCAAATTATCATTTTTGAATAATGTCTTTCATGATTAAGTTGGCCTGTATGTAAAATAAAAATTATCTAGTAAATCAGATAATCCAGTTATCTTGTGATATATTTTGCAACTAATTTAGCTTGAAAGGCATTTCAGAAAAATCCCACTAATATTTCTGAAATTTTGGACTTCTTGAATACTTTTTGGAGATTTATTATGATCAAGATGAACACTTAGGGCTTTATGTGCTTTGAGGATTATTTAGGCTAAAATTATTTTGCTCATGGCTTATGGTGTAGACTTTTGGGACCTTTGATTACCCAATTTTCTTATTTTAGAACAGTACTACAAATGGCGTCTGAGAGAATTATTGATGTTGTCTGCCATAAGCTCCTTGAAGAAAGGGGCTAGGTCTTATTACCTAACTCATTACTCTGTTTGTCAAAATCTATCTGCAATAAATATTGAATAAAGAATAGGTAGGCCATATATTTAGGTCTTTATCTGAGAAGATTTCTAATTTTTAAAGGAGATTTTTATTTTTCTCTTAGTGTGTTATCCATATATAATTTTTTTGTCCTCCTAGACTTTATAGCGTAGCTTCTCAAATATATTTATATTCCTTGATACCTACAATGTCTTAAACACAGTAGAAGATTATTTTTGCTTACATTGTAGTTACAACAAATGACTTGGCTTACAAGATCACCACATATGCCCAGACAACTAGAAGGTGAATAAAGCAAAGAAGAACCTGCCTAGAGATATTGTCCTTTTTTTTTTAATGAATGAGGCTTAGAATACTTTACTTTTATCCCATTATCTATAACTTAATCACATGGCTGCACTTAACTGCAAGGGAGACTGGGGATGCAGTCAAGCTGTGTGCCCAAAAGATGAAGAGAATATGGATTTTGGTAAATTTTTAACAGCCCCTGCTCCATAATTAATTCTCAGACTATTCTAAATTTTACTCTTGAATAAGTTCAGATAATATAAAAGTTCTGAGCTTGTATAATATGATTTTAGCTTATCAAAGTTTTCTTTTAGAATCAGACTTTGTTTCACTTTCTCTCACTGAAGATTATTACAAGAAAATAATTCACCATTTAATTTACTTTAACAATATTGGGAAAGAGGTTCTGTACAATATTATACCTGTCTCCTCTATAACTCTCCATGTGAAAAATTTTCTCAGATTTCAGCCACAGAAAAAGATAAATTTCTCTTGAGCATGTGTTTTAGTTTTACCTCACTTTTTTTCTTTGCACATTTTAGGACTATGTTTTTCTCTCTTCTTACAACTACAGAGAAGTTGGCATTAAAGCTTTGATCTTTCTCTAACCACTCTACAGAATTTCCTCACATTCATTCTCATGTACTAGCTTTATTTATCCCTTATCTTCCATTTAAAAAAAATTTCTACTTTGCAAAATAAGCACAGTATTTAAAATAATAAAGGGAAATTCTTAAGGAAATAACTTATTTTAGCCTTATTTTGTTACATTTGAAATATGAATATTAATAAGGTGATTATAAATAAGAACTTTGAATTAGAGAGAAAACAATGCTGGAGAAAGGGAGTCTTTAAGAGACACTAAGTTAGTCAGAGAGAGACAAGGATGTTCTGGAATTGAATTGTGGAAGAAGAAATATGCAGAAAGCAGTTCATTCCAGTTATCATCAAGAGGCTGAATAGAACATAAAGAACATGAAAAAGAAACCAAAGATACAGGTTTCTCATTTGGACGTTTGAGTGGATGAAGGAATGATTTATTATGATAGGGAGCATTGGTGGAGGAGCAGGTTTTGTGTGGTAATTTCCAATATGATGCTAAGGAGAAAGGTAGAAAAAGCAGATAAATATTTCAGTGACTTTAAGATCTATGTTATGGAAATTTTTCCATTTTTGTTATTGGAATGCCTCTCAATCAATGACATCTTAGAATTACACTCGCTCAAGCAACAGTTTCATTGTAGTTGTCATTCCTGGTGTACTGAACTTAGTTCCTACTGCTATGACAGGACATCTGCAATCCTGTAATGTTTCAGATGACAAAACATGTAGGGGCCACGTGTGATAGGGATACAAATTCTGGTCACTGACTGCCTTAAGAACTGTTTAAAGGCATCTTCTTTGAAGTTCTAGACTGTGTCATCATCAAACTTGGAATACTGGTGTCAGCAGTCTGGAAGATATTTTTGAAATAATGCTGGAGCACTTAGACATTCTGTATTTCTAATAATTTTGATAGTACAAAAGATGATATGTGGAAAACTCAGACATTGGTGATTGTGTAAATATGATTTGGAAGTGTCCTTCATATAAAGATGTTTTAGGATCCTTTAATCAATTAATTTCACCAGAAATTTTTGACATATGCTCAACATTGGTAAGTAATAAATATTTAATAAATAAATCTAAAATGTATATTAATAAGTATAATAAATATTAAGAAAGCTTCAGCATGGTTATTTGGAAGACACTTTTTAAGTTATAGACAAAATAACAGTGAATCTTAAACTACGTAGAATTTTGGATTCAAAGAAATACAATATATAAATGTAGAGCTCACAGGAGAAGTTTGGACTAGGCTTTGGGCTGGATAGCATACAGACAGTAATTTTTAGTAGGTGACATCTCTTAAGGGAAACAGAGGAGCTAGATTAGAGCCTCGAGGAACAGAGACATTTAAGGGATGGGTAAGAAAAAAAAAAGAGCAAAGATGCCTTATGTAAAGGAGACTAGAAAGAGATGATCAGAGAAGTCAAAAGAAATTAGTATAGTTATAAAAGCCAAGGAAAGAGAGGGAGTACGTCAACAATGTCAGATATTCCTGAAAGTTGTATCTGGAAAGGATAAGGATGAAAGAAATTTGGCTCAAGTGATACAGAAATAAAAATCATTAGACATGAGATTAAGAAACGTAAAAACTATCTATTGGATTGATCGTTAACTTGGACATTAAAGTCACCCAACATGAGTTTGGGGTAAAGAGGATGATTGTGTGTTATATGTCAGTGTCTTGAGAACTGATAAAGATGGATTATGATTCAACCAAAGTGTTTTCTAGACAGTCCAGATACTCTCCTGGAAGTGGCAGTGAGAAAGTGACTGATCCCAACTCTAGACTCTGGTTGTGTGTTATCTTCAATGATTTATTCTGCAACTCTATTGATGAAGAAATCTATTGTGTTTGTGTGTGTATGTATGTGTGGGGGGAGAGGTATGTCTATAGACCAGTGCTATTACATTCCATGTGTCCCAGTGACTTTGTGATAGTAAGTGCGTTTTGTAAAAAAATATGGCTTCTTAGAGTTTTTCTCCTTTCCTGAGGGTTACTTCATGATGTCAAGAAATGAAGTGAGCATAAGTAGAAACACCTCACCCACAAGTTTGAAATGTATACAGTGTTGAGTATATCCATTTCCCTTCATTCAAATATTCATGAAAGCTACCTTTTAAATATCACATTACTTTTAATTGTTTTAAGTTAAATTGCTACATTTCATAGGAATTTATTTAATAGAAATGAAAATGAGAATTTATTCATTACTATTCATATGTATTATTTACAGCAGATTTTACTTTCCAAAGTGACTTCCACCAACCTCTCAATACCTTGTCACGGAACGTGTGTGTGTGCATGCCCAAATACATATGCTGGTACGTGCAGATATAATTTTCCATACCAGTGTTAACTCTATGGAAAAAAATTCCTGACATTCAAATGATATGTGCTCATTTGTAATATTGATTACCCATGTGTTATTTTCCTCTACTGGCATGGGTTATGATGAGTTGATTTTATTTAGATTTCTTTATTCCTTTGAGATTTCAGTATTCAAATAGTGTTCTGTTGCCTAAGAAATTGATTTATTTTAGTTTCATTCAGTGGAGCATAAAAAAAAAAAGTCTTTTTTTTTGGGCACTTTTTTCTGTATGCTTTGTGAAAGATTTGCCACGTTGAGGTTTAAATACCGGAGATGATGGAGATGGTAGTGGTGCTTAGACTGTGTTCAACAATTTTCTTGATCTTTCTGTCCACATTTACAATTAGCTACAGAAAAGAGGCAATTATTATCTCACTTGAAAATACTTAATAAGGCTTACTGTAAGACAATGGAGTAAACGCTGTTCTGTCCATGCTGTCAGCACATTTTACTGTGATATTTGTGAGTGTTTTAGGCAAGAAGCTGTCTCAGAAAATTTAATGGGGAGAAACACCCAACAAATAGCTCTCCATTGCTTGTAATTCATTACCCACTCCCCTCTTCCTATTGTAAGATAGTCCGACACATATTTTGTACCCTTCGAAAATTGAGTCTTGCATTTGGGGGTTATTTGTAGCTGTAGACAGATGGGAATAAGAGAGATTCCTTAGTCTCCCTGTCTAACCCATTGCTGTAGAAATCTGTCCAGAGTTAAACTCCAGGTGTCTCCTGTCACGTTACATTACAGAACCTAGTACCCAGACAAGGAAGATGAGTGTGACAGTGTGGACTGGAGGTGGTGAAATATAAATCAAGTTCAATTGATCACTCTTACTCCAGAGGAAAAACTAACCTCCCATGGAGGCAGACAACTGGCTCATGTTGCTCCAGTGTTTACAAAAAGGCATAAATAGACTGTGGTGTGTGTGTGTGTGTGTGTGTGTGTGTGTATGTGTGTAGATAAGTGGTGTTGCCTTAGGGCTTCTGAACATCGAGATCATTTTTTTGGCACAGTTTAGAAATTTATTCGGATATCCTGTGTGTATATATATATCCAGTAGGATCTGGGTATTTCCTGAGGATAATGTGAATGTTGAATACACTCTTTCAAAATCTGTATCTTGATTGAGCCCTTTCACACTTCAAATATTTAAAATTTTTATTTCAAAACAGTCTAATCATCCTGCTTATATTGTGCAGACAGCATTTAGATGTATATTCCACAAAAACAAATGCTTTATCATGGTTTTCTTATCTCAGCCTTTTTTCCCCATCCACTACAGAAAACTAGTGTAAATAGTCTGGTACATTTACTTCCACTGCTTTTTTAAAACATGCTCAGATAATCTTTTATATATACAAATATAGATATATTTCTTGCTTACATTGCTTCATGTAAATTGTTCCATATTATAACATATTTATCTCCATATTGCTTTTGTCACTTAAAATATATTATAGACCTATTTCAAGCTAACTGGTATAGTTATAAACCATCTTTGGTGTGAAAATTTCCTAATTTATTAAACTATTTCCCTTTTGGTAGCTTTCAACTTACTTCTAGGTTTTTTGTTCTGTTTGTTTTGTCCCTACAACTTTGTTCTGGTAAACTTCCCTGCTCCCATATGTGACAGCACTTTAATTTTATGACCTCTATTTTAAGAATGAGATTATTGGGTTGAAAGTTATGTGTATTTTTAATTTTTGGAGATATTACTAGATTTATTTTCCCCAAAGCCGTCATGAATCTTATTTTTACTGGCAATATATGACAGCGTAATTCCTCTATATTCTGTTAGTAGTTAGTGTTAGCATTTTATCTTTTACCAATCTCCATGGTAAAGTGATATCCCATAATTACTTTAATTTGCATTTTACTAATTATTATTGAAGCTGAGCCCTTTCCTAATCCATGAATTACCTTTTCAGCTTTGTTGCCTATTTCACTGTCTTGTATTCCTATACATTGTAAGGTCTCTGTATACTGCAGATACAAATTCATCTGTTACATAAACAGCTATTTTTTCCAATTATCCCTCTTCTAATGTTTTTTGTTAGTTGTGTGTTTTTGCCATACAAAAAACTTCCATTTTTTTTATGCAGTCAAATATGCCTTTTCCTTTTCTCTATAGCCTCTACATTTTCCTGTTTTGCTTCAAAAGGTTTCCTTGATTCTTAACTTTATATCTTATTTTTGAAGAGAGCTTATTGAGAGGTGAGGCCTCTTTTCTCTCTTCTCTGTTTGAGAAGCTCCATAATAAATGAACAAGTCAATAGTGCTCTGATTTCTCAGTTACTACTTGAATATTTATAGATGTTCTCAATATGCTAAGAACTGGGGCAGATAAAAAGGCAAATCAGATGTAAACCAAAGCTGCCGAGAACTTAGCATTAAGGAGGCATAAAGGAAAATGTAAAATAAGACTGGAAGTGACAAGTACCACAAGAGAGACATAGAAAAATCATTGGCCTCCCAGAAGGAGCCTCCCTCTCATTTATGTTTCAGTGACCTGGTGGGTTGTGGCAGGAAAAATCAATTGTAATTTGTTGTGAAGCATTCCCTCAATTGTTAAAAGTCGCTTTTTAATCCAAAGCTCTTATTACAAATCCATTGCATTATTTTTTATTCTATTGTATATCATTAAGCCTGTGTATTTATAATGATCTTTCTGTCATACACACACACACACACACTGTAGTTGTGTATTTCCTTAAAGATTTTAGCATTAATATCTTAATGAGTCAAAAGATGATTTTATATTGAATATGTGTGTATTGAAAATGTACACAGAAATTAGAGACAAGAAAACTTACAAGCAATAGAGATACACATTTATGATAATTAAGATCTATTCTTTGTCTTACAATTACCACATGCCAAATTCTCTCTATATGTTATTTTATTAATTCCTCAGAGAATTCATATGAGAGGTTTTGGCATCTGCATTTAATATCATAAAACTGAGGTATAGAGTAACTTGTCCACAGGCAATAGAAAATTTAAGTAGTAACCAGACCTGGGATTCTGACTCAAGCCATTTGACTTTGTGTCCTGTGTTTTTAACCACATGTGGACATTTGGTCATGAGCTGCCCAAACCATGGGGTATGCAATAGAGTACTCCAGATTTGGACATTTCATTCTCTAGTCTCCTTTTAGGAAAATAACTGAACTGAATAAAAAAAAAAGATTACATCACATTTACATATGTCATAGCTTACAAACTATTGCCTATTGTCCATTTAATTTTCAAAATAATACTAGGAAAGATCTGACGTTTATATGATCTTACTCCAAAGAAATAAGGCTCATTATTCGGTATTTTCAATGGTGTTTTTTTAGTCTAAAATCAGAATATCCACTTCAGAAAATATAATACAAATTACTGATCAGAGATGGATCATAGTAAAAATTTACTCTCTTCTTATTTTTGTTGCTCATTTTATTTGTACATTTGTACAATATAATAGGCATTATGATAGCCTCTCTCTTTTCAGAGACCCTTACATATTTTTCTGATTTTTTTTGTTATAGTGGCTAACACAAACTTACTGCTTGTAAGATAAACGATGTCTAGCATGAAATTAGGTTGAATATAGAAAAATTGCTTACACTATAAGTCTTTACTTGCAGAGCTTTGGTTTACCAGACAAGCAATTAGAGGTATAATACTTGTACTAACTCCTCCTGGAATATGCTTCTTTGAGGTGGAGGTGGTGCCAGAAATTTCACTCAAAAATTCCATTTTCACTTAAAAGGATTCAAGTTTCCTTAGTTCCCTGATGAATACAAATACTATCTCTGAGACAGTAAACTAAAGTTACTTTCTACTTTTAAAATTTCAACATGAATTAGATTTTTTTTTCCCTTACAATGCTTATAAAGGAAAGACCTTGAGTGAATATACACAAATTGGTTAATTTCTAAGGAAAACCAAGGCCAGACTCTAAGATTGCACCGTGATTTTCTTCTCAGGGAAAAAAAGCGGAGATACCATAAAACAAGAAAGCTGCTGATAAGAAAAGTGGGACACAGAAACACGCACCTCTCAAATCTATGCCAAATGCCCAACTGTGCTTACAGTCTGACCCCAGGGTTTTCAGTGGTTGGTGCTCTCGTATTCAGTTTTCTATATTATTTTGTGTTTAATAGATAACCATCAACAGTGTAATTTACTGATGACCTTCATCAATATCAATAGTGATGGGCTATTGAGTCATCTAGGAAATATTTATTTAGCAGTTTTTGTAGAGCGAGTACTGAGAGAATCAAAATTATCATTATTCTCAAGTTGCTCATGGCTGCTGGGAAAGAAGCACTGTATTTTTGCCTTTTGTCAGTAGTGGTGGCAGTGGAACAATAGGAATATTCCAAAAACCAATCCAGTGTCGACTGAAAGAAAATTACACAATGCAAGAGTTGTGGGTTAAGTTTTATTTGGGGCAAAATGAGGATGATCACCTGGGAGAAAGCATCTCAGATAGCTCTGAGGAACTGCGCCCACGTGGGGCGGGGGGAGGGATTCAGTATCACATGAGTTTAGTAAAGGGGGACCTGCAGTCAAGCACACGCTTAGGCAGAGGCTTGCTGCCGGTCATGAGGAGCAGGTGCCACCATTAATGACTTCAGTGCTTTTCTAGATATGAGGAGACACAAGAATCTGGACTCATAACATCTTCTGAGAATATCTAATTATCTGAAGGCCTGCTCTGCCAGTTTTCCTGGAGCACAGAGCGCCTCATACCTGACCTCCACCCTGAACTCCTTTCTAGGTGTGTTGGAGGTCCGTGGCTGCAGCAGCTCACAATTTAACCCAAGCAGAGGTAGATAGCAAGTGCCAATTTTTAGTTGGAACAGGAAGCAAAAATCAACTATTTTGGAATATACACACACACGCATATATGTATTTATTTATATATTTAGTATATTGAGCAGCTAAAATTCATAGGGAAAATGCCCCATCTAAAATTGTCAACAATTAAGATCAAGTGCATGCCAACATCTGCATTTTTGAGAAAATGATAATTGGAGGTAGATTAGACAATAAAAATGAAAAGATTTCAAAGAAATTTCTTCTTGGAAACATTCATCTACCAGTGAGGGAGCTGCTATTGTGGTCAGAAGCCACGTTAAAATATTAGCTTCCAAATATGTGTAATTGACAAAAAATTCAATTTTAATATTGGTTGAAAGCTGTGCTTATTTTGACATTGCCAGAATCCCTATTGCCATGGAGTTGAGATAGAAGAAAACAGCTCATAAATGACATTTTGCTGAAATTTTTCTAAAGAGATTTTAATCCCCAGTGAGTTTTTCTGCCAGGTGTTATGCACATTGATTTTGAACAGATGTTCTGTGACCTGTTCTTCTCAAATGTCAGTTACTCTGGGCATCCTTCCCTAAAATTACTTTTTTCTCTGTTTGGGCCTCCCAGTTGGGATGTGGTAGAGACAGGGTTTAAACCTATTTTTGAAAAGGCTCAGAAGTTTTTTCACTGGAGCCTAGTGAATTTTCCAAATAATATCAATGGCCACTTTCCTTGCCCTTGGTAAAACTGATTCTAGGTTCTTTCTATCCACTTTAATGTGGGGGTAATGCATTATTTCCAAGGTTATTGTAAGGATTCAGTGAGCAGGAGTATATTTATATTTATATTTTTATTTATTTATATTTATGTAATACAAATACATATATACACCAACATATAAAAGCACATAATAGCCCTCAATGTATAATACATTTTCTAATATCATCTGAAAAACAATCTGGGTTATCTGGCAGTGTTTTGTCTTTTTTTTGGCGGGGAGGTGGAAGTAATTAGGCTTTTGATTTAATTATTTTAATGGAGGTACTGGGGATTGAACTCAGGGCCTCATGCATACCTAGATGCATTTTACAACTTGAGGTATAACTTTCCCTCCCAGGATTCCTTGAAGTGATAGCCCTTTTTATTCTAAGGATATTGGAAGGAACCTGAGAATCAGGTTAACTTGCTTATTACCATTTCTCCTATGGAGAGTGTAAAATCTCCCAAGACATACAGTTCCATTGATAAGGACTGAGTCTGTCTCAGTCAAGATCTGTTTCTGAGGACTTGCTCAGAATTATCAAAACAAGTTTGAGCTGTAATTGAGTGTAATTTTCATTTCTGTAATCCTATTATGGAAAACATTTCTTTAAAAGGAAGAATATTAGAGGTGATTTGGGTCAACCGTATCGGATCCTTTAATACTGGTCAGAATTGGTGAAAACTTCCTGAATTGCCCATACTTTTCCCAAGTAGTTTCATTGCTAACATTTGACTGAGTTACTGACAAATAGCATATAGTCCTTGAGAAGCAAGTTTTTAAAAGAATGCCCCAGTGAGTTGACCAATTGAGTTAATTTTTACATAAATTATTTTATAAATAAGCTTCTGAAGCTTTACCAAAACTAATAATAAGAAATAATATTGGTGAAATATCAGTTAAGAAAGAGGAATTTTCATTTGGGATGACTTATGCATGTAAGAAGGGAGGCAAACTACCTGTCATTATGCCATCATATTGCTAAATTGTATGATTCTTTCTATTTAAGTAAGATTAAAATGTGTTATATTTATGGTAAATAACCAAAAGTACCTTTTAACTTAATCCCAAGTCATATCTGTATATGATTCAAAGAAAATCAAACTCAGGGGAGTGGCCAAGATGGCAGAGTAGAAGGACTGTAGCTCACCCTCTCCCACGAATACACCAAGAGAGACATCCACACACTCACCCATTCACTCAGAACACTTGCTGAACTTTAACAGAACATTGCCTTCTTCAAAAGACAAAATTCATCACAAGTCTGGTGGGACAAAAAGAAAAAAGAAGAAAAAGGAACTTACTGTGGGACCAGTCCTGCAGAAAGGAAGAGGCAAAGGAGGAATAGCACTTGTACACTGGGTCTCTCTCTCTCCAATGGAGAGGTCAGTGGGGTGGAGGGGAACCTCTGAGGCTTGGATCTGTATGAAACAGCCCTTGACTGACAGAACTAAATGAAACAGGCACAAAGGGTCCTTGCAACCCCCATCCCTAGACATGAGCTGGTGGGGGTGGGATGGGACAAGCCACCTGAGCCAGGCAGAGGACTGGGAATGATGGTACAGTGGCAGCCTCAGGGGACGTGGAGTGTCCTGTGCACTGTGGCTGGGAGGGTATATGGAACAGAGCAGCCTGGGTCCCCCATTTAAGGGAAAAAGAACAAAGCAACACTGCTGGTGTGCACTGGGGGTAGGGGCTCTGTAGTCTGTCTCCGCAGACCTGTGGCACCATTGCTGACTAGCTCTCAGGAGAAGAGGCAGGTCTTGGCCACAGCCACCATATTAGCTGGTATGTGGCTCCCAGGTGGAGGCCAAGTTGAAACCTGAATCCTTACCCAGGGGCTCTGCAATCTCATAAGCAGGACTGAGATTTGTTTACAGCATCAGGCAGAGGGGACCATTCTGCTTTTGTGCCTTTATGGATGCTTGCCTCTAAGACAAAGGAGCAAGGAGTGGAGTTCTGGCACACAGCAGGGATGAGGGCTGGTGTGGCCATTTTCTGTGAGCCTGCCTATGGAGCGATGACATGGCACTGAGTAGGGTGACTCACGGGCCTCTGGAATGAGCTAGCAGAGTTTACTCATCAGGATGAGGGCAGGAGCAGGGACAACCACAGAACCAAAACGAGGCCTTGATCAATAGCAAGGCAGGTTCTGCCACCACAACACAGGCCAAACCCCAATTAAAAGGATAACAACCAAAAGACAAGGAAGGAAGACTTGGCAACCATCCATTCTTAAAACAGACCTCAGGACAAAACTACTAGGAGCACAAAGTCCACACAGGAACACATCCTCCATTTTTTCTTTCTTTCTTCTTTTTTTTCTTTTATTTCTTCTTTTTTGATTTTAATTTTTAATTATTTTTACTTTTTAATCTTTAACATTTTTTTCTTTTTCAATGTTTTTAATTTTTCTAATTTGTTTTTGTTTGTTTTGTTCTGCTATTGTAATCTGTTTTAAAATCTTTTTTCTTTCTAAATTTTAAATTAAGAAAATAATTTGTTTTTTATTTTAATTTTTTAATTTTTTATTTATTTTACTTTGTTTTTTTAATTTTTATTTTTTAAATTTTTAAGTTTTTTTACTTTTTAATTTTTCTTTTTATCTTTTGATGTGGTTGTTTTGTTTTGTTGTTTGTTTTACTTCTGAATCCTCTTTTAAAAAAAAAAACCCTTTCAACACCACAGTAGGTAACTGACACTCCATAATCCATAGTGCCAGAGAGATAGAAGTAAAATAAAGAAGCAGAGAAACCACTCCCAATTAAAAGAACAAGAGAAATCCCCTGAAAGAATGATCAGTGAAATAGACCTTGATAGGCTACTAGATCATGATTTCAAAAAAGGAGTGATCAGAGCACTAAAAGATTATGAATAGAGACAGAAAATTATTTAAACAGTAAATTGAAACTTGAGGGAGAAGGCCACATATAGGTTGAAGGTGAGAGGATAGAAAAATGTAGTTCATGCAAAAAAATTGAATATAACTCAATTAAAAATTGAAACATCAAAAAGAAAGGAAAATGGAGAAATTACAACCAATACCACAGAAATACAAAATATCTTAAAACAATACTGTGAACAACTATATGGAAACAAACTGGAAAACCTAGAAGAAATGGACAAGTTTCTGGAAACATACAGTCCACCAAGACTGAATCAAGAAGAAATTGACCATTTGGACAGACTGATCACTAGAAATGAAATAGAATTAACAATAAACAAACCTCCCTGCAAAGAAAAGTCCAGTACCAGATGGCTTCTCTGGGGAATTCTCCCAAACATGCAAAGAACAACTCATGCTGCTCTTTCTCAAACTCTTCCAAAAGAGTGAAAAGGAGGGAGTGCTCCCAAACTCATTCTATGAAGCCACCATCACCCTGATAACCAAACCAGGCAGACATTATCAAAAAAAGAAAATTACAGGCCAATATCATTGATGAACATAGATGCAAAAATCCTCAACAAAATATTAGCAAACAGAATGCAACAGCTCATAAAAAATATCATACACCATGATCAAATTGGATTCATCCCAGGGACAGAAGGATGGTTCAACATAGGCAAATCAATGTGATACATCACATCCACAAAAGAAAGGACAAAAACTACATGATAATCTCAATAGATGCAGAAAAATCATTTGATAAAATTCAACACCTATTTATGATAAAACCTCTTACTGAAATGGGTATAAAGAGAACATATCTCAACGTACTAAAGGCTATTTATGATAAATCTACAGACAGCATAGTACTCAACAGTGAAAAATGGAAAACTTTTCCACTAAAATCTGGGACAAGACAAGGTTGCCCACTCTCACCATTTCTATTCAACATAGTCTTAGAAGTCCTAGTCACAGCAGTCAGGCAAGAAAAATATATAAAAGGATCCAAATTGGAAAAGAAGAGGTAAAATTGTCACTGTATAAAGACGACATGGTACTATATCTAGAAAACCCTAAAAGCTCCACTCCACAAAAAAATTACTAGAGTTAATAAAAGAATCCAACATGGTAGCAGGATACAAGATTAATGTACAAAAATCAGTTGCATTTCTTTACACTAACAAGGACTCAATAGGAAAAGAAAGTAAAGAAACAATCCCTTTTAAAATTGCATCTAAAACAATAAAATACTTAGGAATAAATCTGACCAAGGAGATGAAAGACTTATACATGGAGAACTTCAAAACACTGACTAAGGAAAATAAAGAAGACGTAAAGAAATGGAAAGATATCCCATGCTCCTGGATTGGAAGAATCAGTATCATTAAAATGGTCATATTGCCCAAGGCAATCTATAGATTTAATGTGATCCCTATCAAATTCCCCAAGACATTTTTTTGACAGAACTGGAACAATCCTAAGATTTATATGGAATCACGAAAGATCCAGAATTACCAAAGCGATATTGAAGAAAAAGAATGAAGCTGGAGGAATAACCCTCCCAGACTTCAGACAATACTACAGAGCTACAGTAATCAAAGCAGCATGGTATTGGCATGACAACAGACATATGGATCAATGGAACAGAATAGAGAGCCCAGAAATAAATCCACAGATGTATGGTCAATTAATCTTTGACAGAGGATGCAAGAATATACAATGGAGAAGAGACAATCTCTTCAGCAAGTGGTGTTGGGAAAATTGAATAGCAGTATGTAGATCAATGAAGTTAGAACACTCCCTCACACTATGCACAAAAATAAACTAAAAATGGCTTAAAGACTTAAATATAAGACAATACATAATAAGCCTCCAAGAAGAAAACATAGGCAAAACATTCTCTGACGTAAATCTTAGCAATGTGCTCCTAGAGCAGTCTACCCAGGCAGTGTCGACAAGAACGAAAATAAATAAATGGGACATAATTAAACTCATAAACTTTTGCAGAGCAAAGAAAACCATAAGCAAAACAAAAGGACAACCTCTGGAGTAGGAAAAAATAATTGTAAATGATACAACTGACAAAGGATTAATTTCCAGAATATATAAACAGCTCATACAACTTAATATCAACAAAAAAAAAATACAACACAATCCAAAAATGGGCAGAATACCTAAACAAGCATTTCTCCAATGAATACATACAAGTGACCAATAGAATTATAAAAAATGCTCAGTATCACTAATTATCATAAAACTGCAAATCAAAACTACAATGAGATATCACCTCACACCAGTCACAATGACCATCATTCAAAAGTCCATGAATGATAAATGCTGGAGAGGGTGTGGAGTAAAGGGAACCCGACTACGCTGTTGGTAATAATGTAGTTTGGTGCAGCCATTATGGAAAACAATATGGAGATTCCTCAAAAAACTAAAAATAGACTTACCAGATGATCCAGCAGTCCCACACCTGGGCATATATCCAGAGGGATCCTTAATTCCAAAAAATGCATGCACCCCAATGTTCATAGCAGCATTATATACAACAGCCAAGACATGGAACCAACCTAAATGTCCAGTGACAGATGACTGGATAAAGAAGTTGAGGTATATTTATATAATAGAATACTACTCAGCCATAAAAAAGAACAAAATAATGCCATTTTTAGCAACATGGATGGATCTAGAGATTGTCATTCTACATGAAGTAAGCCAGAAAGAGAAAGAAAAATACCATTGATATCATTCATACGTGGAATCTAAAATAAAAGAAAAAACAAAAAAGCCACTATGATCTCATCTACAAAACAGAAAAAGACTTGCAGACTTAGTAAATGATGATTCTGAGAAAAGGGGGTGGGAGGGGATAAATTTGGGAGTTTGAGATTTACAAATGTTAGCCTCCATATATAAAAATAGATTTAAAATTTTTCTTTTGTATAGCACAGGGAACTATGTTCAATATCTTGTAATGACATTTAATGGAAAAAATATGAAAAAATATATGTATGTATATGCATGACTGAGACATTGTACTGTACACCAGAGATTGGTACATTGCAATTGACTGTACTTCAATTAAATAAAAAAAGAAAATCAAACTCAGTTTTACCCATCCAGTGTCAAAAGATGAAATCTGTCACTATTACTGAATCTTACATTATATTTGATTAAGATCACTTAATTCAGCAGTAATTTAATTCAATCAATGTGAGATGAAGGCAGTTCTGTTGTCAGGAAATGTGCTATTTTGTACTCCAAACTAAATTAATACTTAGGCAGTAGTGCCAGTTGATTTTAGTTGCATGTAGAGGTAATTTAATTTCAAATAAAATGCCAACTTTATTTGCTAAAAACAGTTTCTCTTCAATGCAGAAAGGATAAGTCTTGGTACCAAGGGTTTCTATTTACCAATGTGGATTGCAAAATCTCAAGAGATGATTAAAATAATATTTGTATTCGGTATCCTCATATGGTGAATAAAAGTCTTCTACTGGTTGGCTAATGGATTAACTCCAGAAGGCATAGTTTTTCTCTACAGATGCTAATTGTTATGAGCAAGGGCTGTAAGGCTGTTAGGCAGTTAGACAGAAATGAGCACTGGGCAAGGGGAGAGGAAGAGGGAGGGAGCAGCCTTGAAAATAAAAGCAGGCCAGTAAAGAACCAGCTTAGAATCACTGTGGCTCCATAGTAGAGAGAAGAACCCAGCTTAACTTGACCCAATGCTCATTAAAATATAATTAACATTGCAATTTGAGCCCCCTCCCGTAGGTTTCTCTGTGTGCATAATGTGTAAAAAACATGCCTCAAAGAGATGGGCATGTCTGAGCACTGGAAACATGAGTTGTCAATCAATCAATCAATCATGAAAAGGCCCCCTAAGCCAGGATATAAGACGAGAGGAACACAGGAGTGGCATCATTTTGTCCTCTCTTGGGCTGGCCTGCCCCCAATTCTCAAGGATGTACTATATGTTACTACCTTTTTACTTTACTAATAAAATCTTCTGTTTATATCATGCTTTCTGTCTCTTGTTAAAAAATCATTTTTTTCAGGTGACAAAGAAGCAAGGTATCTTTTTCCCTCCTCTTCCCCGTGACAAGATCAAATAAATACTGCACCCCTTAACAACTGTCTGACCTTCATACAATTCAGAGACATCGGTCTCCTAATTTATAAAATGAGGGTAATACTAAGACCAACTCTATAGAATTATTGTGAAGAAAAAAATGAGATCATTCATGTAAGGCATTAGAATAGCAGATAGAAATACTCAACAGATGTCTGAAATGATCTTTATGATGGAATTTATCTTAGAGCTCATTCATGCTTCTTGTTTCTGTATATGTAGACTTCTAACAGATGCTACCTGGAAACAAAAAGTTGTGTTTGTGTGTGGTGATGACAGGGGTGAGAAGGTCAATTCTGTGAACCCAGTTAACACACAGGATCCAAGAATATTCCAGCTTTTTAGAATTTTTTTAGGTTTTTTTTTTTAATTCACTGCCCAGGTAGCTTGCTACCTTAGGAAATCCAAATTATTTCCTTAATTTGCTTAGACTGAGTTAGCGCCAGCAGAAAAGATGTTTATTCTGAAGACTCTTTTGTCCATGTCCATAGTACTGAGTAGTGTCGATATCTCTAACAGTTGCCCTGATTTTAGGACCTACATAGGTACAAGTATTTGTGTCACCATGCGAGGTGTCTGTTAGCCTCTCTGTTACCTTGAAATGCAGAGTTCAGAGCCGAGACCTCCCCTTCCTATATTTCTTCACCAATGACTGCTAAATACTTTTTCCAAAAGTTTGTTGAATTGTAAAGGTTAAGTTGAAACAATATGAGAAGCAGAGGAAATGAAACTGAAGTGAAACAGGGAGAGCACTTAATTTATCTTCTCACGGCAGATAAATTCAGCAAGAGGTTGGGTGGTTAAACTAACAATTTCTTCTTTCCTCCTTGCCTGTGCAATAAAATAGAATTACGTGTTTTATCTTTGTATAGGTTTTAGCACTTAATATATAAAACAACCAGCTTGTCTCTTTGGGCAAGCAAAATGCATCTGCTCCATGCTTGGATAGCTCCAGGGTACTGGAGAGCACAGGCAATTTGTTCCTGTAATCAGTCAAAAAGCTCACTGATAAGGCTAGTCTTTAAAGGAAACCATCCCTTCAAGTGATACTGCTCATAGGTTTTTTATTCAAAAATCCCTCTCTAGAAAAAAGAAAATTCTCATTCGTAAATACAGAGAAGAACCAACTGTATGTTATCAACAAAGTAAATAATAAAGATGTTGGAAATAAGTAATGACCAGACTTTTATGAATTTTTAAAAATTTCTATTTGCATCCAAAACATCTAGTCATTAAAGACAGACTTGAAAGGGAAACTCTTTCCTATTACAAACAGAAATTTTTATATTTTGCTAATAAGTAAATGAAAGTCAAATAATATTTTGTGTTGAAAAACTTTTTTGGACCTATTTGGAGGCCCAAACCCATACACTCTATAAAACATATTTTCTTGGCAAAATAACTTATACTTCCGTCACCTTTCATAAGTGCCAAGGAGGGCTGAGGGCACCTTTACAGTTTCACAGCATCATCTGAACATCTACCAGTTAAGTAGAATTATTATTATCTTCCTTAAAAATGTCATTTTCTATTATTGAGCAGTTTGATTATGCACATACACAAAATTCTTCCTTGGAAACAACTGTACTAAGTACTGAGTACAAGAAGAGAATTACTTTGAGCACTATGAAAATGTTAAAAGTAAGCAATATTAAAATCTGAAACCTTAAAACTTCTCAAAGAAAACATAGGGGTAACCTCTTTGATGTTGGTCTTGGCAAAAGTTTTTTTAATTTGACCCCAAAAGCAAAAAAAAAAAAAAAAAAAAAGGCAAAGCAAACACATAGGACAACATCAAACTAAAAAGCTTCTGCACAATAGAGAAAATCATGGACAAAATGCAACCTATGGGATGGGAGAAAATACAAACCACATACCCAAGAAGGGGTTAATGTTGAAAACATACAAGGACTAATGCAACTCAGTAACAACAACAACAAAACAACAAATAATCCAATTAAAAATAGGCAAAAGACTTGAGTAGAGTTTTTATTTTCCTCAAAGAAGACATACAACTGATCAACAGATATAATATGAAAGAGGGCCAACCACAAGGGAAATACAAAACCACAGTAAGATATCACCTGTTAGAATATCAGTTATCAAAACGGCGAGAGAGAGCAAAGGCCAGTGATGATGTGGATAGAAGGGAAAAATTTTACACTGTTGGTGGGAATGTAAACTGTTATAGCCAGTAAGAGATGACAGTACGAAAGGTCCTCAAAAAATTAAAAGTAAGAGCTATCACACGGTCCAGCAAGCCTACTTATGGCATATAATGTATCTATAGGAATGAAATCATTATCTCAAGGAGGTGTCTGTACTCCTATATTCATTATTACATTGCTTATGATTTACAAACAACCTAACTGTACATTGACAGACAAATGGATAAAAAATGTAATATACACACATACACAGAAACAGTGACATACTATTCAGCCTTAAAAAGAATGAAATGCTGCCACTTGCAACAACATAGGTAAACTTGGAGGACCAGGTGAAATAAGTCAGACAGAGAAAGACAGATGTGTGATCTCACCCATACGTGAAATCTAAAAAAGCTGAACTCACAAACAGAGGCTAGCTTGGTGTTTGCCAAGAGCTGGAGAGTGGAGGAAATGAAGAAATGTTGATCAAAGGGTGACAACTTCCAGTTACAAGAGAAATAGGTTCTGGGGATCTAATGTACAACGGGGTGAGTGTGGTTGATAATACTGTGCTGTGTAATTAAAATTTGTTAAGAGTGTAGAACTTAAGTTTTCTCACCAAAAAAAAAAAAGGTAGCTATGTGAGGTGATGTGATTGATATGCTAATGAGCTCAGTGATGGATATGTTAATGAGCTCAGTGATGGATATGCTAATGAGCTCAGCGGAGGGAATCTTTTCACCGTGTATACATGTGTCAAATTACCACGCTGTCCACTTCAAATATATTGCAGTTTTATCTGTCAATTATACTGCAGTAAAATGGAAAAAAATAACTTTCTGCAGTAATTTGTTTAACTAAAATATTTGGCTGAGAATTTTACATAAAGATTTTTTTCTCTAATTTACATTTATTGTCTTAGATATGTCTCTTGAGTTACAGGGAGAGGACGGCAGATTATAGTTGGTCATTCATATCTTCAGGTTCCACATCAAAGGATTCATCCAACCACGAATAAGAAAAAGAAAGTTCCAGAAAGTTCCAAAAAACAAGACTTGAATTTGCCACATGCTAGCAACTATTTACATAGCATTTACATTGTATCTACATTTCATACATCGACATAACATTTTCATTGTGTTAGGTATTATAAGTAATGTAGAGATGCCATAAATATGGGAGGATATGTGCAAATTATATGCAAATACTACACCATTTTATATAAGGGACTGAGCATCTCTGATTTTGGTATCTGGGGGGATCCTGGAAACAGTCCCTTACAGACACCAAGGGATGCTATATATTCTGACAGAAGGTTCATTCAGGGCAAAGCTATTAATATCAAAAAAGCATTTGTACAGATCTGAGATCCTTTTGCTTTGATGGAAGTGTAGGGCACTGGGGAAGTGTTGTTGGTGGCAGGACATGAGGTTGGAAAAGAAGAAAGACCAAGCTCAAGGGCCCTGAAAGTCCAGGAAAGCAATAGAGGCATTTTTATGAAGCCAGAAAAGCTTTCTAAGTAGAAAAGTAAGAGCATCAAGTTTAATTTTAGGTCCCCTACTCAGCTGATTACAAGGAGAGTGGAATGGAACAGGGAAGAGCAGTTACAAACGTCCAAGACACAGATATCAAAAGTTTTTATTAATTTTTATTAATTTTTTCTGAAGAACAGGAAGAATCATTTCTCTATAAACAAAAAATTTGGCATCCCTTTTTCTTTCTGGGGTGTTATACACCTTGAGAGTAAGTTGAGTAAGAACATATGTATCTATGTGATGAATGCCAAAATTAGTCATATTTTTTCGTGAAGAAAACAAAAAAAAAAGGGAAAAACAAAAAGCAGAGAGAAAGAGACAAAAGAACAAAGAGAAGCAAAAAGGAGAGAAAAAGAGCAAAAGAGAGGGAAAAGAAGGACGGATAAAATGAGAGGGAAGATGGGAGAGGAATGAAGGAAAGCAGGAGGATGAGAAAGATAAACCCCACTCTTTCTCATTTCAGTAATGTTAGCATTTCACCACTGAAAATTAATTGCTTTGGAGGAAAACATTTTCTGCCCTTAAATTATGGTAATTCATAGAAGGTAGTATGCTATGTCACATCCCGTGAACTCGTTTTTAGGTATAGAGGTTTTACAATTTTTTTTTTAACAGTAGCAGCAGCTTAGAACCACCCTCCTTTTTTTTTTTTCACCCCCGGTAAGATTTTAAGTGGAGCGTCTCCAAATTTAGTATATGAAAGCTGAACAAGTGTGTTTGAGCCAGAATGGAAAGCCTGGAGCCTCTTCCTATTGGTTTCACTCTTATTTTTCATAGCAGTCCTTGAAGTAACATGTGGAAACTTGGGCTCTGGAAGCATCATTTATAAATTTCTTCCTTAATGTTAATGATTCTATTATTTAGTTTTATGAGAGTAACTTTAGGTACAAATGAGTCAGAGTGTGAGGGCCTGGCCAACCGAGTGAAGTTCACTGGCAGAGTGGAAAGGTGAAGTGGTTCAGAAAAGTGGACCAAAAAAAAAAAAAGCTTTTTGTGTTAGCGGCCTTTGTTTTATTACTTTGCATTTTTGTAGAGGTTTATTCTGGGTTTGTGCTCAGGTCAAACGCAAAGGGTTATTGAATGTCTCCTGTAAGCAGAACAATGGTCTAACCTCAGATTTTATTTTTATAGTCTGAAAACAAAGCATCTTGCCCTTTCCTCCATTCTTACCCAGAAATTTCCCCTTGAAAATATTTGATAATAAATAAGACTGGTAGAGACTAGATTACAAAGTAATTATATTTAAATCAATGGACAAATTTTATGTCTCTGTTTAACTATTAGGTGATATGCAGCATCTAGATGCATGTTTCTGTAATTTATAGTCAGTCTTTGTTTCTGTTTATATCATGCAATGGATTTTCTCTTAGAGCAAATAAACACCTTTGGCGGTGAGCCAGAGCAGCAAACTACTAATACAACATAGCAGAGTTTTGATTTTTCTCTTTTGTTGTTTTTGATCTTTTTTTTTTTAACAAAATCACATGCTGACATTCAATGGCAAATTAATTTTTAACTGGTTTGTTCTTCCAGGAGTTTTCTTTTCTCTCTCTCTTTCTAAAAATTTGTTTCCTTAAATGTAAAGCATCATGGTTTATTTGAATTCCTATGGCCTGTGGTGTATTTTTGGGAGACTCAAATGCTCATTTTAGATTGTGGAATAACATATGGCTTTGATGCACTGATAAATATATGTTTCCTCTAGTGTCTTAAACAACTGTATTGAGGCTAAAAATGTATCTTAAGCCTAAGTCACTTCCTGTTAGTAAGTTAGGCACCTGGAAAGGTGCTTTTTTATTTGCCTGGACCATTTTAGTTGCCTGTGATGGAAATCAAAGATGTGTGTGAGAGGGAGAAGGAGAGAGAAAGAGAAAGGGGGCGGGGGGGAATGAATGTATTTACTGACTTGTGGAACCACAAAGCTCAGAAGCAGAACCTGCTTCACATCACAGTGGGCTCAAATGGTAGTGCTGGAACACAGTGTGCCGCCATCTTCCAGCTCTGCTTTTCTCTGTGTTAGATTTATTCTCAGTCAAGCTCTCTTTGGTGAAAACATGTCTAGAAGCAATTTCATATTTATATTCTACCACTTCAGCATACTTAGTGGAATGACAGTGCATCTTTCTTACAAATTCATAAATGGTCTTGAGATTTCTGTTCTTCAGCCCACACAGGGTCACATGCCCAGGACTGAACTATCAAAGTGACCAGGCCCTGGGTCACACAATCCTTCTGAGAGCTGGGAGTCAGATGACCCTACCATGAGATGCATGGAGTACTGGACTAGGGGGGACACATTCCAGAGAATTCAGGATTCTCTTGTCAGAGGAAAGGAAGTGTTGGACTTGTCTTTTGCAGCTGCCTATGTAGTGCAATACCTCCTTGCTTGTTGTTTTTCCTTCCTTCAAACATCTGTTTGCTCATGGCATGTCTTTCTCTTGTCATTGTCCAAGAAAATGGAATAGAGGGATATTAAGCATGTGTGTGTTTCTAAGTGATGGATAGTCTCTAATACAATTAGCCCATATCAGGAATTGGCATAGGCCTACCAGTTGAAGAGAAGGAAGGTGCTTTGTTCCCTTAAATGCTAGCTTCCATGAAGCCACGTGTGCCACCCAAGAAGACATGAGACACTGACTATCGAAAAGTCATACATGAACACAGACTTAAGGATCAACAATCTTAGGAAATCTTATTTTTAGGTCATCTTGAGATACAATTCTCACTGTGATGTCTGAAAAATCACCCATATTTTGAAGTATGGCGTTTGAAAACCTACTGAATGACACTTCAGAAGTCCTTGGGCCCATTCTGTGTTCTCATATTTATATGCTGTGTTACTAAAGACTAGTCATATGTATACATCTGTTTTGTAATTTCTCTTCTGTGAATGGAGCAAGTTGTAATATCTGCTATCTCCAGTCAGTTCCAGACTATGAGTCTGATGGTTTTACTCTCCGGGAATGACTTCAGAAATCAGGAGTAAAGAGATCAATTTAATCACAAAACAACTTTGATTTATAGTCATGTGTGAAATGTACATGCTTCAGTGAAAGAATATAACATAAGAAATCATGCAATAAGATGGATCTTTATGGTAGAAAGAAAAAGGAGGACAGGAGAGTGAGAATACATAAAAACACTGTTTAAGTAAGACCTTTAAAATATTTTTTCTTCTCCTTTCTTCTCTTTCTGTCAATATTTTATAAATCAATTCTTCATATACTTACTTGGTGTTAAATGTTTGGTGATACTGAATTAGTTTATATTGGTGATATTTGATTAATACAATTAAAATATTGCTATTTAAAAATATTATTTGGAAATCCCTGAGATACTAAATGCAAGCCAAATTACTTATTTAAAAATAATAATTGTTAGAGACATTAATAATGACCATTTAGTAACTGGTTAAAAATCTCCAGAATTTTATTCTCACAATCTATGGAACATTAAATGACCACATATTAATAAGTACATAAAATGCATTTATGATTACCTCAAGTAGGAAAAACAATATTCAAAACTCTCACTATTTCACCTAAATTTTTACTATTAGAAAATGCATTAACCATAAGATTATATTACTAAATTGCTGTATAGCTTATCATTTTTCATTTCTTTCTTTGGTAAAAGAAGTAGGAATTGTTACTAAATTTTCAAGTGATTTTATCAATCTTATAAAAGCGATTGTGAAAATAAATAAATGAGTTAAACAACCTTGGCAGTTCAGAGTATCAGAGTCTGAGAACCCTTTAAGAAAATACTTCAGATTTCACGGACTATTTAAAGTCAGTGCTTATATTCAGTGAAAATAGAAATCTCAAAGTCACCAAAAACATTTTATTTCGGTACAATCGCCTTGTCAGCTAAATCTTCTCAATTTCTAGGAGATAGCTATCTGCCAAAATTAGTCCTATTTAAATATCTAGTTTTATTGTTTAAATTTAAAGAAGAAAGTATGGCAACTTTCTTTCAGGGTCTTTCTTTTCTATGTATTTGTTGTATAGTATAGAGTTGTGTATAGTAAATGTTGTCGTGTTGAGGTACTTCCATTATGAATGAATGAAGACATATATTTTGCATGCTCTCTCTGTTCACAGTGTTGAGACATTATCTCCTTAAAGCATTCTTTAGAAGAGACCTTCTCTCATTGCAGTACAACTGTGAATATGCCCCCAGAGCTATCTGAGCTTTGTCATCGATGTTGTCTGCTTGTATAGGTCATAAATTATTTTCATCCACTGGTACCAAAGTTGATGAGTTTCTTATACCCCCAAATTAGTACCATTTATTCAGTCAACACATGATTATTTAACTTCCACATATGTACATGGGTAGCTATGGTACTGTGTCTATTGAATTACCAAAGTTGTAGATGAGTAATTACTATTCTGAGGAATGATTTCATGAGATAACTGCAGGAAACTGTGATGAACCCCAGGATGACAATCAGAAAACACCAAAAGCTTATGTGTGCTTAGTAGAGTGCCGTTTTGGTTTTCCTTGTGGCTTCTCTATTTTGTTCTCTTGGGTTCTGCTTACATATAGCTGCTATACCATCGAAGTCCCCTGTCTGTGATTTTCTCCTTTGGTTTAACTTTTTGATGCCTCTCAGCACATTACTCATTTCAGGCGCCCAGATTAACATGCTCTACATTCAAGAATTTCTTTCAAGAACTCTCCCACTAGTAGATATCACTACTTTTGGGGGGTTGGGTCTCCCCACAACTTGATATCTGAGAGATACTTTAAATTGCCCATTAAAATAATTTTTTTCAGGTAGTTAGGTAATATTCTAAAACAGAAAACACAGAAAGTCATAGGATCAATAGAAGGTATTCTATAGGTGTTACTTTCACTGTGGGAGCTGCAGCCACTGCCTTGTCTTGTGACAAAATATCTGTTCCAGAATATGGTGACTTGTATTTCCATTAAGTTATAGTTTATTTTGCTTTAGTTTAATTTGGTAAATTCTCCTCTGTTTGGATAGTTGCATCATCTTCAAACTATTAAATAATTTGATAGGGAATTATTAGTCATTAAGGGGCAAGGACTGCTAAGAATTTTCAATACAGATGGCATTGTCCACTTTTCAGGGCCCTTGGGTTTGCATGTCTGCCACAGCTTACTCTTCCAGCAGTGATTTAAACCCATTTTATAAAAGCAATACCATTATTCTACTGTAGTATTTTACACATCAATTAAAAACTGAAGTGCTGATATATCTGACATTCTTATACCTCTATGTTATACTTAAGCAACGTGTTCTCTCTGTGTATGCTGTAATATTTACATATACAAGTGTTTTACTTACCAAGTTGTGAAGTAATCTATGGTGAAAAGGGAGGTATTAATAACAGGAAGCTTGTTTTGCATATGAAATGGTATATACAGTCTGTAAACGTAATCCTGTCCATTGGAGGGGCTGCTACTTGAGACTCATTCTAATATGTCCATGTGAGAGTTGATGTTTTAATAAATGAATCTTACTGTAATTTAAAACCATTACATGATAAGTGGGTGCCAGATTCTATAATCTGCCTTTGCCAGTTGCAAAATTATGAGCTGTTTCCAGGCTTTTACTTTTGCCTTTTTTGAGAGCAGGTAATGGATTTCTGAAATTCTGTAGCAGAGCACAGCATGTCCCAAATCAAATCTGTTCTTTAATACAAGGCGCTTTTATTATAAAAGCAATGCATTAAGATCTATACATGATAGATTTATGCAAATACATAATAGGGTCACTAACTCCTGTTCTATAGAAAAAAATGCTTGCTGACTGTATTTGGATGGTGAATAGAAATAAATTATACATAAAGCATGAAAAGCCCTGTTTTGGAATTCTGAATGTTACCAAGTTGCTAACTGGCAGAAAGGTCTAACTATACATCTTACACTGAGTTTGCCTTTGCATTCCTATATCGTATTTACAAAGAATGTGAATTCCAGTTTCCATTAAACAGCATGAGACATTGTCCAAAGCCTAGGCATGTGGGGATGATATACTCTAGAAATAGACCAGGAAATAAGTTAAATTCTGCCTCTCTGGGATGTTGTCTGAGCAGAAGGCAATACTTTTTTATGTTTGTCCCTAGCTTTTATTTAATTTCTTACCAACTTTATTGACAGTATAATTTGTGAGTGACAAACTGCATCTAATTATGAGGCTCTTATTTATCTTTAATTAATTTATTCAAAGAATAATTATTGAGAACCTATTATGTGTAAATACCAAGTTAGACAAAGGAAGACAAAGATGAAATGCCAAGTCTCCTGCTCCCAGAATGTAGCAGATGAAAAATAAGTGATTACAACATATGAGATAATTCTAAACGTGTATTGGGAAATACAGAATGGACCTTTCCTTCTGAGAAGAAAGAAAGGACTCATTGAGTCCCTACTCCATGCCAGTTACTCTTCTAGTTATTTCCTGTATACACATTTATTTAATTTTCCTCTACGCTCTTTCAGTTAAGCACTCTCATTTTGGTCTTACATTGTTTACAAATCAAGAAAATTCTCAATTATTTTCTTCCAAGCTCTAAGATTCTGCATAGACAAAATCTTTTTACATGACTCTCCTCATTATTAGTTTCAATGATGTGTCAGGAAAAAATAATAATTGAGTCTCGTAGAGGAAAATGCTCTTGTCTGGGGAGAAGTGTATGGTTTCATACACATTCTAGGAAGTGAGCTGGAATCTGCTGCGTATCTTCAGTAACCTTGCACAGTAGGGAAGACACACAACAGAGAGCTTGGCCCTTTTACTCAATATCAAATCAACATGCAAAGAAGTTTTCAAGCAACTGGCTTATTCAACTCATCTTCTATTTATCTCAATTTTCAAATAAATTCACAGTTGGAAAATGGGAATGAGGTTAATTTGCCTAATCTAATCAAGGCAAGTCATCAGTCTGTTCTGTTATAAGAAACCAAAACAACAATAAAGCAAAACAAGTGTGACTGAAAATGTGTCTTACTTTGTCTTCTTTTTTAAGAATTTTCTTTGCTCCAAAGAGTTCACTGCCTGGTGATTGAGGCAAGAGAACATTGTGGGATCCCAGATTAGTGTTATAACCATTTCTAGAGCTTTGTGCTGATAATATATTTTTTTTCTTCAATGAACAAATTTTGCGTCAGCAAAATTTTACTCAAAGATGGATGAATCTTTCCATGCGTCAACGAACGGAAGTCAAGATCACAGTTGGAAGAACTAGTGCTTAACTATTAGTTAACTTCCTGAAAATCCTGAATATTTCAGTTCTTTTAACTCATTTGAGGATCAATGAAGATAATAAGACAATATCTTTTGGATCAATATTGAATTTTTTTCTAAAAAACATTAAACATTTTTGTTAGGTCCTCACAAATTATACTTTGGCAGTAAATTTGGTAACTGCAGAGAGTTACTATTTTAACAAATGAAAAAAATAAATTTTTCTGAACTTCATACTTTTTTATGAAGATGTATAATGTGTTTCTAGAAAAAAAAATTAATAAAGCAGAGAAATCTGGTTTTGCGTTCCACTCTGTTTACATGTAGGAAGACCTTCCAGTCTGAAATAGGTTTGGATCTCAGATCAAACACTTCTTATTTCTGTGAGTTGAAACAAATACTTTATTTTCTCTGTCTCAGTTTTATCATCTGTCAAATGAGGATACAGTTAGGTAACCAATAAGGCTACTTATAGATCATTACATGGGTTATAATACCAGGGAAAAGAATCAGGGAAGAGTTTGTTTTTCCCCCTAAGTTGAATGTACAGATAATAGTAAGCATATACATGCTAAGGTAGTCTGAAGAAAGTGGAAAATTGTTTCTCCATGAATAAGGAGGTCACTGGTAAAAGTAGTCCCTACGTACAGAGGACTCTCTAAGGGGCTTATTTTCCTAGATCTACCTTCACTACTATTCTTGTATTTCACTTAGTATTTTCTCCCAAACTGGATTCAGTTTCTTATGATCTCAATTCAGTTTGGAAAAATTTCCCATGACTTATATCCCTTACATTTATCATAAAATGTATGTGTTCAGGATCACCAAGCTTGACTGAAAAGCAAGAAGATACCAAGATAAAAGAAGCTTAATGCAAAAATTAGTAATAACTATCTCAAATGTAGAAATAAAGTTACTTTGTATAAATTTTCTTTTGAGAATTGCCTCATTTCTTCCTTTTTCTCCACAGATTAGTAATTCCAGCTCCAGTGTGTGCCATGTCAGCTGAAACATTCCTTGGGCTTGTTGAGTTTGAAAGGTAGAGTACGTACTTCAGCTGGATGTTAACATACAAGCTCTCAGTAAACTATATAAAAAAAGATAAACACTGATCAGAAACATCTGGCAACACTTAAAGAGTCCTATCTACTCAGCATCATCTGATATATGATGTGACAGTGCCAATTGTCATTTGATATTTGGAATTTATATGAACTCATTTTCTTTTGTATAGGCATATAATTCGGTTGAAATTGAAAGATACTTTTTCTCTAAACAGTTAATCTCTGAGCATACTTTCACTGTTTTCTGTCTACCAATTTTACAGGATTTCAGTTTAGTTCCTTGTAACCATGGTGATTGAGATGTCAAAATGCCTAGAAAGATTATATGCATGTATGTGTATGTGTATATACATATATGTACATTGCAATTATGTATAAACATCACATCACAATTTATATGCTCTTTTTCAGATTCTAAATATCAAATAGAGTTACTAAAATATCAAAGTTATTAAAGCTCTTAAGGTTTCCTAATATACTTCTACATCACATCTTAATATCATTCATACCTTAAAAGTAGCACTGTTAATGAAACTAAAGTATCGTCCTAACATTTATTGCTGCCTAATGAATGCCTGAAACATGCTTTTTGTTCAGTTTCAACAGTTGTTGTTTCAGTTTTTTCTTTGGTTTTTTTTTTTGAGTTTTACATGATAGTCATATATATAAAAATTGTGTAAGTATTTTATAATACTGCTTTTAAAAGTCTGTCACTTATGTTCAATGTTTTTTCTATGAATATTCTGGAACAAATTCCTCTTAAAAGTGAGTCCTAGTGAGACAGGAGGGAAGGGGCAGGGCACAAGCACTGAAGGAATGTCACAGCCATTGAGGACAGGACAAGCTGGTTGGAACCAAGATGGTGGAAGATCTGACTTCCAGTAGGCCTTGAGCCTCCTGGTGCTCCCACAGGGCCATGACAGTTCCTAGGCTGACTATAAAAGGTCAAAAAGTGAGTGGGGCCCAATTCCTGGAAATCCCTCCCCTTCTCCAACATAGTTGGAATAACCCTCCTACTTGTTAGCGTATGAAATTACTGAGCCCATAGAAACTAGCAACCCTGTACCACTCCTGACTTCTAAGATGGCCTGCACTCTGTCTACCGAGTATGTATCTACTTATATTTCAAACTAAACACCCCCAACACCCCTCAGCCTCTTCACACTAACCTTTTGAGATGGCTTGCATTCTGTTTATGGAGTGTCTCTCTTAAGCCGCTCTCCCTTCTGAGTGAGATGGATTGCACTCTGTCTGTGAAGTGTGTAGCTCCCTAAATAAACTTACTTTCACTTTACTGTACCTTGGACTTGAATTCTTTCCTGTGAGAGACAAGAACCTATTCTCCGCCAGCACTGGGAAAGTGGTTTTTGCTGAAGAAATAGGCATACACCCTATAAATAGACAATGAAAAGTATGAGAAACATCTGTTTCCCTTTTTGCATTGGCTGCCAGAAGACCCTGAATTGAATGTGTGATTCCATGCATTTTGCCTAGTGCGTCTAGCACAATAGATCCTCTCTGAATTTGTTATTCTCTTTACATATCTTTCCTGTTAGACATTTTTTTTTACTGCCTTCCTTCTTTTTTCTTATTTTAATGTTTTTACCTCCATAGGTTTATATTATAAATGGTCTCTAGAAGTAAGAAGGGTATAAATAATTGATAAATAAAGGGCTGCATAAATAAAGCTTTGTTATAAAGAGTGCCTTATACTCTTTATCAGCTGTAGCTCCCAGCACAGGCAGCAGGGCTGTCCTGCATTGCTTAAAGTCATATTCAGGGTGTCCCTGTGATATTTATTCCATTCACATGCTCAGTTTAATACTTTTACTTGAATCCAGTAATACACAAGCACCTGTGGATATAGTCATGATTCACATGTGCCAAGACATTATTCTTTTTTATCAGAACAGGATTTTTGATGTAAGCCTTTTAAAGTGCAGATAATGAAGAAACAAACTCGCACTCACCTGTCTCTTCTACTTCATAACAACAGAAAGTAACTATATTTAGGAGATGTGTATAAAGCAACATTTTCAGTTACATTGTCTAAGGTAAGTCTAGAGTTTGACCCTGGCAGAATGTAAAGGGTAAAATAAAGAACACTGACAAGAGAGTCAAAATAAAAATAGAAAACAAATTTTGAGCTACTTTACTGCAGTGAGAATGACTGAGCAACTGACTAACCTGAGCTTTCCTGACTGAAAATGGAGTAAACACGGGCAGGTAATTTCAGCTCTTAGTGCGCAGGCACCTTATAAATCAACTGAAAAATAGCACTGGCTTATATTTTAGGCCCTCAAATAAAATGATTTTTCAGCTAGCAAAGATCTGATGATATGCCCAAAGAAAGGTCTTGCAGGTAAGGCCCTAAAATACATGAAAGTTGCCCAACTCTGTTAGATTACTCTTTCCTTTTCTGAAGATTTAACTGGAACCCTTTGCAAGGCAACTAAAGTCCATGTTTATATGGATTTAAATGAACATTTTTGATGTGGGTAAGTTATGAAAAATATTCTTGAGAACCAGTGTTTTAATATCTGAGTGGCAAGACGCCTTTCTTGAAGATATGTCTTATTTTCAATGGTCATATTTAAATAGCTATATGTATAATTTTTGCTCTTAGGATTCAACCCAACATTTGAGGCCCATTTTCAGTTTCCCGTAAAGAGTCCTCAGTTCAAAGTGTCACTGAAGTGGAATTCTAGTGCAATATGTAAGCAGGGAAATGCATGCTTTTTGGTAGATTCAATGACAAGACTCAAACGTATTTATATAATGGGGTTGACATTATCAAAGAGAAAGAGATGAAAGGTTAAAGGAAGCTTTAAGCACACTTACAATAATAATTATTTTTCTTATTATAATTGTATCATCACCCATATTTTATTTCACTTCTACACACCAAGTTTTCATGTTACATACTCAATTCTAGACTTTATCTACATCTTACATGGTCCAACCCAGTTCTAAATCGTCTTTCATGTGCAGAATTCAGTCTCATACAGTATGTGTGAAATTGTGGGCTTCAGGCTGCTGTAGGCCAGTGTTGCTTGCTGGCAGTGCTATGAAGGTGGTGTGTTCTCATCACCTGCCAAGTTGCCATGGTCCAAATGTTGCAGAACTACAGAAGCCTCAATTAGGATTTTGTAACAAATTCATTTTCTAGATATTGAATCTGTTACTCAAATTTCAGATTTGATTTTGGTTGTATATTTTCTAAGATAAATTAGGTAGGAAGCTTTGTTATTCGTGGATGGCAAGGCAGCTGATTTCTGTGTATCACTTTTGTGTCCTGCAACTTGTCAAAGTCATTCATGAGCTCAAGTAGTTTCATGGGAGCCTTTTTAGGATTTTTATATATAGTATCATGTCATCTGCAAACAGTGATAGTTCATTTCTTCTTTTCTGATTTGGATTCCTTTTATTTATTTATTTTTTTCTACTCTGACTGCTGTGGCTAGGACTTCCAAAATTACTGAATAAGAATGGTGAGAGTGGGCATACTTGTCTTGCTCCCGATCTTAGAGGAAATGCTTTCAGTTTCTCACCACTGAGAATATTGTTAGCTGTGGGTTTGTCATATATGGCTTTTATTGTGTTGAGTTATGTTCCTTCTATGCCCACTTTCTCAAGATTTTTTTTTTATCATAAATGGATGTTGATTTTTTTTTATCATGTTAATGGATGTTAAACTTTATCAAAAGCTTTTTCTCCATCTATTGAGATGGATGTTAAACTTTATCAAAATGGATGTTAAACTTTATCAAAAGCTTTTTCTGCATCTATTGAGATGATCATATGATTTTTATTCTTCAATTTGTTAATGTGGTATAAAATATTGATTAATTTGTAGATACTGAAAAATTCTTGCATTGCTGGGATAAATCCTACTTGATCGTGGTGTGTGATCTTTTTAATGTATTGGAGTCACTTTGCTAGTATTTTATTGAGGATTTTTGCATCTATATTCATAAGTGATATTGACCTGCAACTGTCTTTTCTTTTTTCTTTCTTTTATTTTCTTTTAATACCTTTGTCTGGCTTTGGTATCAGGGTGATGGTGGCCTCATAGAATGAGTTTGGAAGTGTTCATTCTTCTGCAGTTTTTTGGAATTGTTTCAGAAGTATAGTTAACTCTTCTTTAAATGTTGGGTAGGATTCCCCCGTGAAGCCATCTGGTCCTGGACTTTCGTTTGTTGGAAGTTTTTTAATCACTAATTCAATTTCAATGCTGGTAATTTGTCTGTTAATAATTTATATTTCTTCCTGATTCAGTCTTGGAAATTGTACATTTCTAGGAGGTTGTCCATTTTTTCTTGGTTGTCCATTTGATTAACATATATTTGCTTACAGTAGCCACTTATGATCCTTTGTCTTTCTGTAGTGTCAGTTTTAACTTCTCCTTTTTTATTTCTGATTTTATTAATTTGGGCTCTCTCTCTTTTTTTCTTGGTGAGTCTGAGTTTGTTTTTCTTTTCAAAGAACCAGATTTTAGTTTCATTGATCCTTTCAATTTTTTTTTGTCGGTCTCTGTTTCATTTATTTCTGCTCTAATCTTCATGATTTTTTTCCATCTGCTAACTTTGGGTTTTGTTTGTTTTTATTTCTCTAGTTGCTTTAGATGTAAATTTAAGTTGCTTATTTGAGATTTTTCTTGTTTCCTGAGGTAAGCTTGTATTGCTATAAATGTCCCTCTGAGAACTGCTTTTGCTTCATCCCATAGGCTTTGGGTTGTCATGTCTCTAAGCATTTTTTGATTTCCTCTTTGATTTCTTCAGTGATCCATTTGTTGTTTAGTAGCACATTTTTAGCCTCCATATGTTAGTGATTGTTACAGGTGTTTTTCCTTGTAGTTAGTGTATTTCTAGTCTCATAGCATTGTGGTTGGAAAAGATGCTTGACATCATTTCAATTTTCTTAAGTTTACTGAGGCTTGCTTTGTGGGCCTACATGTGATCTATCCTGGAGAATGTTCCCTGTGTGCTTGAGAACAATGTGCATTCCACTGCTTTTGGATGAAATGCTCTGTAAATACCAAGTAATTCCATCTGGTCTAATGTGTTATTTAAGACTGTAATTCTTATTGATTTTTTGTCTAGATGATGTGTCCATTGATGTAAGTGAGGTGTCAAGGCCCCCATTATTATTGTGTTACTACCAATTTCTCCTTTTGTGTCTGTTAACAGGTGCCTTATATACTGAGGTATTCCTATGTTGGGTGCATATGTATTTACAATTGTTGCTTCTTCTTGGAATGATCCCTTGAGAATATGTAGTGTCCTTCTTTGTCTCTTGTAACTGTCTTTATTTTAAAGTCATTTTGTCTGAAACAAGTATTGCAACTCAAGCTTTAAAAAAAAAAGTTCTGTTTGTGTGGAACGCTTTTTTCCATCCCCTCACTTTCAGTCTGTATGTGTCTCTACATCTGAAGTTAGTCTCTTGAAGGCAGCAAATATATGGGTCTTATTTTTGTATCCATTCAGCCAGTTGTTGTCTTTGGTTGGAGCATTTAGTCTGTTTACATTTAAGCTAATTATCAGCATATATGTTCTTGTCATTTTGTTAATTGTTTTGGATTTGTTTTAGTAGGTCTTTCTCGTCCTTTTCTTCTTCTGTTCTCTTGTGATTTGGTGACTCTCTTTAGTGTTATGCTTGAATACCTTTCTCTTTTTTTGTGTGTATATCTATTATAGATTTTTGGTTTGCAGTTACCATGAAGTTTTGCTAAAACATTCTGTGTATATATGTGATTGCTTTAAGTTGCTGATATCTTATTTTCAGATGCATTTTAAGTACCTGCCTTTGTACTCTCCTTTCACAATTGCTGTTTTTATTGTCTCATTTTACATTTGTATTGTGTATCTCTTAACTGCTTGTTGTGGAAACTGGTGATTTTACTATTCATGCTTATTACCCTTCCTACTAGTTTGTGCAGGAATTATTCCTACCTTTACTGTATGTTTGCCTTACCAGTGAGGTTTTCCACTTTATAATTGTCTTGTTTCTTGGGGTGGCCTTTTCCTTTCAGCCTAGAGAATTTCCCTTCGCATTTGTTGTAAAGCTGGTTTGGTAGAGCTGAATTTTTTTAACTTTTGCTTGCTTGTAAAGCTTCTGATTTTTCCATCACATCTTATTGAGAGCCTTGCTGGATAGAGTGTTCTTGGTTGTAGATTTTACCCTTTCATTATTTTAAATATATTTCACCGCTCCCCTCTGGCCTGCAGAGTTTCTGCTGAAAAATCAGCTGATAGTCTTATGGGAGTTCCTTTGTATGTTATTTATTGCTTTTCCTCTGATGCTTTTAATTCTTTTTTTACCTTTAATATTTGACATTTTAATTATAACTTGTCTTGGTGTGCTTTTCTTTCATAAATCCTGTATGGGACTCTCTGTGCTTCCTGGACTTGGGTGATTATTTCTTTCCCCAGGTTAGGGAAATTTTCAGCTATTATCTCTTCAAATATTTTCTCAGGTCCTTTTTCTCTCTCTTCTCTTTCTGGGACTCCTATAATGTGATTATTAGTGCACTTCATTTTGTCCCAGAGTTCTCTTAAAATATCCTCATTTCTTTTGATTGTTTTTTCTTTTTTATATTGTAGTAGTGATTTCTATTACTCTGCCTTCTAGCACTGATCTGTCCTTCCTTATTTAGTCTATTCTTCTTTCCTTCTAGTATATTATTCATTTCAGTAATTGTGTTCATCAACTTTGTTTGGGTGTTGTTTATATTTTCTAACTGTTTGCTAAAAACTTTGCTCTATGATTCCATCCTCCTGCCAAATTCTCTGATCATCTTCACAATCATTACTCTAGACTTTTTTCTCAGGTAGATTGCTTATCTCCTCATCACATATTTCTTCTTCTGGGATTTTATCTTGTGCCTTTGCCTGGAACATATTCCTTGGCTGCCTCATTTTGTTTGAATTTCTATTCATATTTTTTGTTGTTTAGTTCCATTGCTTGACCTTGGAGAAGTGGCCCTCTGTAGGAGATGTCCTATGTGTCCCAGCAGTACTCCCCTCTAATCACCCAGGGGCCCGTGGCCAGCTAGTTCCAGGGTAGATTCTGGACTGTGTTGCAGACTTGTTTTGCATATTAAGAGATCAAAGTTTTCTAGCTTCTGATATCTGCCTCCTGGTGAGTGAAGCTTGTCTACAGGCTGGTGCAGGCTTCCTGGTAGGAGGGGCTGGTATCTCCCCACTGGTGGGTGGAGCTGGGTCTTGGCCTTCTGGTGGGCAGGGCTATGTCTAGAGGAAGCTGTGGGGTCGGTCTTAAACAGCGATGGGTGGGGATATGTCCCCTCCTAGTTAGTTGTTTAGCCTGGGGCATCCCAGCTTTGGAGCCTAAAGCTTTTTGATAGAGCCATGTCTAATGTCCAAGCAAGATGTTAGCCTCCTGGAAGGAGAGTTCATTCAGAGGAACATCCCTGAATGTCCACCACTGTGTCCATACCCCCAGGGTGAGCACCAGCCACCCCACACCTCCTTGGGAAACCCGCAAGCCTAGCAGGTCTGTCCGGCCCAGGCTTCTATGAAATTACAGCTTTTGTCCTTGGTCTCAGTGAGCATGAGATTTTCTGTGTGACCCTTAAGTCTCTGATTCCTCCAGTCCTGTGAAATTCCTGTAATCAAGCCCCACTTCCTTTCAAAGCTCAATAGTCTGGGGACTCTTCCTGGTGCTGGACCCCTGGGCTGAGAAGCCTGATATGGAATTCAGAACTCTCACTCTTGTGGGAGAAATTTTGCAATATAATTATTCTCCAACTTGTGGGCTGCCCACCCAGGAGGAATGGGACTCGATTATATCACGAGTGCATCCCTCCTACTGTTCTTATGGTGGCTTCTTCCCTCAGTTTTTAGCCATAGAAGATCCTTTCTGGTGTTTGACAGTCATTTTTATTGCTAGTTGTTTTGCAGGTAGTCATGGTCTTGGTGTGCCTGTGAGAGGAGGTGACCTTCAGCTGTTTCTACTCTGCCATCTTGAAAGGAAGGCTGATCATTTTCTGATGTATAAAAATATTAAATCACTACATTGTGCATCTGGAACTAAGGTATTGCTGTAGTAGTGTAGGTCAGTTGTACTTCAATTAAGAAAAAAATAGGGGGAAAAAACCCCCTACAAAGTCCTACACCGTAGTACGTAATGATTTTCCCTCCATGATGCTTTACAGCTTTCATTCTGTCCCATCACTGTCCCCTTGCTCACTTCTCTGTGGCCACACTAGCCTCCTAGATGTTCTCTGAACTCACCAAGCACAATCAGAACCTTTGAACTTGGTCTTGTTTTTGCCTTTTACAAAATTCTCTATAATGCTGTGTAATAGTTTATGATGATTGATTTTGGTGGCAAGGGGCAATAGAAACAGGCAGAGAAATTTTAATCTTAGTTTATGTAATTTCAAAATTAAAAAAGTCTGTTGGTGATTCAAATTATTTTGGTTTTCTATATTTCATATACTTACAATATAGAAAACTTACACAGTAATAATTTTATGTATGGCTCTAATGGGTAATAAATATACAGAAGCTTATACAGATGCAAATGAGCACCCAGAAAACATTTAAAATTCACAAATCTCACAAATATGGTGTGTATCTTATTAAATTGCTTAATGAACTGTGCATGTAATATATAACTGGAATGCACATGACTCTGGTGGTTAGCTTTGCACAGAATCAACTGGGGAGGGTTTAAAAATATGAACATGCAAATTATACCTCAGACAAATTAAATATGCGCCTGTGGACGTGACAGTGAAGTACCAGTGTTCTTTTTAAGGTTGAGTCCTTTATTTAGCTAAGGTTCAGAACTACTGATGTAAGAGGAAAAGGCTAGAGATGTAGTGAGTGTGGATGGTAAAGAGGAACTTAATTAGGGCATATGTGGTGATTAGGATTTGGTGCTGGAAAAGATAAAGAAAACAGTAAGAAAATATTATGAGGCAAAGACCAAAATGTTTATTCTGGGTTTCATGGGATGACTCGTTTGATTGTGCCACAAAAGTTGTGTAAGAGGGAGACCCAGAGAGCTCGTGACTGTGAAACACATTAAATGCCACATAAGGAGTCCCCAAATCAACCTACAGATAGTCAAGGAGTAATCTGATCACATTCTGGCTTCTAGTGATAGTGTAGAATGACATAAGAGGGGAGGAAATGCACCTAAGAGATAAAAATAGCAATTTATTGCAGTTGTCCTAACATGGAATAGTAAAGGTTTGAATGAGAGAGAGAGCAGAGAAAATCAAAATGGATGATTGTGCAATTACAAAACAAAGGGGAAAATATCAAATCTCCACTTTACTCTCAGCTAGGTAGACAGAGTTTAAGAACACGTTGCAAGTATAGATCTCATTTACAAGGCAAGCTCTTTGCATCTCATTCTTAAAAGCTGTGTGGGCCCACTTAGAATTGACATCACAGTACACTAGCTAGGCAAATGAAGATTTTGCAGTTAAAAAGTGGGAAGTTCAACCACTTAATTCAGAACAAGAACTCTACATGAAAAGACTGAACGCTGTGCTTGCTGAGTATTGGTGACTTCTCCTTGGAAAACTGTATCAACACAACCCTCAACTTCTGAACTGAATATTTTCTCCCCTTGACATTAGAATGGATGTATTTCTATCATCAGTGGTATGTTAATTGTAGGAGAAGAGGAGGAGGTAACATAAAGCACAGAGAATCCTGGAAGTACATGAACATATTCATAAGATTAGATTTTTAAAAATATCTTTATTAGCTGTTCATTTTGACAATTCTGTTGTCCTGTTATAATACACTCAATTTAAATTTCAGGAAATGCTGAGGCTTTATTGTCATTGAAGAGTTGAGATTCTTTTAAGGTAGATAATAAAGTGAATACAGTCAGTGTCTGTAAAATGTTACAGAATATGGAATAAGAAGGTAAATAACATTAATTATCTGTGAGTTAGCTACTATAAATCCATTTCTACAGAGTTTTCCAAAAGACAAAACTATAAAGAAGCTGTGATTATTCCAACTTTACAAATGAAGATACGGAGTTTAAGAAAAGTGATATAACTTGATCAAGTATGCAAGAAGTGAACAAACTGGACTTAAGTTCTTAGTATTAAAATTTAAATGTTAGAAACAGTCATTGCTCTTTGACTCTTGAAGGACAAATGGATTGAATTACAGTTAACTTATGTATCAGTTATATCTTAATATGACCCAGCATGGAACTTTCCCTGTTCTTATGCCAAGTAAATCTTTTAGCTCCTAAAGTATAATACTTAAAAAGGAGTATTGATCACCAGAAATTTGGAAGTTATTGTCTGTTCCCATCCCTCCTCTGCCTTTATAATAACTACATAGTACAGTTCATTCATTACATTACATCTATAAAACATATCGTGGAAGAAAGGACAGTATCTTGCTAGTTCATGGAGATGGCAGGAGAAATAGGATATTTTTCCCTTAATGGAAAAATAGTAACCATGCAACCTTACTCATAAAAGAGGCTTGAAAATAATATTCAGATGGTTTGAATAAGCTTCATGTTTCAGTTTGTTACACTTTGCAAAATTTAAAAATAGATATATTATTCTACGAGGAAATCAACACAAACACAAAAACACTGTTAAATCCATTATTAAAATATTGCATATGAAGTTCATCAGATTTAGGAAATACATATGTATAGATAGGTGGATAGAGAGATACATTTAAATCCACACATAAATACATACACATATACATTTATATATATGCAATAATTCACCTTTCCATGCCTCAGTTTACTAACCTGAAAAAACAGGGATTTAAATTTTATAATCATTACATTTCTACCCACATCTGAAGATCTATAAAATTTTCCCTGGTAGTAAGTATATCGTTCCTGTTTCCAAGCCCTTACAAGCATCAAGAATAAGCTGATGTTCCAGCTGGCTGCCACAGAGGCTTGGGCAGTAAATGGAAAGAATCACAAAAGAGGATTAATTTTCAGGTTTGGATTTGCATCATGACATTCACTCTAGACACACTTATATGAATAGAATGAAGCTACAAAGTTCAAATATGGCCTTGACATTTGGAAAGCAGCCACTGACTAAAAGTACTTCAAAGTGTAAAAGTACTTAGGCATTTTTAAAGGTCTTTATTAAAAAAAAAAAAAAAAAACTAAACCAAAAGTGGATTTTGGCTTAATTAAGTTTAATAGTAAAACATTTGATGAAATTGCCAAATGATAATATAAAAAGAAGTAAACTTCTCTTTTCACATATTCATTACCCCTCAGTATAAAGCCACGGAAATTTCTCAAACAGCATATATAATTACTTGAATAAGCAGTCCCTCAATTTTTACTGCTTTATGTTTTGCCAGACCAATCACTGGACTGTGGTTATAAAGACTTCAAATACTACCACTTTTATTCATTTATTCAGTGACATCAACTGATATCTAAACAGATAAACTGAGCAAGTTATAAAGTTAAGATTTTCCCATCAATATGGTGCCATGGAAAGCTGTTTCCCAAAATGCATTGCCCTTGAAATTGTGATATATATAGTATTTTTTTTTGCATATATTGGATAAACATAGGAAAAAATGCAAGATTTTGTTAGCATCTCTGAGTATCTAAGTTTGAGGCAGTTTTTTGGTTTTTTTTAAATAAAAAGTTTTTTTTTCTTATATGTATTAGGTAGGCAAAAATTCAGAACTTGAAAACAGAATCTGATGGTAAGGCTGCAGAGAAATCATTGCTCTCAAACATCATTGGTGTGAGTTCCAGATGTTACACCACTAATGAAAGGAGACTTAGAAATATCCTGCAAAATTATCTATACATTTATTTTTTGAGTCAGCAAACACATTTCTAGTATTCTACACTGAAGATACACCTGCATAAAAATAAAAATCTGTATGTATTTGTGGTTTTGAAACCATATTGTTTTTATTACAAGATGAATAAAATAAGTAAATGTATTAGTACTGTGAGAAGTGAGGTTTTTCAGTTTAAGAGAAAAAACATAAAATCATATTGGAGTCCAAAAGTGTGAAGTATTTTAATATATATAACTTTCTTTTAAATTGTTCTGAAAAAAAGAGGGCACATGACAAAATCCTAATAATTACCATTTCACGTGAAAGCTACATGGGTTTTCAGTGTGCTGTTCTATTTTTTATTTGAAAAAATTTATACTGGAATGTTGGAAGAAATAAAAACAGGAGTCATATGTGTCTCATGCTAATATCATATTTGCATAGATATCCAGTTGAAAATAATTTTCTGTATTCTTATTTTTGTAAGCTGATCTTTATTGAATTCTCTTATATTAAATAGAGTAACTAAATCAAACTTTTGGGGCAGTATGAATAATAATAAATAAATAATATCTACTAGAGGTCACCAAATTAGAATACTCTTTTCTTATTCATAATAGTCATCGGAATCAAACTGTTTATTTAAACTGGTGATTGTTATCACCTTTCAGGGTTTAACGTTCTGTCACTAGAACAACATTTGTGAATTTGGCAATGTGATCCTGTGCATGGAGACAATTCTCCATGGGTCACTCACGTTTCTACATGCTTTACAGACAAGTACCGTTGACCTTTGAATAATTCAGGGATTAGAACCCTGACCCCCTAGCAGTTGAAAATCTGCATGTAACTTTCTGTGGGCCAATTTATAGTCTGCTCTCTGTATCTGCAGATTCTCCCAAGGGTGGATGTATTATCACAGTATTTATTATTGAAAAAATCTGCATATAAATAGACCCCTGCAGTTCAAACCTATGTTGTTCAAAGGTCACTTATAATTAACTGGCTTTTGTTAACAAACTGTATTTTCAAGTATTTTGATAGAGAGATATGGTGTCTCCCTCTGGAGCAAAAGCAGGCTTGCTTACTGTGCAGTAGAATAAAGAGAATCTCTTCCTGCAGAGCAAAGGGCGGCAGGCTTACTGCCCATTCAGAAACATTCAGGTTGGGTAAGCTCAGAGTTCCTCTCCTGCACAAGAGCTACTGCATGGGCAGGCATCCATCTCCCCTCATTCACACTTTGTGTGAACTTGGGCACAAGGGGAAATGACACAAATAACGTGCTCATGCTGCTTACTTTGCCACAAGTGATCAGGTCCTTTCTTTCTGATCCAGGTGTCTTGTCCGTTTTCAGTATCTATGAAACTGACAATATCTATGAAACTTGCTAACTTGCAAACAGGACAAAATCTCAGATCCTTCATGGCTCTTGACAGTATCCTGAAGGCTAATTTAATTTACTGAATTTTAAAGAGCTCTCTAATCATGATATCTAATGATAAGTTAACAGACACAGACATATACACACATTTAAATATGAAGAAAAATATTAATATAACAGCATATAGAGACATTGGTAATCTGTTGAAAAATATATCTATAATATATAACATGTATATAGGTAAGGTACATTATATATGTATATATAAAACTTATTTACAGAAAATATTTCCAAGCCAAAATTAGTCTAAGCTGTTAGGATTTTTACATTGTAGAAAGTTGAGAAATAATTTAATAGTATATTTCTAAATGCTATATTGGTCTAGACAATTAGGGTAGAAAGCTCTAGAAAGAATAGTGCTTGATATAAATAGATAACATTTTAAATACTCTTTTAGTGAAAAGTAAGTTATGTTTACTATGTTAGCAGTAACGTTGATAAAAACTTTACATTTATATTTTGCAATACACTCTATAAGAGATTTTGCATGTATTACTTTACTCATCTATGTAGCTATGTAATGAAATATCAATACTTTGAACCTCTTCCAGGAAGACTAAACAGTTTGTGAGAGCTCAGAGGTTTGTGTTGTTAAGGAAGCCTAACAATAACACCAAAAATTTGGTTAAAAAAACCAGACATGCTCAACTTACCTTTAACATTACATAAAAGAAACTTGACATCATCTGGGCTGACATAAACATGCTAGCAATATAGATCCATCTTAATATTGCAATAGGTACCAACATTATATGTTATTTTTTTAAAGATTAGGCTAGATAATTTATTTTAAAATGATTCCAGACTAGATAATGAAACCAACCTGCATTTTGTTACCCATACATTTCTTTTACCTTGCACAGTAGAAGTTGCATTTTATGTACATCAACCATGATTAAGAGGTGTTTTCTTGGGTATTTAATACAAATTAAATAAATCAATTATTTTAGGTTTATAGTAGAATTTTCCAGATTCATATATATTTATATCCACACCCTCATCTCATTTGTACGTCCTCCTATTCAGCGTGATGAATTTCTGAAATCCAATCCCATTCCCTGCCACTGCCTTAATTTAGGCCTGCACCCTCCTTTCTCTGACTTTTCACCATCAATCTCTATGCAATTTTAACATTTTTTCTATACCATTTTCATAATTATCATCTAAAAATTGTATTACTCTTGGCATTTTTCTTTTTTAGATATAAGAGTCATTTCAAACATTTAAGCTTGACTGAAGTCCAGTCTTTCTTTCCAGTTTCCCTCTGGCCACAAGCCACTTTCTTAATATCTTTTATGCCATGTGTTCTGTGCATAATTTCCCATTCCCATGTACGGAAGCAGTTGCCCCATCAGCTGTGTTCCCCTTGCATGTTAGTCATATTCAATTCCATCCTTAGGGTTCTAGTTTTCCATAAGCATTTTTGAGTTCATCTTGAGACTAAGGGTGGTGCCTGGATACCAGCATTTTGATGAGGGTGGTTTTATCTGGAAATGGAATGAAGCTGTTGGTGGGGTCAAATGACACTTTCTTTTTTTTTTCAAAAGAAAATGCAATAGTGTATTTTTCCAGGATTGGTGAAAATAATATTTTTAAAAGAGGGGCTTAACTCAGTCCACACAGCTTTTCTGGTAACCGAAAAGGAGGAAAACATTAAACCCAGAGGGAACTAAAAAGAGACATGTATGTACCAAGCAGAGATCTGATGAGACTCCTCTAAGACTGCATCCTTGAAAGTGCCTGCTGCCCAACCTTCCCCTAAAACTTTTCCAAATTATTTTTTGGGAAATATCTAATCTAGAGGAAACATCCATATCCAAATACAATAATTTAGAAAAGAATCAACACATGTACCGTGTTCCAAGCACGATCCTTGACTTACGTTAACTCAATTTTCACAACATATCTATGAGACAATTACCACTAACTGGTGATAAAGCCACCGAGTAACCTGTCCAAGGTCACAAAAGAAGTAGCAGAGAAGAGATGAATCCAGACAGTCTCGTTCCAGAGTCAACAGCTTAATTGTCAGATTATCCTACTAACAGGTAGAATAAACTTTGCTGAAAACACTGTCAGGGTCAGAGGGGAGAGTCTTGAGAAAATTAAGCAAAGCAAAATAGAAGATAATAGAAGGTAACAGTATTCTTTTCTTGGCAACTTTACATGTAAGCATTTAGACATATCCTATTCTTTATAAAGAGCCACAGAATATTCCATTGCCTATGTGAATTATAATTAATACAATCAGTCATCTACTGGTGGACACATAGTCTGTATACTTGTGTAGATACTCTGTCAGATAAATTACTGAGTGAGTGGGTATAAACATTTAAAACTTTAGAACACATCAGTAAATTATCTTCCCTTAAAAAATGAACCAAATGAACCAATTTACACGTTACAAACAGTAAGCAAATCTCTTTTCCCCACACGTTATCAAGAATAGTCATCATTAACCTTCAATCCTTGTCAATATGATGTGTGAATAATTATTTCTAATGTTTTATATTTTAAGAATTATGAGTTATATTAATTATCTATTGCTGTGTAACAAATCACCCCCAAATTTAACAGCTTAGAACAACGAGCATTCATTATCTCACAGTTTCTGTGGAAACAGGTAGAGGAAGACAGGTGCGGCTTAGCTGGGAGCCTCTGGCTCAGGGTCTCAGGCAGGCTGCCATCAGAGTATTGGCAGAGGCCACCATTGTCTCAAGGTTCAGCTGGAGGAGTGTCTCCTTCCAAGATCACTCAAGTGGTTGCTGGCAAGTCTTGTTTTCTTTGTAACATGGGTCTCTCCACAGGCTGCCCAAGTGTCCTCATGACACGGCAGCAGGTGATCCAAGGGTGTGGAAACCAGAAAGAGAGAAAGCTGCAGCCTTTTGTAACCTAATCATGGAAGTAACATCCATCATTTTTGCTTTTTCTATTTGTTAGAAAGTAGTCACCAGATCTAGCGCAGACATAAGGGGAGGATAATACACAAGGATAAGGATCACTACGAGCCACCTCAGAAACTGTGTACCTATGACAGATGCAGAACAATCTTTTCTATGTATTTGATTTGGTGCATGCATCCCATAAAATGTTCATACTTTTAAGTTTATCTTCCATGTTGTCTAAAGTTATTACTATCCTCAGGCCTTCCCTATTCTTAGAATACTTTTAAAAAACTAAAGTCTAGGGTGTTTTCTTACATTATTTTATGGATTACTTTTATATTTAAATATTTTACCTACTTGAACAATTTGGATGTTGCAAAGAATGAGGTAGGGATTTTGTTTTATTTCTTTTCTCCAAATAGTGAGATAGTTGTCTCAAAAATATTTATTAAATAATTCAACTTTCCTTTCCCTGTTTTGAATTGCACAATGGTGGCATTTTACCCCATTCTGGTAAGAAAAACAGATTGTTCCTGGAATTCCTACAATTGCTTCTTATTATGAAATACATATGTCCTATAAGAGCAAAGCTTGTTTTGAAAAAATTCTCTAACTCTATATGCCACTGAATCATTACTCTCAGTCTTTAAAAGGAACAATATATATTGTTTATGCCATCATGTGTCATATGACAAACTCTTCAGGATGTACTTATGTGATTCATGTGGATGTGAGTTTTCTATCAACTAAATGAAGCAGTACTCTGAAACCGTCAGCAATCACTTGATTTTGGCACTGTGAACATATACTCTGTAGTCAAAATGAGAAGTTAATATTTTCTTAAGAAAATTAAAAGTGTTTATATATCCGCAGTCTTACGTCTACTCATCCAAGACCTAGGACTGTTGAGGGGGTGATCTACCAGGGTTTCTTGATAGCTATCGATTGCCAATTACATACTTAGTAAAGTAATTCTTAAAATCCTCCTCTATATAAACTCCCTTTTAGTTGAAAATTTTCCAAACAATAAAATGGGTTCCATTTTGTCTGTAGGAACATGATGGGCTAACAACGGCATAACAGGTTTCATAATTTCTTGGCAAGCCCTGTTTCTACTGCTCCTCTCTGAAATGGAACAGTACCCAATACCTATTGTATTGTTCTCAGCTTCTTATGAAAATCTAAGACTTAAGGAGTTTTGTTTGCTACCCAGTTGAATTAGATGATGTGCATGATTCTTATTGTTATTATAATTACTTTGCTGTATTTATCTTGCTTTCTGGCTGTCAACCTTTATATCATTTCATCTATTTGACTGTTACCACCTTGAGATCAGAGTGTATTTCATAAGTTTTGTATGCCCTGCAGGGCTCAACACAGTGCCTTGCACATGACAGATAATGAAACATATATTTTTAAATGAAGGAAATAATAATGCACTGGTTAGCACGTTTTGTCTGTGACTGGAAAAAATATTCCCTTTTCTATGCTAAGCACACATGAGGTTTGTCTGATGCCATGCATTTTCACTTAATTTATTGTCTATTTTAACCAGAAATACATTGTTAGAATGTAAGTTAGTTTAAACTTTAATTTGGAAAGAGATACTAATTTCTTTTTGTTGCTGAAGACTTCAGTGATTTGCTCGTGGTAGATATTACTTGCCCAGTATAATTATGCCAGGTAGCTAGAACTACACAGTAAGAATTACCATGCGGAAGTCCCTTGCTTATGTCTTCTTCATACATTTCCTCTCCCACGAAGTAAGGTTATGATATACTTCAGTGTAAAGTTTGAGAAATGACTACATTGTAGAGCTTCACTGTTGGTGACAGTTGTCAATCACATGAAATTTATTAGGGATCTAGATGAATTCAAGGAGTTCATCGAATTCCAGTTAAATCTAACATTTACTTCCAAAATTGTGCCTTTCTCTCAAATTTCATGACCACATCCATAGCATAGCATTAACTTTTATCTTATGGGCAATTGCGGAAATTATGCCTGCAGTGCTCACTTGCAGTAAAAATTTAGAAAATAAAGCTGAGTAAAAAGAGAAAAATAAACTATACTTCGATCATTTAGGGATAATATTTTAGTGTTTCCTTCTGGATGTGCTTATTATATATAATAAGAATATATCATATACATATTCAACTTTTCACTTAGTGTGTCATGAACATTATGTCAACTATGTACCATGAGCATTACTTTATGTACTAAATATATTTCTTAGAAGTCAAATTCAATGGCTTCATAAAACTGGATTGCAACATAATAATTTTACCAGTCCCTGATTTTTGACAATCTAAGTTCTTTCCAAATATTTGTTATGATAAAAAACTCTTGCAGTGGAGACTCATGTGCCCAGGTCTGCACACACACATAGTACACATTATTATAATATTCCTGATGTGTATATGGCAGTGTTTCTTTTACTTACTATGTTTATTTACATTAAATCCCCTTTTCCTGACTCTACCATTTCAGTCTCTTCTCACGTTACCATCAGTGACCATTTTACAATGACATTTATGAAATGCCACTCTTCAGTTTAATAATCTTCAGTGGTTCCCCACTGTCAACTTGCATGTTTAAAAGATCTTAGGCATCTTTCTAGCCTTTGTATTCTGCCTTTTCCTAATTAGGGTGTCTTGATTTTCACCTGTCGGCTTTGTTCTTCTCCAAATTCCCAGAGCAAATCCTGGTAGCTTTATGCTTAAAAGCATGTATCCCTCAATAAATACTATTAAAATTCAGAATCCTTCTCCAATGACAAAAACAAAAAGATGTAGATAACTTCATGATGAAGCAGAATTTGGATCTCACTTAGCCATAAATTCAAACTGTTTTATTTCAAATAGACATGATTTGGCTGATGTGAGCACTTCACAAAATAAGTGGTAGGAAACACTTTTGATAAAAAAAAAAAAGTAGTGCCCAGAGGAAGCATTTAATATTATCTTTTAGATGTAAAAGCAAAAACTAAGGTTCAGAAGAATAAACTTACTTTTCATATTGCTTAGCTATGCAGTCTCTTTCTATGGAAAGCAGTAAATATTGATTATAGGTTAAAGGCAATTAAAATAATGGACCTGTAGCTGGCAGCCATGCCAGATAGTTCTTGGCACTGATAGCATTTACCACATAAGCAATGACTGTCAAATTTAATGAGCAAACACATTTTCCAGGAAAAAGCATTTAATATTCATTTGCCAAGCACAGGCTATATTCAATTTGTGGGTTAACACGTAAAAAGTACAGACAAGAGGCAGAAAATGTTGATCGTAAGAGAAGAAAAGGGGAGGATATTTAGAAATCCATTTAAAATTAAAACTTTTGACAGAATCTGTAAAGCAGACTATATATAAAGCCTGTGTCTCAGTATAAGAAGTAGGCTCATTTCTGCTGTCTCAGATCATTTTGCTGACCCTCCTTTTAGGTCATAACAGCTTTGCCAGTTTGGCATAAACTAAAGGAGAAAGAAACTCTTGCTTATACATTTCTTCTAGAATCTAGATTGCTGTTATTTCTTCATACAAAATCTATTTTTAAAAATGTCTAGTATTGTCTTTATGCAGCCCACCTCACAAGAGGCTGAAAAATACTCCCCCCGCCCAACACACACAGAAGTGAATAACAATTGACATGAAACAGGGTCCATAATTTGTGAAAGCAAGGACCTAGCTTCAGCCTGGATCAAATCAGGATAACATCCCTCTCATCACCACCTGGGAAATAAACTGGAAGTATGAGAGAGAGAGAGGGAGAGAGGAGACAGAGAGAGAGATAGACTATGAAGCTACATAAACAGAAGGAGAAGCCATTGCCATTCTAGTAATACTTGGATAAAGACAGTTGACAAACGTTATCATAGGAATTCAGCAAACTATACACGTATGATGATTCGCTTGAAAACATATACTGGAAACAAATTCAGACTATGAGGAAGTCAATTTTATAAAATTACACAGAGTGTTAGTTCTGTAATGGACAGAACACCACGGTATAAACGGAATTAAAATTATAACTAATGTTTTTGAACACTGGCTTGAACAAACATGACATATATTACAGTTTTGAATTCTCAGAGACTAGGTTTTATTTGCACTCACTCCTCACATCCAGTTAAGCACAAAACCCTGTTGATTTTAGTCCCGTAATATTGCTGGAGATTTCCTATTCACTTAGTCCTCTCTACCCAGTTTCTAAGCCAGGCCTCTGTCATCTCCCATTAAGAATATTAAAATAGCTTCTTAGCTGAACTCCTTATCTCTGGTCATGAGCACTCCTAACCCATTCTCTACATTGCAGCTAGAAAAACCTACCTAAAACTTTGTATCCTTTCATATGACACTCCTCCTTAAAATTTGCCCGTGGCATCTTTTTACCTTCAGGATGAAGGACGCCATCTATGCTATGGCATCCAAGACCTTTCACAATCCAGGCCTTGATTACCCTGCCAGCCTCATTACTCATGCCCATCCCAGATTCACTGCCCATACGCCATCTCTGCCAAGTCACTTGCAGCTCCCTCAAACCCCCCAGTTCTTTCTCCTCTGAGTGCTTTCTTATTCCATGACTTCTGACAACATTTATTTACCTCAACATTTTGCCTGGATACCTCCAGATTATCACTTTGGCCTAACCTGAGATTTCTTCTCCACTAGAAAGCCTTGCATAATGGTTTGCTATTTCCTTTAAAGAGTCCCATAATACTATCCTGTCCAAGGTATCGTTACACTTAGTACAAGTATTACAGTGATTTCACTTGAGGTCATGGGCTTAACTGGTGATCATGCATGAGGAAGGCAGCAAACATGCAAAGATGTTTGAAAAGTACACACAAAGGGAATTTGCCAGATAAAGGCAACCTCTCCCTATATTATAACCTGCCCTAAGCATTGCCTCTTTGGCTAACATAATGGTATAGTTGGGAGGTTTTGAGGCTTAAGGACAAATTAGTGGAATAGGAGTCAAGAGAGGAAGAGATACTAAACAATGTAAAACAAGGAGAAAAACATACATAAGTCATGCAATTGTGAGTTAAAGAATGAAGTGTGGGCTAGAAGAAAGCCCTGACAGATTCTGCTGTGGTGAAAAACAGTCCTGTTTGTCTTTCCAAGCTAACGTAACTACATAACTGCCCCTCATGCATCACTCTTGGGAGAATAGACTATGTTTTCACGTTAAACACTTTAATGAAGTGAGTCACTTGTTTTTCATACCTCTTCAGTTACCTAACCAAACTTGGGTCTGCTCACCTGCACCACTAAAGCCAATCTACTGACATGGAGTTATGGTGAAGGAAAGTGCAGTGTTTATTGCAGGGCACCAAGCAAGCAGTCCAGGGACAGCTAGTGCTCAACTCCCTAAAGGGTTTTAGGAAAGTATTTTTAAAGGCCAGGTGAGGAAGCGGGGATCTCAGGGTATGTGATCAGCTTTTGCATAATCTCTCCTTAGGATCCCCAGCACGCCTGTGGATCTCAGATCTGAAAATGGTGGTTATTCTCCATTACATATTAAGTGTCCCGGTTGGCTTTACTGGGAGAAAGCTGAGTCCAAAACCTTGTCTTAGGAATGTCAAGAAATAGCCATGGTTGATATCTGGAGATCTTTCAATTTTTCTCATGGTCAGAAATGTAAAGAAGCCTGAGCTAGTCACAGGAGCTATGAAAGTATAGGAAGCAGTGAAATGTCAGATGACTCTATCAGATCACCCAAGAGGTTTGATGAGTGCTTAAGGCTTAGGCTAAATAAAAGTTATTTCTTATTTCTGGGGGTAAAGAGCACAGCACTTTCACTCAGGAAAAGTGATGGGGATTGGGGAAAAAATGGGCTGTGTCCAGAGAAAGATGAGCAATTATCTGCCAAGAAAAGGAGTGGAGATCATTCTACATCTTTGTTTGCTTTACCTTGTCTTATTTTTAGCTGGTCTCTGAGTAAAAGGTTTTTCCTTAATGTTATAAGGGCAACACTTGGCTTCCTGGCAAGCTCTTAAGTCTCACCCATCTGAGATCATTAGCTATGGCATCATCCATCATAAATGCACCCAAGTCTATTACAGCTGATGTAATGACAAAGGGGTGCCATCACACAGACATACACACACGCATATTCATATCTATGATAATTCCTTAGTCACCCAATGCGTGGTCATATCTTCACTCTGGTTTACTGCAGTTGTTGGCAGCTTGGCATTCAAAACTACAGACTCAGTAGAAAGTAATGGAAAATTGAAAATTGACTGTAACTCCATGATTTTACCTCTCCACTCCATGTTTCTCTATCTCTGTTTGCTTTCAGTGTTGTTTTTCATAGTTGTAAAGTCTATGAAGAAAGAAACAAGATTATTTACACTATTAAATTTGAGCAGTTTTGGCTCTAAAATTTGAGCCTAAAAGCCCTGGATAATTCTGCCTTTGCCCACCCTCTCTAGCCTCATCTTATGCCACTATCCTAATTTCTATCTCTACTAAAGTTCTTCTAGACTTTTTCTGACACGTTGAGCCCTGATTTCTTCTAGTTTGAGACCTCTAAATATCTTATTACTTCTGTTTGGAACATTCTTAATTTATTAAAAAAAAGTACCCATTTTTAGTTTATTTTTGTGTATGGTGTGAGGGAGTGTTTTAAATTTATTGATTTACATGTGGTTGTCAACTTTCCCAACACCACTTGCTAACGAGCCTCTGTTTTCTCCATTGTATGTTCTTGCCTCCTTTGTCAAAGATGAATTGACCATAGTTGTGTGGGTTTATTTCTGAGCTCTCTATTCTGATCCATTGATCTGTAAGTCTGTTTTTGTACCAATATCATGCTGTTTTGATTACTGTAGTTCTGCAGTATTGTCTGAAGTCTGGGAGAGTTATTCCTCCAGCTCCATTCATATTTTTCAGTATTGCTTTGGTGATTTTGGTCTTTTGTAATTCCATATATATTTTAGAATTATTTGTTCTGGTTCTGCAAAAAATATCCTGGGCAATTTTATAGGAATCACATTAAGTCTGTAGATTACTTTGGGTAGTAGAGCAACTTTAACAATATTAATTCTTCCAAAAATAAACTCAAAATGCTTAAAGACTTAAACATAAGACAAGACACAATAAACTTCCTAGAAGAAAACATAGGCAGAGCTTACTCTGACATGAATCTTAGCAGTATTCTCCTAAGGCAGTCTACCAAGACCATAGAAATAAAAGCAAAAAATAAATGGGACCTAATTAAAGTTATAAGCTTCTGCACAGCAAAGGAAACCATAAACAAAACAAAAAGACAACATACAGAATGGGTGAAAATATTTGTAAACAATGCAACTGACAAAGGCTAAATTTCCAGAATATGCAAACAGCTCATACAACTCAATAATAAAAAAATAAATAACCCAACGAAAAATAGGCAGAAGACCTAAACAAACATTTCTCCAATAAAGACATACAAATGGCCAATAGGCATGTGAAAAAATGCTTAATATCACTATCCAAGAAATGCAAATCAAAACTACAGTGATGTATTACCTCACACTGGTCAAAATGGTCATTGTTAAAAAGTCCACATACGAAATACTGGAGGGGGTGTGAAGAAAAGGGAATTCTCCCACACTGTTGATGACAATGTAGTTTGGTGAAGCCTTTATGGAAAACAGTATGGAGAGTCCTTAAGAAAACTAAAAATAGACTTATCATATAATCTAGCAATCCCACTCCTGGGCAAATATCTGAAGGAAACTAATTTGAAAAGGTACATGCACCCCAGTGTTCATAGCAACACTACTTACAATAGCCAAGACATGGAAGCAACCTGAATGTCCACTGATGGATGGATGGATAAAGAAGTTGTATATATATATACACACACACACACACACACACATATATATGCATATACATATATATATATATATATATATATCACATATATATATATACACACACACACATATATATGAATACTACTCAGCCATAGAAAAGATTGAAATAATGTCATTTGCAGTAACATGGATGAAGCTGGAAAATGTCATACTACGTGAAGAAAGCCAGAAAGAGAACAATATATACCATATGATATCATTTATAGATTAAAAAAATCATACAAATGAACTTATTTAAAAAACAGAAACAGACTCACAGACATAGAAAACAAAGTTATGGCTTCCGAAAGGGAAAGGGTTGGGGGAGGGATAAATTGGGAGTTTGGGATTTGCAGATACTAACTACTATATATAAAATAGATAAACAACAAGATCCTACTATATAGCACAGGGAACTATATTCAAAACTTTGCAATAGACTATAATGAAAAAGAATACAAAAGGGAACATATTTATGTATAACTGAATGGCTATGCTGTATACCAGAAAATAATGCAACGTTGTAAACCAACTATACTTCAGTTAAAAGTAAATAATAATTAGGTAAACAAAAATTTTTAAGTTATCCAAATTAACTCCTACATTTCATCATTAGCCTTAATGTGTCTATGATGTGCTTCTTTAAGTCACTTTCTTCAAAATCCTTCAATCCTTCAGTGTCCTGACTGTGAGATCTGAGAAAGTGAGAAGTATGTCTAAAATTACTCAATAAATATCTGTTAATTGATAAATATATTCTGATTTTCACTCACTATACTAACTAAAATTAGGTTCACTTTTTGCATGCTGATTTTGCAAGAGGTCCTATTTCTTCCTCTTTTTTTAGTTACTCCAGTGGTAGTGGCAGCTCAAGACTATTTTATAAGTCAATTTCCTGATTAGCAGTTTCCTCAGCCACAAGTATACAAACTCAGACTTAAATTTATTTAACAACAAAATGGTCCATAGATTGCAAATTTTCAGGGGAAGTGTTTTCTAACAGAGTCTAGGACACAATAGGGAATCATCCCTCTTATGAAACCAGGAGTACCAAGTTTCTGGAAGAAACTTAGTTCTAATTTCCCTCCTCCTTGCTCATTCTATAATGGTCATTAAAATCCTTGGCTATTGTCATTTGTCTGAGGTAGTCGAGCTACCCAGGATAGCTCCAGATTCTGTTGGTACCCACTGTTATGGTTTTCAGGCAATAAATTTGAAAGTTCAGATGAAAGCAAAATTTCCAGAAAAATAAAATGCATCAAAACTTATAGAGAAAGAAAATTATGAATTTTTTGAAATCTATTAAATGAATTTAATCTACTATAAAGCACACACTATTATCAACATTTCTGGAAAGAGAACTCCAAGTTGAAAACAAATCACTTCACTTCTCCCACAAATTTTAATCAAAACAAATTTAGTACTATTAGATACAGATTTTTTTACCTAAAAATGATTTGTGAAATCTTAGAATTGTATCTGATTTATTTCAGAAATTTTGGTTATCACAGTAATGTTACTTGCTTTACCTCTTTAGAAACATTATTTCTGTTATTTACCAGAAATTGAGTAGGGTGGAGCAAATAAACAAGGAGGCATCATCAGTCTTAAATCCTATATCCCAGTTAATTCTAAATCTATCATTTGTGGATCCAAGTACAGTCATCCCTCTGTATCCACAAGTTCTGCATCCACTGATTAAACCAAACACAAATCAAAAATATTTTGGAAAAAAATTCCAGAAAGTTCCAAAAGAGAAAGCTTGTGTTTGCTATACCCAGTAACTAGTTACATAGCAGGTTTCATTGTACTTGCAACTATTTACCTATAATTTACATTGCATTAGGCATTATAAATAATCTAGAGATAACAACGTATATAAGAGGATATTCCTCAAAAAAATAAAAACAGACTTATAGTATGATCCAGCAATCCCACTTCTGAGCATATATCTTGAGGGAACTCTTACTATTAAAGATAAATGCACCCCAGTATTCATAACAGCACTATATGCAATAGCTAAGACATGGAAGCAATCTGAATGTCCATCAACAGGTGACCGGATAAAGAAATTGTAGTATATTTATACAATAGAATACTACTCCCTGATAAATAATAATAAAATAATGCCATTTTCAGCAACATGGATGGACCTGGAGATTGTCATTCTAAGTAAAGTAAGCCAGAAAGTGAAAGAAAAAAATACCATATGATTTAACTCATATGTGGAATCTAAAAAAAAAAAAAAAGAACACTAATGAACTCATCTTATGGTTACCAGGGGAAAGGAGGTGGGAAGGGATAAATTTGGGAATTTGAGATTTGTAAATGTTAACCACTATATAAAAAAATAGATAAAAATGCATTTCTTCTGTATAGCACAGGAAACTGTATTTAATCATCTTGTAATAATGAAAAAGAATATGAAAATGAATATATGTATATATGCGTGACTGGGACGTTATGCTGTACACCAGAAATTGACATACTGTAACTGATTATACTTCAATAAGAAAAAGTATATAGGAGGATATATGTAGGTTATATGCAAATACTCTGCCATTTTATATAAGGAGCTTGAGCATCCATGGCTTTTGGTTATCTGCCTGGGAGCAGGGTTGAGGGGTCTAGAACAAATCCCCTGTGGATAACAAAGGACAATTGTAAATGGTTTTAAAATCCAAAGTGCTCCAACTAATTATTCTTTCCCAGATTCAAATTTTAAAATCAGTTATTTATAAACTGTTACTTCTCATTTTAAAGAAGTTGAGTTCTGAGTTTATTTTTTATTTCTGAAACTCAAAAGTAAACAAAGAGCTCTAAAATTTTTGCTTGTTACTCTTATGTAAAATAAGTTGACTATTAAAAACTATAATAATACTTTCCCTAGCCACAAGCTACTTTTTCAGCCACCAAAGGTGTCTGTTACAGAAATAAGTGGAAAGAAAAATACCTAATGATACTGAGAGACCTACAGCATATATGTTCTTTTCTTTCCACTGTGTCATTGCTAACAATTTGGCAGTTAACATGGGACCGTTTGCTGGTTCAGTCACTAACTGTAGATTTGGGGTATTGGCCCATTTACATACCAGCAGTTTCCAGGATCCTGGACAATGCTGTTTAATGCTTCAAAGGATGGTAAATGGACATTTTGCTCAATTTAAACATCTTAACAAGGAAATTTCTGTCACTTTTCTTCTTAAATTGGATAAAATAAAAGCACCAGAAATTACAATCTAGAGAACAATTTTCCACGGCATCAAAGGAATGTCTCAATAGCTGAACATATTAGAACAGGCATAGGTTCTTGGAGTAAATCTATTCCTTTTATCAACATTAATCCTTTTCCCTTTTTTTTTTTTGACTCATCATAGGATATATTTTCTTTAGGAGCAAGGACCTTCTAAATATGATTATTGGTATAGGCTTATTAATTTTAATAGGATAATACTCAGAAATTCTAAGTTATATGCTCCCAGTGTTAACGTTGAAGCTGCTTGTCTAGGCTTCTAGATCATTATACAATCAGACCTGTGCTAACCCTAACCATTAGTGCTAATCCTAATGGCACAGAAATCAGTTCAAGTTTTGCTACTCTTCCCTTTGAAGACTTTTATTTTCAATTTGACAAAACTGTTGTTTCACTGAAATTAAATTACTGCTTCATCCAGCCCCTAAATCAATCCCATGTGATAGTTGTGCTATTGATAATAACAATTAACATCTGAACACATCTTAGTGATGTTTAGTACTTTTACACATGCCATGGCCTTTGAGCCTAACACTAATGGCATGAAGCAGAAAAGGCAGGCATGTTAATTATCCTCAGATGAAGGATAAAAATGTCACCACTGAGAACATTTAACTGACTTGTCAAGGTCATACAGCTAACAGGTGACAGAGCCTGGACCCACGTACTTTGCACTACACCGCATCATCTGTGTTCTCCTGGGCTCTCTTTTTCTCCTGGACTCCCATTGCCTATGATGGTGTTGACATAGTTTCTGAAACAAAAATGAATGACCCTTATAATCCTACTCATTTTCACACTTAGACTGGAGTTTCAAAACTATAAGAAGTAATACTTAAGTTTTCTTGATGTATTGAAGGTCACTGAGTGTGGAGAGACTGCCATAAGTAAACTTTTGACCATTGAGGAGTGGCATTATTCCATCTTTGTTCTTTTCTCCATCCCCACCTCCACCCCCCACACAGTGTTTGGTATAGAGAAAACATAGACCACTAGCATAAACAGCACGTGTCAATAGTAATAAATCAGCATGAAGATCTTTGTAAACAGACTGTCTCTGACTTAAAAGTAATGCTGTAAGTAATCGTTGTACATGATAAAGATTCAATTGCTAGAATTTTTTTTTTCTGAGAGTAACTAAAATTTTTTGGAAAATCAAACAATTCTAAATATCTACCTAAATTTGTTGTTACTTAGAATCTCTTCTGCTTGAGATGACTGTTTTAGGTAGACCTAACTATTAGCATGTTGTAATACCCAGGGAAGTCACAGAAATGCTGTGTTAATAGGTAGTGGGTGGTGTCTTTTGTTTAGATCTGTATTTCAACAAAATGCATCCTTTTTACTAACTTCTCTGAACTCTGTAATTATTAATTCACAAGAGCCTAAATGGGAATGATACGTCTTACCTAGCTATTGGTCCATAGAAATTCAACCAAAGGCCAGCTATCAAACACAGAAATGTAAACAAGGTCACAGCTTTCCTTGGGCTAGACAACTCTGACCTAGAATTCACATCTGTATCCCAGATAAATGTGACCTTGTCGACTGTTCTGGAACCTGCCACTAAAGTGGAACACTGCCGCAATCACTGCTTCTAAAATGTCTACTATCCTGGGGGGAGACAGAAAGGAAATATACCTCATCTAACAGGATAAGTGCAAACTGTCATTGAGCCAACCTATTTCACTGATGCTACAAAAATGAAAAGCTTGGGAAAAAATTCAGGTTACTCATGGCACGATTTTCAGGGGATGGCTGATTTGAAGACTAGGCGAGGCTATGTGGAAACATAATGAAGCAGTTTGTTGTCCTTCCTTTAGAAACTTATACTGATTACAGTATCTTTCCTCTTTTATGGAGGGGGGTACACATCTTCAATCTCTCATTTGGTCAAGAGGTTGAAAACAGGAAATTATCCCTGTTGGTGCTCTGTTACCAACTTGACATTCTGAAAGAGCCAATACTCAGTTGAAAACATTTATTTAGCACTTGAATAGATAAAGCAAGCTCAAGACACAAAATGTAAAATGTGGAAATATGAAAAAATTATTTTCTCCGGTTTAACTCTAGGTTATGTAACTGAGCAGGGCCCTATAGGGCCTTCCTGAGATAGACCCCTCCCACCATGTTCTCATCCTGCCTCATCTTTGTAGAAAAGCTGTAATCTTCTAGGTCTCACCTCCCTCACCTTACCTTTAAAAAATGCTTCCTTGAAACCCTTCAGCGAGTTTGGGTTTTCTGAGCATTAGCTGCCTTGGACTCCTTTTCTGGCGCCCTGCAATAAATGGCGCACTTACCTTCACTGCAACTCTGTGTCAGTACATTAGCTTTACTGTGTGTGGGTAAACAGACCCAAGTTTGGTCCAGTAAGGGTTACTGAGTTCCCCTTTGTGTAAATAATCATGATAAACAGTGTGTGAAGATTCTTCCTAAATTACAGTTTATATTTTGTGGTATATGCATTCATAATGCATTAGAATATAGAACATTTGTTTTATAATTGTGCACTAGTTAAAACCCTCACTTATAAAAATTCTACTGTCCTAATATTTATTTGTGAACATTCTTTATTCAGTTTGGAGTGCAGTACACTCCAACTTTAAGTCACTCTTGTTAGCAGTTATTGCTTTGTACGTGATAAAGAGGCCTAGAAATGAAATTAGAAAAGATAAGTAAAATAGGGGAGATGGAGTAGGGATTTTGGAATGGAGATCTAGGAGAAATAAAATAAAATGAGGAATAAATAAACCTAAATCCTAAAACTGCACTGCTGTACCTGGAAGGAAAGAAGTTGAAATACAAGGGCTTTGGCTGGGTTTCTTGCCAAAGACAATGGGGCCACTGATAATGAGCAGAGGTTGGAAAACACGTACTGAGCTGTATCGAGTCTTTTACGTAAAGGTTACTTACGGCCTTTTCTACCCATATTATTATTTCTAATTCTGAAAATTGTAGATATAGAACTCTATATCATAAACTCAAGTATTAGACATAAACAGGTTCATAAATAAAATGCTTATTATCTTAAATAAAGCAACACAAACCTGCTCTTTGCTGAAACTGTAAGAGAGGAGAGTATCTGAGTATCAAATCCTGTGGTGATTAAGCTTCATGTGTTGACAGGGTTGAGGGAGGCCCAGATTTCTGATAAAACATCATTTCTCAGTGTGTTTGTGTGGATATCCCTGGAAGAGATTAACATTTGAATCAGTACACTGAGTAAAGAAGATCCCCCTTCACCAGGCAGGCATCATCCAGTTCCTCCAGGGCAGGAACAGAGCAAAAAGGCCGGGGAGGGGCAACCTCTTTCTTTCTCTATCTTTTCTCTCTGCATCCCGCTTTCCCACCCCCTCCTTGAGCTGGGAAATCCAAGTTCTCAACAAGGAAAGAGTGACTCTTAACTGTAAGATTCTCTTTTATTGGTTTACAGATCCCCCAAAATATAGTGTAAAGACATTCTTTCTTAGTTGACTATCCCATGAATTTGTTGAAGCCTGTAGGCAAAAAAATGAAATGACTGATGTAGCTTTATGGATCATAACTTTTTGGAACTGGGCATGAAAGCTTTGACTGGGAATTATGAGGTCGGTGGTTAGTTGGGTGATTATTCTGACTGGGGAGGCCTGTTTGCTGGTAGCCTCTGATGTAATTAAATCTTCCTAAATCATTCCCTGGTCATTCTTCTTCTTCTCTCCTGATTCATTTGATTAGTCTCTGTCTTTCACTTACTTGGCCATTCCTACTGAAAGTCACACCAGCTTGTCCTAGAGGCAGGTGCCAGGTGCGGATGTGTCTGTTTCTCCTAACTACAGCCGGAGGACACAGGAAGTGCTCTCTCCCCCCACTGCTAGTATGGACCCAAAGGAAGTTCTGGCTGACTTTTGGGCCATTGCTACCTAGTCAACATTCTGGTGACCTAAAAGAACTGAGAAAGACCCTGTGGGGTCTTCCTGGGACAGACACCTTGCCCATATCCTCTGCTTTAGCTCCTCTCTGAAGTACCTGGATAACTGTATCTGACGCACATTTCCTGAGTTGTTTTATAGATGCTAAAACTTTTATAGATGCTAAGTTAACTACTTGATGACCCAGGCCTAATGGAGCCTAGGGATTGATAATGTTAACCCCTGTGACACTGCTGTGTTACCTCACCATCAACCAATCAAGAATTGTGCACCAGCTGATCATACACTCTGCAGCCCTCCTCCCCTGCTCCCCTCATCTGGCCTTTAAAAATGCTTTCTTGCAACCCATCAAGGAGTTTGGGCTTTCTAAGCACTGGCTGTCCCAGACTACTTGTAGGCTGCACTTTCCTTCACCACCACCCTGTAGATTGACTTTACTGCATGTGGATGAGCAGACCCCAGTATGGTTTGGTAAGACCGCTTTCCTCAGAGCTATGCCCTTTTCCCTTCTCCGCCAGCATTCACCCATCTACCAGTAGGGACTCAAACGTGTAACTCTTTGCCTTGAGCTCCCCTTCTTCTATTCTCCTTTGTGGTTGGGTAGAAGAGGAGGAAGTGTGAAACCTGCCTTTGTTTTTGTCACACTCTGTGAGTCTGTCTCTCTGTACAGGTGCACTGAACTGAGGGGAATAGAGTTGTTTTACACTCAAACTTTGGAACCTCAAAATTGGCATTTAATAAAGCCATACAGATGACAAATACAGAATACTACTATGACACATTTAAGAAATTATAATTGTGCAGTGTTTAATAACATATAAAACACCTTTCCTAAGATTTTCATATACTTGCTGAGGAAATCTGCATCTCTCACCACAGTTTCTTATAAAATCTCTTTACTGCCTATTCTTGTGGTAGAAGAGTTTTCAGAAACTTACGTCTCTTGATTCGGGTGGGACTTTAGTTCTCTTTTCTTACTGGTAGGATCAGGACTAATGTACAAATGCTTTAGACAGTGCTTACTCTTGTACTAGGGAAGAACAAATCTGACTCCATATTAGCTCTGTTCCTTTGGCTCTGACCCTGTGCTCTGTTTCCTGGGCTCAGTCATGCTGGTTCTGTACCTTTTGTAAAAGAATGTTGCCTGCAGCCTGAGACAGACAGGAGAGCTCATTCTCAAGGCTCTGACCTTTAATGGTAAACACTTTTCCATTCACATAAAGATAAAAAGTTGCAGAACAGAGAATAACATTTGTCCTGTTGGAGGTTTATAGGAACATCATGGCCTGACCTAAGTGGACAGCTGAAAGAACAAAGGATTCTGATACCAAGAAGTTTGCAACAACCAACCACACCCCCTCCCCTTTTTAGTATAAAAGGAGTCTGAATTCTGACTTGGGGAAATGGTTCTCTAGGACATTAGTTTCCGATCTTCTCAGTTGGCCAGCTTGCTGAATAAAGTTGTTATTCTTTGCCCCAACACCCTGTCTGCAGATTTATTGCCTGTTCTGCAGCAAGCAGAATGAGGTTGGACTTGGTAACACTCTGGCAGTCAGTACAGTTGTGTATTAAAGGAACCTTAGTTAACAGATTAATGCATTTACATTAGGTCCTTAATACACACCAAGCATTGTGATTTTATTCAGAAGTAAAATAATAATTATGAGATATCCCTATTTCAAAAGGATTTAGAGTCTGTGAGGGATATAAACATTAAAAAAAAGTTGTACCAACATTATGGACACAGAGCAAGAGTATCTGATAGAGTCTGGAGGAGGCAGATGTCAGGGAGCCCTCCTGGAAAGTAACATGTACACATGGCTTTCTTATCCAAGCAATGGTAGCAAAAAGGAGGTGCACATGAAGTATATTATGGCCATAAGAAATAGCAGGAGTGAGGTATTTGTATGCATTTAGTATTCCAAAATGTTTGATGCTGAGTGATCAAAAACAGAGTAGGCTCCCCTCTTAGACAATTTTGAGAGATAAACCAGGGTCAGTTCATGAACGACTTTACATTGGTTTTATTATTTATGTATCCCACTGGGAGAAATGAAATACAAATTTTATTCAAGCCAATTTCGAAACAGATTTGTTTGTGGGCTGGCTGAAGGATGGTCTAAGGCAGAAATAGGAAGTGACAGGTGCTAATAAAAACCTGTGAGCTGTGTTTACCAACACCCAGTAACAGTGATCTTTAATTAGAAATACACGTGAACATTACTAAAACCATATTTTTAGCATTGAAAGATTCATCTCACTTTCTAGCAAATGTAGCAAGAGTAAATTCCACAAATGTCAACAAGATTAACTAACGCAATATTTTTGAAACTAAACAGATTTAAAGCCATCATTTTAGAATGTAAATTATTAGTTTGAATGTCAAAATGTAATTTCAGTGAAATGCCTTTTAAATAAAAGAAAAATAAGCCATTATTGGTTAAGTAGAATACCAGTTGCTAATGTAAGTTCAACTTATGGAAGAGTTTGCAAAATAAAATAATGGAGTAGTTTATCTAGGGAGAACATATAATTCCTAACACTATGTAGACGTATCTGAATATAAGACAGGCAGCCATTTGTTTAAACTGATTCATGTATATCACTGTCTAATACAGTAAACTGGAGAAAAATAGCTATTCTGTTTTCTTTTTTTATTATCCCCCCCTTTTTTTGAGAGTAAGCCCATTTTCTCTACTGAAGATCTTTGAATATGAGCTTCAAAAAAGAACTAATGTTCTTGGAAGCCAACCATATAGCCAACACTGGTTTTCTAGGTATAATTCTATGTTTTAATGCCACTATGTGTAGGACAAATATTTTAGTGATGTGTTTCTGTAGAAAAGAAATATTTATATCAAAATGCTTATACAAGATACTGCAGTTTTCCTTCACTTTTTTATTAAACCTTTCAGTAAGAAGTAATTTTATATGAAAACAAAGCACATATAATTTAATTCTAAAATGCTTCTTGGACAATCTGATGATAGGTCTTTGGCTTTGAATAGGAGCTGAGTAAAGGAACAGAAATACTTAGTAATTCCAATTTAAATACTACCAGGCAGTTTGTAACAGAAGCACAGCAGCATTAGCATTGCTGAGCCCAGTGCAATGGAGAAAGAACTGTGTAGAAGGAGAAGCCAACGACAGAAGTGGGTCAATCCCATACAATATACCTTTGGCGGATTAAAGGTAGAAAAAAATGCTGTGTTGTAAGAATAGATGTATACATGGGCCAGGAGCCTATCCAGGGCACTCTAAAACTATAATGAAATCATGAAATCAAGATCAGATCATGGGGAAGATAATTAGACATTGTAGAACTGAAGATACACCTATTTATAAATAGAACAATTTTGCCCAAGCCATCTTTAGCCTAGTGTTTTAGCTGTTACCATTTAAATATACCATTGGGTATCTTAAAGCTGCTATTTGGTTTCTGACAATTATTTTCAAAAGGGTAAATATTCCTTTTCCACATTTAAAGGTCCAGGTTTTGACATGATTGAACTATTCTAATTCAAATGCTTTTCTTACTTGACTATGATAGTTAACATAGTATCTAGAACCATTGATTACATACTTAGCATTCTCCAGGCACTATACCAAAGGTTTCCCGGCATTACCTAATTTCTTTTTTACGATAATCTTTGCAAGTAGGTATCACTGGGGGAAAAGAAGTTATTTCCACAAGATCAAAAACCTCATGAGTTACAGAATCAAGATTAAAACCAGGTCTGGCAAAACTTGGAGCAGAATAATTTAATTTCCAAGATCTCAATCCTCTGCTAAACCTCATCCTTTAGGAAATAATATTCTGAAGTGATTTCAAATTTTCCTTGAGTTGCAGGATTGAGAGCATTAAATAGGGAATAGAAAAAATAGAGAGCCTCAAGGAGAAAACAAGCACCCAATTTTAATAAAATATATTTGACTCTTTTTCATTAGTAATCACATTATCTGCGATATAGTAAACATAAATGAATATTCAACATTTGTTATTTTACCTGTGGCAATGGGCAGGATTCTAGTCCAAGATGGTAATCCACTGGTTATATTAGCTGCCTTTGATTTCTTTAATCACACTGAAATGAAATGGATACGGAAACAAAAGTGTAGCACTGCTGGAAAATAAAGAAGAAAGATATCCATAGAAAGTAATGTTTCAATATTTGCATGTGTGTGTGTATCTTACAGTAGTTATTATGCGAGTGACCTGGAAATGAAGGCAAAGAACCAGCATCACAGCCCTTGCGGAGGAGTAGGCTGCCACAGATCTGAGTATCAGAGATCGACCCAAATGAAAACTGGGAAAAAAAATTCAGCCTCACAGTGAGCAAAAACTGGAAGTAAGGGCAGGCCTTAGGGCAAGTAACCAGATAATTAATTGAGAGACGGGTAGATCTGGGTGAGCACAGGCTCAGTGTACACAGCGAAACTGCTGAGATGCTGGCTTCAGGAAGAGCTTAGTAAACACTGCTATATAATTAATGGCTGGTGCATTCTAATTTCAGGGCATCTTAGGATGTGCATCAGATGGGAAAGGGAAAATCGAGTGTTAAGCCCTTGAGGTACACACATTGGGACAGAGAAGGACCGATGCAGTACGCAGAAGGAAAGTTCACTAAAGTTCTCTGTTTTTAGGTAAGAACTTTGCTTAACAAAACAAACTGTAGGGTTCAGTTTTGCTTGAGTTGACCCAATCCATTTATTCTAAAAGAAAGCCAACCTGTTGGTACAACCTGTCTATATATTCACAGAGCCATATGGTTAGAATCTCCATTCAGAAGTCTAAAACAGAATCAGTCTCCATTACTAGCAGTAATTACATGTTAGTTACCCATGCAAACAAATTTTATGTATGTATGTATGTATGTATGTATGTATGTATGTATGTATGTATCTATCTCTCCCTCTATGTATTGAGTCTATCAAATCTCTCTCTATACCAACATTAAGTGAAAAACCAATATCTATATTTAAGTGTATATGTAAACATGAATACATACACACATACACACAAAAGAAAACAAAATCAACAGACACATATGGTAATACAATACAGTGAAAGGAAAGCATCTCAGGAAAAAACTGAGTAAGAAAATAAAGCTCATGTGAAAAAAAAATGAAAGCTTTAAAAAATTCAAATTAGTATCCTCAGAGAGATTCAAGGGAATACTTTTTTTCCACAAAAATAAGGGGCAATGCTTATCTAAAATAGAAGTTGTATAATTAAACAGAATTATCAGAGTTAAAATGTTTATAAAAATTACAAATAATAAGTATAATTGCATAGCAGAATAACAGAGAAAATATGAAATATGACTGAGAACTCAGCAAGCCTGAACATGAATGAACTCTTCTTTGACCTTGTTCAAAGTTAACAGAAATTATGATGAAAAAGGCAAAAAGAAAAGGAACTTTCATAATAACTAGTTACTTGCTAGTAGTTAGAAAATTTAAAAATATGGCATGGGAGTAATAATCTAATAAAAAGCATTATGTGAATTGCACAGAAAAAACTAACTTTTCCATTTGAAGGACTCAAGAGAGATCCAAGATCGAATAGATTTTTGAAAATAAGTGAATATGTTGATGTGATCTCATAAAGATTATAAATACTAATGAAAGAGGTAAAAATTCAGAAAGATTCCAGAGAGTAAACACAATAAATCTATTATAGAATAAAAATAGGCTTGACAGTGGATTTCTTCTTATGACATTAATTCTAATGGACTCTCTCTCAGATTTTGAAAGAAAATGACCTCAGCCTAAAAATGCATACCCATTCAAGCCATCATCCAAGTATCAGAATATAATCAAGACATTCTAAACATTAAAAAATACTTGGAAAGAATTCCATTTACACAGTTTCATTTTTTTTATTGGAGTACACAGTTTCATAAAAATTAAGTACATATATATAGCCCCAAAGGCTTAAAATACAACCCAATAAAGAAGAAACACTTGTGAACAAGTAATCAGAAACTGTTGGTGAGCAAGAAACCAGGAAATATATACTGCTGTCCAAGTAATTATTAATAATGTGGTTATAATATTAATGCAGGTTTTAAGAAAGGATTCTCCAAATTAAAGAGGTATATGTAAATAATAACAATAGCAATATTCCATGTAGCTTTTATAATCCACAATTGCAGGCTTTCTTGTAAATAAAATAGAATTCAGTGAAAATTTTATACACTTAAAAGTCTTTATCAGGGGAAAGAAGCAACTTCATCATGGCAGGGACACTTGTGTGATTCTTTAATCTTGAATCAGTATATAGAAACAGACAGAATAAATAGTGTATCAAATCAAAAACCACAAAACATCATCTTCAACAAGACTAGATGCAAGTATCTTCTGAATGTCTCTAACTGGGAGGAGCCAATAGTGTGGTCAGACTCAAATCAAGAAGACACAGAAGAAAGGATTATGATGGCCCTGGGAACCATACATCATTGACAAGTACTTACTCCCCAAAGCAAGAAACTTTGTTCATAAATTGAAATTCAGCAGGCCAAAACAATATCAACAAAATTGCCAGGGGACCTCTCAGGCTCACAGTCATGGATGAGTGCAAGAAGATTGGAAAGCACTGAGAGGGTCTTTCTTTTTTTTTTTATAGACTTTATTTTTTTAGAGCAATTTCAGGTTTACAGCAGAACTGAGCAGCAAATACAGAGTTCGCACATAGCCCTTCCCACTCACACACATATATACACCCCTACCTTCAACATCCCTCATCAGTGCAGTATATCTGGTACAACTGATGAACCAAAATGGACACATTATTATCAACCAAAGTCCATAGTTTACATTAGGGTTCACTCTTGATGTTGTATATTCTATAGGTTTTGACAAATACATGATGACATATAGCCTTGATCTGAAACATCTAAAAAGTTATCAGCCCAAGTTCCTTTTGACAAAGCTGACTATGAGATGATGTGAGTAGAGTGCAAATTTAGCATGGTGTAGAAAATATGAGAAAGGAAGAAAAAAGTTCACATTAAGTGAAAAAGAAAAGGAAAGTAGACTGTTAACAACAAAAGGAGCCTTCAAACTATGACACTAGAAATGCTATACTTGCTTACCCCAATTGCTTATACATGTGCACCTTCCTAGGAGTACAAGAAAATTCCATCTTAATTAGTGTGATCACCAGAAATGAGTTGTAGTCAAAGGTCATTTAAAATTATTATTAAAAGAAACATAATGAGAAACATAACAATATAATTAATGAAGACATGCTAGAAATATATGCCAACAAAATAGATTATAATTATTCAAAAAGCTGATTGAAATGCTGAAATGTATTCATGAATTCATAATGATATTAAAAAATCCCTCATCTGTCACTTAGGAGAATGCCATGAAACCAACTCATTTTTTCTGAACATTGGTAAATAGACAAACTACACATTTATCCTGCATATTGTACAAAATCTCAGAGCTGACAATAGTTGATGACGCAACATTCCTCTATGTTGTTGTAAAATTCCAACAAAAAAATGAAGAAGAAATACTAGAAAGAAAATCAATTTTAAAACCCCAAGGATATAAAACCGTAAGCAATAATCCTGATGACTGCTGAATAATTAAGTAAAAAGCTGAACTGTCACTTTATAATGAATGAAACAATTATAGCTGAATCCACCAATTAATTTTGTAGACAAATTACAACTATGCATTATATGACTCCTTATTTATGCAAATACAATGTAAATACACAGCATGCCTTATAAATTATTCTTGCCACAAATAATCAAACCCTCTATATTTAATTACTAGTTCATGGAAAATACAGGGGATAGACGAACCTTTTAAATCACACTATGGGATACAATCAGCAAAATGCAAAATGTGAAATAATTCAGATTGAAAGGTGATCTAGTTTTTCAGTAAATGGGAAAAATAACGTGCCCAGGAAAAAGAGGGGTGGGGATCTACTTACTAAGAGTCATAAGAGCCATATCAGCTAACTACCATGTGTGGATCTTGTTTTGTGTCGTGGTTTGAACAAATTAACCTTTAACATCATTTAAGAGACACTCAGAGAAATTACAATTTTTAATGAAAATCACAGTAGTAAGGTATTTCCCTGGTAAATTTAATATATTAGTTAAAAGATAAATGTTTAGTAATTCTTTTATGTTGCCTTTTAAAGGGAAGATCAATTCTTTTTTCTACAGATACATGTCAGCTTTGCCATGTGTGACTAGGTAAACACAATAACCTTCTAGATCTCAAATTTCTCATATCTAAAATGAAAATTTGGATCAGGTTATCTATAGTAGTGTTTTTCAAACTTTGTGGGGTTTTTTTGATGTCTACTTATGAAGTAAAATAAATTCTCACTCTGTACACACAAATACACACACACATATATATTCACATGACAAACATGCTAATATTACACAACCAAAATAAATATTTAATGAAATAACATTTACTCTTGCCATATGTAATGTACTTTATTTTCATATCTTTTTTATTTTACTTTATTTCTTTATAAAAAAGATTTGCATCATGCTTTAAGTTGTTTTCCCCTTGCCCTAATGAATTATAACCTGAGACTGAGAAATGCTAGCAATTACATTTTCTCCACCTCTTACAACTTATAAATAATAATCTGTAGTATAAATTGTGTATTTTTCAGTCAAATGAGTTTAGAAATATTTAGAAGTAGCAGAATATTTATTTATCAAAAGAATAAAATTTAAGATAAATGAAATAAACTAGGCCTACTGGATTCTGGAAAGAAATTTAGGCAAAAATGCCTGTATTGCAAAATAAGGGGAAAAACAGAACTGGTAAACAAAATCTAATTGTTTATTTGGAAAGCATTAAGATAATTAATTCACCATTGACACAATAAACCTGTGAATACTACACCAAATAAAACATTTAGAAATAAAAATAAACATGGCAATCAATACAAATCTACTTCGCAATTATTTTGAAAAACAATGCAGCTTTCTAACTACTGAAGTGTGTAATTCTTAGAGAAATAAAAACTATCAAACTGAAACAAGATATCAAGAAGCTGAACAAATTAACTCAGGGAAAGACAAATGAAAAATGATCAATTACTAAAAATGCCAATGCAAGACTGTATAACCATGTGAGAAATTGTCTTCAAATTCCTGATAGCTATTTCTTTTATTAAACAAATCTGATCCTAAATAGAAGGAAGGATAAGATGTCTCCCAGGCACATCACTGATGCTAAAACCTGATGATGACAGCAATAAAAGCAAAACTATAGTCCAATGTTCTTTTAGAAATGAAAAATAGAACAGTCAGATAAGATCAGAGTAGACAGCAGTCAGGAACACTTCAATGAAGACTTTACTTCAGGAAAGTAAAGTAACTGACTTGATATAAGGGAAATCTTAAGTCATAATATTATATATCAACATGATTGATCAAGGTAAGCATATCATTTTTGCAGTGCCATTTAATAACTCATTTAATTAATTTAATTTTATTGTATTTTTTATTACAAAACTGAGAAAAAACAAAATATATATAACCATAATCTCACTACCCAGAGATAAATGCCCTAAATACATGTATTCTATATCCTTCCAGACCTCTTTATGGACAGTACATAATGTATAATAATAGATACAGTGTATTATCATGCCTTGCATCCTATGTTTGCCTCACCAGATTAACTTCTACTGTTCCACGTCTTCCTGTCTATAGCTAGATCAGCTAGAGGGAGAGAGTGAGGTGAGGACATTGTCTCCTCTGCTTTCCTTCCTGTCTGGGCTTGATTGTGGTCCCTCAATGGTTGGTCACTGCTCCTCTCAAGGTCGTCTGCTAGACATGGCTCTTCTTCATGGGCTCAGAATATCTCTTTGCCAGTATCTTCACATAATGAGTTACCCGTTAGCGTTCGCAAAGAGTAAACACTCATTAACACAATTTACATGACTCAGGAATCCAGGATTGGTTTACATGGGTGCCTCTGGCTCAGAGTCTCTCGTGAGGGTGCAGCCAATCTGTTGGCCAGGGCTTCGATCACCAAGACTTATTGCGGCTGAAAAGTCCTCTTCCAAGTTCACTCCTGTGGTCGTTGTCAGCCTTCAGTTCCTCGCCAGCAGCTGGACTGAGAGTATCAGCCCCTCACCGTGCCACGTGGGCCTCTCCACTGGGCTGCCCATAATATGGTACATGGTGAGAGTGAGAGTGAGCAGGAGAAAACCAAAATGAAAGCCACAGCCTCTCCAAACCTACCCTTTGAGGGATAGCCTGTCACTTCTGCTGTATTCATTCATTAAAGTCAGTCACAGAGCACAGTCCACATTCATGGGGAAAGGGATTCATTACATAAGGAATGAATACCAGGGGAGTGAGGATTATCGGGGGTCATCTCAGAGGCTGCCTATCATTCTCTCTCTTTACAGCCCACCAGTACAGTAGGTAGTAGTGACAGCTCAGGTGATGCCATTCCTGGTTTCCTGGATTCTTCCTCCTGCCTCAGCTATATTTTACATTTTTAAAATTAAATTAATGTGTATTATTCAAATAGGACATGTCACTTATTTCCTGGTGGATCCTGACTGACAGAACAAGATACTGTATTTTTACAAGGGGATTTCTGGTAGGATCTTCTTGTATTTTATTAAATATACATGCAGAATTTTATAAAAAGGAGCCAGTGAGATAAAACTATTTATTAATAAGCTATTTATTAAAACTATTTGTAAGTGTATAAGTTTATTGCATCTAACTACATATTGTAAACTTTTTGCATGTCAATTATTATTAATTTCATATTATTCAATAGCAGTATGGTATTTCATACATGTTCACATATTTATGTAACCCATCACTTCTATTGGGCATTTAATTAAGTTCCAGATCATTGCTTTTACAGTAAGTAAAACATTTCTCCGGTAAATATGGAAGTAAAATCACTGAGCCAGAGGGTATGTGCATATTTAAAGCTTGTGGTATGTAGAACCAAATTATTTTGAAGAAAGACTTTTCTATTGTACATATCCACTAACAGTGTAAGAATGATTGTTTTCATATATTGTTAATGGAAATGGTACTACATATTATCCTTTAATATTTGTCAATTTGATATTCCAAACATTTTAACTTGTGTTTGATTAGGATGAGGTTGAAAATTTTTTGTATAATATATTCAGATGTTTTGGATGTTAGAAACTTGTTTATAGTTTATTTTTCTTATAGATTTGTAAAAGTCTTTATTTGGTGAGGATATGTTTTTATCACATTTTTAGATAATACTTTCTGCCAGGTTTCATTTTATCTTGATTTTATAAGTGTCTCTGTCAAAATGTCTTCAAAATTTTTGAAGGTCAAATCTGTTAATCTATCATTTATAGTTTGTACCTCATATCTCTATTTCAAACAATTTTTTTTCTTTACAAAATTATCAAATGATTCACTTATCTTTTCTTCTAGTATGCTTATGATTTAATTTGGGTAATCTAGACCTTTAAGCTTGTTTTTACTTAAAATCATCACCAACAACCCTGTTGCTAATGCTAGAGATTTGGAAGTTTTTGCAAAAACTTAATTCTCCCGTCATCCCTCTTTCCTGCATCTGGTAAAGCTCGGATGTACTCAGATCTGTAGTAGTGTTTCAGTTTGTCTGTTTGCTTTTTTTCTTTTTTCAGTAGAGTGATGTCAATATAAGAAGCTGATGTGAAATTGCTTTTTGACTTGTGTGGACTTCTAGCATGAGTGACAAACCTTTACTGTGTGAAACCACTGAAATGTCTGGGTTGATTGTTACTGCTACGTAGCCTTTCCTATCCTGACTAATTTTAGATAGCAATTTAATCAAAGGGCAGTTTAAAGCAAAATCTCCTTAAATGTTTACATAAAAAAAGTGGAAATTTGTTTAAAATTTTTTTAGGAATATAAACATATAGCTGATGAATCAAAACTCTGCAGGCTACTAATAAATCAAAGTGAACGTCACATCTTCCACTGAAGCAAATTGCCTTAAGGAACATTAAGATTAATTTTATAAGTTTGTCAATCAACTCTATAAATACTCATATAGCAAAACAGTGTGATCAGTTATTTTTGGCAATCTGTGGTCCTGAATTCACAACTTGCAGTTGAAGTCAGTTCGCAGCTATGCTTTGTGTAAAGTACCGTTCATCTCTTGGCAGCTGGTGTTCTTTCCTGTTACATGTACTGAAGCACACACCACTCATCTGAGAGATGGGTTCCTGCTGAGGGCAGAGGCTTTCCTATCTAACACCAACAGAGAAAGTTCTTCTAAGCTATTTCAGTGAAGCATGAATATAAAGTTCAAGTTTGCTGTCTGGGACAGGAACCAATGTAAAAGAATGAGTTGGCTTTGCTCAGGAAGAGCTCTGAGGTTATCAGGGCTGTCTAGTAACTTCGGTCTCCTATGTGGCTAACTGCTAATGATTTAAATGGTCACAATAGGTAGTAATGGTGGAGTGTCTGGTGACGTTATTTCAGGAATACAGATATGATAATAATATCTAAAATATCTGGGCTTAACCCAAGAATCAACATGATGACTAAGAATGGAGACAGCAGAGTTTAATTTCCATATCTACTTGTAAACTTGAAATCAGGACAAATTTCTTATGTACTTTTTAATCTCTGATAAATAGCAATTCAATCTAGTTAGTTTTCATTATAATACTATTAATTTTATTATGGAGTATCTGAAAATTGGAGAGAATTAGTATCTAGTAAGAGTTTCATATTTTATTACAACACAGAAAGAAAGTAATTAAGTTTTCCTCTTTCATTTAATAAACGATGCTATAAGGAAAATGCTGGAATGCTAAAATATTAGCCTGTATAGTCCCAAATGACTCTCTGAGTAGCTTAAATATTATTAGTTTTGGTGAACTTTGCTGTGACTGTATTTTATTTAGGTAATTTTTAATTAACTTACTTATTTTTTAAATTTTTAATTTTTGGAGGGGGTAATTAGGTTTATTTACTTACTGTTGTTATTTTTTTAATGGAAGTAGTGGGGATTGAACCCAGGCCTTCATGCATGCTAAGCACGCACTTTCCCACTGAGCTATACCCTGCCCTCTACTTAGATAATTGATCTAGCTCTTTATAGATATTCTCCCTATAATAACACTGTCTTATATAAATAAAATGCAAACCACACTTACAATCATAAAATTTTAAATGTTTCAGTAACCATACTAAAAAATATGAAAAATAGGTGGATAATTTGAATAATATATCTTACTTAACTCAATACATCTAAAATGCGATTTTAATTCTTAATATAAAATATTAATAATGTATTTTATTTAAAAAAATTGGAAGGTGGAGATTCATCATGTGTTTTATAATTGTGGCACATCTCAGTTTGGGCAGGCTGCACTTCAAGTGCTCAATAACCACACATACCTAGTGGCTACCTTATTGGACAGCACTACCTCATCTTATCTTTATTTTATTCCTTCCATTATTAATCCATTTGAGTCAGCCTAAACTGACATTTATTTTCTGTGTTTTCCTGAATACCATCAATATGTTTTTTGTCCATGCAGCTGCCCTGCTCTACAGTTTTTTGGGGGATATTTATTGATTATTTTAGAAATGTATTTCTAGCATTATTGGAGAATTAACATACAATAAACTGAACAAAATCCAGGTGTATAATTTCATAGGTCTTGACATACTTACATACCAGAGAAACCATCACAAAGATCAGTATCTCCCCCTACACCATTCTCTCATATCCCTTTATAATCTCTACTTGCCTTTCCATTCCCCCCGCCCCAGGATCTGCTTCCTGTTAGTACACGTTACTTTGCATTTTCTACAATGTTATTTAAGTGAAACCATACATTATGTACTTGTTTTTTGTCTGTCTTATTTTGGATTAATCGAGTACCTTTTATGTTTCTACTTTATCTTCTTTTTTTGGTTTCCTAGTTATAATGTACTTTTGTTATTATTGTGGTTGATACTGGTTTACAGTATGTATCTTTAAATCTCAGAGATATTATGTAACTTCATGTATAGTGTAAGAAAATTACAACAGTATACTTCTATTTCTTCCTTCCCAGCCTTTATGCTATTATTGTGGTGTGTGTGTATTAATTAATTAATTAATATATAATATATAATTAATATATATAAAATATATATATAATATATATATAATATAATATATATAATATTACACCAAAGCATTGATATTATTTTGTTTAAAAGGTATCTTTTTGAAAATTTAGAATAATAAGAACAGAATTATATAAGTTAAACCACGTCTTTGCCATTTTTTTGTGCTCTTTATTTCTTTAGATACATCTGTAGTTCCATTTAGCATCATTTTGGCTCTGCCAGAAGTAGTTTCTGTAACATTTTCTGTAGTGCTAGTCTGCTGGTAGTGAATTCTTTCAGCTTCTGTATTTTGGAACATATTTTTATTTTTACCTTTGTTTTTGAAAGATATGAGTGTAGAATTCTAGGCCAGAATCTATTTAAGTGGTTCAATAATGTTGCTCTGGTATATTCTTGCTTGCACTGTTTCTAACCAAATCTGCGGACATCTTCTGTTTGTTCTCTTGTAGGCAATGTATCTTTTCTCTTGGGACTGATGTTAAAAAATTTCCCTTTATTCCTGGTTTTAAACAATTAAATTATGATATTCTCTGATGAGATTTTCTTCAAGATTCTTGGGCTTGGGATTTGTTGAGTTTCTTGTATCCATGGACCTACATTTCTCATTGAGTTTAGACATTTTTGGCCACTATTTCTTCAAATGTTTATTCCTCACTAATGTCCTAACTACCCCTCCACCCCCCATATACTTTCCGTCAAGAAAGAGATGCTAAGTGGATTTATTTCTTCCAGGATACTCACTTGTTGGACTGCGTTTTTCAGGAGAGTAGGGTGAATACATAGAACTTAACATTCTTCCTCTCTTCCCTCCCTCCCTCCTTCTCTCTCCCTCTTTTGTGCAACCTGGTGCTCTCATCCATAGGTGGTCAGTTAGTGGTAAGCCTGGGACTTTCAGATAAGGAGACAATCTGCTTGGGTGTTGAGCTTAAATTAATGATCCAACTCAGCTTCACTAGTATTTCTTGTTTTAGGAGTTACTGCCACACATTGTTCTTTGTGTGTATAACTTTATTGATAACCTTGTGTGTAAGACGTAAGTCATATTTGAGAATTTCTGAATTTTCCAGATAAATATTGGTGACATTCAGTCAACAGCCCAAGAAGAGGATAAAGCGTAAATAGGAAATAAAAGAGCACGGAAGAGGATATTAAATTTCAAACATTAAATTTACATTTTTGCTTGAGAAAAGGAATATTTGGGGAGTTGTTTAAAATGAAATTGAAGGGTGCGCAGGGCGGCGCCGCGGGGCGGGGCGGCGGCCCGCGGGCGGAGGTAGAGGCGGGAGCGGCGGCAGGCGCCGGGCCGAGGCGGTGGGTGGAGCGGGGCGTTTGGGGGGGGGGGGGCGGTGCGGAGGCCGGGCCGAGGCGGGCGAGCAGAGCGGCGGCGGCGGGCCCGGAGGAGCGCCCGGAGGTGGCGGCCGAGGCGCCAGGGGTCCCCGTGGGCGGGTGGGCGCCCAGCACGACTCCTCGGGCAGCCTCAGCGAGAACTCGGAGGGCACCGGAGTTGCTTTAGGTCGTAACCAGCCTTTGAAAGAGGAGAAACCCAGATGGAACAGTGATTATCCCATGGCAGATGGACAGCTGCGCAGCAAGAGAGACCAATTTTGGGATACGGCACCAGCTTTTGAAGGCCGTAAAGAGATTTGGGACGCCTTGAAGACTGCAGCACATGCTTTTGAGAGCAATGATCATGGACTGGCACAAGCAATCATTGATGGTGCAAATATAACGTTACCACACGGTGCACTTACAGAGTGCCATGATGAACCGGGGAATAGATACTAGCTTCCAGCCCACTGCTTGGCGCCACCAACCAACATGATAGAGGAAAAGAGCGACATAGAGACCGGGTACCTGAGCCGCCGCCCAGTTCTGGATGTGAATCTCAGCTCCGCTTGCGCCTTTCCGCTGGCAAAGACCTCAAACTCACGGCCCGCAGCACAGACACAGGGAACCACGTGAAGAGGCGGCTACATGCAGCAGCAGGAGTGGGACCGAGTGGTCAGCGGTGGTTCTTCTCTGGTCGACCGCTCACCGACAAAATGAAGTTGGAAGAGCTGAAGATCCCAGAGGGCTACGTTGTACAGGTTATAATGAGCCAGCCTTTGCAAAACCCGACGCCAGTGGGGCAGTGAGCTGGCCTGCTGGCTGCCCCCAGGTCCCTCCTGCTCCTTTTCGTTGTTGTTAGCATTTCCTACTCTACGGCGTGAAATTTATTTTCCCTGCTCTGAATTCCGTATGAATGAATTTAGTTCTGAGGAATTACCAGTGAAAACTTCCATCTGTGATGGAGACCAACAAAAATAATTAATAAAACACAAAGAGCCAGCCTTTGAGACTCATGTAATTACAATTTCTAATTCGAGAGGCAGTTAAGAAGTAGATAACCATTTATTTTAAAATACGCAGCAACTATGTGACGGCTAGATTTAAATGATTCGGACTGTAAATAGAGCATCGCATCCATGAAGAACAGCACCAAGCACCTTGTGAATACAGAATTCTTACAAAATAGAATACAGTTTCCAGGAATCACCCATAACAGCTATAAAACTTGAGCTTTTTAAAATGGAAACAAAAAGAGCAGTATTTGAGATTCCCTTCTTTTCTGGTCTTAATTCTTTGCTCAATTAATGTTTAGCCACAAAGGAGGAGGACTGGCAAATTGTGTTTCAGTATTGCTTGCCCCATCCCCTTATGTTGAGCTCCTTTCTTTACATTCACACTAAATTTTGGTGCCTTCCAGCATGTTGGTGTGGCACCTTTCTGGAACATTAGGCAATAATTTAGTCAGTGCATTCAGGTCTCTGATTTTTAACTGGTACTTAGTTAAAGGTCTCTTGTCCTCTTGCTGCATAAGTATTTTGAAATGTCTTTATAATGAAGTTGTTTTCATAAGCAGGCTAAGAAGATCACTACTATATAATACCTTCATTGATTTACCCACTCTGTTTAGAACTTCGCAGAGCTAACTGTGCCCCCCGCTGCATGGATCCTAGGCCAGGGGATGCAGGGAATCAAGTACGGCTTGTTAAGAGGATAAGAAACTCTCTCTTCTCCCCGAGTTTGCAGGAGAGGGTGTAAGGAGAACCCATTCTGTCTGTGCCTGGAAGAATTGCGCCTATCTTCAATCTTTTGAAAAAAAATTTCAATTACAGTTTACTTGTGTGAAAGCTCACTGTCATCACTTAAACATCGGCAGTGAGACCAGATGATGAAACGTGGCTTCTGTACTTCAGTGTTTCCCACAGCTCTCTGTGACCTCTGGTTGTGGTGGATGAGAGTTTTCCCCTCTCATCTTTCCTAGCAAAGAGGCAGGTTAAGGACCATATGCAGACTAGATTAGAGGACTGACAAATTCAGTGAGATAACCTGATACTTCTGTACTGTGACTGCTAAAAATCTGCCAAGGATTATATTTAATTTGGAGCTGTATCAGAGTTAATTCTATAAGTGAGAAGAGGGCTCCCACCTGCTCTGTGAACCCCTGAAAATCCACGAGATGGAAAAGTAGAGGCAAGAAGTCACTTAATGTTCTCAAATGGGAAATAATCAACCCCCCACACCTATTTTGGATGTGAAGCACCATTATTAATTTTAATGGCAAAACAAAACTGCTAATTAGTTTAAATGTAATGTTTACTATGGTATTCAATTTCCTATAGCCTGATTAGACATAATATCTGTAATTGTAACGTATGTTTCTGAGAACTTTAACTACTTCTCTTTTTTTTATACAATCATTTTAAAGATTGTGGCTACATTTAATTTAGGTTTGCTGATAATTGAATCTAAATTCAACAGGAGACAGCAGCAGTATTTCAGATGAGAAATAATAAAGAAAACAATAAAAGCAGAAGCAGTGAAAATTAAAAAAAAGAGGCAGTATATGAGAATGTAAGAGATACTAATGAAGTAGCATTTGTCATTTTGACTTGTGTGGATAGTAAGAGAGAAAAGGAGTCTAGAATAATGCTCAGCTTACTGACTTGGACGTCTGGGGGTATGTTGATACCACCAGTGGTTAGATCTGGCACACAAATATTAGGCAACATTTGTGTGTGTTCCAGAGTCATATGGGTGTACAAAAGTTCATGTACAAGTTTGTTTTATTAACTGTAATAGTATCCATTTGCTCCCACTCAAGAAAAAATATTTTATAATGTAAGTGAATAAGATGATTTTTATTATAAGGATTTCCTTGAATCTCTTCTAAACAGTTTATAAATTTCAGTACTTTATTGTTAACAAATGACATTTCTTTTAGCTTATGGAAGCAAACCAGCATGTTATTTCACCACCAAATTAGAAGTGATGGTCTCTTAATCGTCTCTTTACATCCAGCCTAATTTGATTCAGGACTGACCTCTATTGTGGCCAGGCTTGTCATCCTAAAAATGCTGATGACATTGTAATTTTCTGCTGCATTTTTAGGCCAATAAGCTAAAATAATAACTTATCTAGGTATACATGCACCTGCAAAATATTCTCAGTCTAAAATTACAGCCTCATTTGGGAACATCTTCCTCTTCTTGTGCAGCATTTTCATAACATTACAAATCCCATTGCTACTCCATGTTTGTAACTGCTCTTGCTTTTGACTGGAGTAACCCATCCTACTCCTTTAACTGCTCTTGTCCTTAAAAATATCTACTCAACTCCACTCGAATATCATCTCCCCAATAAAATCTCTAATTTCCTTAATGAGAATGAACTGCTGTACAATTAACTGTTCACACTTATGCACCAGCTCACATTAAAATGTGCTTAAATTATTGAAATATGCAACAGCAAATTAAATTACAATTTATCTGTTTCCACCTGTGCCTTGTGATTGAAAATTTGAGCCTCCTAAAAAGAATCTGAATCATCAGTCATTGCAGTTCAGAACTTAACACATTTATCAGGTTCAATATACACTCAGTAAATTGAGTGGAAGAAACAAAATAGTAATTCACAGTGTTGTTGCAGTTTTCTATATAATTGCTGATACATTTGGTTACAATATCTATAAATTAGTGAGAAATGTTAAAAGTCCCAAGATGTAGTCATTGATGCATTCTTTTTCTTTTTAGTTCTGTCAGTTTTTGCATTTTGGCACTCTGGTTTTAAGTTCTTTGTATTTTGTATTTTGAATTAGTGTGTCTTCTCGAGTAATTGGCCTTGGCCATTTTGTAGCTTTGAAATATGTCTTCCTGCCTTAAAGTATACTTTTTCTGATAGGAATACCAACTTTCTTACCATCTGAGTTTGCATAACATATTTTTCCATATATTTACTTTCCATATAATTCCCCATACACTTACTTAATATTTAAAAGTACTTTTCTTATAAACTTTAGAGTTAGAACCTACATTTTTTTAACATAGTCTGACACTTTCTGCCTGTTAATTCAAATATCTACTATTTCTATATTTAATATAACTAGTGATATTGTTGGTTTTGTTTACTTCTGTTTATTTTCTTACTTCTATTTTCTATTGCCCTTTTATTATTTTTATCTATTAGCTTTTAGCTTTATCTCTGTGATATGTGAAATAAATTCATGTAAAAAAAAGCCTCATCCTTCCTTATAAGAGTGAAGATAAATATCCTTATTGTGCTTGAAACTGTAGACAATTTCCTGACACAAATATTCTTTTGATTATGAACATACTTCTCCCCAAATCACTCATAAACATGTCTCCAAGGAGGTGAAAAGCACTTTTTACCCTAAAAGCCTTAAAGTTGTAAACATGTTAAGTCCATATACTGCTAAGCATTAAGTTGTTTATAAGAGCCTTTATGCTGGTGCTGAGATAAACAAGTGGCTACCTTGTCCAAAATGTGTCCACTGTAACCCCAAGATTATACACAATTTACAAAACCTGATACACAATTTACGTACATGCAATGTATGAAGTGACTTTGAGTACAACCAATCAGAACTGGATGATATGATTGTAAGCTAACAGAATAGGAGGGTTCATTACTGCCCAAGCATTTCAGTCAGCATGTAAACCCAGGACCAGATCATACTGAGCATTGACTGGGTACAGACTCCCTGAGCATCTTTCAGGTGCACTGAGCTGACTGATGGGCCAGAAAACAACCGAAAGGTGACTGCAACTGCTGATGCAGCTCTAGGTGACCCACCTGCAAGCAGAGGTCTCCAGACACACCTGAAATGATCAAGAGACGACAAAGAGTGAGAGAGATTTGCAGGAAAGGCACCATGTGTATTCTTGCCCTTCTCTTTACTGGCTTGCAGTTAACATACAGCTTATGAAGAATTTATTTAAGCTAAGGGTTAGTGTGTTCAGTGCAATGTTTTCTCAATACTGCTTTCTCAGGGACACATTGAAACCAAAGTTCAAATTTGATCTTCAAGTGCTTTTACTCAGAATATAATAACCTTATTTATACATCTATTTAAAAATTATTAATAGTTGCTCTCATGATTACAATATGCATCCATAACCCATTGCACTTATCTTAGAATTAAGATTTTACCACTTCAAATATAATGTAAAGCACTTCCATTTATTTTCCTCCCAATCTTTGTGCTAGTGTGCTAAATATTTTACATCTATTTCATGAACACCATAATACATTTTTATTATTGTAGCTTCAAGTATTCTTTTTAAAAAGTCAATTTTATTGAGGTATAATTTACATATATTGAGATTCATCATTAGTTGTCTTTTAAAGATGTTAAGATCAGAGAAAAAATTTAGCTTTTTATATTTACCCATATCATATTTCTGGTGGTTTTCCTTCCTTCCTGTAGACTGAAACTTCCATCTGGTGTCATTTCCTTCAGCTTGAAAAACTTCTCTGTTACTTTCTGAGAGCAGGTCTGCTAATGATAAAGTCTCTCAGCTTTCACTTGTCTACAACTTTTTTTTTTATGTTGCACTTATTTTGAAGGATGGTTTTAATGAATATAAAATTCTAGTTTTTAGTATTCTTTAAAAAAAATTTTAGATATGTAATTCCACTGTCTTCTTTTTAGCATTGCCTTTAATGAGAAGTCAACACTCATCTTCATCATTGTTCATCTTATTGTAATATCTTTTTCCTTTGGCTTCTCTTAAACCTTTCTCTTTGGTTTTCAGGAATTTGATTGTGATGTGCCTAATTGTGATTTTCTTTTGATCAATCATACTTGGGCTTCATTGAGCTCTTTCAATCTATACTTACTGCTTTTGATTAAATCTGAAGCATCTGTCCATTATTTGTTCAAAAATATATTTTTTCTTTTTTTTTTTTCCTGTACCATTGAAGCAACTGGTATAGCTAGACATCTTCACATTATCTCATGAACCATGGTGGTCTGCTTTCAGGCACTCTGATCTCAGCACTCTTACTCCTAACTAGTATCCATACTTCTTGTGCCAAATACATTGTATCTTATAATATAGTTATTACATAATCGTAAATATTTTTCTATTAGTCTGTAAGCTCATTGAAGGTACAGGATTGCATCTTCTTTCTTTTAATTAAAGTTATTTTTAAACTGTTAGTACTCTGTAAAAACTTGAAAGAATATCAGATGGGTTTTGAGATTAAAGCTGCAAAAATTCTGATAGAAAGTTCTCTGTTTAGAATAAAATGCAGCAGCTAAAAACAATTGAAAATCTTATTGCATAATAAATCTAGAAAACACATGTGAAAATCATTTCCTTCTGAGGTTATACATAAATTAAAATGACAATCATTAACATTATTTTTTAAACCATATAAAATAGAGACTCAGGGAAAAATTTTCCCCTCAAAGGATATTGTAAATAATGTTTTTTTTCTTTCCCCAAACAAATCACATTTGCTACAGTGATCTATGGTTTACCCTCTCATGTCAGATAGACTCCATAGGATTAAAAGGTTTACTAAAAATACAGTCATTCATTTCCCACCAGTCATGAGCCTCAGAATTCACCACCTGGAATTTGTTCTAAGTTATACAACTTGACACTAACCTCAAGATGTATTAAAGTGACTGTCAGAGGTTTGCCACTTTGAGTAAGTGTACTATTAGTGTGTAAAGATAACAACAGTGATTTATTGGTATGAAATCAACCTGAGAAATACTGCTTTCTTATTTCCTGTTTTTGATTCTTGAATTTTCTTGGTGATTCCAGCATATTTTCTTCAACAAAGAATTTATTACATGCAATACAAAAAAATAATGAATCTTAACACCAGGCCTAAGTTATTTTTGTGCATTTATGAACAATTCAACAACTTCAACATCTATAGCATTAGCTTACATTTATTCTGTAAATTACAGCATCAGATTCAAATCTTACAAATACTGAGGATTCTTTTTCTCACACATTGTACCTCTTAACAGGAATCATGAATAATACATTTTGATGCAATGTAGTATGCTCATCTGACACATTTGAGAACATAATAGGAAAATGAAAGCTAAATTTATAAATTGGTTGAGAATGGGAACAGAGAAGTGCTTGGGTATATATTTTGTTTGTTGTGTGAAAACTACCATAAATGCTCCAAGAAAGCTTCTTTTTATCTCTGCTGCAGGAAAGAGGTACTCAGCTACTTATGATAAATTGAGAATTATTCTACCAGGCATTTTGAGATTCTCTGCACTCACATAATTTTTGTTTTGATTTACCATATTAGTATAAGAGGAATCTGTATGAGAAATACTAAAAATTGCAGGTCTGTTTCCTTTATAGTAATTATTCCTTTCCAATTATCTTCCTTATTTACTTATTTTATTCATCTTGTTACCGACAATTAGAATTTAAACACAAAGATGCAAATACATTTTACTATTTGCTTATTAATACGTTCTCTTACAGTAGCATTTGCAAAAAACAGGACTTTACAATTATATGTTAAATGAATGAACAAAATAACTGGCACTAATTGATTTCTTTTTAAAAGGGAGTAACTGTCTAAATCTTCATTAGGACATTATTCATGGAGTATTTGTTCCTCCAAAAAAATTCATTAAGTCAGTTAGAGTACTATAATTAGTTTCTAAGATAATATTCTCTGCGCATACTGAGCACACAGGATTTCCTGTTTGGTAATGGCTGTGAGAGGGACACAAAAAGAAATATGCAAAGTAACATAGCAAACAACATCTGCAGAAAGCAAAACTCGATTTACTTTTCTTATGAACTCAGTTCTTATTCTTACTGTGTGTGTTGCTCACTGAGTTTACTGCCTATGTCTTTTCTAAGCATGTATTAATCCATGTCACTAAGACACCATTTAGTAAATTGCTATTACAGTGTGTTTATCACATTAAATGTTATTATAGCTTCTTAAAGTGAAAATTGCCATAGGATTAACATTATAAATATGTATGTGTGTGTTGCCTGTGTGCTTTGTGTTTAACATATATTTAAATTTTAAAATAGTGTATTTGAAAAAATATATATACACAGATATATGTGTGTGTGTGTGTTTATATATATATAATTAAAATAAAAGCTTTAAACTGCTAATAACTGTCCTAATAGTGCTCATCTAGCATCTACAACCTAGGGATAATGTGAAAAAAAAGTGACTTGGATATGCTTTATTTAAATGTTTGATAAAAGAAAGTGCTACTAAATTTTTTTTCTTTTTTATTTCTTTTTTGGAGAGTAGGGAGGAGGAAAGTAAATCTAATGTATACACATCATAACCTTGAATTCTGGACATTTTCCAAATTTATTAATATTCAAAGAAATATTCAAAGGGAGTGAGTTAAACCACTCTTGTCAAAGCCTACCATCTCATAGCTCTTTGGCTGTGGGAAAACTGCATGAACTCTCACTTTCAATTTACTCAATGCATAAAATGGAACTTATAATCCCTACTTCAAAGTTTTTTGATATAATTAAATCATCTTATGCATATAAAGTAAACCAACTGATAGAGCTACTTAATAAATATTACCTAATATATATTAATATAATAATAGCAATAGACTAATGGCTAAGCCAGGGACCAAATGACCAACAGTGAATAGGCAACAGTGACTAATGGACCAACAATGGCTGACAGATTAGTTAACTCTGGCTTTTAGGCCATAAAAAGGCTAGAGCATCTATAGAATAAATTGATTATGATGTCCTTGCACAGTTTACCAGAAAGGTCACTGATAATACTTATGAATATGTAGCTGGCAACAGATGAAATCTGATTGTAGGTAACAACTCTCTAAGTTCATGTTAGCACATATGCCGTAGCAACAGGTGATACAGACTCTTAGGCAGAAGCGTAGCATGCTGGAACTAAACCTGCGGAGATGAAAGTTTCTGTATCTCACTGCTAAACCCTGGAGCCGTTTCATCTTCAGCCAAATCATAAACAATACACGTTTCCCTTGGAGAAACTAGAGACAAAATTGCTGCAGTAAAATGCAGCTGATATAAATCTGTTACAAAATCATTCCACATTCATTATTGTAAAACCTGAGTGCCTGGATCCTACTCATGCCATAATTTCCTTGTCATTTAATTCAATGTAACATCAAAAAAGAAGTATGTAGGATTATTTCTTGGCATAATTTCAAGTGTTAATATCTTAATTCAAAATATTAATTTTTTCATCTATGATTAAATAATATTCCTTTAAAATATATTTGATTGATTATATACTTGAATGTTGTAATTATATTGGCCTTAGTGACATTTTAATTATAGAACTGTGTTTTAGGGATATAATATAAAGTGTGTAAATGTTAGTGACACTTCATGGCCATTAACATGTACACTAAAAATATATCTAATTCCATTAAAAATTAAAAATGCTTTCACAGGTGAATTCTACCAAACATTTAAAGAAGAGTTAACATTTATCTTTCTCAAACTACTCCAAAAAGTGACAGAGACAGGAATGTTTCTAAACTCATTCTGTGAGGCCAGCATCAATCACCCTAATACCAAAACCAGAAGAAGATACCACACAGAAAATAGAATTAAAGGCAAGTATCAGTGATGAACATAGATGAAATATTCTCAACAAAATACTGGTAAACCTAATTCAACAACATAGTAAATGGATTATGCACCATGATCAAGTGGGATTTATCCCAGAAATAAATGTTTCAGTATCCTCAAATCAATAGGATACACCACATTAACACATTAAAGAATAAAAGTCAGATGACCATCTTAATAGATGCAGAAAAAACTTTTCACAAAATTCAACATCCAAAAATTGAGATTTTTATCACTTATCATGGTGATCATTTTGTAACTGAAATATAGTTAGTTTACAATGTGTCAATTTCTGGTGTGTAGTGTAATGTTTCATCGTACATGTACATACATATATTCCTTTTCATTTACTTTTTCACTGTAGGCTACTACAAGATAGTGAATACAACTCCTTGTGCTCAACTTGTTGTTTATCTATTTAATATATAGTAGTTAGTATCTGCAAATCTCGAATTCACAGTTTATCCCTTCCACCCCCTTCTCACACTGATAGCCATGTCTGTTTTCTACATCTGTGAGTCTGATTTTTTTTTTTTTGGAAATAAGTTCACTTGCATCTTTTTTTTTAGATTCTACATATAAAGTTATAAAATATGGTGTTATCTTTCTCTTTTTGGCTTAGTATGACTATCTCCAGGTCCATTCATGTTGCTGCAAATGGCATTATTTTATTCTTTAATATGGCTAAGTAGTTTTTATATATATCTCACATCTTCTTTATCCAGTCATCTGTTGATGGATATTTAGGTGGTTTTCATGTCTTGGCTATTGTAAATAGTGCTGCTATGAACATTAGGGTGTACATATCTTTTCAAATTAGAGCTTCCATTTTTAAATATATAGAAATATCACTAGGCTGTGTACCAAGAACTAACATAGTTTTGTAGGTCAATTATACTTCAAAAAGAAGTAGAAAAACAAACAAATAAACTCATAGGAAAAGAGATCAGATTTGTAGTTACCAAGGCAGGGGGTGGGGGAGTGGAATTGGATAAAGGTAGTCAAAAGGTGCAAACCTCCAGTTATGAGATAAATAAGTACTAGGGGTGTAATGTATTACATGATAAATATAAATAACACTGCTGTGTGTTATATATAAAAGTTGCTAAAGAGTAAATCTAAAGAGTTTCATCATAAAGAAAAAATTTTTTCTATTTCTTTAATTTTTAATCTGTAAAAGATGGTGTATATTAACTAAATTTATTGTGATAATCATTTCATGATTTATGTTAGTCAAATCCTTTACTGTACACCTGAGCTAATACAGTGTTCTATGTCAATTATATCTCAATAAAAGTGGAAGAAAATTTTTTTAAAGAACAGTTAAATATTTAGGCTTAACTGAAAAGAATTTAAACTGTGTATATGTGTATTCATCTCTTCCAAATGTCTCATGTTTCAATTGTATGAATGAATAGAATGAGGAAAGCAACTCATAAATGATAGATGCAGATATGTGTCTTTAATTATTGATCTCATTTTTGTCCAGAGTAGAAATTAGAAAAAAAATTTACTACATGAAATAGCTCTCGTATAAGCTCTGGAGGAATTTGTAATGCAATATCCAAGAGGGCTTGAAGATAGAGAAACAAGTTAAAAGAGAATATTCAACTTCCCATAGGAAAATTAACTTTAGTTTTGAAATACATCTTACTACATATTTTCTACATATTTTGGAGATGTGAGCCATCATTATTTAGCAGATATTAACTCAACTTTGTTTTCCTGTCCCATTAGCCCTCCCAAATACAAGAATCCGATGGACTAGCTTAAACAAAGTTGCTATTTTTATTACCAAATTTAGCACTCTAAGTAGATAAACAGTTATTATTTTGTTTCTGTAATACCCGGGGTATCTTTAGGGAAGATAAATTGTCCTTTACAAGAATAATTGTAGTAGTCTAAATTTAGAACAGTTTATTAAATAAATTTTAGGAAAAAGTATGCATTCAAATGAAGTGAACTAAGGTTCCAAAAACTGGATAATACTACATAGAGCTATGTAAGCAAGGCTCCAGTAGAGTGATTCCCACTTCCTAACTTACTTTCTATTTCAATATTTCTGGCTGATCACCTAGATACTAAGGTTGATAGGCACCACAAAATGCACGAGTAGATTTATTACCAGAAGTGGTATACCAGATTTGGCACAAATTAAAGCAATTCAAAATCTAACTGAAAAGTTCCAGCCATTTTATAAAGCGATTAAAAGAAAATGGCTAGTACCAGAGAAATGTCACTGGGGATCCGGGGGGGGGGCAATGTCAGTTCACTGGGAAGAGTCATCCTAAACCGGTTCTTAATGAGAAACAGAGTTCCTATTTCCTTGCAGCCTGAAAACACTGAAGGGAAGAGTCTTTGCGAACGGGGGTTCTAAAGATACTCTGTAGCAACCAACAGTTGCCTGAACAGAAATCTTGCTTACGGGGGGAGGATCAGAAAAGGGCAAGAGAGGCCCCTCTCTGCCTCCCCTGCCACTGATTTCTTTTCTATTGATATTCATAGTGGCAGCTTAGGAGAGGGCTTACTCTTAACTCTTGTCAAGAAGAGTTATGTATTTTTACCAGTTTAGAACTCATTTAGTTCAACTGAATATCTTTCTGTGTTCGTTGCATTTTAACAGATAGTTATTTGCAACCAAGTTCTGTAGTCTTCAAAATGTTCCAAGGACATTCCCAGGTAAGATAGTTAAATTAGCAGTTTAGGGATCTGTGTTCTACCCTACCAAACCCCCACTACAATGACCAAGTGACAACAGTGTAGAAGAGAAACACGTAAGGATGCCGGGAACAAAGAAAGCATATACCACCTGCCTCACAGAAATTTTGAGCGATGGCTCTTACATTTGAGGCAGAGGAAAACGGGTTGGAAAAAGCACCCCAACTCTCAACTTCATCTCCTGGTATTTCCTAGTCATTTTGGGATAATTAAGTGACGACTTCTGTAGATTAAACTTTAGTTTGGAGACATGAAGCCTAATTTTTTTTAAACTGCTTCCTCATTTAAGAAATTGAGACAATGGACATTTTAAAATAATATATCATTTCAGAAAAGTGAGATGATAGAATAATTTTGAAAAAGCCAATAACATGAGATACATCTTTAAAAGTTCTCAAAGTACTATGTCCAAGGAAAGTGCCAGAACAAGATGATTTAACTGTCTTCCAAAGGTGCAAAAGCATGATCAGGGGATGTTGAGAATGCCAAAATACTAATAAGGTGAAGGAAGAAAAGGAAAAGGAAGAAGAAAGGATGGAAAAGATGAGAAAAAGAAAGAAGAAAAAAGAACTAAGTCTGAAACAAAGCAAGACAGAATCAGGAACCAAGATGTAGCACATGTACTGTGTTCTCATAGGAAAATAAACTCCAGTATGTTTTTAATTTTTCCCTCTTCTCATAGACAGAGATAAGACTCAATTTCAAACCTACTTTATAGGGCTGTTTTGAGGATGCAGAAACATGAAATAAGGGTAATCCTTGCATCAAGTGATGCAGCTACCCTCTCAGATTGGAAGACAGAAAGGAGGCAGGAGGTATGTTGTTCGTTTATCAGTGGCATTGGATATGTGGACTGCAATAAATACGAGTTTTTCTCCTGCCAATCTCTTGCCTTGTTGCTGCCAGGCAGCGACAGGGATTCCACTTCCTGACTTCTCAACAGCAATAGTCACTTCTGGGTTTTCTAGGCAGCACCTAATTTGGAGATTCTAGAAGTCACAGATGGTCTTCCTTGGCTTTCACCCTTCAAGTCATGTCAGAAGTTTCATAAACACTTAAATTCTAACATTAAATGTCTTCCTGCTTTATATACGTAAACTGGTTTCTGACTTTTGAATGGAAATGACTGACATAGTTATTTCTGATCTTTGTTTCCAATCCTTTTAAAAGACTCTTCTAAAAGGTGTTTTATTAAAGTGCTGTTTACATTGGTGTGAATGTTTAGAGAATATCACCATCCCTCATGGCCTCCAGAATTCTGTAAGAGACCTACGTGCAAGTAATATCTAAGTTCATAAAGCTACTGAAGTGGAGTCTGGTTCATAGCCTGAGTCTGAAATGATTTGGGATGTGTGTTATCAACTGGACAACAGTGCCCCTCAAAAATGCAAAAATTAGTTCTTAAGCAGGAACCCTCCCCCATTTTAATGTATAAAACATAGATATACATTAGTGGTCATAAATAGATTTATAGTTTTTGGTATTAAGTCTCATGGAGATGGGGCAATTAGGAAAAACAATGTTTCAGAAGGCTCCTTAAGGGAGTGATAATGGACAAAAAGGATGAGAAACACTGTTTCAAGAAAATTATAGGCTAATTTAATTCCAAGAGGCATTGGAGTTTATTTCCATTTCACCTCAGGATTTCAAATGTACCCATGGTCTATACCATGGGTGTGTTTGCATCATCAAAGGAAATTCTTCAGTCTATTTTAGATGTTTGATTTCCATACCTGGCATATAAAATCATAACTGCAAGACAATACGGTACAGAAATCTGTTATCTTATGAAGGGCTCAAGGCTGTTCCATAATCAGCCCAGCGTTGATGTAATTGCTGGTCTGCTCTAACTGTGACATCCCATAGCTTCTACAGGGACAACTTGATATAGCTCCCTGGTTCTGGGTAGGAAAAAAAAGTGAAGGCAGTAAACCTGACTGTTCTCTTTGGCAACTGTATCTCTCTGATATGTTCATTATCATATTCCAGAAACAATGATTCCTTGGATTTAGTGTCTTATAATTTCTTCTGTTAATCCCACTTTTACCTAATACTATTTGGCTTCTTACTCACAGTACTTTTTCCTCATTATGAATATCTGCTAAAAAGTGCAGATGATTTCTAGAATATTCAATCTTACTGATTTTTTTCTCTTACCCTTTCCTCCATAGGCCAACAGCATATTCAGAAAGATAACATGATGTGCTTATGATAAAATTAGATACAATTAAGTCCTAAAATGCTCTCCTTAAATAAGAATGTGTCAGTCCTCAAAGAGAATGATAACACTTCTGTAGTAAAGCTTTTGTTAATGACTGTCAATATCATACATTTAAAAACAGGTAATGTTTATTATTAAGAAATTTCACTAAACAGGAATTGCTCTATTGATTTTTCTTTTTTACCCTTCTGTGGCAATACATCTTGAATATGGAAATATTTATGCTGTGAGGAGATAAATCATTTTTGGGTTTGTAAGAGCTCTGTTAAAGGGGAAAAAAAAGGAAATCAATAAATTTGAATTTACAACCTAAATTACTTAAGTAACAAGAGATACAAATGAAGAGGATTTAAATGAATAATATGATTATATTTTGTGTATATTTTTTCAAGTAAATTGATAGAGAGCCCTAGATCCTATTTTTAGGGATATACAAAAAACTAAAATCAAACATCAGAAGGAGGAATCCAGGCACATCTTCTGCTCACTTTTTTTTTTTTTTGGCCTAAACATCAACAGTACATTGTACTATTTTTTAAAATCCTACTTTATTGTGTAGTTAGAATTATTAAACAATGAATCTAGATGGAATCTAATAGATCATTTGGTCCAATCTTATTTTCCTGATGAGGAAACTGAGATTGTAAAATGTTAAAAGGAAGAGTAGATCCAGGTGTTCCAAGTCGCACTCACTGAAGTTACCTGTCTTTCTTAGAAATTGTCTTCTTCTAGAAGAATATGAACTCTAAGAGAGGAGAAATTTTGTTTATCTTGCTCACTGTTATGTCATCAGGGTTTATGAGAGTGCTGCCATTTAGGAAACATTCAATAATTATTTGTGGCAGGATAAAAAAATATATGTACTGTATTGCATATGCTACATGTGTGTTACTAAACTCATATTCAGAACTCAACTTTTATTAATTGAATGTTTTAAAACTTCCATTAGAAGTTTAATTCTTGTTACAAAAAATCATCACAGATATTTTGGCAGTCACATCATAACACATGCATGGATGTGTAGAGCAGGTTAGTTTTCTAAAAGCAAGACCTATCTATACGCATACAATGTGTACTTGCATAAAGTTTATCCATTCATTATTTTTGATTCATGTAACATTTTGGGGGGCAGTGATCAGTACTGATGGAGAGAAGACAGGCAACGAGGATTCAGTGGGCAGACTTTAGCCCTTTTTTCTGAAGAACTTACAAGCAGAGTCAGAAGTTTTTACTGTGATAATAAAATGGAAATTCTGTCATTCACCCTTGTGCCTTGTAATGAATTGCATCATGAGGAAATGAAAGTCAGTTATTGTAAACCAAATACAACAATTTGTATGTTCAGGAGGGAACTACTGTAGATGAAAAACTATAGCAAAATTCAGTCTTTGTGTAGTTTAACTCCCCTTTTTATTTACAACAAAGAAATTATTTTAGAGGTTAAAACTCATTATCACTTTATTCTGTATTTATTATCTTAGCAACATTAATTGCACTAACAATTCCAGACACAATGCTATGCTCTTGAGGTAAAAAGATGAGTAAGTTTTGATTCCTTCTATCAAAATGTTAGTAGCCTAACAATACAAATACTGCTTTACATCAGGTCATGAAAAACTACAATTCTGGTCCTAGATTTACAATGATAAATTTGTGAACTTGAGGGAAAAAAAAGTCTTTCTGGCTTTAATTTTTTAAACGTTAAAGTTGAGGATAAAAGTAACTTCCATATAAATTCACATAATTGATGTGTCAAAGGGGGTAATAGATATAAAAGCAATTTCTAAATAATAACAATAGCTTCCTTTGTAAAGAATGTTATAATTTATAGATCCTTTGTTTTACACAGTCCCATTAATGTGTAAATTCTGATGATTAACATTCTTTATCCTGCTGCGGTTGGACCTTTGGAATCCAGTGTCTATTATATTATAGCAGGATCTCAAGCATCTCAGAACTGGAAGGGGCCAGAAGTTCCCTTTTCCAGTTTTCTCTAACACTCATCTAAAGCTTGTCTGTAGAATGCATTTCCATGAGGTTGACCAGTCGTAGTTGAAATAACTTTGGACCCCTGAAACTAATAACCTGCCAATATTGAAGTTTTATTTTTAAGTCATCTTAGTATCTCTTTCCCTTTATTATTTTTTATCTCTTTCCCTATAATTCAGAGCCATTAATTCTAGTTTTGTCTTCTACTGTCATTCAGAAATCCTTCTTTTGCATGAAATAGTAAAGTCTTTTCTTTTAATCTGCTCCTTCCCCCTACTAAAACTCTAAACATTGACTTTTCTTTGCCTTGTTGCCCATTTAGGATAACACATCTGTCTCTTGCTCATTGATGATCCTCAGATAAACAGGGCCAATTGTGGGAGTTCACTTTAGAGCACCTCAAGGGGTTGATTTGAGGGATTTGAGTTGAGCCAGATTCTGTCCCCTCACAGCTCCGCAGAGCTTGGCTTCCCAGCTTATGCCATGAGGGAAAGACCACAGCCATGAAGGAACAAACACACGTTAAAACAGAAAGAAGCTCCAGCAGTCTTTGACCTTGAACACTTCCAGCTGTTGCCCTCTTGTGTCGTTCCTCCTCTCACCTCTGCAAAGATGTGTCCCAGCTCCAGTCCAAGGCCTGCCGTTGGCCATGTCTGCTGTGCCTCACTCCTAACTCTTACTTCTTCAGTCCTTCACAGGGACCACACTCGTGCTGGTAACCCTCATCTACTAGATCAATTTCTCCCATTCTACAGAATTGTCCCCATCAGTCCATAAGTGCAAAATATACCCTAGTCTCAGTGACTTTATAGAAAAAAAGGGAAAACCAGCAACCTTTGTGTATATAGCTGTGGCCCATTTCTCTGACTTTCAAATAAAGCTTTTGATGAAATATCTGTGATGAGTATGTACTCATATTTTCTCCTCAAAACCCACTCCAGTCAGACTATTTAATTCATATTAATCCACAAATTGCCCCTCTAAAGATTGCCAAGGACATATGTTTCTGAAGTAACGTTCTCTCTCTCTCTCTTTTTTTTCTTTTCTAATTTCCTTCTTTGCTTCTCAATAACTTCTGACACAGTTGATGATTCTCTTCCTGAGGAAACATTCTTTCTTTCTTGCTGGAAACCTTGACTCCTGTAGTTTTCCTTCCAATTCTCAGGCTGCAATTTTTAAATTTCATTTTGTGCTTGACCTCCAAGCTTTGGAGTGCCCCTGAATTCTGCCCTGTACTGCCTTCTCTATCTAAACGTATAAGAACCATCTGTAAGTGAAGAACTCTCAAATATGTTTCTTCAGTCTAGGAAACCCCACTTAATTCCAAACTTATACATCCAACTACTGATTCATATCTCCTCCTGGGAGTGTAGTCTGCATCTCAAACCTGAAGCTTGATCACCTTCTATCCTTGTTCAGTTCTAAGCCTTCTCTTTCTTATGACATGGCACTGCCACATACCCAGGCACTTAAGCCAATATCCTAGAAATTGCTTTATCTCTAGCTCTTTCCTTCACTCCTACTGTCATTAGATATTTTGGACACTGCCCACAATAAGTGTCTCAGACCCATCAACTTCAAATGTGTATCTTTCCACTAGCACGGGCACTGCAGGAGAGGAAGGACTTTCTCATCTGTGTTCACTGTTGTATTTCTGCTCCTCTTAGATGAGTAGTAGTAGATGAGACGTGATTGGTGCTCACATACTGTCTGTTGACTAAATGACTGATGAGTATATTTTCCAAAAAAATGTTGCTAGGCAGGGACAGAAAGTATTGTCACTAGGGAGATGGATAGGCAACAAAGGTGTTCTCTGTTGTCAGCTTTCTTCTCATTCTCTCCTCCAGGCTCATTTCTTCACCTTGGCCTCCGGTCTCTGCACCATCATCTCTTTCGCTCTGCCCTCTTCATGTTCCTTCTCTCACTCGGCTGGTTAGTGCTCTGTCACTGCTTTCATTAAGTTTTCAATCCATATGCTGCTTGTCTCAGAGGAAAGAACTTGTCTGTAATGTTCATCAGTGGGATGGGCCCCCAGGGAGGGGAGCAATGTGTCCTGTAAACTGATTTTTAAAACACAGGATACTTGCCAGAGAACTGAGCACATAATTCTGTTTTTTCAGCCATTGCCTGTTTTTCACGCAACATGGATTTGAATACCCGTATCACTGAAATCACTCCTGAGGCCAGCCTGTCAAAGAACTCTTAAAATCAGGGTACTCACGTTTGAACCCCCATTCTCCAGGGATTAGAAATGACTTTTGTTGTCAAACAGATATTTCACTATTACAGCTGAATTCTTTATTGCATGTTTTGACAAGCTCATGACATTTTTGGCACATGTGGGCCAAAATCTATTTTTCATACACAGTGTCATTATATGAGGTAATACATGTAAACCACTTAGCACAGTAAATGACACATAGCAAACACACAAAAATGTGATATTTTAATAATTATTAATTTAGTCTATTACTAATAGAACAAATATTAGACAGTTATCTTTGGGCACTTTTCTTCTATTCCCTGTAGATCCAGTTAACTGTGATGCTGTTCTGTCTGTATTTCTCCATTTTATCACAAAGATAAGGTCTGTTACAAGCCTTGCTAAAACTCAGACCTACTTTATTTATACTGTTCCCCTGACTGGTAAGCTAATTTCCTCTGTATATTATCTCAAGGGAATTAGCATGAGTTTAGGAAATCATTTTAACTCTGGAACATGCAGGTTCAGGCAGCTTTTAGAGTTGTAGATCATTACAGGTGACTGGAAAATTGGATTCTTAGGGGAAGAAAAAAAAAAAAAACCTCTGCTTCCTTGCCAAATATATTAAATTTCCACAAATTATTAGAATTGCATAATGATGGGCACTGGGAAGTATTACTAGACATATATCTCTTCCAAAATTACGTTAAGATAGAAATTTTCCTGTTTTGGAATTCTATTACTATTCAGTTTACAAAATTGTTTTTGTCCGTATGTATAGTTAGTCTATGTTTCCTTTGGATGTTCTGGAAAAATTAATAATGACAATAATGATAATTTTAGACTATTATGCTTTACTGGCAAATTTTATGTGTATGATTTAATAGTGTTTGCTTTTATTATTTCTACTTTTATTTCAACAAGAGTTGGAGAACTGGCAAAAACATTTATTAAACACAATCTGAATACACTGATAATAAATTCCTCATGAAAGAGAAAGTTCTATTTAAAACAAATACTCAGGAAATAACTGAAATGAATACAATTGAAAAAGAGCAAATAAAATATGTAAGTATTAGTAAAAAGAAGTAAGAATATGATCAGTTGGAAAAGTAGGTAAAAAGAGAGTTCTGAGCAAAGGGCATCTTATTATAAAATAAAAGTCTGAGTAAAACTTACATATGTATAATGTTTTATTCACTTCTTGAATATTTGCCCATGAAATAGTTTTTTCTTCCCTCAGACCTGTGTCCTACAGTCTTTTCTCGTCTTCCTCAGTTCTCTGAGATAATGTCAAAGCTTTATTGCCATTGTGTGCTGCTGATGGCTAAACTGCTATGTCCCACCCAGCAGAAACTAATGAAGCCTTATAATTCCCTATTCAAATTTCTAGCGGCCACTTCCTTCCACGTTCCCACAAGCACCACCAACACATGTGTTCAAAATAAATTCACCCTCTCCCTGATAAACCCTAATGTGTCCCAGACATGCCATGCTCCCTGCCTAATGGGCAGGACTTCTCATTTCCAGTCTTTGTTTGAAAGATAATTGGCTGTTCTTTTTGTCTTAATTCCGACATATCTTCAGGTCCCCAGTTAGACAAAATGTCTTCCAGGAAATCTTTTCTAGATCGGTGATACACTCTAACCTCTGTACTTTCAATCACAGGGCACTTTAACTGGATTCAGGAAAACCTTCTACTGAAGCTGCCGAGGTCATTGTCCACATCTCAAAATGGTCTGGTACCTTGTCTGTTGTGTTGACCTGTGATGTCCAGAATTTAGCACAGTGTCTGGAATAGAGTAGGCATTCAATAAATTGTCCAGTTAACTTTTCCTGAGCATCTATTACATGTAACAGAAACTATGTTAGACATCAAAAACCGTACAGATATTAGTAAAGGGTATTCTTGTTCTCACAGGCAATAGGAGAGAGTACTGGTAGCCAAGTCATTGTACTAAAGGATGAAATGCTGTTAAAGCCATAAGATGAGCACACACTTACTGGTGAGGGAGTGGTGATGGAGCAGAGAGCAAGGTTATACCAGGGTCAGGATTCATAGGAAACAAGATCACAGGTGGCTGGATGAGAGAAAAATAGTTTTTAAATTCTTTAAAAGAAGCATTTCTGGAACTATTTTATTGAGTGTTTGCTACTGACTAGTTGTTTTGCGGCAGGGTATTTTATACATGTGTCTCATTGAGCTCATTTGATTCTCTTGATGGCTTGAAACACCAAAGCATTTGGAAAAGACAGGTTTGCAGTTATTATGACCTGTGTGTACTGAGAGGGTGTTTTGTAGCATTATAGTTAGAATGTTACTGCTTCATCGTATCTATCTTGTAATGAAAGTGAAAAACTAAGAAAACATGCTCAGTGGTTCTAAAGACAAAACTAAAGCTAATGAGTGGAAATTATTAGTGAGGTAAACATAGACTCTATGCTAAGAATAAACTCCCCAATAGTTTTAGCATCTAATAAGGAAATAGTATCCTTTGCAATGTTGTCTATTATAGATTTAAATTAAGGACAGGAGACATTCTGTTAAGAAAAACATAGAAAGGGTTTGTACTTCAAAAAGGAGAGCAACTATAGCGTGCTTCTCAAACTGGACATCAGAGTCAATGGGAAAGTTTGTTAATAAGAGTTTCTAGGCTTCCAACTTCAAATCTTTTAAATTAATATGTCTGGGATATTGACATATTCAAACTAGGCTTTGAAGAGCCATGGACCTGTCTTCTAGAATGAGCTTCAGTGCTCACCACCAAAGGTGCATGATGGCATGGCCTGTGAGTGGGGCAGGGCTTTGGGCTACCAAGCTATGCTACAATCAAACAACTCACTTTTTAATTTAATTTCAGGAGCTTTTTCTCAAGTAGATAAATGAGTTCTTCCCTCACAAGAGGTTAAAATTCACCATCATAGACCACCTTTACATTTCCTTGTAATGTGAAATTTCTGTATGACACCACTTACTGTAATACCACCATCAATTAATTTGGCTCTATGGTTTCGTTTTAACTGTGATGCGCGAATCTGACCACTAGTAGGTCTTAGTTGTTTTTGACTGGGTACTGGATGCAGCTACTTCGGGACTATCTCAGAAATCAAATAATAATTTTTGCTCAATAGCTGCTGTTGATTTAATAGGTAGAAATCACTCATCTTAAACTGAACAGAAAAGCTGTCTCCCTGCCACTGCACCCACAGTATATGGTAAGAAGTGAATAGATTTCTCTCCCAGGAATTCCTTTTTCTGTCATCGATTATTTCAGTATAGAAATGTATCAAATAAAACAAATAAGCAATGTTAGTTCATTATTTTGGAAAAATTTAGCTGATGCATCTTCATGTATAGAGAAGAATTTCCAGTTAGAAACCATGTCCAATAAGTTTTCTTCCTAGCAACTTGTGTCTTTAAAGTGGCCACTACAAATTCTCTAGAAGGTCTCTAATGTTCCATTCAATCTTTTGCAAAAATTGTGACGAGGTAAGGAGTGAAGGATTTTGGAGATCTGAAGTGGAACTTGGTACCTGTTTATAGGACCCCTCTGAGATCCAAAAATGAATGCCAACATCCAGTCTTCACTGGATTATTGGCACTGCATGTCAACTTTCAAATCCCTAATGTAGTAAAAACCATTTACATCTTTTCATATGAAAATGAAAAAAAAAACTGCATCCTAAGATACTTATTAATTCTTCTACAGATATCTGCACACACAACTTCTGTTTTATTTTCTTATTTTGCCTTCTCTTTCTCTATATTACCTGCCATAAATACAAAAAAGGAAAGAATAGTCTGAAGATCTAGAAGCAATGATTTCTGCTTTGGAGGCAAAGTGTAGATTACCTGAGTCAAATAATTTGCTTCTTGAATTGACTCAATCCATCAAGAGGAAATTGATATGGGAAGGGAAAATAGAAAAAAAAAAAGTAACGGCTTATAATGTATTTTTAGTTCTTCAAGGGCAAAATGAAATATAATACTTCCCAAGTTCTCAATTCAACCTTTCCTGAAAAATTGTATCATTAAAAATATCAGTAATAATATTAATGCTTTCAATAATTCACCATTTGTATAATTTACAATGTGTAATACAATTTATATTGTGACTACATAAAAGAAGTCTACTTCTTTGCCTCCCATTTAAAATAAAAATATGTATGATTCCGTTTTTCAAAAAACTGTGTATATTATAAAATATTTTTGTGTGATGAAAAAATTCTATAGGCAGCCATTTCATGTTGATAAATAATTCACAAATAATTTGTTAAGTGTGACATGTTTTAAAATCAATATTTTAATTATAATTTTAATGCTTTCAATTTGCCTACATAAGAAATTAATAAATTTAGGATTGTCAAGCAATAAAAAATATGGAGCACAGATATCTAAATATTTCAGAATATCATTAAAAATTTATTAGATGTTATAGTAGGAACACAGTTTTAACAAATTACATTGTCTAATATTTTTAGTGTAATCTTAATCACATACAAGTAAACCTTTATTTTAAAAGTCAAGTGAAATAAAATATCAGGTTTTGTCCACAATAGAGTGTTGTATTCTTCCATTTGAAGCTTTCATAGCTTCAAGAGAAAATCATAAATGATAAGACATCAAAAAATTGAGCATTGATTATTTGGAGATATGTAGTGAATTTCAGGAACCATATAAAATGATTTTTAAAGCTATGTATATTTTATTGCAATTTGGTGTTTCAGAAATAGCAAGAATCTATTTCCCTGGTTGTCATACAGAACCATAGGTCTATAGGGAAAACATTGTGGAAATACTGGGAATTTTCCTGCATAATAATTTAAGAATTGTCCTTTAGAAGGGACAGATCACCTTGGCTCCACTACCTCTTCTTGTATAAACAGTTTCATGATAATGATCCCTGTGCTGGTAATACAATTTATGTTTTAAATGTATCAGTTGATACTTTGTGTCTTTAACCATATTCTTGTGACTCATTAACTGGAATTTTTAGGTAAATTTGCAAAATCAAACAAGGGCCAACCTTGTCCAGAAAGCTGCCCTGAATATACAGGCATTTTGGATTCATCCCTGCCATATATCCCAGGGTTCAATGACTTTATGGACGATCAGCTCCTATTTTGAAAGTATTAAAAAATTTGCCAGAAATGGATGTCTCTTTGAACAGTTTTGCCCCTGTCTTTGCTAACAGTCAGCTTCGTGGGGTCAATCACGGTTAGGACACGGTGGTGAAGTGGACTTGGTTGTTAGAAATGCAGACAAGGAGCTAAGAGAAGAGGGTAAGAAGAGGTGGAGAGGAGCAGTTACCATTCCTTGGTGGCTTTACAAGGGTATTAATGGCTATATATCTAACCTGGGATCTGTCAGTTTGAGGCAGCAGTTTGAGAGCTATTCTCTGAAGAATTACAAACTTTTGAGGATGATAATATCAGTTTATATCTGTTAAGATCAGAAAACTAGACAAACTGAACATTCTAGAAACAAGAGAATTCAACATTTTTTTAAAATGCTATATTTGAATCAACTTTTCTTTTTTTTTAATGTTTTCCTAGTGTCTCTGACCTATAATATTATTAATTTAAACAAAGAACAAAGGACACTAAACATTATATTTTAGGGAAAGTCCAATAGCTAAGATAAAATCCAACCTGATTACATTTGTAAAATACATCTAGCTTAGTAAGACCTTGATAAAATGTCAAAAAATTAATAATAGACTCATTATTTCTAAGTGTTTCTTGTATGTTTGATTCATATTTAGTTGTGTTTTCATGATAACATCACATCAATATTTTTCTGATCATATGAATGCTTTTTGGTTACATAACATATTTAATTAATATTCTTGATAATTTATTACATTCTACTCTGATATACACTGGTTTTTAAAATAAAATAAAATATTCCCTAATATTCAATAAGTTTCCTACTATTCAAGAAGTTGACATAATTGATATTGAGATTAGTAAACATGACAGTACTATAACTAATAGCAATATATACTTACTCAATTATAGAATAGGACAGCATAAATAAAGCATGACATGATAATTAAATATAATAAGTTTTGATCATATAGTTTGCTGTAATAGGAAGTATATGACATATGTAGGGGTTAGTCTATGCCTGTACAAATAAACACAACTTTATATTTACATAAGTGAATATTATGTTTTTTGTAATTAATATAAATTGTATCAAAACCGTCATCATATGTACTTTTATGAAAATAAATTGCAGTGAAGTAAATGCATCTGTAAAAGGATGATGCATATATACTCGACATTCCTAGGCCAAGCTTCCACTGACTGAGCTAAGAGACCAGACACACACACACACATACATATAAACTAAATACTTGCAGTGAAAGTGCACTCAGAGATATAAAAGTGAGGACTGTGTCCAGATGGTGAACAAGCACCTGTTCTCAACTCTTATCCTGAAAACTTATTTTGACATTTCAGAAAATAAATATTCTTTAAAAGAATAGCACTAGGAAGCTACAAAGATTGAGAAGAAATGCCACTGTACTAGGATGTTGTTTAGAAATACAGTTTTAAATGCCAGTAATGACTGCCAAAGAGTTGAAAGTGGTCACTTCTGAGATAGAGAAAAATGAGATAAAAATGCAGGAAGCTTATGTTTTCTCTTGTAATGTCTTTTATTGTAACAGAATTATTTATTTCTTAACTGTGTGGTTCTGTATTTAACATAGGTAAAACATTATAAAATAATAATAATAATAACGATAATAATAATAATAATTTCAAAACTTTTAAAGACAGCTTAAAAGAAAAATGAGTATACGACCGGACTAGGAACCTGAGAATACAGGATAACCAAGGGACCAACAAATATTTTAAAAGACACTCAAAAGCAATCGTCATCTAGCAAACACAGTGTGAATCTTTAACATCCTCCAGAATGGCTGACAACAACAATGACAAGACAGAACCAACTGCTTAACAACCTGAATTTTTATACACAGTTGATGAGGAGTGTAAATTGGTATTGCCACTTGGAAAACTATTGGCAACATCTCCTGAAGGTGAACATATACGAAGACCATGACCCAGCAATTCCTCTCTTGTGTATATGCCTCCCAGAAATGTACTTCATTCAGATGTCTAAGAAAAGACATACCCTTAGATGCTCAGGGCAGCACTATTAATAATAGTCCACTATTTTAAACTACACAAATGGCAACTAAAAGTAGACTGGATGAATGTGTTTTGATATATTTGTGCAATTTAATGTTGCACAGCAATAAAGGATGAAAAAATTACACTTACATACCACAATAACGTGGTTGAACATTACAAACTTAATGTTGAAAGGAAGAAGTTGATCACAAAACAATGCATACTATAAGATTCCATTTGTATAAAGTTTAAAAAAATGACCATAACTAATATATGGTGTCACAATTCAAGATAGTGGTTGGTTCCTTTTAGTGGGTTGTGACTGGTTTGGAGTTCCGAGCGGGGCTGCTGGGTGAGGGTGGGGTCTAGTTTCTTTGATTTGGGTGCTATTTACATGGATGCACTAGACTTGTAAAAATTCACCAAATTATGCTCTGAGCATTCTTTTATATATATATATGTTATTTTGAAACAGAACCCTGAGCAGAACCCTGAACTCCCCAATACAAAGGTCCCTCCCTGTCCCCTGCCTCTTGTTTGTAGAAAAGCCGATGTCTCCCAGGCCTCCTTCTGTCACAAAAGAGGAGGTTCAAGTGGTTAATGATTAGGACAATAGTCACAGAATGTTTCTGATGCACATTCCTGAGTTGTTTTATAACTTCAACTGCCACCAGAAGGAAGACGCTAACTGCATGTTGACCAGACTGCAGACTTAAGCTGCTGCATCTTGAGCACTGATTGAGTCTATGGCTAGCGCAATTCCGGAACTTGGATTAATTCCCAGGAGAATGGGATTAACACTATTGCTCATTCTGTATCTTTGTGAGCATCAGCGTCATTGTGGCTTGTTCTGCCCACTTGTGTAAACAGGGAACAAAAAATTGTCAGCAAAGCCGTGCTTCAGACCCATGTCAACATCTTCCATACTAAGAATACAGCACCCTCTGTCAGCATGAAGAAGTTATAGAAAATGGACCTTTGCCCATAATCCCACAGAAATGGAATGATGTCTGACAGTGGGGATTTGTAAGCACCTCTTTGCGGGAAATAGCTCTTTGCAGGAAGCATCTCTCAGCAGGAGGCTCTTTTGTCTTGTCACTTTGGGAAATCCATACTGTAACGAGCATTTAAACCAGGAAACCTAGTGCTCTACTCATCTCTGGTCCAAGCACATCTTTCAAATCTTTTGATTACACAATAACTTGTCTCACCTGCTGATTCTTTCCTTAGATCAAAAAATACAAATAAATACTAAGTAATTAATGGATGACTAAATATTTCCTTCCAGCCCCTCTTCAGTATTCTTATGAGCAAACTGTGTGAATAAGGTAACTTTAGGGAAAGATTACAAGGAGTCAACAAGTCTGCACGTAATGGGGACATGGTGACCCCTTACCTCAATGATTAACTGAAATTACTTCCCCCTTTTCCCTTTAAAAATGTTCATAGCTGAGCAGAATCTTTGGATTTGGTTCTGAGATACGAATTCAACTTCTCCCCAGGTTGCCAGCCTCCTGATAAAGCAAACTTTCTGTCCCTCCTAAAGCTTGTCTCTTGATTATTAGCATTTCAGGTGGAAAGCAGCTAAACCTGAGTTCAGTAACAACATTTTAAGATGTAATTTAAAATAAATAAAGAATAAAAAGAAGCAATATTTTCTAAAGCTGAAGAAATGTTTAAATCTTCGGACTGAAAAATCTGACTCATTGACAAGTCAGTCAAATGCTCATTTGAATTGAAGCCTGAATCAGAAGTCAGTTTTGTGAACTGAAGAAAGAGCTTTCCAGCCAGAGATAGAAAGGACCAGAGTGTCAGGGCAGGAGAACGGTTAGTATATGAGTAAAAGTGCACAGAGGGACATCCCATTGTGAAAGTCCTTTTTGTTTTGGAGTTTGGGTTACATTTAATATGAGGATTTTAGGCAACATACAGTGATGTACATTTTTAAAAAATTACTCTGGTTACTCAGCAGAGAATGCATGGGGCACAGAGGCTAGAGATCATTTAGGAATGGATTATAGCAATATTCATGGAAAAAAATTGATAGTGGCTTGAACATGTATTTTAGCAATGGAAATGAACAGAAGTGGATTGAACCTAGATATATACTGCAGATAACAATGATAAAATGTGCTTATGGATTCAATAGTTTGGGTAAAAGGGTCAACTCAAGAATCATTCCCAATATTTGAGTTTTGTGAGCAATGGTGGTTTTTACTGAGTTGGACTTTCATAGAAGTATCAACAATTTTGAGTGTCAAGGAGTTAGAATTTGTTTATGTTAGGTTTGAGACCTCCAAATAGACTCTTTCAGATTCCTACTTAAGTTCTCTATGTAACGATCAGTCCTTTTATAGCAGTGATAAAATTAACCCATGCTTATACATAAAAATCATTCTTAGATTATTAATTGCACTTTTAAAGCGGGCCATTTGTCTTTATCAAAGTCTTTGCTTAATTCAGAGGTATATAGATTCAGTATTCATGCATCCATACAATGAAAAAGAATTTCTTAGTCCTTTATGTTAACGTTAATTAATTGAACAGAGTGCTGACATCCATGGTGGCTCCAGTCTATCAGTAAGTAATTGTAAATATATTTGGTTTACTTCAAATTTTTCTTTCCTTAAGAGTTCTTTACAGTAGTTTGCCAGAGCCATCCTATATGTATTCCCTATATCAGCTTACTTAACCAGTCCTCCAGATCCACACAATCATAACTGAATCCAAGGAAAACCAAGCTTGGGCCTATGATAGTATACCTGGTAACTCTCGCCCCATAAACCATGGCTGGGGCTGCAGAAATCTCTAAAATAACCCAGGAAGCTCTTTCAAATTGCTGTCAAAATGAATAACCCCTTACACATAAGAATTTGTTGTTTCTAAAGATCTTACTTCTCATTGAGAGTCAACACCATTTCCATCAGTGAAGGAGGTATATACATAATAATCCTTCTACCGAACAACCAGGGGCTGGGTAAGATAAGCCAAATTTCATAACTCTAATGAAAATAAGTGCTTTACCAATGAGGTTAGAATTTCATTCTCTAACATTAGGTCTCCAGGTGTATTCAGGTCTTAGCAAGCTTAATTAGTAGAAAAACAGGTTCAAAAATCACTACAAATGCTCGTGACATTCCTCACAGAACTAGAACAAACAATTCCAAAATTTATAAGGAACCACAAAAGACCCCAAACAGCCAAAGCAATCTTTTGTAGGTCTCTCTCTCTCTCTTTTTTTTTTCCTCTTTCTTCTTTTTCTTCTCTTTTCTTATGGTTTGATGACTAGAGAAGTTCCTTTAACATTTGTTGTAAAGCTGGTTTGGTGGTGCTGAAAGCTTTTAGCTTTTGTTTATCTGTGAAGCTTTTGATTTCTCCATCAAGTCTGAATGAGAGCCTTGCTGGATAGAGTATTCTTGGTTGTAAGTTTTCCCCTTTCATCACTTTAAATATACCGTGCCACTCCCTTCTGGCCTGTAGAGTTTCTGCTGGAAAATCAGCTGATAATCAGCTTATGGGAGTTCCCTTGTATGTTATTTGTTGCTTTTCTCTTGCTGATTTTAATATTTTTTCCTTATTCTTAATTTTTGTCAATTTGATGACTATGTGCCTTGGTGTGCTCCTCTTTGGGTTGATCCTGTGTGGAACTCTCTGCACTTCCTGGACTTGGGTGACTGTTTCCTTTTCCAAGTTGGGGAAGTTTTCGGTTCTCTCTCTCCAAAAATTTTCTCAGGTCCTTCCTCTCTGTCCACTTTCTGGGACCCCTATAAGAGAATATTAGAGTGCTTCATGTTGTCCCAGGGTACCCATGTTGGTTCATCGATTGTACCAAATATGCCTCACTGATGAGGGATGCTGAGGGTAGGGGAGTATATATGTGTGGGTGGGGAGGGCTATGTGCGAATTCTGTATTTTCTGCTCAATTCTGTTGTGAACCTGAAACTGCTCTAAAAGAATACAATCTATTAAAAAAAATCACTACAAATGAAACTTTTAACAGCATTGGGAAGCTAGTCTATTTATTTCCATAAAAGTTAATTTATGGATATGCATTAGTCAAATCCCTAGGCTACTTTATAAACTGCATCTTCTTTGTATTGTGACATTAATTGACCCCTTGTTTCCTTTCCATAAAAAACCTAAATGATGTTTAAGAGTACCATCTCTCGCTCTCTCTACTTTGACATACAGTAATAGGGCTAAGAGTAAGAAACTTCATCCTTCATGATTGGTGCATTAAATCCATGGAAAATAATGATCTGCTGTTGATTTTTTTTCTTTATTTATGGAATCTGAGGTTTCTCATTATTTCAAGCTCTCCTATAAAATTAAAATATTTTTCTTTTGCTATTTCAACGTGCCTAGCTCTGCATTTGTATCTAAATCTTTGTGTCTATTCCTTAATCTTCAATCATTGTTTGATGTAATCTTTAATTGCTGACCTAACATGAGTACATCTAGAGAAATGGCCTGACAGAAACTTCATATGGTAAAATCACTGTAAAATACACTACACATTTTTCTTTGCAATGCTAAATATACAATTAGATTATTGAAATACTAATTCATACAGTGTAGTAAAAATCAGCTAAAACTAGTTGGCTTATTTTATTGTACACATTCATTTTTCCATCAATGCTTTTAACAGTAGTTGATCTTTAAGTGTTGAAAGGATTCTATTTTATTCATATTTTCAGTCATGGCTTAATATATAATTTTTTTCTCAAAGAGAACATGGGTTGTGGCAGAGTGAGATAAATAAGATAAGAATTTAAAGGCAGCTTGACTCCTACATTTAAGTAAGTTCAAAACATTTTATAAAAAGAAGTTGGATAAATGTGCAGCAGACAATTTATAGAGACTTACATGCTATACTAGAGAACTTACACACACATATATTTATTTCTCAGGCTGAAAGTTTCCCTTTTCTAACCCATTCTGCTAAGCTTCTGTTTCTATAGTATAAACAACACTAGAAGAAGTAATTAGGAGATGATAAGGAATACCAACATAGATTTTGAAATTTCTAAACAATGTTTTGAAAAGTAGAGCTGCCTTCTATTAGGAGTAGTTGTTGTCATGCTTGGAAATGTACTCTATGACAACATGACCTGAATTTCAACTTGTAGTGTCTATTCTAAACATAAAACATGTTAGGGAGAATCAATTTGCTAAATTTCTCAAGGTAATAAAATAATTCTACTATGTAATTGTTGTGAGTAGGGAAGTTTTCTTCTTTCTCTTTCCCAGGAAACCAAATTTTCAGAAAGCTTGAATAGTTGGACCATGAAGCTATAATTAAGTCACTTTTATCCACCTATCGACCAGTAAAGTACATATGAGGAAATGAACTACCTCCTTTAAGCTAGTCTTTTAAAACCTAATCTTACAATGTGTTGGAAAATGTCACACTCTACTTCACGTTATCAGGGCTCATCAGCTTGTAGATATGGTTTTATTAAAAATTAGGAGGCCAAATGATGTATTTTGTTATCATATCTCAGCATCCTGGCTGTTACTCTGTATCAGATTCCCGTAAAAGTACAGAAAACTAAATGATAAATAAAAGCTATGTGACCTATTTTATTTCCAACAGAAAAATTCAATTTCTGAGAAATACATTTGGGGAAGTTGGTCTTCACAAATATACAAATTAAAGACAGGAAACAAACAATGTAGTAAGTTAATCAATTACTTTACAAGGAACCTCTCATACATCTCAAGGAAAGGAAATTATCTTAGTATGTGTAATGCGATGTCAGCTGGTTCATATCTGACTTTGGTAAACCAGAAAGAAACCAAGTGGGGAAAGGTAGGCTAAAATTATATGGATTAGGAAGAAAACTACAAAAAGTACTAAGGGATAGTTTGACTATTTGATTCATTTTTTAAAAATTGCTTATGAGAATTAATGAAAGTACATTATACAACCCTCTAGGACTGAAATCCCAAATGCTGGGACTTTACATTTACTATGTACTGAATAGCTGGCAGACACATGCATTATTACCTTTTTTTTTTTTTTAATTGAAGTACAGCCAGTTACAATGTGTCAGTTTCTGGTGTGCAGCACAATGTCCCAGTCATGCATAAACATATATATATTCATTTTCATATTCTTTTTCATCAAAGGTTATTACAAGATATTGAATACAGTTTCTTGTGCTATATAGAAGAAATTTTTTTAATCTGTTTTTATATATAGTGGCAAACATTTGCAAATGTCAAACCCCCAAATTTATCCCTTCTACTCCTTTTCCTCCAGTAACCATAAGATTGTTGACTATGTCTGTGAGTCTGTTTCTGTTTTGTAGATGAGTTCATTAGTGTTCTCTTTTTTCTTTTTCTTTTTTTTTCCCAAATTGTACACATGAGTGATATCATGTGGTATTTTTCTTTTTCTTTCTGGCTTACTTTGCTTAGAATGATGATCACCGGGTCCCTCCATGTTGATGAAATTGGTGTTATTTTATTATCTTTCTAGCTGAACAGTATCCCATTGTATAAATAAACCACAGCTTCTTTATCTGTTGATGGACATTTAGGCTGTTTCCATGTCTTGGCTATTGTAAATAGTGCTGCTATGAACACTGGGGTGCAGGTGTCTTTTTGAAGTAGGGTTCCTTCTGAACATATGCCCAGGAGCGGGATTCCTGGGTCATATATGGTAAGTGTATTCCTAGTCTTTTGAGGAATCTCCGAACTATTTTCCACAGTGGCTGCACCAAACTGCATTCCCACCATCAGTGTTGGAGGGCTCCCTTTTTTCCACACCCTCTCCAGCATTTATCATTTGTGGACTTTTGAATGATGGCCATTGTGACTGCTATGAAGTGACACCTCATTGTAGTTTTGATTTGCATTTCTCTGATAATTAGCAATACTGAGTATTTTTTCATGTACCTATTGGCCATTAGTATGTCTTCATTGGAGAATTACTTGTTTAGGTGTTCTGCCCATTTTTGGATTGGGTTGTTTCCTTCTATTATTAAGCTGTATGAACTGTTTATATATTCTGGAAATTAAACCATTGTCAGTTGCATCATTTGCAAATATTTTCTCCCATTCTGTAGGTTGTCATTTTGTTTCAGTTATGGTTTCCTTTGCTCTACAAAGGCTTATAAATTTAATTAAGTACCATTTGTTAATTTTTGCTTTTATTTCTATGGCCTGGGTAGACTACCCTAGGAGAACATTCCCTCACACCATACACAAAAATAAATTCAAAGTGACTTAAAGACTTAAATATAAGGCAAGACAAGATAAACTTCCTGGAAGAAAACATAGGCAAAACATTCTCTGACATAATTCTTATCAATGTTCTCCTAGGGCATTATTATTTTAATCTCCATTAATTTCTGTCTCTCTGTATATATTTTTGGCTATGTTTCCAGTTCAAATTACTTATTGTTATTTTATTTTTTTCTGAGGATAAGCCATAATTTCAGTTTCTTTTGAATTAATTATTTCCCTGTTCTGTTATCAGTTTAAATCTATGTTTAAGTTCAAAACATTGTTTTAAATCATCAGGGTATATACGTATATATCAGCATTGATTTCTGCTCTTCTTGGGCATAGGAGATTTTCTTAATTGGTTTAAGAGATTGCCATAATCTCTGGGCATGATCTCATGGGATTTAAAACCCATACAAGTTTATGTCTCAATGAAATGATCATATTTCATCATGGCAAACAAGTATTATCCTTGTCTGATTTAGCTCATGAGTGTTCTGAATGGACCCAGTTGGTTAGTGGACCCAATCTGAGACTGGGTCTCCATTCCCCAAATCAGAAGAACAAGAAGGATCCGAATGCAAGTTGAAACCTGTCCAAATGAATATGTTCTCTGTAGAATGAAAGTTTCTTAGGGAAGAGGATCTGCCTCGTTCAGCTTTGAATTTTTAAATCCGAGTACAATATATGACACATAGAAAGGAAGTAATAATAACCCAGAAAGAGAAAGAAAAATACCATATGAGATCGCTCATATGTGGAATCTAAAAAAAAAAAAAAAAAAAGAACATAAATACGAAACAGAAACAGACTCATAGACAAAATACAAACTTGTGGTTGCCAAGGGGGAGGGGGATAGGAAGGGACAGACTGGGAGTTTGAAATTTGTAGACACTGACAGGCATATGCAGAATAGATAAACAAGATTATACTGTATAGCACAGGGAAATACATACAAGATCTTGTGATAACTCATGGTGATAAAGCATGCAACAATGAATATGTGATTTCATGGATAACTGAAAAATTGTGCTCTACGCTGGAAACTGACACAACATTGTAAACTGATTATAACTCAATAAAAAAATAGAAACCTAAAAAAAAAGGAAGTAGTAAGTATTTCAGGAGAGAATTACAACATGATTATTGGAATGAATGATTTAATTGGTTTTTGAGCCAATACCTAAAGAAATCAAATACTCTTCTTCCATGCTTTTCTATTGGTGTTTTCTTAGGCAAGCCTTGTGTTTCCCTTGATCCCTTTACAACTTTATAAATTTATTTAATTATTGTTATTTACTTTTTACAAATGATAAAACTGAGGCTAAGGGGCAAGTAATGATGTATCCATGGAGAGAAAACTAGTGAACAATGAAACTGGGATTAAAGGGCAATATTCTGCCTTCAGGATATAATCTTTTCACTACCTCCTCGTCCCTTGAAACTTTATACCTATAAACGAATATACACCTAATATATAATATATGACCATAAACAAATATACATTCATTTATAGGTATAATATAGAATATATGAACATATATTAGTGAAAACATGTATTTATTTTATAGGTATGTAAGTATGTATGTGTATGTGTATATATGTATCCATGTGTATGTACAGCTGTAGGCATATCTTTGACTTCTCACAGGTGAGACCAAAATGTGTCAACAAATATCAATATACCTTGAGTATTAAAAACCCTATTAAACAGGAGAATGTTACTATAATTACTTCCTGCCTTTATACCTGCTGTGTGTTGGCACATGCCTATCAGTCTGTTACAGTCTTCAGCATCCTATAAGAAAATCCCAAATACCAAATGATCTCCCACTTTGATACAAATAAACTTCTCTAAACAGGCAAAGCCAACTCTGGTTGGCTTATCTCATTTCCAAAATTACCTACACTGCTAGTTTCTTTTATTAGATACTGCTTATTTCTTTTTGAACACATCTGCAGGTTCTTGGAGGAGAGAGAAGATACTTCTTAGAGGTCACGTCCACCACCCCGTTTCGCCTAGCCTTGCATATAATACATTGTCTGTAAATAAGTATTCCTCAAGACAGTTTTAAAAGACTCAATGATATGGCTTTTTATATTTTCTATTAAAAATAAAAATGTGTCTACTCAGTTACACAGTTTGTTTTTTCTTTGTTTTGAAGCAAAGAGCAAAGCAGCTGAAACAGCCATGGAGCACAGTGCTCGTTAAAACAAATTGTAAATCTGAACTAGTATTGTGCATTTTTATGCCCAGTAAAAAAAACTCCATTCTTTATGAAGTTCTCAGGCAAACACAGAAATGTAATAGTAAGCACATCACAGAAATATACTGGTGTTTTGGGCTGTCTCACATCATCTTTGCAAACTTTTTATGAGCATTCAACTGTGTATAGTGTTGCATTGTCATGAGAACTGAACGTAACCAGTCCTAACATTGCAGGAATTGGAACATTTCTGAAACCTACTTGCCAAAGAATATTGATTCTGGTAACTTGTTCAAATTTTATGGATATAAATTCTAGAATCTTGCAGATAAAATATAAATCTTGTTAATACTAATGCTAGAATATTCTCTCTTTATCTAATAAACCTTAGGCAGAAATGCCAAAAAAATTCTCTTGTTTTTAATTTATGAGATATACAACTCTTTACATAAAAGTTTACCCCAGCACATCTGCTCCCAGCATTCTCTGTTTCACTATTAATTCCATTAGTGCTAAAATCCTAGAAGATACTTTTGTACAACTAAAGATAATACAGTGCTGCTTCCCAGGAAGAAGTGGCAAGGATGCAATGTTTTGCTTAATAGTTGTATAGCTGATAAAAAGTCTACTGGGCCAAAGGGATGGATTCTTGCCTGAGGAGAAGTGATATCCCACAGATATTCTATAGCCCTGTTTTGGTTGCTACGGAAAGTGCCTCCATAAAACTAACACTGCAGGGCTCTCAAATTAAAGATGCCATCAGCCATTATGTTAATGCTAGCAGATTTTAACTTAATGAAATGCATTTCATGCTGTTCTCACAAAATGCACTTGCGAGAAGCAATATGCTATTAATACAAACGGCAACAAACAGAAATGCTTTATTCATTGATTTAAAAATAACCATATTCTCTATGTGCATAAACATGATGAATATCAAATTCAGTTTCTTACTAGCACTCATACTTGTATACTCTTTTCTGCTGCTTTCATTTATTGTCTCACAGGGTGATTTTGCAGGTAAGCTGTGTTCTGGATGAAATATGGATTCCATCTGTGAGGCCTTTTGATAAACATTTTTGATGGATCACTGAGTGGAACCAGGTGATGATGCAACAGGATCAGGGTTAGTACTCAAAACTAGCTGGTAAAGTATGGCCCTTAAACTAGATTCACTTATATTTCAGTGTGTTAAAGATTTAATACTGTTCCTCACATTTTTTTAAATAATGCAAAGTCCTTAAGTCAAGGAATCTTGCAATGCTTAGATTACTGGAGTATCAGCAAAAAATTCCATCATGGCATAATAGTTGCTGTCATATGCATATGAAGATGGTGCTACATGCATGTTATATTCAATGCATCATCTGAAACCCCTTCATGACTGCATCACTAAGGGTACCACAGTGAGAGTCAGTTTGAGCAGAGGAGGGTGAACAGAAGCTGCAAAACTCCAGCACTTCTAGGCTCACAATTAAGAGGGATGACAGTTAGTGAATCTGCCATAATTTAAAATAATGAGAGCTCACCCTAAATTCGTATGACAAGTGAGTCTCAAGCTTCTCACATGATGGAGAGGTGAGCATAACCCTGCCAGTAAACTACACTGTGCTCCCCGCTTTAATAACACCCTGCAAAATCTTGAGCTACTCAAAACATTTCTTGAAGAGATTATTGGGAAACCAGAATGGAAGATACCTTCCTGAGTAAATCATACGTCCCTTAGGTATTTTTTAGACATTGGAATACTGATTACATGAAGAAGTCAAGAGTTGCTGCCAAGGTGGTATTCCAGATGAAGTCATGTGTTGAGGTTGCAAATGAAAACTTGACTTTGTTACATGACTCTGGAATGGTTGGGTGGTCTTTTGGGCACTTGGTGATTCACTCCATCAGACTTCCCATCCATAAAGAGTGGATAACAAGTCAGTTGACATAGATATGAAGGCCTCAAAAGGGGTCTTTACAAAGTAAACTTAAACTGCATTTAAGCAGTAACAAATGTCCAAAATAAGTTGACTGTATTGAAGAACTGGCTAAGCAGGCAGATCCTGTTGGCAAAAATTGGTAGAGGTTGACCACCATTAAAAAGCTATTAGTCTCCTTGCTCCCATTATCCAGTCTACTACTAAAGACAGAAATTCTGAATGTGCTTTAAGTATCTTTCAGGTGATCGTGATGTCACGTTTGCAACGATGATGTGGCACAGTTTTCCACCAAAATATAGCCACATTCTTGATGCCTCATATCTCTAATTTTGCATGATAAAATACATGGTGGGTTTATTGATAATCCCTAATTTCTAGTCAGTAAGTCATTTGACAGCCTGCTGCCGAGCTAATGGTGCTTGATGACAGCCTTCAAATGTGTATTGCCAATATAGACTTTTCTTGATGATTAGAGTTCTTCTGTTCAGACAAATGAATGGCTTTAATCCTTTTTAAGTTGGCTGTAAACTTGCCAGACTTTGCTGACTCTGTAAAACAATCTATAATATGTTTTGTAACTTTTCTTATGTGTGCGTGTTTCCAGGATCCATGCATCAGCATGATGACTCACTTTCTTAAAGACTATTTTGGGGTTTGCAGCTTATTGCAATGGAGGGATTTGGGAGCGTAAGGAAGCATTTCACTGCCAAATGCCTTGTCTTAATAAATGACATATGCATTTTGATGCTGTTTTCTATTTGTTTTGCAAGTACTATGTCAGCTTGACTTGGTGGTCATTTCTGGTGTTTCGTTGGGTGGCTGATCCTATCTGGACTAAGAATGCCATCACCATATCAGCAAAGGATGTGTGGCCATCAAGCCATCAGCACTGCAGCTGACCCCAGCAGTTCACCCTGAGGGGATGCGGGACAGGAAAGAACCAGACACAGGACCTAGATAGTTAAGGTGCACATCAAAAGGAGGATTTCAATGAGCCCAGGCTCTTGAATCTTCCCATACACAGAAAGTCATTAAATGTATTAATTTTAATGTCTGCTTTTCTTTAATTAACAGTAACCTTTTGATGTTCCAACTACCTGGTTTTTGTTTCAAAACTCCTGTATATCCTGACTCCTCCCTTACCTCTCCAGAGCAGTCCCTCGGAGCTATCTGAGAGGCTGTTTCCGAGGCTTGACGTCCTCAGAAAGATCGCCAACTAAAACGTAACTCACAGCTGTTAGGTTATGCATTTCTTTTGTCAGTCAACATATCTGAATCTCAGAAGTAGCTGGAATTTGTTGTTGGCATTTCTCTCCCACATATCCAGAATCAAATTGTCCTTTGACAATTTAGGAAGTTCCCAGTAGCACCGTGGCTATAAATCTTTCCTCCCTAGCAGATCTTACGTGACCCCATGTTTTTTCATTTCCTTATAACTCCACTCTTTGTTTGTCAGGAAAAAAAAAAATTCTTGACTAATCAAAGAAGGCTCAGATGATAAACAGCTTCACATATTGACCTCCCAAGTGTGATTTCATGTTAATAGCAAGTCCATGGAATAAATGCCTCAAATTAAAGGGATGAATTATTAAAAGTAACCATAAAGTGTGTCTGTACACTTGGGAAGTACTTCCAAAGAAGGAATCCCTCTCTAGTTCTTTCAGATACGTCCAGGTGCATGGCTCTTTACTCCAGGTGCTTATAAGGGCATATACCCATGTTTAAGAAGTAGTACTGAATTTGTTTCTCTTTCTGATGTTAATGTTTCATACATGAACGAATGCAAAGTTAGTGCTAACTTTTGATATGTTGGGAGAGTTATTCTATATTAGGATTTTAATATGGGTCTTCACTTATAGTGGAAGATACCCCCCAAATTAAAATTATTTGGGCAGACAGACCTGACTTTCTACTGTGCAATCAAGTATGCATTTAAGAAAATATTTGTAAAGAAATGTGCCCTAGTTTTAGGACTATATGTGTATCTATATAGATAGACATAAAATGCTGTAGTCCATAAATATTGAATTGTATAAAACTCTAAGCATTTGTCAAAGAAATCTGCATATATTCCAAAATAATTATATAGATTTTGCCTAAATAAGAATAATAAATTATTATTTTATTTATTGAGTTTCATTCTCACACACATACCCAACTCCAATGTTCTTATAAAAATTATAAATAAAGCAAAACTCTAGCTTACCCTTAAAAAACCTAGCATTATTGATAGCATATGGATAGATAATTAGTCAAAATAGTTATATATAACAGCTACATGTTTTTCATGTGGACAGATTCAAAGCAGTTTGCTTGGAATTTCACATAGCCTGCTATTTGCCCTCTTCAAAGAGATTGTCATTTTAAAGGATAATGGGCTATCATGATATTTCTTGAAAAGTCAAACTACCCTAAGGAACAATATAAATAGTGTCAAGAACCTCAGAAAAAATAAATAGAATACCTTGAAAACTTAGACCCTAAACACTTTTTGCACATTTTACAACCTTTTAATTTATCTTACTCAAATGGTCCTTTCAAGTAGACACTAAATGGGTTTGTAGTGAGCGTTTTTCTCCTGTACTCATTTGTCCCTCGCAGCTCTTGGTGCTTCTCAGAGGCATGCACGTTTCCTGCTTTGGCAGCAGCACTGTGAACACACTGTGTCCATCAGGGCCTCCAGGGAACACCCTCTGGCTGTCACAGAAGGTGCACGTTGTAGCACTGACTTTGGCATCCCTCGACAATGCAGGAGAAATCTCAAGTCGTGGAGGTTTCCTAGGAGAAAAGAAAGAATAACTCTACATTGAAAAATTTAGCAGAAAATAGCTAACCCACCCAACACCTCCTTATTTTTTTTTAAAGCCAAGGTGGTAAGTGCAAAGTAGGAAATCTGCATCTATGTGGCACAAATTGGGACTGTTAGATCACGTGCCTAAATTTTGGTATGACATTGTCTCACTCAACTGTGGATACCTTAGTAATTTAAGTAATTCAACCTTAAGTGACATGGCTGTAGCATTCTAAAAGGAGGTCCAGTAGACAGAATACACTGAAATTAGCTTATCCATTCGGTAGCATAATGTAAATTAGGAAGTCCATTGCTGAACTTATTTAATAACTGGAGTAACAGTTTACTAATTTTTATATCTGTAACCCAGCTACATTCTGTTTAACTAATATGCACTAAACACCTACCATGTGCAAGGTGCTCCAAAAGGCAAATACTAAAATTTAATTTTTTAAAAATTAAAGTATGGGAATGTTGGCTCCTGACAAGATAACTATTCTTTCTCCTTATTCTTCCACTGAATACTATTATAAAATCCAGACAGATGCATGAAGCAGCTAATAAAAGACTCCCAAAATTACATAGTAGCAGGTGAATTTGGAAGCAGATTAGAATGTGAAATACCACTGAAATGACAGTGAATTTACAATTTATGCTGTTGCCTGTGGTTTTCTCCAACCTCATTTCAGAAGAGCTTGAAACCTGGAGGTCGATATCAGTGCAGAAAGATTTTCAAGAGAAGTTCTCTAGTTTTAGTTTGAGGGCTTTAAATATAACAATGGTGGCAGCATGAGCCTGTCATTACCTAAAACTAAAGAAAGAGAAACTTTGATCAAAGTTTCTGGTTCCAAGAAGTAAACCCCCTTTTTCTTTTTTTTTTTTTTTTTTTGGTCTCTGGGCTCTTGCCATTTGGCCCCAGACGTGGTCACAGTAGTGTTAAGAATTCAGCAGAAAGGTTAAATAAAGATCCAGCTTTCTAACTAGAAAAATTAATAGGCTAGCCATTGTAGAATCTGAAAGAATGATTTGAGTATGTATGGATCTGATTTTAAATAGCATACCTTGAAATCTGAACAGAGAGTAGACTACAACTCAAGTTCCAGAATTTCACTGGATGACTTACATACAGAAAGGTACCATAAAACAGGATAAATGTTGAAAAAGCATAACACAGAAAAAGCATTGAAAAGTGAATTGACATTAGAACCAACAATAAATAGATTGTTTAGCTTGTGGCCAGACATGAATCTCTCAACTGCCTGATAAAACAAAAACATCCATAGAATTTGAACAAAACCAATGGACTCATACATGATATTCAAAATATATGACACAATTGAAAATTATGAGGCATATAAAGAATAAGGAAAATCTCAACCAACATGGAAATGTAAAACTCAATGATAGAATTTTCAATATATATAGCTGTATTACATAAGACAACTACAACATAATATAGGTAAAAGACCTATGTGGTGGTAAGCGTCTGTCTTCCACCTGAAGAAGTAAAATGTTAATTTGAAGTAGATTGAAGAAAAGCTAAATATGTACTTCGTAAAACCTAGATTAACCCTAAAAAAAAAGCTATGCAAATAGATATAGTCAAACTAAGCTATATAAACAAGCAAAGTAAATGTAGGCAAGGAGAAAGAAAACTGAAAAACAGAGGTTATAAAGAAAATTTAAGAAGTGTAGATCTGCATCCAAGTCTACTGATAATCATACTAAATGTAAATGGTTTGTGCAGACCAATTAAATGACAGAAATTGTCAGAATGGATAGAAAGAAAAATCATGACCAAATTAGGTTCTGTATATAAGAAACTTAATTTCCAATGTAATGATATAGATCATTTAAAAGTAAGAGAATGGAAATTATGTATAACACAAGGACTTTAAAATACAGAGGGAAAAACTAACAACTGAATGGAGAAATAAACAAATCCACAATTATAGTTCACAACGTCAACTCTCCTCTATTAGTAATAGATACAGAAATTCAGAAAGTATATAGAACTGAACAACAATAACAACCAACTAGAACTAACTGACATATATAGAACGCTACCCAAACCCAGAAGAATACACAATTCTTTCACATGTATATGGAAAATTTACTAAAGTAAACTATATTCTGGAAGTAAAACGAATCTTAACTTACTCAGTTAATTGAAATCATACAGAATATGCTCTCTGAGAAAAAAACGTAGTTAAACTAGAAATCAACAGCAAAAGTGTAACAGGAAAATCACCAGACATTAAGAAAGTACACATCACACTCTTACATAAGCTGTAACACAAAGAGGAAATCTGAAGAAAAATTAGAAAATATTTTTAACTAAATGAAAATAAACATATAGCAAGTAAACATATGTACGATGACAGTAATGAAATATTGAGAGAGAACTTCGTATTAAATGCTCATATTACAAAAGAAGAAATGTCTCAAATAATAGCTCAAGCTTTCATCTTAAGAATCTATAAACTAAGCAGAGAAAAAGGAATGAAAAAGATAGAAATAAAATTTAAAACAAAATACATAGAGAAAATTAAAAAAATCAAAACTAGTTCTTTGAAAAGATCAAGAAAATGGATAAAACTTTAGTGAGATTGTCAAGGGAAAAAGAGAGAAGACAAAAATTACCCATGCCAAGAATAAGAGTGGATATTACTACTGACCAAACAGATATTGGAAGAATAAACAATTACATTCAACAACTTTGAAAAATGGACCGATTCCTTGAAAACTTTCAACTACCGAAAGTCATCCCAAATTAAATAGTTAAGTAGAAGGGGCCTATAATTATAATACACATTGATTTATTCTAAGAATGTATCTCTACAAAAGAAATCTTCAGGCCTGAATGGTTTTACCAGCAAGTTCATTCAAACATTAAAAAAAAAAAAGGTTTTAACATCAAGTCCTCACAATTTCTTCCAGACAGTAGAAGAGGAGTGAATCCATCACAACTCATTTTATGGAACTGTACTACATGGAGAGTAAAACCAGTGAAAGCTCCTTTAAGAAAAGAAAATAAAGACAAATACCGTTCTTGAACCTAGATACAAAAATCCGCAACAAAATATTAGCAAATTGAATCCAACAATTTGTAAAAATAAGAATATATCATAATCCAATGACATTTATACTGCATGAGGGAGACTGGATCAGTATTCAAAATTAGTTAATGTAATTCACCATATTAACAAGTCTATAGAAGAAAAGGCATGTGACTATGCCAATTAATGCATAAATGGTATCTGACAAAATTACCTACTCATTCATCAAAAACTATCAGAAGACAAGTAATTGAAGGGAATTCCCTCAACTTGAAAAAGTTGGGAAAAAAAAGTACCACTAGCATCATTCTTTGCGTTGAAAGACAGACTGTCATCCCCTAAGATTGAGAACAATAAAAAAATGTTTACCTTCATCACTCCTATTCAAGAATGCCCTAGAAGGCCTTGCCAGTGTATTATAGCAAGGAAAAAAAGAGATATACAGATAGGAAAGGAAGAAATTAAACTGTATTTACAGAAACTGATTTTCAATGTAGAAAACCCCAAGGAATCTATTTTAAATATCTGCTAAGGATCAATCAATTTATTTGCAGTCACAAAATGGAAGGTCAACACATACATGCAAAAAATCTTATTTCAGCACACTAAAACCATTAGAAACAAAGGTAGGTTTTTTTTTTTTAAGTGACACTTAACACTAGCTCTCCTAAAGAAATAAAAATATATACATAGATATAAATTTACCAAAACATGTGCAAGATCTACATATATGTTGAACATTAGAAAAACTGATAAAAATTAAAAGAAATCCATCCTGTGTTCAAGGATTGGAAGACTCAATATAGTAAAGTTTTAAATTTTCACAGTATTGATCTCTATAGAACAATGCCACACAGATCCTAGGAGGAACTTCTGTTGTTACAGACAAGATGATTTTAATGTGTATATGGAAAGATGATTGAACTAGAATAGATAAAAGAAATTTGGAAAATAATAAATCAGAGGTATTATACCACCTGCTTTTAAAACTTACTATGAAGCTACAGTAATCAAGACAATGCAGTATTAGTGAAGAGACAGACACACAGATTAATGGAACAGAATACAGAGTCCAGAAGTAGACATGGTTGACTTTTTGGTGAACATTCAGAGGCAGTTCAACAGACTGGGAGAAAATATTTGCAATTCACATATCTGATAATGGGCTTTTATCTAGAATATATAAAAAATTTTCAAAACTTAAGAAACCAACTCAATTTCAAAAATGGCAAATGACTTCACAGAAACTTTACCAAAGGCATGTATGGTCAACAAATGAGCATACAAAAAGATAGTCACTAACATGACCTAACTCTTACGCATTGATGGAGGGAGTGCAAATTGTATTCTGCGGGAAAAAAAGTCTGGCAATTTCTACAAAGTTAAAATTCCTTCACCTAGTGAATGGGCAAGCTGGTAATCTATACAGTGCAATATAATTTAGCAATAAAGAAGAACAAGTAGCTTGGATGAATGAATCTCAAGGATATATGCTAATTGAAAGAAGTCAGTGTCAAAAGTTTACACGGTTCCAATTACATGGCAGTGTCAAAAACACGAGACCGTTATGGTGAACAGAGTAGTGTTTGCCACAGGGAAGACGGCAAAGGGACAGGACAAGGGATGTTTTGGGGGATGGAAGTGCTTTTTAATCCAGATTGTAGTGATGGCTACACAAATATATACATATTTTAACATTCATGTAACTCTACAGTAAAAACTAAAATCATTTTACAGTGTTAATTTGAAAATTTTTTTAATTTAAAAAAGTGATGAAAAAGAATTACAATGGTTTCATGATATTATTTAAGTATGAAAGATTTATCAGAGACATGCTTTAGGACACAAGGTAATGGTGAAAGGGCACTGGAATATCTTTCAACAGACAGAGATTGTAGTCTAGTAATAGTTTTAATAGTCTAGTTTGACCAATTACTAAATCTAAGGTTAAGATAAGGAATACTTCTCAACCTAATTAAATATATAAATATAAAATGTATTTATTATTATATAAAAATATATGAATATATTGTGTTTAGGTGTATATGTGGTCAAGAATTATGTTTATTATTCATCATTAATATACTATGTACCTATGTTATATATACTATGAAATTTTCTATAACATACAGATACATATTTATTTTACATTCACCCCTTAAACCATAGTATAATATATAACATATATTCATTATATATGTGTGTGTGCATATATATATGGCATGGTATTCTAGATGACATCTGAAGTCCTTCAATTTCTAAGCACATTTGATAAATATTTTCTCATATTTAAATTGTAAATGAATAAAAATATATTAATAATAAAAGTAGAATATGTTGGAATGGGGGACACATCGAATAAAATTTATGGTTAGTCTACGAATCTATTAGCCTGACTCTTAGAAACATTTGGCAAACCAACCTTCGTGCTGTTTCTGCAGCTGTTAAGTTTGGAAAATCATTGATCCAGCCTCCTTCAGCCTGGGATGCTGAGACACGCTCAGGCCTGAGTGTGCAAGACTTTACTCAGCTCTTTAGTCATAATGTACACGGCGTAAGTATGAGAACACGTCTGGCTTAGATGAGGTCTGTCCTTATGTGCAGAACGGCTTCAGCTTGGAGAGACAATGAATTTTCCTAAGGTCTGCCTTGACCTTGATTCATTTAGACAAGTAATCCGCATTTGCGGGATGGAGAAGCTTATACCTCCACATCACTGTAGCGTATTCCTGCCAGTATCTTGACTGCCCTGACTTTCTTTGCAATTTTTTGAACAAATATACCACCTGTATGTCTTTTCCTTCCCATCATTCTGAACCTGTTCTTTATGTGATTATGGTGGTCATAAATTTCCTTCTCTTGTTCCATCACCACAGCTTCCTGAAAGAGGGAAAAAAAAGACTGAGTTACAAGAGAGAACACCATTGCAGAGAAAATAATTCTACTGAACAAGTGCAATTAAGGTAAAGCAAGTAAGAAATAGAGAAGACAGAGAAATCTTGAGAAGGAAAGGACTGATGTTCACCTCCCATTTACCTATTTCAGGGCATCACAAGATTTGAGGAGAATTAAGAGAATACTATTTGGGAACTAGAAATGTGGCCAGATTTTCATGTCTTATTTCTTCTCTAATCTTGGACTTTGCCTGAGAAACTTTTTCAGAGAAAGCATGTTTGTCTTTAGAGAACTAAAGAAGGAAATACCCAGGGGGTGTCAGTGGAAGATTTTGTGTAAGTTGCTGACTTTAAGCAAGTAAGTAGAGACTGTAAAGATTTCCTTTAGAGTTGCTCAACCGAATTCATCAGTGTATAAAAAGTCCAGGGTTTAATTCAAAGGTTTGTGTAAGAACTGATTTTCTTTTGAATTGTGCTTTGTGCTTAATATCTTCAAAATCTGTAATATTTGGGGCTGAAGGAAAGTGTCATACACCGAGATTCTGTTCTTTCTCGTACAGTCAGAGGACATATGTATCATATGCACCTTGTTGCTTTCACTTTCTGAGGTCATTGGTTTTATCAAAAACAAGCATCAGGGGCTTAAACTTGGTCTCATCCACATGCGCCCTTGGCACTGTGGCCTTCTCCCTGATAGCTCAGACACAGGAGTTAGATCATTTGAGGCATGTTTCTAAAAAAGGATACTTCAGTTGTAATTATGCACGAACTTTATACATATTCACCAATAACAGTCTGTCCTTCATTTTTTAATAAACTAATTGTCATTTAGGTCTCTTGGGTGTCTCAGGGTAGGCTATTTAAGCTGTTAGCAGAAATAAAATTATAAAAAAAAACTCTGTATCTAACATACAGACAAACTTTCCACATAGAAATAACAGAGTAACTTTCATAGTTTTTAAGCTGAAGATTCCAATAAATTTACATTTTCATCTTCCTATACCTTTTTATTTATGTTACCTGAAGTCCAAAGCTTTATTAATGTTTCCTGCTTTATTGAGGCATATTTGACAAATAAAACTGAAATGTATTTAAAGTGTACAACATGATGATTTCATATACATACACATTGTGAAATTATTACCATAGTCAAGTTAATTAACAAGTCCATCACCACATGTTTAACTTTATATTTATTTCTTTTGGGCAAAAGGAGAATGCTTAATGTATACTCTCAGTTAATTTTAAGTATACAAAACAGTATTGGTAGCCATAGTTACCATGTTATATATTAGGCCCTCAGACCTCATTCATCCTATAATTGAAAGTTCGTACTTTTTTAACTAGCCTATACTTTCTTCCTCCAAGCCATCAGCCCCTGGCAACTACCATTCCATTTTCTCTTCCTATAAGTTTAGCCTCCTTAATTAATTGATTAACTAATTAATTATTTTAATGGGAAGATCTCTGAGTCCGTATAATCCTCCTCCCTGTCTGTGTCCCTGCCGAGGGGCGCAGGTACTGAACTGACTGCTTCTCTTTCCTCCTACCAGGTTCTGTGTGGATATTTCTAAAGGTTCGGTTGTGTAAGTTTTCTGCCCACCTCCGGTTTCTTTGCAGTGAGACTTTTCTCCACATTTAGAAGTTGTGTGTGTGTGTGTATGGGGAGAGGTAGTGCCCAGTCTTCCTAACTCCACCGTCTTGATCTCTTTCCTTTACCTACCTACAGCTTGAGTGGCATGTTTGACAGCAAAGGTTTACCACTAGAAAATGACTTAGACAAAATATTTTACTTAAAAGTACCAAGTTTTGAAGTTACAGACTTTTAAGTCTTTGAGACTTTGAGTACAAGATATTATCAAAGATTAAAAATTCAGTAAGCTGAATATCAGATTCATATTTTAGAGATGGATTAAGACTAGAGGTGGTTTAAATGTGGTAAGAATAAGGGGTAAGTTTTCCTGTGATGACTCTGCTGCTGCACGCACCAGATCACATTGATCATGTTAACATGTCAGAAAATGTGGAGCCAGATTATCACTTATCTATTTCCCTGAATGCACTTATCTTAAGTTTTGTATTGGCAAGATTGCTATATTTAGAAATGCAGTCAAGATGTAATAACCCAGTACAGAGGAGCATTACTAAAACCTATAGCCTCAAAAGTGAAACCGTGCGACAATAATAACTTACAGAGATCCCTAAGATAAAGATTCAAGACAAGAGTAGGCTCATATAAAACAAAATTTGGTAGTCAAATTTTAACATTTATTTGGAAAACATATTTTGGACTTCAAAAAGATAATTGAATAGCTCTAACATTTTCACCCAGGATTTTTGGAGCACCAGTTCACTGCTTTCTATAGCACACAGATTTGTGAGCAGTCAAAATTTGCTTTGCAATTCATTTTGTAAAGTTCAAATTGCTTATTCGGCACTCTGTGAAAAATTATGCTTTATGCTGCTGGAAATGTTACGAAATTATGTCCGCTTGAAACTTCACACCACTGTAATTAGGTAAAGTAAGCCGTTTTGTGCCAGGGTACAGTGCAGTGCGTAGCAGGACAAAATCACGGATGTACTGAAGGTGTAAGTTTCTCTGATCAGCAATCCCACATTTGGGGAGTTTGATCTGATAATCTTTCAGGAAGCTAGTGGAAGTTACAGTAGTCAAAATGCATATAGGATATCTAAAATGTGAGTTATCACATTTTGAAGTCATGCAAAAGAGAGTATCTCTTGAGTTTAACATTCATTCATGCATCTATTTAAGCCGAACAGAATAGATGACTCTCCCAGCGGCAGAGGTGTTCACACACTCCTCACGCAAGGGCTGTTAGGAAGTTTCCCAGATCAACATATACACTTAATGTATATTTCTTCATTATTTGCTTAAACCTTACCATTTATGATAATTATTATATTCCAAATGAATACAGTAAAGATCTAAAAAGTAACATTCCTTCCATGTGTTGCAGATTAGTGGTAAAGTCAAAAATCAGACTTCAGATAATTTGAAATACCATTTTGTGAACTGCTTTTTTAATCAATTGTTTGGAGGTTGAAACTTACAAAATTAAGTCAATTGCAAGAAGAGTAGATGTTTTGAAAATATTGTTATCTACATATTTTAATCTTAAGCTTTGTACATATGCTTAACTATATGTACTTAAGCACATATAAAAAGATTTAGAGAGTAAAATTATTTAAAATACTTTTGTTCATTTTTCTTTATGTTGTTAAAAAATTGTTACCTAAAACCAAGAATCCTTTAAGAAGTCTTTAGGTCTTTAAGAAGCATTTTGGAAAAATAATTAAAATTCTTTGCCAATACTACATTTAAATTTGATACTTTTGGAGGAGTGGCCAGTATGACGGAGTAGAAGGATGTTCTTAGCTCACCCTCTCCCATAAATACACCAAGAGAGACATCTATGGACCCACCCATTCACTCAGAACACCTGCTGAACTTTGACAGAACATCGCCTTCTTCAAAAGACAAAATTCATCACAAATCTTGTAGGAGAAAAAAAAATTAGTGCGGGGCCTGTCCCACAGGGAGGGAGAGGCAAAGGAGGAACAGTGCTCTTACGCTGGGTCTCCCCCTCTCCAACGGAGAGGTCAGCAGGACAGAGGGGGAACCTCTGAGACTTGGGTCTTTGCACAGCAGCCCTTGGCCAACAGAACTAAGTGAAATGGGCACAAAGCATCCCTGAGACCCCCAGCCCTAGACACAAACCATCGGGTGTGGGCCAAGACTGTCTGCCTGCAGCAGGCAGAGGACTAGGGCCAACTGCACAGAGGCAGCCTCAGGGGACAGGAGTGTGCTGTGCACCGTGGCTGGGAGTGTACACAAAACAGTATAGCCTGGGTACCCCTTAAGAAAAAGAAAGAAAGATGAAGGTGGGGGGCATACCAGCACAGGCCTCAGCGAGTGGATTTCATGGAGCAGGATGAGTGCAGGAGCAGCATTTGGTGCTGGGATGGTGCTGATCTGATAGCGCACCACAATCCAGGTGTGCCATCCAGAAGTCAGCGGAACTGCACTGGTAGCCCTGAGGGCAGAGAATCTGGGGGACACTAGAGCAGTGCACTGACATTCCCACAGTTAACATGGAAACAAGGGCAGAGTCAACAAAGACTCCTTAAAGCACTCCAACCCCACCTGCTGTGCATCACAGCTCAGAAGTGGGTCTGGAAGCCTGCATTCCAACAGAAGAGGAACAGACTTGGCTCCTGACACAACATTGTAAGCTGACTATACTTCAATTAAAAAAAAGTTATGAACAACAACAAAAAAATGTAATTGCAGCCAACACTGTCTACAGATGACTTAGCTTAATTTATTTTTTGCAAAAATCTAAGAAAATGTTATATTCATACTAACAATGAGTGCCAAGAAAACTTTTTATTAAATTGGTGTTAGATTTTCTGTTTGTTGAAGCTCTGACTATAGAGCTATTTGGGAAATAGATGAGCAATACATAGTCAATAGGAAAAAAATGTCCATGTTGTACACCTTTTTAAATGCTTTGCTTTTGAATGAATAACAAAAACAGATGCAAGAAATATATTTTTTTTGTTTTGTTCAAGGCCATGGATAATTTTCTTGAAAATTGAAATACACTATAAATACAATGTTTGTAGACTTTAAAAAACATCAAATATATTGAGCTAAATTCACAAACTAAACGCCCTCATTTTAAGTACACATTTTCATGAGTTTTGACAAATTAATTTGCCTATGTAACCACCACATTCAGGACATAAGTCATTTTCATCATTCAGATATACTATTAATACCCTTTGTAGTCAACCCAAATTTTTACCCATCTCTCAGGTAACTATGGATAAATTTTATAATTTTATATATTGGACTTTAGTTTTCTGGATTATTTATGACTTCTTTCATTCAGTATATTATATTTGAGGTTCTTTCCATGTTGTTGTATGTATATACCAAATTTTTAGTTTGGTTACTAATATAATTTCAGAAATTTTCTAGTTTCTTCACAATACTCAGTTTACAAGAGATAAGAATTTAATAGGAAAATTAATTAAACTGCTTTATTTTGATCAAATGAAATCTAAGACATGATAAGATTATACAGTTAACCCTTGAAGATAGGTTTTTTTAAAAAAAGTTTTAACAACTTTTTTTGGGGGGAGTGGAAGTAATTAGATTTGTTTATTTATTTTAATGGAGGTACTGAGGATTGACCCAGGACCTCGTACGTGCTAAGCACGCACTCTATAGCTGAGCTATATCCTCCCGCACCCACAACCACAGGTCTAAACTGTGTGGGTCCATTTATGCACAGCATTTTCTCATTGGTAAGTACTACAATACTCCATGATCCATGGCTGTTTGAACCCACAGATGTGGAACAACTGTGGATAAAGAGGGGCTGACTATCAATTATATACAGACTTTTGTGCAGAGTTGGTGCCCCAACCCTTGTGTTGTTCAAGGCTCAGCTATACTATTAGAAAAGACAGTTATAATGAAACACAAACCTATTCACTGAATTTTGAATGTTAATACTGGTAGGGAAAAATCTTGAAAGGTAAGAGTGGTGATCTTAAAATATATTTTAAAAAAGAGTTTTACTCAGAAGAAATCTATAGAGATTCTTTTCTTAAGAAGGCTGCGTTATAGTTGGACGTATCTGCATTTCAGTCTTGGCTCCATCACTTGTAAGCCAAATGAATATTCCCAAGTCGCACAATCAGTCCAGACCTCCAGCTCCTGCAAAATGGAAAAAAAATAAGTAAATACCTATTTCTTTTAAGGTTGCAGTAAGATTAAATGAGGAAATTTATGTAAGGCACCTGGCACACACAGTACATAGTAGGTACTCAATACGTATAAAGTTTTCTCAACAATTACTATAATAGAGCCCATAAATTCCTCCACAGCCCTATATTATTTTGCCTCACTACAACCAAAAACTGCGTAATGCCTCACCTAGAAGTTTTATAAACCAAAATTTGATGAACGTGAACTATTGACTCTCCCAATAACAAACACAAGCCTATAACATACTTTTTTTTTTTTAATTGAAGTCATACCCGCAACTACTGCTCTTTGCAACTTTGCCTTCAACAGCAGTCATAATAATTCACACATTCATTCATCCATAGTATTCAGCCATTATGTGTGGGCACTCCCCTGAATACTCATCTTATTCAGATCTCTGCTGGGTTTCATTTAATCGGATAGGCTTTGGGGAGAGCCCAGTCTGACATAGTTCTACTTTCCATCCTCTTTGCATTTGCTTTTATTTCCTTTGTTTCACACACACACACACACACACACACACACACAGAGCTGGTGTTCCCTTACTAGAATGTGTGCTTCATAAGAATAGGGATTTTGTTTTGTTTGCCACTGTATTCTCAGCACCTGGAAAAAGATTCAGGGGCAGAGCAGAGGCGCAATGAATGTGTATCAATCAAATCAGTGGGAATACAGTTTTGACAAAATCAAGAAACTCACCATGGCTCAGGGCTCTGGAGTCACGGATCTTTGCCTTTAATCTCAAGACAGCCCATGGCAGCCCTCTCTGTTGACCTCTCTTTATTTCTTAGTTATTCACAAAGTTTGAATAGCTACTGCTGCTTTTCTTTCCTCTGCTCTCTGAAGTCCTTCAATCTAAGCTCAAGCTGCCATCTTGTTCTCTCTTTCTTTTCTTTACAGAGCAAGTCCAAGGGCTATGTCCAGATGGATCCACTACTCATGAGATCATTAATCATAGCCTTTGTTCATATTTTTGCCACTCTTGTTGTATATTTTTCATTTGAAAAATAAATTATCCTAGATCAAGCTTAGTCCAGGAAAAAGATCCAACTGAATGTAGCCAGTTTCCAATTTAGATAGGAGTTGGTGAACCTGAAATAAAAGGTCTTGGAAAAAATCATTTGTAATCTATTATTTTTCTCCAAGATAGTTTTAGTCCTCTAGAAATAACAGCTATGTTTAGGGAAAATACTCCATTTTAGAAATCATGAAATATTTTGTAATATTATGTTTTTAAAAATAGAATTCAAATAAATTCATTAACTCAGGGTAGAAGTGTGTGTTTTAAAGTATCATGGTAAATAATTTTTTCTACAGACAATATTATTCATATATATTCATACATATATATGCTAAAGTTACTACTATAATTTTTTAATTTTTATTTGGCACAGTGACCATGAATTTTATTCTGATTTTGTCTAGATTGAAGTTGGTACCATATTCAATTAAGAAAAATTCTACCTTACTTTAAAAATTCTACTTTACATTCCTATTATGATTATTGTACCAAAATTTTAACAAGCTTAGAAAACATGTTATACTCTTCTTTTCAGAGAAGGAAATGACACTCATGTTTTCTGAATTCCAAGTTTGTATGTTATTTTTCGTTTTTCTTTACTTAAGTTATTGAGTTTTGGACCCAAGAGATAAATGATTTTTATCTCTGTATTCTCACTGTTTGAAAAGGAAAAGAAAAAAAATAAACTAAGATACTTTTTCTTGTACTAAACAAACAATTTTACTCTGGATTTTAGGATTGTCAGCAGGCTTAGATGAAGGACAACAAATAATTCCACTTTTTCCTTTAGGAATCAGTTTTAATCTTTATAGATTCCAAGTACATCAGGTTTGTCTTTATGACGAGTATTACTGATGAAGAACAATAATTCTGATTTGTTTTCTTAAACCCAGAATGTGTTAGCTGTATATTCCTTTGTTTTCAAATTGAATATGAGATTTTTACTCTGCTCTCTGACAGTCCTGTTCTAGATATAAATGGGTGAAAATCAACACGTCTATGATGAGTACTATCTATCTTTGCAGCTGTAGAGGATCCAGAGAAACCCTTGAGGCGTAAAGGTAAGGTGAGTTGGGGGAGACTTCACAGAGAGGTGATTGTGTAGTTGGCATGTGAAGGCTCATATAAATGCTTCTCAGTGAAAACAGATAAGTAGTAGAGAAAGATGCTCCAGATAAAGGAAACATCTCATATCAACACAGAGCCCTGAGCTTATTCCAGCAATGATAAGAATTCCTGAATGGCTCTCAGGATGTATAAATATTAAAGGATGCAGCCAGAAGGATAAATTGAGGTCACATTGAGAAAATCCTTATTTGTGCAACAGCTATATAGAATTTGAATTTTTCCTTCTGTAGTAGGTATCTTTAGGTAGTGTTAGGATCCAATATGTGTTAAAGAAAAGTCACTTGGCAGAAGCTAAATAATAGAATTGAGTAGCATATAAAATTCATATTAATACGTAACAGATTATCCCAGTCAACTACCACAGTTTTCCCTCTGTCTTCTGATGATTTGTGTTCTTTCTACATTCAAAATATACTTAGTCTTTCTTAAGACCTCCAAAAGTCTCATTCCATTAGAGCATCAGCTCTCAGTCCAAAATCTTATCTGAGTCAGATCTAGGTGCAGAGAAGGCCCTTGGGGCATAGCTCCTTAAGGATAGCTCATTTAGTACACTTCCTCTTGGCCTGTGAAAATAAGAATATAAGTTCTCTGTCTTCCTCTACCCATTACTAATGGCAGGACTAGCATAGGGTAATCACTCTAGACATGCCTGTTCAAAAAGTAGACACATTTGAAGGCACAAAGAAGCAACCAATCCACAATAGTTCTAAAATCCAGCTGGAAATTTTATTAGTTAGGACTCAAGTTCTGGGAAAAATTATCTATTGCTTTAAGCTTCACTCCCTGGGCTCTTGGTTCAACCCTTTGAGTTATCCTTTTTTTCATTAAAAAAAATAACACATCTGTAGAACTAAGTAGCTTCTTTACCAGTCAGCTTCTTGCCATTAAAAATGTGAGGGCCAAAGTCCTCTTTGCTTTTTCTTTTACTGTCTTATCCTATTCAGTCCAACTGGGTGCTGTTCTGCATATATAACTCTTAAAACCTTTGTGGATCTTCTATGAACCTCATTCAGATTTAATACACTAGGCAGATTCCAGAGCCACAAAACACTGCAAGATAAGCCCGTCCCTCCCTCCCTTGAGCTCCTTCTAAGATGGCTACAGAGCAATGCCCTTAAGCTTCTTAAAACTCCAATTTTTTTTGATTGACAGGCTCCCTGAGGCACCCTCTTTCATCTAACTGAATAATAATCGGACTGGATATTGTCTTTCCAAGATCTTAATAAAAGATGTTACAGTTATACCCTTGACATCATCTTTGGACCATATTTTTTTCCAGCAGATCCTGGACTGAACATTTGCTTAGAAGTCATTTCTTAATTTTTACACCATTTGACATTTGCAAAGGATTAACATTTCCAAAACCATCAAGTCCTGACTTGCTTTTATTTTACAGTCTTTCTTTTAGTTTCTCTCTCTCCTCTATTAACACCACGAAGAAACCAGATGTCACTTTAAAACTGGTTAAAAATCTCCTTAGCTATATTACCCAGTTAATTAAGTATATTTTCAACTTTCCACAGAATTGTAAATAAGAAGGTTACTAAACTTTCTGCCACTACATAAGAAGGCTCTCTCTTCTTTCAGTTTTCAATAATTTTTGACTTGCTTTCCTATAAGCACTTATAAAAGATTGTGTTAAACATCACCCACAGCCTTATTTGAGGTTCTGAAACTTCTCCAAGTCATTTCAGGCTCTCACCAGCACTATTCTCAGGAGTTCCCTACCTGATTCCAAAGCCATCTCCACATTTTAGGTATTTATTAGGAAGACATCTCACTTCTAGTCATCAAATCTATATGCATGTCTTTTATTGCTGTATAATAAATTGCCTTATGCTTTGCAGTTTAAAATAATTTTTAAAAAACACTTTTAATAGATTTTCTGTGGGTCAGGAAACTGGGAGTGGTTTTGCTGGATGACTGGCTCAGAGCCTCTCATTAGTTTTTATTTTTTTTGTCCAGGAATTTAGTCATCTGAAGGGATTGGAAAATCTACTCAATAACACGAATAGCTTGATAACATGACAAGGACACTCAATTCTTCATCACATGAACCATTCCCTAGAGATATTCAGCCAACATGGAAGCTTGCTTCCTTCAAAATGAGTGAGAGTGTGTGAAAGACAACACTAAAGACAGAAGCTTCAGCTGAGTATAAACTAATCTCAGAAGTAACATACCATCATTTTTGTTATATGCTGTTGGTGACACAGTCCAGCTCTGGTAAATATGGGAGGTGACTACACAAAAGTTGTGAATCCTAGGAGGCAAGGATCATTAGGAGCCATTTAAAAATCTATCTGCCACAATAGGAAACTTATAATAGAGCTAGGGAAAATCAAAGTCTGTTTTAAAATTTTAAGTCTAATGAATAAAGGGACAGTAGTGAGGATTAGAGAGGAGAAATGGATTTGAGAATTATTTCAGAATTTGAATAGCCTATACTCTGCTTGTTAACAAAGTACTTATTAAGAGCCATAGAAAGGGAAGAGAAATAACCATGTGAACATTCATAGAGGGGAATGTGATTAACTAATTGAATTCATGGCCCTAATTTTCCTACCCACTTATTTCCATGACTTTCAGTAGTGCCCTCCCACATCGACTCTGGGCTTGGTCATATGACTCTCTTTGGCCAAAAGTATATAAGCAAACCTGGTTCACCATAGCCTTGAAAAAATGGATTTTCTGCTTTTTCTTTTGAACCTACTTATTTTTGTGGGGAACTAGAGTTCAATTTTGTGGACTGAAAGTCAATTTACCGATAAATATAGGGATTCTCTTAGTAGATTGCCAATATGATTCCCTAAATTGAAAAAATAAATTTGAAATTTTTGGATTTGAGGTTATCTTTATTAGTGTCTCTAGAATAGTCATCTGTATCCTTTACTGTCTTTCTCAGGCCTCTTAAAAACACTGAGAAGCTTTACTGTCAAAACTTGATCACTTCTAATGTTCTAGGGAAGTTCTCTGTGTGTGTCTGGAGTAAAGAAAGGAAAAACATTCTCCTGTTATTTGTGTTTCTTTGCTAAAGGATGTGTCTTTGAAATAGGATAACTTAATGCTCAAGTTTTATGCTTTAGTGCTAGTTCTCATAAAACTAATAGTATTTGTACCACTATTGTTCCACTAACAAGTCTTTTATGTTAAATTTAATTCCATTTTTTTTCCAACAACTGGGAAAACTGCCTCAACTGCAAAACCATAAATGATTAACTTCACCTGTTTTTTAATTTGAGTTTGGTTTATGAAAACAATTGAGATCTATTGTCAGAAAATGCAGAAGCTACAAAGTCTTTAACTGAAGGTATGCATAATTTTAATATGACTACAACTTAATGAAGTGAGTAATAGGTACATTACTCATTTTTATTTTTTAACTTCAGACCCTCTTTTGTATACTTTTCTCTATGGTACTCAGTCAGGGACTCAATAAAATACATTTTTTCTTTGCCTGCTAGATTGTTGTTAGGTTCTGCCAATGGAGAACGCTAGAAGAGATTGGGTGTAGGAGGAAGACAAATTCTTCTGTGTGATGATTAATTTTACATGAGAGCCTGACTGGGCATGAGTACCCAGCTATGTGTGTGGTGTTCTGAGTGTGCCTGTGAGAGTGTTTCTGGGTGGAATTAACATTTGAAATGGTAAACTGTCTAGAACAGATTGTTTTCCTGAATGTAAGTGGGACTCATCCAATCACTTAAACGCCTGAGTAGAACAAAAGGCTGAGTTAAGAGGGAACCTCTCCTGTCTGACTGCTTTCAAACTGTGACATAATTATTTTCTTTCTTCCGTTTGGGCTCATATGGAAACTTCAGCTCTTCCAAGCTCTTATGCTTGCCAGCATTTTAATTAGATCTACAACATCAGCTCTCCTGGGTCTCCAACTTACCAACTGCAGATCCTAACCTCCATAATTACTTGATTCAATTTCTTATAATATATATCTTTACTGTATGTTATATAATACATATCTTATATTACAGATATACACAAACATATATATGGCCCTAAAGGAGACAAGCATGCCCACTTTCACTGCCCCTATTAAACATAGCACTGGGATTCCTAGCCTGTGTGATCAAGCAAGGAAAAAATAAATAAATAAAGGCATCCAAGTTAGAAAGGAAGAAGTAAAACTGTCTCTGTTTGCAGATGTCATCATCTTACATACAGAATTTACTAAAGGTTCCACCATGAAACTGTTATAACTAATAAACCCATTCAAGTTACAAGATAAACACTTGACATACAAAAATCAGTTGTATTTCTATACACTAACAATAAATTATCTTAAAAAGAAATAAAAAAACAATTCCATGTTCAGTAGCATCACAAACAATAAAACACTTAGGAATAACTTAACCAAGGAGGTGAAATATCTGTACACTGAAAGCAGTAAGAAATTGATGAAAGAAATTGAAGAAGACACAAACAAGTGGAAGATATCTTATATTCATAGATTGAAAAAATTAATAGTGTTCAAATGTCCAAACTACTCAAAACCATCTACAGCTTCAATGCAATTCATTTCAAAAACACAATGACATTTTTTACAGAAATTTAAAAAAGGATTGTAAAATTTATATGGAATCACAAAAGACCCCAAATAGCCAAAGCAGAAGAAAACCAAAGCTGGAGACATCACACTTGCTGATTACAAACTACATTACAAAGGTATAGTAATCAATGTGACAATATTGGCATGAAACAGACAAATAGATCAATGGAACAGAACTGAGAGACCAGAAATAAATCCATGCATATACAGTCCACTGATATTTTATGAGGGAGCCAAGAATATTCAATAGGAAAAAGATAATGTCTTCAATAAAAAGTGTTGGAAAAACAGTATTGCTACATGTGAAAGAATGAAACTAGATCCATATCTTATACCACTCACAAAAATTAACTCTAAATGGATTAAAGTTGTAATGGATTAAGATCTGAGACTGTAAAACTCCCAGAAGAAAACATAGTCAAAAATCTCCTTGACACTGGTCTTGGCAGTGGTTTTATGGATATGACACCATAGGCACAAGGAACAAAAGCAAAAATTATCAAGTGTTATCACATCAAATCAAAAAGCTTCTGTGCAGCAAAAGAAATAATTATTAAAATGAAAAGGCAATGTACAGAATGGGAAAAAATATTTGTAAGTCACATATCTGATGAGGTGCTAATAGCCAAAGTATATACGAAACTCATAAAACTCAATAGCACAAAACAAATAACCCAACTGAAAAATCATAAGAGGACATAGATGTTTTTCCAAAGAAAATATGCCCCCATTCTTTGAGTTGTGTGTTTACTTTTGGATATTGTCTTTTGATGCACAAAACCTTTTCATTTTGGTCAAATCCAAATGTTTATGCTTTCTTCATTGTGTGTTAATTTACATATCTAAGAAATTGTTGCTTAATCCAAGGTCATAAAGATTTATACTTGTGTTTTCTTCCTTCAGTTTTATAGCTTTATCTCTTACATTTATATCTTTCATAAACTTGAGTTAATTTTTGTGTATAACATGGGGTCCTACTTCATTCTTTTGCATGTGGCTATCCAGTTATTGCAACACCACTTTTAAAAGACTATGTATTCCTCATTGAATTGTGCTGGCATCCTTGTATAAAGTCAATTGATCATAAATAGAAGGGTTTCTTTCTGTACTTTCAATTCTATGTCATTAATTTATATCTGTCTTTATCATATTACCAAACTGTCTTGATCACTATAGCTTTGTAATAAGTTTTGAAATCAGGAAGTGTGAGTCTTCCAACTTTGTTCTTTTTTCAAGATGAATTTGACTATTCTGGATTCCTTAAATTTCTACATAAATTTAAGGATCAGCTTAACAATTTCTGCCCAAGAAAGACATCAGGGATTTTGGTAGGAATTGCGATGAATTTGTAGATCAAACTAAGTGTTAGATCCTTAATATTAAGTCTTTCATTTAGTGAACATAGGTACTTTCCATTTGTTTGGACCTTCTCCTTTATTCTTTTAACAATGTGTTGTAGTCTTCAATATATGTCTTGCAATTTTTTAAAAAATAAATTCTTGAGTTTTATTCTTTTTGATGCTATTATAAATTGAGTTTTTTATTTCATTTTTTCTGATTATTCAATTTAAGTGTATAGAAATACAATTAATTTTTGTCTATCAGTTGTGTACCTGCATAGTTGTTGAACTCATTTATTAGTTCTAAGAATTTTTTTAGGGAATTCTTTGGGACTTTTTGTATACAAGATAATGCTAACAGTAAATAAAGGTAGTTTTTTTTTTTACTTTTCATTCCTTTATTCATTTTCACCTAACTACCTTGGCTAGAACCTCTAGTACAATATGAACAGAAATGTCAAGAGTGGATATACTTGTCTTATTCTTGATCTTAGAGAGAAAGCATTCAGTGTCACACCATTAAGTATGATAATAGCTATGGATTTTTTCATGATGCCATTACCAGATTGATGTTTATTCCTTTTCCTAGTTTGTTGAATATTTTTGTCATTAAAGGATGCTGGCTTTTTCCAATTTTTTTTTGCCTATTGATATTATCATGTGGTTTTTTGCCTTTTAGTTTGTTGATACAGTGTGCTACATTGAATGATTTTTCAATTTTAAATCAACTTTGCTTTTCTATGATAACTCTACTTGCTTGTGATGTATAATCCTCTTTATATGCTGCTGAATTGAGTTTGCTAGTATTTTGTTGAGTACTTTTTTATCTATATTTGAAAGGGATCTTGGTCTGTAGTTCAGTTTTCTTGTGATTTGCGATGCCTTAGTCTAGCTTTCACATCAGTGTAATATTACTTCATAAAATGAGTTGAGAAATGTTCTTTCCCTCTTATATTTTTAGTAGAAGAGCTTTGTGAAGCCCTGTTAATTCTTCTTTAAATGTTTGGTCAAATTCACCAATGAGAACAACTTGGCCTGAGATTTTATTTGTGGGAATTTTTTTTTTTTTACTATTAATTTAATACCTTTATTTGTTAGGTATTTCTGATTTTCTATTTATTCTTGTGTCAGTTTCAGTAGTTCGTATCTTTCCAAGAATTTTTAAATTTTACCTAAGTTATTAAATTGTTTGTAGACATTGCCTGTTTTCAGTCAGTCAAGGTAAAGTTTTGACAATTTTATTTGTTGTTTCATAGAACAAGCTTTTGTTTTCATTGATTTCCTCTATTGTTTTTCTGTGTCTACTTCATTTATTCTTACTCTAATCCTGAACATTTGGTTGTGTTCTCATTAATTTATTGAGAAGTATATTTTCTCTGCCATTGAAGCTGACACAATCTCACAAACCTATACTTGCAATAAAAAAAATTATGTTTACTCATCCTGGCTACACTCAGCTCTGAACTGCCTAGATAAGAGTAATGTATCTCTGACATCTGTCTCCCATTTATCAGAGTTTCAGCTCATTATTGTAGTTACACAGACGTTGCCTTTTTGTAATTTTTCTATTTGTATTCCCTCTGTAAAGGGCACACCTATGAAAAATATTACTTTCCCAGATCTAGGAGAATTAATCTTTAGTCAAAGCAATGAATTACCTACTTCCAACTCTAAACCTAACTAGAAAATTCTTTTCTGTAGTCCACTATAATACACAGCAAAGTATAATATCTTTGAAGTCATATATAACTGCTTACTATTTCACTTATTAGCCTTTCTACTTATCAGATGTGTAAAATTGTTAATATATATGTGAATTACTATATGGATTATTAAATGAGTGAATGGGTCTATAACATACTTCGTGAAGAATGTGTAAGTTCTTAAGACTTTAACATGAGTTATCTCACTTATATATCATTTGTGCATAGCACATTGTGTGATATTATATAAGTAAGAGCAACTAAGATTCGCTGTGCTTTTAATCAAGAGAGGGCTTTCAAATATCTTATTTTGTGTACCCTGTGTAATACGCTGTAAGGACATTATTACTATTATTATTATTATTATTATTATTATTAAGCTATCCAGAGAAAACTTTGGTGATATTAATTTACAAATCAATACTCAGGGTCCAGGTTCTGAATACAATCCCAGACTTTTTTCCATTTCTTCACACCATTCTAAATTAGCTTGCTTATTGACTGCTTGATAAATTGATTACATAATGAGTACATCAGTAAATTATATATGAATTTGAATATCATAAGATTTTACAAGATAGTTCTATCTAACCCACTTTGAGTTCTTGATAAAGTTTGTAAAGCTTAAATGTGCCTGAAACATGTAGAATAATAACATATTCTTTTTTGAGGTTTCAGGAAAATAAACGTGAACCAATGCCTTGACAGCATTTGTTTCTCCCTATTCACAACATATAGATTTGGAGAAGAATTCAATTGTATTATCTTTTTGGTTCAATACAATTTAATAAATCTCTTCCTATCCTAGCATTCTGTGTGTAGGAGTATAATGAGGTATGCACTATTAAAGATCAATGTAGGGGATCAATTAACTTAGAATCAAACCCAGCACTAGGAATTGGCAGTCCTGGTGGAAAGAACCACTGTGCTTCAATGTATCTCTAGTACCACTTTCTAGCTCAGAAGTTGTAGCATTTTCCCCTGCTGTGGATCTTTTTGCTACAAGGGCTAGTGTGTTCTGCATATGATTTGGCTTGTTCTCAAAGACATGTTTGCTGTCTTAATGAGTTCTCAAGAGACAGTAAAGAAAGTGGGCTTCTCATTTGCAGGGCTCACAGTAATTTAAAGCATTCATTATAAAGCTACTTCATAGGAATTCATCTTTCATATAAAGTTAATTTGGTCTGAAATTGCACACAATATTCAAAGCCTAAGCCCCAAGTCTTATGTGTTAAAGAAAAATAAATCAATTGAGAATGTACACAACAATGGAACTATGATATAGTATTCCTGGTGTAATAGAGATATTTCTAATTCAATAATATTTAGAGTTAACTTTCTGAAAGGCTGTGACATTGACTTTCTTATTTGCACAGAATTGAAAACAACATGCAATTGGCTATCTTGGGTAAATGTTTCGTTTGTTGAGACAAAATTTCTTGCTTATTAAGTGTTAATCCTTACAAAACTTGGCTCACACTACAGATTCAAATATATGCAGAATGATGTCAAAATAAATGTGAATGCATTATATTATTTTACCTACAAGCTAATTGTCAGACAAACAAGAAAACATAAGAAATATTAAGTGATATCCGTAAGGGGAAAAATGACCATTATCTACAATTGTTTCACAGTGGTTATAAATACTGTATATCCAGAAAATAAAGTTTATTTTTGTTAATATTTTAGAGGGTTTTGGGTCCTTTCAGTTCAATCTCCAATGTCTTTTTTTTAATATGTGCATAGTAGTAGACTCATAATTTACACTTTACACATGCAGAAAAGATAATTTGTTTGAAGAATCTTTTCCAAAGAATAGTCTAACTGATCCCAATGAATATCACCAAAGGTCTTTCTTTAAAATAAAATAGGAAAAGAAAAAAAATATATGTTTATGTGTGTAATTTTGATTTATTTGGTTTAAGTGGATTAAAAATTATTATATGCTATACAATTTTGGTTGTTTTGCTACTGTGAGGGATTAAATGAGTTTTATGTATTTCTGAGTAACTTAATTTTTTCAGCCCCTGAAGCCATATAAATCTTTTTTTTTAATAGGAAAGCTTTAAATTCTTAAAAATTTCAGCTTACCCGCACCTTGCTATTTTAAGAGGATTTTCTACTTGAAAAAAATCTCAGTCTTGCCTATGAAATAGCAACAAAAAATGATGGGAAAATGTTCAAATAACTCAGTTCTAGCAATTTTGCTTACTTTTCATGTAAAATATTAAACATATTACACAGCATAGTGGACATCTAATATACTTTGTGAGTGCAACCTTTTTTACCTTCGTATAACCAGGCTGTATTAGATCTTTCCTCTCTTGGATCTAGGCAGTATCAGCTTTCAAGGTCTGAATATTATATCCCTGTCAAATCAAAAGACTATATTGAGCCTGAGGCAAACTCTAATAAAATACTCACAGTAGGAGCAACCAAACTGTATCCTGCTTGGCAACTAATGCCTCTGCTTTAATAGAAAGAGAATTTGGTTTTTTTCTTCTGCCCTGACCAGCATACTAAATGCTCTTGCAGACTGAATTGCACGTTATGATTGGGTAATATCTAACACACTGCTCACAAATCCAGATACACCCAGCAACAGTCTATCATCAGGTGAAAATAAGTATGTGGTCTTGTGTCTGAGCACATTCTGTTGTACAAGCCAGTTTTGCAAACAGATTGTGTCCCCTCCATGTGAGACCACTCATACCACATAGTTGAGTGTCTCTTACACTCTCTCACCTCATGGAGTTTCCCTGTGACTAGTTTTCCTGAAGGAAAAGCAAAAACAAAAGCAAAACCAAAACCATTCAAGCCTGGTTTTTCGATAAATTGTCATGAAATGATGGCACCGATCGGAGTTAAACTGCTACCCCACTGGGGGAGTTTCTAAAAGAATAGAGAACGAAGTCCTCCTGTGTTGGCAAAATTTCAGATGCCACATCTTGTTTTCCAGTCTCTAGAGAAAAGACAGAGGAAAAAAACAGACAAACTATTTTTAAAAGTTGACTTTTCTGTTCCACTTTTATCACAAAAATACAGTGATTTGCCTATAATAAAATAATAACTTTTCTTAATGTGATTTATTTTCCTTGCCCGCTGTGCTTGTGCCAGTACCATCATTTACGGAATAACCAGTTGCTTCAAACATTGTCAAGATACGGTGCACCACATTGCTTCTGAACAAGAATTCAGTTTACAGTTAAAAAAAATAATAAAATAAAACAACAGGCCAATTCCTGTGGGGTTCACTGGCCATGCCATTGGCTACATTATCCAGAAGGACCTGACCTTAAAGAATGTTAATATAGCTTATCAGTAATTCAGTTATAATAATGCCATCTGACAAGGAACATTGTCTGGGGTTGGGATGTTATCCTGTAGGAGGCAGTATGTGTGTGTGTGTGTGTGTAGCAGTTTCTCCCATTGCTAGAGTATTTAGCTTTGAGAATCAATGAGAAAATAGATGTGGAATTATTTATCACAATTACCCATAATGACCTGATCACAAGAATTTTGCTTCCCAGCTCTTCTAGTTTTAACATATTACAAACCTACAAGGATTATGCTTCCATTAGGAAATATAAAAATATTTTTAGGCTGTTGAAAACTATGACTTTTGATCTTTTTAAAAAAATTTTACTGTGAAAATAAGTAATAAGCCAATGAACCAAAATCATTAAAAATCAGGGGAAAAAAGTTGAAATGGAAGATAAAACTATCTATAATAGCATTAAAAGCTAAAAATTGTTTGGAAATAACAGGTTTAGAAGGTGAAAAATAAAAAATTTTACTGAATATAAAGAATATTTCTTAGGCAGAATGACAGCATGCCAAAGCTATTAATATTTAAAATGTATGTGTTTCTTTGCATTTTCTCTCAATTTTGTTTCATTTTTTACAAAATACCAACTTTTGGATTTTAAATGAAACATTTCCAAAAATATATAAAAGACTATGAATTTTAAGACAAGCGACAGTTCCCTGTACTTAACAGCTAATAAATTATATTCAAAAACCACTGTGATCAAAATTGTAGTATTAACTTAGATAACCAGAACAGTTGAGTGCAAACAGATCCATGTATTTATGGAAATTGAGTGTATGAATGGATTTCTCAAGAAGAAATATAAAACCCAAATATAAATATTACTGCAGAAGTGACTAGAAAGGTGTGTTGGATGATTGAATGCCCCTCCCCTATGGGTCGTTTTGTTTACTCTGAAATTTCTATTATTTACTTTTAAATCTTCTCAGTTCTTCTTAATCTGACTCTAAGTCTCTTATCTTTTCCCTCATGGATTTTTCTCTTCCTGTTCATATCACTTTCTTTTAAATTATGTTTTGTTCATGGAAGTCCATTGTTCAGAGCTGGACAATGCTGGGTCATTACAGTTCTTATTACATTGTTATCATCTATCCATGAAATGTCTTTTTAAAATTTATCTTTACTTTGTTTATTCACTTATTCATTCTTTCATTGTATAATTATTTATTTATTATTTTTACTTGGTGATTACACCCAATGTATTGTGAACATACTGTTTTTCCTCATCCTCCTATATCCCGTCATCCAGATCATTAGAATAAATGTTGCTTCATTATTTTCTTATGTTTTAAAAATTGTTTTATTATACATATATGCCTAAATGCTCTCTTGTTTTGCTTGTTTTTAAACTTAAGAAAAGATCATATTATATATACATTAAGACTTCTCCATGTTGTTTGTGTATGTAGTTAATTTATTTTCACTATTATAATATTTAGTTTGTATAAATAGTCCATATTTTTCCAGTCTCTTCTGTATAGTCATTTGATTTTTTTCAAACTTTTACCTTTATGCTGGTATCTTTGTTGTTATGAAAATGCTTTGTATACATTTCTTGGTGCACATGTACACGAGTATTTCTTGGATGTATGGACTAAGAATGAAATTGTGAGTTATGGGGAATGTAAATATTAAAATTTCCAAAGTGGTTATAAAAATTTCCACTTATCCCATCCATTTATGAAGATCCCATCTATTCTCATATCTTCAACTCTTTGTATTATTATACTGCTTAATTTTTGCCAAAAGAGTGAGTATAAGAAAGTATCTTATAGTCTTCATATGTATTTCCTTGAATTATTGAGGATGAGCATCCCTTCCATATGTTTAATGACCACCAGTTGTTTCCTCTTCTTTCTTATAATTTCTGTCTTCTTGTATTTATGCTTTGTGTTTTGTCATATTTCTTTCACTCCATCTATTAGACCTACACCGTGCAATATGATAAATTAAATTGAATTTCACGGTGGAAATAGAACATACCTTGCATAACATCTATTATTTCACACTTGTTGATTTTAGTTATAGTCTACAATAAGATCTATGTTGTTTCAAGTTCCATGTACACTTGCAAAATCGGTTCTGCTGTTGTTAGGTGGCATGTTTTAAAATTACCTTAAGAGTAGTTAGTTGATGGTGTTTGTCAGCCCTCATTTATCCTTCCTGACTTTCTAGCTACTTACTCTATCAGTTGCTGATAAATGGGTATTGAACTCTTTCATTACAACTGAGGAATTTTATTTTTCTTCTTTCTCTTCTGTCAGTTGTTTTCTCATGCCTTTGAAAGTGATTACACATTTAGAATTATTTTGTCCTATGGGAGAATTGACCCTGTTGTCATGATATAATATCCCTTTTTATTCCTGATAATATTCCTTGCTTTGATGTCTCCTTGTCTAATATTAATGAAGCTATTTCAGTTACATTTTCTAGTGTTTGCATCATTTAACCTATATATGTATCTTTATAAATATGTATTTTTTAGACAGCATTGGGTCTCACTTCTTGTTATGTGAAGCCAATCTGATAATCTTTGCCTTTAAATATGGTGTTGAGGCTATTCATATATAAAGTGATTATTAATGAGTTTGATATGGTAGCTACCATCTTACTAACTGTTCTCCATTCATTCTTCTTTCTTATTTTTCTCTTTTCTGATTTCTCTTGTGTTAATTGAGGATTTTTATAATGCTGTTTTCTCTCACCTATTATGTTATACTTTATACCTTTAAAAATTGAGTTGACTTAGTTTATGCAAAATATATCTTTAATCAGAATTTATCTTCAAATAATATTATTTTATATCACTAGTGGAGAAAAAAACCTTACAACAGTAAATTCTCAATTCTTACCTCCCTTAAAATTTTGTCATGTATTTTACATTTTCATAAACTATAAATATACGTTGTTATTATTTTGCTTTAAACATTCACTATTCCTATAGAGTAATTAAAAATAAGAAGAAATTAATTTTATTTTCCCTTCATTTATTTGATTTCTAGGACTATTCATTTCTTTGACTCAATCCAACTCTGTCTGGTATTGTATTCCTTGTGTCTAAAGAAATTTCTTTAACATTCCTTGTATATTATAATGCTGGAAAATATTTTTTCTGTGTTTGTTTATATGAACACATCGTTTTTCAACTTAATTTTGAAGTATAAATCCATGTATATCAAATCTTGTTTTATAATTTTTTTCTTTCAGAATTTTCAACATGTCAGTCCATTGTCTTCTGAATACTGTGTTTTTTGCAATAAATACTGTGCTATTACACTCACTTTTCCCTCTATATGTAATGTGTCATTTATTTTCTGGATGCCTGAAAGATTTATTCTCTGTCTTTCAGTATTTTAATATGACATGTCAATGTACTTGAACTCATGCATATGTGTGTGGCATATGTATTTCTTATGCTGACATTTACTGAATTTGTGATCTGGTGCCTGCCGTTAATTTGGGGGAAAAAATTAGCTATGAATTTTCAAATATTTATTCTTCCTCATTCTCTTTCTTCTCCTTCCAGCTATGTATTTTTGGAATGTTTTATATTGTTCCACAACTCTTGATTGCTCTATATAGTTTTTATCACTTTCTTCTTTGTGTTTAAGATGGGCAGTTTTAATTGACCAATATCTAAGGCCACAGATTCTGCTCTTGTCTGCGTTAAATCTACTTATGAGCTCGTTGAGACATTCTCAGCTATAATACTTTCATTTCTAGCATTTTCTTCTCTCTGCTGGAAGTATTCACTTTAGCTTGCATATTGTCCAACTTTTTCAATAGATCCTTTAATGTTTTAGTCATAGGTAATTTAAATTTCCTGTCAAATAGTCCCTACATCTGTGTCATATCTGAGTCTGACTTTGATAACAGCTTTGTCCCTGGAGAGTATGTTTTCTCTTGGCTACTGTTATGCCTTGTGACTTTTTTGTTAAAAGACAGAAATCTTGTGTAGGACAGTAGAGATTGCGATTTGTTGTTTTTAATGCCCAGAAATAAGGATGCTTTTTCTTCTTCCAAGTCTATTCCGTTAGGAGTTGAGCTGGTTTTTGAAGTTCTTTGTTGCTGTGTTTAACCTTAGTGCAACAGTGGCTTCAGATACCTGTAACCATACCTTACGTTTAGGATGGAAGTTGCTTTGCCAGAGTGATGTCTTGTCAAAGTTCAGCTTTAAGTCTTCTGACAGCACTTTGCCTTCAAAAGGTATTTTTTGCTTTTTTCTTGTTCCTCTCTTGTCCCTTGTCTAGTAGTTTTCTCAACCAAGCACTCGGACCTTGTTAGCTTGGCTGTGGGGGAGAGTTGAGAGTGTATCTTTTGTTGCTCTAATTTTACCTTGATCTCAGGCAGACAACATGCCTCTCTGTCCCAAGGATGTTAGCAGTTTTTCCAGCTGTAGTTTGGGGCCCCATCTCTTCACACTGTTCCCTCTGTGTAGACTTTTTGTTGTTGTTTTTTCTTTCCTCTCTTACTTTCCCTCAGATATAAGATAAATCTGTGCCTTGAGGGTCACAGATTTTTTGGTTTTATTTTGCTGTTCCCCTTCTCTCTCCATTTTGAGGCTTGAACTCTGTAGCAAGATAGCATGAATGAATATGGCTGGAATTCTGTGCCTCCTTGCACACAACTCCTGCTTCCCTCCCTGGGGTCTGCTCCATAATTGACACTTAACTTTGGTTCTCTACAATCTTTTCCATAAGCTCTTCATGGAGTTTATACAGAAAAAGCCTACAAGGGTTTTACAGACTCCATCAATTTCTGTGGCTTCCAGAGCTTCACACTGTTCACTAGCTGACATGTGCTATAGAAAGTCCATGCAGACTTCACTAATTTGTCAAATGAACTCTTTGTTCTGGCGGGTAGTTCAGTCAACTGCTTGTAGGTGAGCTCTTGTGTTTCCCCTCTCCCTACAGTTGTCTGTCTCGCCTGAGATTCAAATGATTGATGGTTCTGCAATGTTACTTCTCCATTCAGGTCAGAAAAATCTCATGAGTATGACATTCATACAATTTTTTGTTTATTTGCGAGTATAGAAATGAAACTCTTTCCAGCCCTCTGCATCCTGGACTAGCAACCAGAAGTTGATATCCAGTTTTAAGACTAAAAATCAGTTTAATTCTTAGTTTCTGTGAAGTCCTTTTAATACTGTATTTGAAACTTCTTAAATGCTTCTTTCCTTTTTTTTTATTTGAAGTTATTGTGTAGTTCTATCACATTTACTAATTCACAGAGTGACTAAGAATTCTTCTAGGTTCTAGTGTATCTCGTTGCTAGGTCCTTTTGGTGCATTTTATTTGCCTGTTTCCTCTGTTAACCATCAAGAGATAAATATACAGTGGGATCTTCCATCCCAACTCCATCAAAAGGCATAATACTACCTGCTAATCCTCTGCTGGAGTGCTAGGAAGAGCCCTGTTTGCATTCTCACTCTTAAGAGAGATGGCCCACCTCTGCTACACCTATGGCTCCTTTAGGCTCAGGAAAATCAGTTTTGGATTACATACTTGGAATTTCTACCATCTCTGAGAATATTCCCAGGTCTCTGACTGCCAAAATCTCCAGCGTGCCAAAAATCCTCATTTCTGCCCTTTAGTTTCACTACTTCCTCTCCAGCTCAGAGAACAAAGCCAGAGTCTGCTCTCTCTTCTAGAGACCCAGAGTCTGCATTAGGTTTCTATTGTTGTGTAACAAATTGCTTCCAAACTTAGCATACAAAAATCAAACACTGAATCTTTCACACAATTCCTGAGAGTTAGGAATCAAGGTGTGGCGTGGCTTGGTCAAGCTGCGAGTGAAGACTGTGGTCATCAGAAGCATTAATTAGGGATACAAAATTCACTTCCATGCTAACATATATTTTTGAAAGTTCCCATTTTCTCAATAAATATTGGGTTAATTTCTTTCCTATGTAGGTCTTTCTGTGGAGCTACTCATGGCATGGAAACTGGCTTATGTCAGAGCCAGTCCTGAAAGCGGGAGAGGGAAATGGAGAGGAAATACTCAACACAAGTAAGTCTTTTTATAACCCAATCTTGGAACAGGCAGCAGTGATGCAATTGGCTCTGTCATATTCTATTCATTCGTAGTGAATCTTACGTCCAGTTTATACTTGAGTGAATAAAACTGAGCTTGGCTACCCCTTTACATGCACATTCTATGCTGTACCACTTACCTGCAGCAGCTTTTGTTCTGCTTTATAGAAAAAAATTGAAAGGGACATGGGAGGTATTGGGCATCATGGCCACTATCTTCCCTGAATTTACTTTTCTCATAATGAGCCATTTTGCAATTTTAGTGACATTGTCAAATCATACTACAGGCCACTGGTAAGTGTTCGTCGTTTATAGAGAAGGAAGACAAGATTTTCAAAAGAAATGAAATCAATATTGGAACCATTTGAAATGTATTATCTATTAATTTGGAAATACAGTATATACATCTTTCAGTTGCAAAAACCAAAAATATAGCTTTCTGGGATAAACCAGGATGCTGTGCAAAAAGCTTAGATACACACAACAGGATCTCTTCAGTACTGATTTTCTCATGAGCATGCATGAATCATTAAATGCATGAATAACTGAATGAGGGAAAATTAATATAGTATTACTCAAAGAGATATTATATCCTCTAGTAAAACAGATACTGAACTTTAGATTTATCTTAGAACAGAGCTTTATGATTATTAAATGTAACTTGTTTAAACCACTAAATCTATTTGATTTTCCAAAAAATGTGACTGCAACTTTATTTCCTGAAAGAAATTTACGCCCCATGAGACGCAGGCTAAATTTCTTGACTCCTACATTCAGAGAAAAGTAGCAAGCAAAATTATGTCTCAAATTTTCATACCCTTAAGCAAGTGTCTTGCTCATGAGCCTTTTGTGTGTACCGAGTCTCATGTAAAATTAAGAGTTAGGAATATCTGATTATTCGGAAGCCTCTTTTCTAAACATAGATCTGTTCAGTGCTGCAACTCAGTGTTGAGCATTTTAAATGAAGTAATCATTGTGATGCTGAACATTATTTTGAGATTTTAAAAGATCAGAAGTAATTAGTAAATAATACTTTTGGATTCAATTTAATTTCTCTTAAATAGGGCTCAATATATTTTACAAATCCATCTTTATCCATTATCTTTGAGCTAAAAGCATATTTATGGACTCTGCATCATTTTAACAGGTGAATAAAATTAGAATTTATTTACATTCTGGGAACTACCACCAATTTATAAATAAAGGAGAAATTTACTTAAGATTAACAGATTTCAATTGGATTGATTTCTGCATGTGACCAAATAACTGAACAGAACTGATCTCAGGAGACAGTCTAACACATTGTATCACATCTTGGATAAAACTGAAATCCCTTAGATATGCATAGTCTTAAAGCTCTAATGAAAAAAAAAGTGTTCCTGTCTATATTTCAATACTGAGAAGAATTGTCTGGGGAAGGCAATTTGACTCTTTCCCAAGAAGACTCACAAGATGGAATTACGCTGGTAAATTTACCATTACTTGACATTTTCCTTTTAGTCGTACTGTCTCATCAGCTTTAATTTTGCACACATATTGAGAGTGGACATAACTCAAATATCTATCAACAGGTGAATGGATATAAAAAATGTGGTATACCTAGACAATTCAACACTGTTCAACAATAAAAATAAATGGGGCATTAATACATTCCACAGCACGACTGAATCTAAAAACAACAACAAAAATAACCCTGTGCCATGTGAAAGAAGGCAGACACAAAAGACCACATATTGAATGATTAAATGCCTTTTAAGACATAATACCTGTGTTGTTTCCCTTTCATCTTACTCATTAACTAAATGAAAACACCAACCAACAGGTTGGTTCCTATTTCAGAAGTTAACATATAGCATGACTTTGCATACGGGAGTTTGACAAATGTCAATAAACAAATTTGTGAGAATCAATCAGCTGCATGAAATTTATAATGGAGAGCAATATAATTTTTATTATTTTTATTTCTCAGTAAAACTTATAATGAATTTATGGACAAACATATGTACACGCATGCTTTTGTTTGACAGCCAGTTACTAAACTGCCCATCACTGGATGGAGGAGCGATCCCCAGTTGCCTGGGACAATCCACTGTGTGTATTTTTACTGCAAAGTAGTAGCACAAAGGACTGTATCTGGAGATGCCAAGACTGTCTTTAATCTTGTCATAGAACAGTATACCAAAATTAATTAATTTTATTATACATAACATAAAAATAAAATTTAAAAATACAGTTGAAGTTTGAACTTATAAATATAATAGGGCTAGAGGGTTCAGTTTTCTGGAAAACCTGAATACAACATCAGAACAGCATTGGTGATAAGAAACTCTGGATAATTTAGGGACTCTGTGTGACCATTGGCCTTTATTTGTACAGTTCTATCAAAGCACAAAGCCATTGTTCTTTTTATCATCATTTTGTTTACCATCTTCCTGAACATCCTTAAATGATTAGAATCTAGTATCCTGAGGTTTGATTGGTGAAAGAGCTTTCCAGAAAAAAAAAATAGGAAGAGAAAATGTATTTTAGCTCCTAGCTAATCTCCTCCCCCTATTTTAAATTACTTAGTTCTTATTAATGTGCTGCTTTGAAGCAACCCACTGAAAATAATACTAAATTATAAATTATATTTTTAATAAGTTATTTACATTCATGCTTTCCAATAGAGAAGTAATGCCTTTGTGATTTTCAAATATTCAGAGATATAAGATTGCATGTCTAGGTCCTGGGTGATAGGTAATCTGATATAAATTGCCTGGCTCTTAAATTTTTGTGTGTGAGTCTTCTTAAGAAATAATTCTCTCAGAGTAAGACAGCAATAGAAAAATTATCTATACAATAGCCAAGGCATGGAGACAGTCCATCAATGGATGACTGGATAAAGAAGATGTGGTATATTTATACAATGGAATACTACTCAGCCATAAAAACTGACAACATAACGCCATTTGCAGCAACATGAATGCTCCTGGAGAATGTCACTCTAAGTGAAGTAAGCCAGAAAGAGAAAGAAAAATACCATATGAGATCGCTCATATGTGGAATCTAAAGAAAAAACAAAAACAAACAAGCAAAGCATAAATACAAAACAGAAACAGACTCATAGACATAGAATGCAAACTTGTGGTTGTCAAGGGGGCGGAGGGTGGGAAGGGATAGATGGGATTTCAAAATTGTAGAATAGATAAGCAAGATTATACTGTATAGCACAAGGAAATATATACAAGATCTTGTGGTAGCTCACAGCAAAAAAAAATGTCACAATGAAAATATGTATGTTCATGTATAACTGAAAAATTGTGCTCTACACTGGAATTTGACACAACATTGTAAAATGATTATAACTCAATAAAAAATGTAGAAAAAAAAAGAAAAATCATCTAAAGAGTATAAGATTAACAACTTTTTTAGAATTTTGTGGCCTTAAAAACATACCATTCTAAACTGCTACTCCCTAACTCTGGATTTGTTTATTTTGTATTTTATTTGCCTAACAATGCCATGATTTCTAAATGTATTTGATGGCTATTGAGATGATTTAAAGCAAGTTTTTTGTTTTGTTTGTGGTTGATTAAGTTAACTTCTTTCTTTTGTTTACCCAAGACGTAGATTAAACAAGTGGGAAATAGATTAGTTTGTATTTCCATATCCTTCATTACTAATTGAAGTCAGAAAAATAATTTAAGCCACACTTGACACTTCTGTTATTTAAACATGACTAAACACTTGAATGTTGGGATTCTACTTAAGTCAGGGCCTTTTCTGGACTTAATTCAAGAGTCTGACGCTGTCAGACACATGGTTTATATTAGCACGACGTGTCAGAGTCAGGCCTTGGTATTTTTGCTTACTGCCTCATCCCAGTAGACAGAAAATGGGGAGAGAGGAGAGAAAGAAATTTATGGTGGCAGATCCCAAGCGTACAAGATTATCATCTCATTTCACAATACCTGAAAATGAATAACAATTAAGAGGGAACACTAGACAGAAAACTCTACCTCTCCTGCTTCCTCTTCCCCTCATGTCAGATCTTTACCCCCATGGCTCCAGGGAAACAACTGTGGCAAAAGTTTCCATCATTCTTGTTTCCAAATTCAATGCGCCCTCTGAGTCCAATTGCCCAATGTCAATGCAGCTTAAGGTCCTATCGACAGTGATTTCTTGTTTTTTGTTGTTGTTGTTTTGTTTTGTTTTGTTTTGTTTTGCTGGGTTTCTGCCTATATGAGAGATTTAGGAAGAGATCCAGCAAACTGGTTTGTTTGTTTTGTTTCATTCTGTTTTTCCCCATAGTTCCTTTGCCAGCTTCTCTTATTCTGCAGATACAATAAAAGTGTTACAATGGTTGTTACCACAGACTTCTTTTCTTCTTTAATATACTTTCTTGGATAGTCTCACTCGTTCTCCTGATTCCAATTTCCACCCAAATATCCATGATTTCTCCTAATGTATATATCTAACCTCTTTCTTCAAAATTTCAGGACCATAAAGAAACATCTAGATTAAAACATATTAGAAATTTCTCACCAGATACTCAAAAGGCAAGTGAAAATTAAAATGATCAAAAGTCACTCATTGTTTTTCTCTTTCCCCATCAAAAAAGAAAAAAAAAAAACACAGATAAATCTCCTTGAGCCCATCTTTCTCTCTGAGTAAATACCACTGTAAGCTACCTCTCCCTTCTCTCCCAAGTCACCAAAAGCAGTAAAGTTATCTGAGAATTGTTCTGTACTGTTTTCTTATTTTTTTCCCACTTTTAGTTGGTGATAAAAATCCTATTACTTCTGTTTCATTAACGTATCTCCCATAAGTCCTTTACACCTTTAAATTTTTATTTTTCCCTACCTTTCACATTTTTGCTTATTTTTCACATATATATGAAAAAAATATATATATATGTATATAAATATGGGTATATATAATCCCATATTGTTGAGAATACTTTGCATCCTCACCACTGTTGACACAACTACTTTGCATAAATATGAAAACAAGCTCCTCCCTCGAGACACCTTATTCCCATTGACCATTATCTTAGAAACTATCCAAATCTCTGACAACTATGAGACAAATGGCACACTTGGAATGCAGTATTGGCAAATAAAGCAGCACTAGCCCTTTATAACATGTCTGTTATGTGGATGTCATGTTTGAATCCTTTTACTCTCTCCTGTTATCTATCACATTAAACTTACTCTCTGTAAAACAAAATATTCTCTAAGATTTGATTTCTCTAAAGATCTCTTCCATTGCAGGTCTCCCCTGTTTTTCCGTTCCCCAAAATCTTCATCTCAACTTTACATATAGTCCCATGCATGCTTCTTCACCAAGTCCAAAATTCTCCTTACATCACTTCTCTAATGAATTTTCATTTGATCATTTCTTCACCCTCCTTAGTAGAATTAATCATGTTCTTTTCCATACTCTTTGAATGGTCCCTCTTTAACATCTATAATAATGTGTTGGATGTGTGTGTAGATTTTTCTCCCTGTAAACATCAAAATCCTTGTGAGCAAGTCCTAGGTCTTATTTGCCTTCCATCTCCGTGGCATTGCAACCCCAAGCAGAATTAACCATATATTTGTCAGATGAATGAATGAATGAATGAATGAATAAAACTACTAACTAATAATGTTAGACAAAGAAAAGGTAAGGTAAAAATTAAGATATTTCCAGTGTTTATCACCATGCTCAGTGCCTTACATATACTAAGTTAATAATAAACTTAAGATAAATCATGCAAAGTTATTTGTATCCTTACCTTTTTTTTTAATTTTTAAAATTTTTTTGGTGGGGGAGGTGATCAGGTTTATTGATTGATTGATTGATTGATCTTTGATGGCAATACTGGGGAATGCATCCAGGACCTCGTACATGCTAGTCATGTACTCTACCACTGAGCTACACCTTCCCCCCGGGTATCCTTATCTTTTTCCAGAAAAATAACAGACTCAGATGGTCAAATAGCTTATGCAGGGCTTCTCAGTCAGTGTATTGCTTTGAAATCTCTTTTCTTTCAAGGTATGCACAATGCTGTTGCTCTATGTTGAGAAACAGAGCAGAGTTTCTCACACTGAAAGAATATTTCATTGTTTCTTGGTAAATAAGAAGAAGCATATTTTATAAGTTCCCTAAAACCTTTCCAGTACACCTAGTGAATACTTATCGATGGTAATACATTGTCCGACACAGCCCAATCACAGTAATGAAGCAATATAAAAGATCATTTTAATTAAAATGCGTTAAATCTACATTACTTAGTTTGTATTAATCAAAATATTAGATAGTGTAAAAAACTGACTTTCCAACTATAAGAAGTGTTTTTATTAGCTGTTAAGATCTAACTGGGTTTAAATCATCAGCTATATTTGTCACTCTAGACTTTTATTTTAAGTATGTTTTAAAAAGAAATTCTTTAATCCTGTAGATACACTTTTTGAGCCTAATTAATATTTTCTCCTTGAAGGTAAGATGTCATCTTGATTCATCACTGGTTTGTTTCTTCTCCATCACAGTGTTGTATTTGGTTTACTTATCCCTTGGAGCCACACAAAGTGATGAAAATAACTTTAGTTATATCTTTATTATGGTGATGTATTAAATAAAGATTGAAAGTAATTGAATTTTTTGAAGTTTTAGACTACTAGACATCAAAGAAGCAACTATTTTTTTCCCACAACTAAATGATGATTTATTGTCACAATATGGGTACTCTTGTTCAAGGTCTGTCTTTCCAAAATGGATTTTTCAGATATACATAAAACATTTCTCCTGTACCTACACTGAAAATAATAGCAAAGTGAATTACTTGAATCTCTGCAGTTTGCTCATTCATTCATTTATTCACTAATTACTAAAACTACTAAAATGCCTCCTTAGGTCCCTAGATTTATATTAGAAACTGCATTTGCAATAGTAAATAAAAGGTTGTTCAGAAATAAGTGTTCACAGTTGAGGAAATTGTCATGAAAACCACTAATTATCATGTGGTATCCTATGGAGCGCATGAATAAGCAACCCCTGAGGAGATGGTTAAGGGGAAGAAGGATGGAAGGGGATGAAACAAACAAGCAAACAAAACTTGTCTTGAATTGAACCTTAAAGGATCATGTGCGACCAGCCTCCACTACTTATTAAGAAAAGAGAGAGAGAGAGAGATGCTTGAATATAAATTTTAATTTGTGCAAATTCAGAATGATTCTTTAAACTTGCTAGATTCTGTAGGTTTTGCGTTTAAAATTCATTCATGTTTTATGTTTTATAATTTTATAATACTTCCATTTATAGGTATTTTTTCTACATATAGTAATCTAATTACATTTTACAACCATGTCAGAAATTCATAAAATACGCTAATACAATTATATGGGGAGGATACTAAAATAAGTAAATGTGTCTCATTTTCACTGCTTCAGAGACATCACAAGAAAATTAGTGGGAAAAGATACATTCAGCAAATAAGTTTCACTAGTTTGTATTTAGTGATTTGCAATCCTGCTTCTCAATCACCTTAAATGTGTGACAGTTTGAACAATATACAACTAAATTACTCACTACTTTAAAAATTCTTCATTAATTTTATATCTATATTTGTTATATATATTATATTACTGAATTTGTGTTTTATTGAGGATCTTTATCACTTTTGGTTCTTTGTTACCTCTTCAGTGGCTTCTTTTAACCTGAAGCTTTGACAGATTAAACATAATCATAGTGATGGAAGGAAAATCAATGTGTGGCATGAGAAGGGCCGTGTCCCAGGTCTCAGTTGAGCCCCTGGGATGTGCCCTGCCAAGTGTGGGTCCTTGGCTTTGTTCAGGAAAGAATTCAAGAGTGAGCCACAGTTGAGTAAAGGTAGATTTATTTAGAGAGACACATACTGCATAGAGTGTAGGTTGTTTCAACGGGCAAGAGAAAGGCCATGAGGTGTGGGGTTAGGTGCTCAGATTAGAGTAAAAGTAGGTACACACTCCATAGACAGAGTATGGGCTGTCTCTGAAGAGGAGGGAGAAGAGAGGGGGCGGTGGCCATGAGGTGCAGTGTTGCCAGTTTTTATGGGCTTGGTAGTTTCATATGCTAACAAGTGGGAGGACAATTCCAACTACCCTGGGAAAGGGGCTGGGATTCCTAGGAAATTACCCATTGCCCACTCTTTGACCTTTTATGGTTAGACTTGGAACTGTCATGGCCCCTGTGGGTATGTTATTTACCGTGCTAATATATTACAATGAGCATATAATGATGCTCAAGGTCTACTAGAAGTCAAATATCCTGCCATCTTGAGTTTCAAGGCCAACTGGGAGTTGAATCTTCCACCATTTTGGTGTTAATTGCTGTGTCATTCCTCAAATGGCTATGTCCTTCCTCAAATGGCTGTGCCCTGCCCCCTTCCCTCCTGTCTCATGAGTATTTTATCTCTAGGGCAAGAACCTAAATATAAAAGTTCCCCACATAGACAATCTTACATCCAATTTTTGTGCTGTGTGCTCTGAATGTTAATTTTCATCTCTTTAAGTTTATCTGTTTTCATACTAAGCTTGGGAACACCAAAACAATTGATGTCTCATTTTCTCCATGATGTCCTTACACTGATGTTTGAGTTGTTGGATCTTACACAACATTCTTCTCCCACACTTATATAGAGGCTCAAGGTAAATCATCTATAATCTGACATTTTGGGTTCAGGAACCTCACACCAGACTTCTTTTCTAATCTTTAGAAGACCATTTTTCAGTTAACAGAACTCTTTCATGCTCCCAATTATCTTTAAAATTTTGTTTCAAATATAATTCTCTGTAATAAATTTCTTCAGATTCTTTTATATTAAAACATTTATGGAAACTTAAGCAAAACTTTTGGATTTTATTCAATTTTGTGAATCCATTTCCATTCAAGAGGACAAACTGCAATTTGGGAGAAAAATTAAAATTATGTCTTAGTTTCCTAAACATGCTTATATTTCTAATATATAGACAAGTGTATGCAAATTATTAAAGATGAAAAACCTTTAATAATCATTTCCTATATGAAAATAAAATTCCTAATGTTTAAAAAATTCAGAATGCCAGAATATTTTTGCTACATAATGTTGTTACTGATACACATATTAGTATTAAAATTAATAGAAGTATTAATACAGATTGCTGATACTACTAGATAATGTTTTGAGTGCATACTAGTTTTATATCAATTTTTTCATTTAATCTACTCAAATATCATAGGTAGTTACTATTATTATTAACAATCTAAAGATGAAGAAATGAAGATTTAAGTACATTGTCTGAGGTAACAAGTAGGAGGTAGTGAGACTGGCATTTACATTTAGGTCTCTGTTACTCATAAGCCTTTTCTCTTAAAAACTCTCCAAGTTGTTCAGATTATTCATATATCATCTACTCTCTGAATTAGCAACCTGGTATATACCACAATGTAGTTATACAAAGTCTCAAGATCCTGAGATGTGTTTTATCTCAATAAAATGAAACAAGTACAATATTTAGTTGACATATTCATTCAAGCCCAGTTGGAAGCAATCGATTCCATGGTAAATATTATAAATAAAATATTGTATGTATCTATCCCTTTTTGTTAAGGGCATCAATGTTCACTGAGTTAACTAAGTGATAAAACTGAGAATGTCTCTCTACTTATCCCCTGCTCCAAGTAACATTTCCAAATGCCTGGCAAGTCATTCCCTTTGACTCTGGCTTGTAAACCTGTCCACTCTGTTTCTTTTTTTCTGTCACCGATGCCGTAACTTCATCAGGTCTTGTTCAGATCAATGCACACATGCCTTCCTGGTGCCTCTGCCCACAGTTTATTCCCCCAGGAATTTATCCCTACATGGCTGGATCGTTCCTAACAGTACTCATCCTGTAAGGATTATTTTTGAGTGAACGCTCTCTCCTCCTGTCATTCCCCTCTTTGAATGTCTCCCATCATTTTCAGTCAGGCTCTGGGATCTCTTATGTCCCTACCTATCACCACTTTCTGAAACCCACCCAGTATTGGAACACTCTCAGATTCCCAAACCTCTAGATTACTTTGTGTATTGGAATTTGACTTATATTCTGGTTGCCTGAAATGTCTTTAAACCCTCTTATTCTTCAAGACTTCAATATCAAGTTATGAAGCTTTTTAAAAACATCCAGGGGACATGTAGCTGCCAGGTTTTCCACGTCATCATCACACACAAAGATTTCTGTTGGTACATGTTTCAATTTTTTTTGCAATTGTTTTTCTATTTATTCATTCAGTGTTTCAACAAATATTTATTGGAAATCCAGTGTGTTTACATCACTGCACTGAACACTGAGGTTATAATTTGTTCTGTCTCCCTGTTGGACTCCACAGGGGCAGGATTCACACAAACATTTAATAGTGTTTATAGTATTAATAAGTCTTGAACTACTGCACAATAAAGTTCTTGCTTACATGAACGAAAGCATTGATGACTATAACAGGGACATTGTGTGTGAAGGACACAAATATTTTGTGTGTACATCATATTTGTGACAAATATCAAAGGAGGTGTAAAGAAATGCGTATTGAATTATGAATACCTTAAGTATTAGTTTGTAGAAGATGTGTATGGGCTAACGTAGTTAAAAAGGGATATTTTCCATTCATATTGAATGAAATATCTTTCTCTCGCAAAAACCTAATAGCAGTCTCTATTGTTGATGTGTGGGTTTAGAGGTATTTCTTTATCTATTTATTCTTTATGAATCACAGTCTACAGAGTATATTCTGTAGTTTTCAAAGTAAAAAAGAAAAAGCCTTATTTTTCTAGCAGAAATTTTAGTTAGGTTAAATAATAAATTCTCCATATCTTTATATAAGACCTAGGGCAAAACTGTCTAAATCTTTTGGAATCTGAACATGCTGTGTTCGTGTAGAGAGAAACAAACAATTGTCATTTATCTGTTTCTTTCAAGTCAGAAGCAAAGAACTGTCTGACAGGAGTTATTTCTGATTTCCAGAATTACTAGGTTTTTCTTTTTTTTTAATTTCTATTTTGATTTACAGATAAAAGACCCTTGAAGAAATTCCAAACAGCTTCACATAAGCTTCAGAGTTTGGGAAAGCTTACCTCACTGAATTAAACATTAGACACTTTTGATGTGTGCCTGCTTTTCCCCTCTCAATCTTAGAAAAAGCCTGTGCTTAAATATGTAAGCCACAGTCTAGTGTGTCAGAGTTAAAAGAGGAGAGCTTTTAAATCAAACTTGGAAATAGTACATTTAAGTTTAGATTTGCACTTGGATGGATTTGGGAAATGTCACAGGGGTTCATGCTGGCTAGGGTCTGGTGGAACTGGAGAAGTAATAATGTATTTCCCTTTCTGTGGAGCTTTGCAGTAGACATGAGGCAGATGCAGACTGCTTTCCTCCTAGGATTCTTTGTATCGACTGCTGTTAGTCACAGCAAGCATATGGAAATAGAAATATAAATTTACTGTAGTATGTGCACATTCATAGAAGATGCATGGGATATGATAGAAGCACATCTCCCTTTATCTATTATTAAGACATTAAATAACATGCTTGTCTTGGTGTTCAGTAATTTCTCATTTCCAATCTGATCTGTCTCTTAAATGACCCATTCACATATTCACTGGGCCATCCCAGACGAATTTACTTTAAGTTCTTCAAATAAATTCATTTTCTTCACAATACTTCATTTCCCACCTTCTCTTCTTCCCATGAATATACCAAACTAGAAATTTTGAAGACATCTTTGATATTCTTTGCCTTTAATATACCTATCTGTTATCAAGTCTTGGTTTTCTTCTTTAAAAAAAAAATGTTGATTCATTCATTCTGCCCCCTTCTCCATTACCAGATTCCTACCACCTAACAACTATATTATTAGAACATCCAGCTAGCTAGACTGATATTTTTTTCCTGTTTTCTAAATGAGCTTAATAGTATTAATACTAGAGCAATCATTTTACTAACTACTGTAGTAGTTCAAAGCTTCCTTGGGAAAGAAAAATGACCTAAGTACATAACATTTTCTAACTTCTGATTTTTTTCTTGTTCATGGTCGCTGTCAAAGTCAAGTCTTCCCAGGCCCTCACTAACCAATCTCAACACTTCGCCTCTGGGATAGAATTTCTTTTTAATTGGAGTATAGTCAGTTTACAATG